>NW_027464597.1:7562500-8162500 GCF_043290135.1 Rhipicephalus microplus | reverse complement strand
AATCAGTATACGTTTTCAGGCGAACTAATATTTGCCTTTTTTTGTTTGGGTGGATGAATGGGGGAACATAGCGCCTCCTTTATGTAAACGCACGAAATGCTTACTTTTATAGGGCACATATCAAAACTACGGAACTAATACTTCTTTTATCTCTCTCTGAGTGTGTGAGGGGGCAGGAGGGGAAAGAAGTGGAAATGAAAGAGATTGTTTTTCTTTGACAGCTAATAAATATGAGAACTAACACAAAAACGCCAAGCAAAGTATGACGGATCTCATCAGTAGTGATCGTAATGTAAGCGTAAAGAAAGATGGACTGAGAGATAAATTTGCCCTGGCGGGGATCGAACTTGTGACCATTGATTAACACCCGTTGGAAGCTTGCAAGTACGCCTCCGAAAGGCAATTTTGGAATGCAAGCATAATAGTTCATCAACGCCTGAGTTCACGGACTTCGAGAGCGAAGGATATTGACAAGCAATGCTTAGCAGAGACTGACACTGTAATATAGACATCACTAGGGACAGTCAATCACTATAGCGTTCGTTCCTCTTCACTAAAGCATGCACAACGAAAATTTAAGTACCTCTACATGATATCATCTTTTAATTTATGAGCGTGATTGCATGTGTTGAATTTCTTATCAAAAACGGTCCTGGATGATGACTATCGTTGCTGATTTTAGAATGTGAATGATAATTAAAAACAGTTCTGAACGTTGTTAAAAACTCAAGCTTAAATTGTATGATCATGTATGGTGACTTGTAATCGCACACTATTTCAATCCGGAGACGCCACATCCAGACGAGGGAAGGAAGGATGACGATCGCGTCCACAACTAAATACCCAAATACACCCGTTTATGCACTTGGAAATGTGTTTGAATGTGAAGTCACCAGCCATCGAGGTTGGGACGTATGTTTGAAGTTCGCGCTCATTGGGACACCTTTTTGTGCCTCCTCTTTGGAGGAGGCAGGGTCTCAGAGTGCCTAAGTTATACCAAACAATCTGAGCTACGTGAACTTAAAGCCCTGATAAATAAACAAAACGTCTTGCTCGTGTACGCTCCTTCATGCAGCGTGCATCAAAGAAGTCCAAGTCCAGAAGGAAGACAAGTCTGTCGCGGCCACAACGGAGAAAGCGGGGGACCAGCGGCAACGTCGAGAATGGAGACGCCACTCCCTCGACTCAAGCGACGTCAAAGAAGCAAGAACGGCGTGATGACGCATCCACAAAGAAGCGCATCAGCGTAGTTCACAGAGCTCTATCAGGTACGACTTCTATGGTCTTCGAAATAAACACTGATCTTAAACTTTCACGAGCTCTACATTCACAGTTATCCTACTTACAGAGGTGAAGAACGTTTGTCTGTCTGTCTGTCTGTCTGTCTGTCTGTCTGTCTGTCTGTCTGTCTGTCTGTCTGTCTGTCTGTCTGTCTGTCTGTCTGTCTGTCTGTCTGTCTGTCTGTCTGTCTAACAAAGCTATAGGGCCTAATTACCATGACCACTATGAAAGATTTACCACTGAACTGGAAGAATTCTATACTTCTTTCAAGCAAGGTTATTGCGACTGCTCAGCCGAGCAAACTGGAGGCTGTTTTCGGATAAAATGCAAGAATGAACTGACAAGTATGTTTCAACGGTAACTAATCAAAGCAAGATGTTAGTGTCATGGTTCTCTAACTCAAGAAAGGAAAAATTGTTTAGAAAAGAGGCAAGAAATGATCAACCCACGTGGCAAGCATATCAAAGTGCAGTAAAAAAGCTTTGAGAAACTTGAGAAACCATTCGCGCTGCTAAAGGAAACTTTTACGAGATAACACTAACAAGTATGCTGAAAAGTAACCCCAAGCAATTTTGAAAGACTATCGACCCATCTCCCCAATCAGGATAACACTATGTGACGACAAGAACGATGAACTAACCGATAGTGACACTGCTCTCACACTGAACAACATTTTCTTCAGTGCTCACAACAGGAGCAGATATGAATCCCCCTCTCTCCTCACATCCAGTAACTTCAGAACCGATGCCTGCCCCCAATTTTAATCCCACTCAGCGCAATTCTTCACATAGTTAAAATTATAAAACTATCGTATGCCACCAGACCGGACAAAATAAACTCAAAACGCTGAAAAATATTAAATTTCCTGTCAGTGCCATTTTTGCCTTGCGTTTCACTCAATCCTTGTCATTCACCTGTGTTCCCACTAAATGGAAACAAGGAAAGATTGTTCCAACCTATAAACGCGGTAACAGATCATAACCTTTGAACTATCGCCCCGTCTCAATTACTTCCGTTCCATCAAAAATTTTGGAACTTGTAATTTTTACGAATATCATAAACCCCCTTGAGCGCAATAACTTCATTTCTGTCGCACAGCACGGGTTTTGTAAAGGGCTATCGTGCGAAATACAACTTGCCACCTTCACCCATGATTTACACGTTAATCTCGACAGCAATATCCAAACAGATGTAATTTTTCTCGATTTCAAAAAAGCGTTCGACAAGGTGCCCCATCGCCGTCTAATGTACAAACTATCACAGCTAAATCTAGATTCATTTGCATTCAACTGGATAGAAAACTTCTTCGGAACAAGAAAGCCATTTGTCGTATAGTAAATGCCGCATAATCCAACACAACCACTGTTCTTTCCGGCGTGCCACAAGGTATACTTGGCCCGCTGCTGTTTCTTCTTTATATCAATGATCTGCCTTCCGACATTACTAACAACATACGTCTCTTTGCAGATGATTGTGTGCTGTATGCCAAAATTACTTGTAACCAAGACCAACTTACGTTGCAATCTGGTTTAACTACTATTGAAAACTACTGTAAAAGTTGGCAAATGTCAATAAATCTTTCCAAGTTGAAATAATGTCCTTTTCATGACGCGCGAGCTTAATAACTTTTATTGACACTCTATCAGGGTCGTTTTTACAATCCGCGAAGTCTTATAAGTACTTAGGTGTTCTTATCGCGAATGATCTCTCCTGGACCATCCACATAAACAAATTGATCGCCTGCGCTACCAGATCTCTTGGGTATCTGCAGCGTACAATAGAACTTGCTCCTCTTCACTTAAAACTACTGGACTTTAAAACCCTCATCAGCCCAAAATTAGAGCACGCAGCCGCGATTTGAGATACGCATCAGAGGTACCTAACTGATAGCGTTGAAGCAATTCAAAACCGCGCGGTTAGATTCACTTTCTCAGGCTACTCATCATTTACTAGTAGCACATACCTGAAATCACGCCTGGCACTTCTTCCCCTTAGCCACCGCCCGAAGCTTTCGAGACTGCCATCATTTTACCGGTTTTATCATTCTTTATCACCCAATACTTACATCGTGCCGAAACTGCATGTATCAAGCCGTAGCAATATTGAATTACAAGTAACATACCCTCGCCCCCGTACTAACTCATCTGTGCAGCCATATTTTATACGCACTACAAAGGAACAGAACCATCTTCCAGATTACGTAGTCTAATTAAGAAACCTTGACCAGTTCAAGTCGCTCACAGCGCCCGGGATTGTGTGATATATTGGTGCCGTTTTTTTCTTTGATGCGCTTCGCATTTATGATCGCTATTTCCAGCTCATGTGTCCGCCGAATTTTACAGTTTGTACAAGTTGTTGACCCAACGTGTGTGTATGTCTTTTGTAATCATGGAGCTCATGTCACCTTTGTATGCTCGTACCAAGTGTATCTTTTGTACCACCCCTCATGCAATGCTTCCACTGCGGAGGCCCTTGCGGTATTAAAATAAATAAATAAATGGACGTGATGGGAAACGTGCATAGAGAAGGTGACTTGGTGTAATGTTTTAATTGAGCCGAACGTTTCAAAATGTCGCTAAATATACGTAAAACAGACGCATAGACGTATGTCAAACAGTGCGTATGTTTTATTTAACCAATTATTTCGTGTTTCGTAACAATGCCAACAGGAACATAGATAGCTCTGGCTAGTGCTACCTAAACATACTTTACGGGAAGGTGCTTAAGCATATAGGTGACATAAACATGACGTGACCCCTTTATTATAGGAGTACATATGCCATCATCATCATCATCATATTAAGCCTAACTACGCGCAAAGCAGGGCAAAGGCCTCTTCCAAGATCCGCCAATCAATTCGTTGTTGTGCTTTGTGCTCCTACGTACGTTCTACCGGCGAACTTTTCTAATCTCATCGGCCCACCTAGCTTTGTCTCCCCTTTGTGCTTTTGCCCTCTCTGAAAATTCAGCCAGTGGTTGTTACCCTTATTGGTCAGCGGTTATCCTGCCCACGTGCTACATGCCCGGCCCATGATCATTTCTTTTTGATTTCAACTGTGATGTCCTTAACCCTGGTTTATTCCCTGATCCATTCTGTTCTGTTCATTTCTCCTAAGGTTACATCTATTATGTTCCTTTCCATCGCTAACTGTGTCGTCCTCAATATAAGATGAACGCTCTTTGTAAGACTACAGGCTTCTGCTCCGTAGGTAAGTACTCGCACGACGCAGCTGTTTTATACCTTCCTTTTGAGGGTTGGTGGCAAATTACAATAATGATTTGCGAATACCTAATGGATGTGATTCACTCCATTTTTATTCTTCTAGTTGTTATTTCACTCTCATAGTTCAGCTCCGTGGCTATTACCTGTTATAAATGGACATATTGCTTCACGATTTCCGGCGCATCTTCGCCAATCGCAAAGTGCGGTTTTCTGCCGAGACTGTTGCACATTACTTTATTTTGTGCATATTGGTTTTTTAGACCTTCTTATTTGTTTTCTGTGTCCAGCTCCATAATCATGAGCTGTAATCCATCCCCTAAATTCATTAAGGCAATGTCATGGGCAAATCACAGGTTACTAAGATACTCTTTAATAACTCTTACCCCTAACTCTTTCCATTCTAGGGCCCTGAAAACCTCCTATAAACACGCGGTGAATAGCATTGAATAGATCATGTCTTCATGGCTTTTACCATTCTTTATTTTTGGAATTCTGTCGTTGTTTTATGGAGACCTATGGTGGCTGCGGATCCACTGTAGATATTTTGGGGCGAAGCTTTTTATAACGGCACTTGTTCATCCCTCGTAGCCGTTGTAGTGTGTAACAACTATAACCATTTGACCTCCAAGGTAGTGCCGGTGAAAGATTTCTTCTGCAAGTTGTTGAACAACGAATAATAGTGCTCAATGTACATGCCGATGGCTGCTTATGAGGAATGAGAGACAGGAGTATTTGGATTTTAGTTAACGCGCACGCTGCAATCCCCCTTAGCTGCCATTGGCATGTACATTGAGCACTATCTAACAAGAAAGGGTTGCTACGTTATACTCGCTGGGTGTAAGCTCCTTAGTTTTAGAAAGGTTTTCGAGCGTTGAGCGGCAGTGTCATGAATACAACGAACTTGTATATACTATGAACACGAGGTGGTTAAAGGTGGGAAATCGACCCGAAGCGCAAGCCGTAAGAAAGTGTGCGTGTGCCACCTCTCGTTTAGTCCTTGGAATGTCCGCTGGATGGCGGTGCTTCTATGCGGGGAATATATGATGAAAAGATGCGAGATGGTGGTAGTTGGAGTGTTGAATAGATGGACGAACGGACACACAGACAGGTGCATGGATGGACCCCGCAGGGGCGCCTGCGCAAGTAGGCGTTTGGTGTGTCGCGACACCACGGATCCGAGCTAACGGGGGAGTTTCGGCTCCCTCCCACGCCTAGCCGTGCGTGGCTTTGCCGTGTCCGGGGAAAAGGGGATCCGGGGGGTTGAGCCAATGCTTGGCGATTGGACCTTTAAGGCCCCCCGGAAGAGGCAACACACCCCTTTGGCCCCGGCTTCACGTAGACGGCACCCCTGGGCTGACCCACCCAGAGGAAATCGGTAGTCGCCTTTTCCTATTTCTCTCTCTCTCTACATCTTAGTCTTTTTTCGTCTTTAAATCTATCCTGTCTTCTTCTCTCTTCCATTTACTTCCGATTTTTCCTGGCGGCAAGGGTTAACCTTGTGTATCTGCTCTGTCTTGGGCGCAATATATTTGGTTATAGCGGCTGTGTACAGCTGACGTTGACATGCCTCATATAAATTTAGGACTTGTCACGTCCCCGTGTTGGGCTCCATGCTGAGCGGCTGGCATGGCTGCCGAACTCATATTTAGTTTCTGGCTTTCTCTTCTCTCCCTTCATTGCACGATCGTCCTCTCTCGAAGACAGGGCGCACCGAAGACTTTTGCAATTATTTCAGCAAACCGAAAG
The DNA here is from genome assembly GCF_043290135.1 of Rhipicephalus microplus. Classification (NCBI taxonomy): domain Eukaryota; kingdom Metazoa; phylum Arthropoda; class Arachnida; order Ixodida; family Ixodidae; genus Rhipicephalus; species Rhipicephalus microplus. Next base: position 8,156,250 of record NW_027464597.1, on the reverse strand, counting down.
AAACCTTTCCCCGCTACCATGTAATCCATTGTGAAACCGCGGAAAAGAACGCCAGAACTATTTCGCCTTTCGTTGTTTCCAAATGCCTCACCACTACACTTGGAACAGGTTACCAGGCTACAAGAATGGCCATTGGGGATCTCCTCCTCGAGGTAAAAAGTCAGAGCCAGTATGAAAACCTCTCGAAACTAGGATCGTTTGGAAACATTCCTATCTCAATTACACCACACCGCTCACTCAACACTTCCCGAGGCGTTGTATCTGATCAAGACTTGCTTGACCTGACTGAAGGTGAGCTCTTTGAGGGCCGCAAGGACCAGCAGGTGACACAAGTACAAAGAATCAAAATTAGGCGTGATAAGAAGGAAATCCCAACAAAACACATAATTGTGACATTTTGCACCAGTACCCTGCCTGAACATCTCGAAACAGGATACTTGAAGTTGAATGCGAGACCCTACATTCCCAACCCATGGCATTGCATCAAATTCCAGCGTTTTGGTCACGGCTCTCAGAGTTTCCGCGGCCAACTCACCTGCGGAAAGTGTGTCACCAAAGGACACGCTACGGACGAGTGTAAGGTGGAGGATGGGGCCCACTGCGCAAACTGCGATGGTGCCCATCCCGCATACTCCCGAACCTGTCCAACATGGAAAAGGGAAAAAGAAATTGTTACAATCAAAATACACAAAACATTACTTTCCGAGAAGCCCGTCAACAAGTATCTGGTCTTTTCACAAACAAACCATCGTTCGCCGATGTAGTGCAACAGGGGGCAGCACTACAACAGCCTGCAGCAACTCCCCATGCCAGGCACAGTGTGCCCAGGCGGTCGCCAATGCCCCCACCCACGGCGGGAACAGCCAAGGCTGCCCTGCCACTCGTCCCCACGGCGACAACCACGGCCGCTGCAAGCTCTTGCAGCGGCCAGGGTATCCCAGCACCAGAGGAGGTGCCTTCGACCTCTAGCCCAAGAGGACCGAAGGTTTCACCCCCCGAGGTGAAGGAGACCCCAGGGTCGGCCGATATGAAGGCCTCGTCTCACTAGGCGAGGTCCCAAGCCCAAAAAATCAGCTCGCAAATGCGGGCACGCAGTGCCTCTGAGGAGGCAATGGACTCGACGGTACCCCTGGTGCAGAAAGATCGGCGTAGCTCCTTGGAGCGCGCCAAAAGAAATAAAAAGCCAATAACGGGGCCCGGCGATGGCCCTGCTCTTTGAGTCTTAACGCTTAGCTTAAGAAGCAGACACACCCATTTTTCCTTACACACAGCACTACGTTACCTCCAATATGGCAACACAAATAATACATTGGAACGTCAGAGGACTCCTTAGAAACCTCGATGATGTTCAAGAGCTCTTTTGCAAACATTCGCCGAAAGTGCTGTGTGTACAGGAAACTCATTTAAAGTCTAAAAACGTGAATTTTTTGCGTCGGTATGCTCTCTTCCGAAAGGACAGAGATGATGCTGCGGCATCATCCGGCGGTGTAGCCATTATTGTTAATCAAAAAGTAGCATGCACACATTTACCACTGCAAACAACACTAGAGGCAGTGGCTGTTCGAGCTGTTCTTTTCAACAAGCTCGTCACCATCTGCTCTCTGTAAATACCTCCACACTACCGTCTTGGAAAACTAGAATTCGAGTCCTTAATAGACCAACTACCCGAACCTTATCTGGTCCTTGGTGACCTGAATGCTCATAGCAGTCTATGGGGTGATTCTCGCTGCGATGCACGAGGCCGTCTCATTGAACAGTTCCTTTTTTACTCCGGCGCCTGTCTGTTGAATAGGAAAGAGGCAACATATTATAACCTTGCCTACAAAACCTACTCTTCCATAGATCTCAGCATCGCATCTCGTTCACTGGTACCATTACTTCAATGGAAAGTTCTAAACAATCCCTACGGAAGTGACCATTTTCCTGTTGTTTTGAGTACAAAAACATCATACGAATGTCCTCTACGAGTTCCCAAATGGCTTATACACAAAGCCGACTGGGAACAGTTTCATAACAATGCTCAGTTATGTTGGACTGACATATGTGGACTAAGCATAGATGAAGCTGTGCAGTACTTCACAGCCCTCCTTATGAATGCAGCAGCCAAATGCATCCCACAAACATCTGGACAGCCCGGCAAGCGACACGTCCCATGGTGGAACACAGAGCGTCGTAATGCGCGAAAGGAACAGAACAGGGCATGGAGGTTGCTGCACAACTTGCCGACAGCGGAAAACCTTGAGAGCTTTAAGAAAATAAAGTCTCAAGGCAGGAGAACGCGTCAGCAGGCCAGAAGAGAAAGCTGGCAGAAGTTTTTGTCAGGGATCAATTCATACACACAGGAGGCTAAAGTCTGGAACATGGTCGGTAGGATAGCAGGAAAACAAGTGCACATACTTCCACTCGTAAACACTCAGGGTGATACCTTGGAAGATCAGGCAAACTTCCTCGGTGCATACTTTGAACGGATATCCAGCTCGTCCCACTATACCGACATTTTGCAAAAATACAGAACAAGAGTAGAAAAGCAGAAACTCGAACACAAATCCACTGGATACGAGGCGTATAACCAAGATTTCAGTCTTGCTTAGCTCCGAACATCTCTAAACTCCTGCAGTACTTTTGCCCCAGGTTCTGACCGTGTGGTGTATGAAATTTTAAAAAACCTACCAGCCGAAACACGAAAAACGTTACTTTGTTTATACAATGCTATCTGGTTTTCTGACACTATCCCTACCTCCTGGAAAGAGGCTATTATTATTCCCATTTCCAAAGAGGGCAAGGACCCTTCTTTAGCTTCAAACTATAGACCTATTACACTTACAAGCTGCTTGTGCAAAGTCTTCGAAAAAATGATAAACTGCCGACTTCTACATATCCTTGAAACAAACAATTCGCTTGACCTATTTCAGTGCGGGTTTCGAGAAAGTAGATCTACCACAGACCACCTCGTTCGTATCGAGGCACAGATCAGAGACGCCTTCGTCCATAAACAATATTTTCTCTCTGTGTTCCTCGATATCGAAAAGGCTTATGATACAACATGGCGTTTTGGAATTCTAAGAGACCTGTCCCACCTTGGCGTGCGCAAGAATGTTTCAAATAATTGAAAGTTACCTGTCAAACCGGACATTCCGTGTCCGAGTGGGCACGGTTCTTTCCCAAATATTTGTCCAGGAAACAGGCGTGCCACAAGGTGGTGTACTTAGCTGCACACTTTTTCTCATCAAAATGAATTCCTTGCACTTGTCCATCCCCCGCAATATGTTTTGTTGTACATATGTCGACGGCGTCCAGCTTGGCTTCAAGTCATGCAACTTGGCAATGTGTGAGCGGCAGGTTCAGCTGGGTTTAAACAAGGTCTCCAAATGGGCAGATGAAAACGGATTTCAACTTAACCCACAAAAAAGCACGTGTGTCTTGTTCTCTCGAAAGAGAGGCATGCACTGGGAACCTGACATTTGACTGAACGGGCAACGTCTGTCCGTCAAAGCCGAGCATATATTCTTAGGCTTAATCTTGGACAACAAGTTGACCTTGGTACCACACATAAAGTATATAAAAACAAAATGTATAAAAATCATGAATGTTATAAAGTGTTGTCACGTACTACTTGGGGTAGTGACAGGCAATGCCTCGTGAATCTGTATCGAAGCCTCATTCGCACCCGCTTAGATTATGGGGCCGTTGTTTATCAGTCTGCAACTCAAAGTGCTGTGAAGATGCTGGACCCCGTGCACCATTTGGGCATCCGCCTTTCTACGGGTGCTTTTCGCACCAGCCCCATAGAAAGCCTTTATGTTGTGTCAAATGAGTGGTCGCTTCATCTGCAGAGAACTTACATATCCTTTGTTTATTTTCTTAAGGTGAAAGCGGATAAGAAGCACCCCTCATACTCTACTCTTAATGATTTGTCGAGCTCAATTCTGTTTCAAAACAGGCCTTCGATGAGGCAGCCCTTCTCAGTTCGCCTGAAAAGCCTAGCTGAGGAAACTGGAGTCTCACTTGAACACAGCTTAATGGCTCCTGTAGCATATCCGCCACCGTGGCAATGGCAGACTATAGACTGTGATGTGTCCTTTCTAGAAGTTACAAAACATGCGCCTATTGCCCATATTCGAACATACTTTCTGGAACTTCAACACAAATACACACGTCTTGAGTTCTTTAAAGATGCCTCCAAGTCCAACTCCTCTGTGTCCTACGCTGCTGTCGGCTCATCCTTTTCGGATGCTGGCCCTCTACATCCAGGCACAAGTATCTTCACAGCAGAAGCTTACGCGATACTTGTGGCAGCTAAACACATCAAACAATTACAAATACAAAAAGCAGTAATTTACAGACTTCCTCAGTGTGGTAACGGCTCTGCACAGTCTTAAAAAACAAAAAACCCGGTCCTTGTCTCACTTTACTCCACTTTGTGCACACTCTACACACTCAAACAACATGTTGTAGTGTGCTGGGTGCCAGGGCACCGTGAGATCGAAGGCAACGTGAGGGCGGATCAGCTCGCTGCATCCGTCCACAAAAGCACTGCCTCTACACCCATATTAATCCCCGCCCTTGATCTTAAGCCCTCTCTCAAACGAAACCTCTGGAACTACTGGCAGAGCAAGTGGGATACACACACACAAAACAAACTACACATTATTAAGCCACACCTTGGTCATTGGCTGCCAGCATCAAAATCACGTCTAACAGAGCTAACACTAACAAGACTCGGGATAGGACACACATACACGACACACACACATTTTTGAAGACAACACTTTCCATTACCCTACCGACAACATATACCTTTACACCCTGCATTGTTCGTCGGTAGGGAACCGCTTTTTAGTTATAAATCATTGCTAGCGTTTTTAAAAGAAATTCATAGTTTTCATATCATATTCCCGGGCATTCCGTAGCACGACCTCTCCTGAGAGGTTTTCGCTGCGGTGGCTACACAAGAAAGCACTTGCCTCACGGCCCTTGGATGCAAGGGTATGAACGAGTGAGGCGCTTGTGCTAATGCCATACATATCCACCATCGTCTTTTATTATCCCCAACTTTGTTTATCTATTCGCACCACACACACCTTTCACGGCATGGTCATGATTTTATTACCTGTATGTTTTTACCCGCCTTACCGCGAGGAATTTTATGACCCTTAGCCGCTAATCACAATCATTGTCCACATCTCTTGTCCCATGAACTGGCGCTCTTTGGCCATCAAATGGCCCTTGCGCCAAAAAACACCATATATCATCAGATGCCTGGATGAACGCATGAACGGAAGCAGGGGCGGATGCATCGACGAACGCAGGGACGTACGCACGAACAGACGCACGCACTGAGGGGTGGATCGACGCATGGACGGACGGAAGCAAGAACGAATGGACGGACGAATGCTTCGCCCCACTCTCCATCATTCACTCCGTGGATATGCTGCCAATTTCTGTTCAGTATTCCGGGACCAGGATTCCTTAGCAATCCACTTGAATTGACTTCAAGGCGCAATCCATCTCCTTCTCTATCTTCTAGTTCGATGCAATGAACCTCATCGTCCTCCTCCCCTTTCCCCAAAACCTTTCTGTGACTAACGCGGTGTTGTACTGCTTCCAGCGTGGGCCCACCTATCAGCAGAAGAACCATGTCATGTCTTTGATGTGAATTGACAGTTGAGTCGTAATAACGTCATCATGTCGTCATTGGTCAGCAAAATTTTTGATCGTCACTAATCTGTGAATTCACGTGAAGTGATACAAAAATTTTGGCTATCAGTGACATCATAATGACGTCATATGGGGACGTCCTCCCACGGTTTTTTTCTATCACTCGTGTTGACATTACTAAATTCTCGCCTTTAATGAGGTGCATGTGGCTTTTAGCTCAATAATTGAGAACGTTGATTGTTTCCTTAAGTATTATATATTCAATAAAGTTTTACATTGAGCCTGAAATTTAGGGCTCAAATGAAAGCTCTTTGTCGTGATAGCTACAATGGCGTGAGCTTTTTCTAGAGTAGTAAGAAAATGCTCGTACTTTAAAAAGTGCCGCTCGACTAGACACTTCGCGGAATTGTATTATCATTCAAAGACGTCCTACGAACAAATAATTCACTTTGCAACATATTCTGCATTGCGTAACAGTGCTATAAACAATACAGTTATCGAATGCATTTCGTAATTAACCATTCCTAAGTTTAGTATGAATGCACCTCACCAATGCACTTTTACACTAAATTACGACACGTTTGTCGCAACGTGACCCATTTGCCGTTTTCCTTCAGATCCTGACTTGCTGACGCCAGTGGAAGTGGATCGACTTGTGCGCGTTGTCTTCTGGAAAGCCATTCACGACGACGACAGTGCTGAGCCAGCAGCGAGCTTCTGCGCCCGCGTCATCACGGTGAGCTATTAGCATTCAACAGTGCACCTTACTTTTCAAGGCGAAAATGCCTGGACAGATGCGGACATCGGCTGGGGTTTCGTGATTAGACGGCCTAGTGTCGGTGGCGTTAGTACAGTAAGGTTACGACACCATCATGAGATGATGTCACGATATGTCATCACGACGCCACCAATCATCAAAACAAGTGACCTCATAGCAAGGTCCTGGTGACGTCATGTATAACGTGAAGTCACATGGTGACGTAATCACGGCAGCAGTGCTTGGTCAAACGTGGGCTGATCACGGAGGCTGCGTAAAAAAAAGAAAGAAGCAGCAAGCCTGCAATAACTCCAGCCCTGGCGGCAACGCATTGCAAAACCAGGTTTGTTCCACGGAGCTTTCGGAGGAACGCGCAGAAGCTTTATTACGTCAACTTCAGAGGAAACGAGGTTGGACTTCGCATTAGAGTAGACTGACAAAGATGCTGGAGGGGCCCTGTGAGCTTTATTTTAAAATGAAACTATGTGTACTTCGCGTGCGAGAACGTCTCCGTAATCAGTTGTCCGGCGTGTAAAGCGGCCACCACCGTTACAAATACCATCCCAATTTGTATCAATCAACAAACTGGTGATCTGCTTTGCAACCGTTTTCTTTATCTCGAAACCTGTGTCGTAATAACTCATTAGATGGGCTTATGCTTACAATTAACGTTAAACCTAGCAGAAAAACCACTGTCCTCAGCATTCCTGTCACTGGAAACATTCCTGTGTTGAATGAAAAAAATATACGAGTCAGCTAGAATCCACGTGGAAGAACTGTCAGTGTCCCATAAGCATAAAGCTGAGACGACACGAAGGCAGTAGCAGTCTTTGCATTCTTTTCGGTATATGTAATGACACTGCCCCGCCACTTTACAAAAGCTTCCTGTAAATAACGCGGTTTCGACTGCCTCCAGGATCGGCTCATATTTGACAGAATGACAGACGTGCAAAGACGTGACGATGTGGCGTAGTCATGACTTCATAGCGACGTCTTAATGTTTCGCAATTTGTGAGTTGATCCTGTTAGACACTGAAAAGAAGCAATGATTTGGTTTATGTTGATAAAGAGCACTCTAAGAACTCGTACACTTCAAGTTTTGCTATCACAAGTTCGTTATTAGTGGAGAAACTATACCGAAGTTTGAGCGTTGAATTTCGTACCGAAATCACCACACTAGGTGTTGAATTTCGAAACGTACTTTTCCTATGTTCACGACATTGGCTGGATGAAAATTTTTGAACTCTCATATGCTCGGTCTAGGACACCGACACACAAGGTAATTCATAACAATTGAGTAGATCCTATGTACGACCGAGTAAACGTTTTCAAAACTTACTTCGTCACGGTGTTTGGTGCGGGAATCTCACAGTAACGTCTCCACCCGCATTTTTTTTCGCTAGTTTATCACTAGGCAAGCGTCGTCTTGCGGCAGGAGGGGTGTTTTCGCGGTTCTGCCAGTGTACTTCACTAATACGCGAAAAATCTTTTTTCCATTCAGTCTTCCTTTAGGATAATTTTTGCATCAATCACCGACGACATATAGTACACTGGCGATGATCAAATTCAGCGTTTGGTAAGGCATGGAAGGCTTACTTAAGAAACCCTTGTGCCGGCAAGCTAGGACTTCTCCTGGATGTGAAAACGGAGTCTGTTAAATTGAAAAGAATTCTTTTTATCAAAGAACGCGCCTTTCTTTAGGAGTTTGCTCGCCAAGCTTATGCTCGGGGCATGTCCCTTGACGTTACTCTAGTTACCGAGGCGAGGGCGTTCGGTAAATTTCTTTTCTGATAGCTGCAGTAGTGCGGTGTGTGCACATCTCTACGCAGCTACTTATGATCAACACCTTTAAAGCGAAGGCAGCGGCGCAGAGACATCGCAGTACGGCTGCAATACAGGCCCGCCGCCTAGACCCCGCAGTGAGAGCTCGCGCGTTTGAAGAAAGACAATAGCGCCAGCAGCAATCGCAAACCAGCGCCAGCATGGATCCGGAGGTGGCGGCCGCGGCGAAGGCACGCGCAGCCGAAGCAAAACGGGCTCGTCGACAAGCGGATCCTCAAGTGAGAGCCCGCGAAGAAGAGGCGGCACGTACGTTGCGGAAAGAAAACCTGTAATCGGAGTGATCGCGGTAAACAGCGACCAAGCGCCTAAACGTCGCTACCCCAGTTTGGTTGCACCAACGCCCCCTTCAAGCGAGACTTCTTGAATCGCTTGTTCGGCCATGGATTTAAGGTATGCGACCTCGCGGCCACGTGTGGTTTAACAATATCACGACCATCGTCTCCAGCCGCAACGACCAGACCCGCGAGAACGTCATCACTGTGCTCCAACGAGAGTTCGCTCTCATGCAGTGTCTGCAGCGGAACGTGCCCGACGACGCCGCCTTCGAAACACACCTCAAGTGCCGCGGCTCGTTAACACGCCTTGCTATAAGAAGGGCCTCGTCCAGAAAACTCGTGGGTTCTCCCGATCAGTTCCGAGCGAGCTCCTCCATCTTCCTTGGCGTCGGGAAGATGTTTTTGTTTTGCAGTGAAAGCTGTTATCAGATAACAATGGAAGTGGCAGTGGGAGCTGTTGTCCACCACCGCTGTTGTCCACAACCACTATCCGCGAAATTAGTAAAAGAAAACGAATCCAGAAAATTTTAAGGAATATAGACAACTTTTATTGTCATAATTATGATTATGAGCAGCTTCAACTGCGGGGTCAGTTTCGTGTTCTTCACCTTGGTTTTCCATATCAGAATATCGAGCCAACCTGGGCGACAGATACATCCACCCTCTACCTACCTAACATTTGCTCTTTGCTTTCGGCTACCTTTGTGGTGCCAATAAAGGCCTCAGGCACTGTCATAATATAATACTGAAAGCTGCATTGAGATCACCACAAGAACCGATTTAGGCGCCGCAGTTATACGCCGCTGCCAGCGCTAGGGTCCGCAACCGCTCTACTATCGCGAGACATAAAGTAAAATGTAATCGATAAAAAATATTTCTCGGAAAGGCTGGGATTTGAAACCCGGATTTCTGCGCGGCAATTGAGCACTTAGAGAGACGGTTGGTCTTAACACTCCTTCACTAGAACACGCAATGCAGGTCTGTCTGGGAAGGAGCCATGTCAACAGATAACAAACAAGTGTTACTCAATATGAATTGCACAACGACCGCAATTCCATACTCTAGTAACTGTAAAAGCTTCAGGCATAACTATTAAACGTCAGTGGCAAAAGCACAAAGTGAGCGTATATTGGGTACTTCCCTACTTCCTGGAAGTTACGTTGGTTCATGGCGTACGGTACCTTGAACATGTACCAGCCTTCAAGAATGTCTACAACTGGCTGTGGAAAGGACACCGTTCCAGCTTTCGTTGGGAATGCGCTACGTGTTCTGAGTGGACCAGGCAATTTTTATTGTTATTGGCAGCTGCTGCTGTTAGGTTTTCTGTGGTCTAAATGTCCCTGAACGTACTTCCAATCGTAGATAGGAGGCCATCATTCAAAAGGGTTACGTTTGCAGCTCTGGAGTGACACATCAAGAGATTGACGAATGAATACTAAAATAAATACAGTTAATATAAAATAAGTAGATCTACAGACTTAATTACCAGACATGTAGCGTTCACATCGTTTCTCAGTCTTTGCAGTTCCATGGAGAGCGGGACGAAAAAAATAGACAGGGAAGGGTCACGATAACCACAGGGTACTTGCGAAAAGTGACTGCCCCAAGAGTTTTTACATAGCGCGCTAGAGAGGCTTTCGCTGTGATTTGGCAACGATTGCACTGCGTTTTCTGCGTAGGTCTGGTCATTCTCATTTTGAGTCCCTCAATTAGTCTGAGTCAATACAGACAAGTGCTATGAAGCAGGACATAAACAAGAAGTACACAGGACAGACATTCTACTTTGAACTTAAGTTTATTCAGCAGATGCGATTTTTTAAGCAGCAACCAGTGGGGCGATAACATTCGCCAGTCATCCACGTCTTGGTAAATCCTCCACAAACATCGTACTGTAATAGTAGGAATGAGTGGACAAACTTTATTGCGAAATTCGCCAGGCCTGTGGTAAGAGCTATACATTACTCAGATACATAATAGGAGACATTGACTTCCTGGGGCGTCTCTGGCCAGAGGTATATCATTTTTGGTCGTCTGTGACCGAGCTACCTCCAACTACGTGTCGGAAATTTGCCCTTATTTACCATGCACTGATTAGATATTAATTTGTAACGACTGTATTGGCAATGACCCGCCACGGTGATTTAGGGGTCAATGCACTTGACTTCTGTCTGCAAGTCACGGGATCGAATCCCGGCTGCGCTGACCGCATTTTTGATGGAATCGAAAATCCTTGAAGTTAGGTTCACATTAAAGAACTTTATGTGGTCCAAATTTCTGGAGACCTTCACGACAGCGTCTATCAATGATATCGTAGTTTTGAGACGTTAAACTCCGACAAATATTCTTCTATTTATTTGCAATGCGAATTACCACAGGCTGAGCTGGACGGGGTGTTCATCGATCGGCTGTTGTGGACCTGCCGCGTCTGGTTCAAGGAACACGACGTCCCGCTGCGGAGATCCACTGCAAGGGTGCAATGGGAGCCGCCGCCGCAGCAAGATGCTGGTAACCAACTGACCGCTTTAGTTGGCTTCATGGCCGTGCTTCTGTCATCCATCCCTGGAAAAGGAACGGCTGCATCGGTGGGCTCGTGCCACTCCGGACATATCTTCTGCATCGCGGCGCTCCTGTGTGATTCCTGCAAGCTTGTCCTGAGGTCGCCTGAGCTGGACCACCACACCAAGGTATGTTATTATCATCATCGCCACCAACACCACCACGGCTCGTCATAGGACTTGTCATAAACTCTGTTAGCGCACCTTAACAAGTATGGTTGCTAAGTACAAGCCGTTCATTAATCACCTTCTTAAGTTTTCAAGGAGCAGTGACACCATAATTCAAAGATAATATCTAGAGTTTATTCGTTTCTTTGGTAAGCACGTGTTTTTTTTAGTGAAGTAGGAATGAGATCCGTTGGGTGTAAGTTATTCTATTTCGAGCGCAAACAGCATCCAAAGCCACCGCCACCGAGAAAACTAGGTGATGGTGACAAAGCTCATCGGCGCATTCCCGGCCATGAGTCACCCGGCTGCCTGACCCGGGCTCAATCGGGAATGAGAGGTCTTTTCTGCTTCGCTGACGCATCGGCTGCTCCTGGCCTGCAGCCCGGCGTCATCGGCTTGGCAGAGCCTCGTCCCTTGCGTGCACTGCGTGCAGGGCAGATGAAACCATCGAGCCCCTGTTGTGTGTTTGCCTAGCGCTTCACACACAATGCGGCGTCTTGCTCGCCGCACTTCGTCGCCACGGTCTGCCCGCAGCTACACAGAGGGGCCTTCTCGTTCCTGCACAGCACAGCACTCAGGTCTTCAAAGTGATTCTTCGCTTCCTTGAAGACACTGGACTAGACAACCAGCTATAGGAGCCGCCCGCCACGTCCTTGGTCATGGACGTCATTTCTCTTTCTATAATCTCTTCTTCACATCTTTAATGTCTTCTCCTTCCTTGCAGGCGCTGAGCCGTGCTCCCAATTATTTCTGCAGAATTTGCGTCTTTTCCTTTCCTTGACCTCTCTCTCTCATTAACAGTATTTTTGCGTATTTAGCAAGCTCCTGTGCCACGCAAAGAAGCATCGCCAAGTGCCGATGAGCGAGCAGCAATGATGTTCTCATCACAGAGTCTACTTGTGGTACCGTCTGGTGGAAATGCCTGGCTGCCTGGCAACGGCTTCACATGCTTGTTTTGCTTGGTTTGTGCAGGGCGTTCGTGTTAATTCTGCGTTTTCATTTTGTTGTTTGGGGTGATTTGTCAGAAGTTAGTGGGCGTGAATGTGATTACTTGAAGCTATAGGCAAATCACGAACAAGTAACCCACGAGCAGCGTTAATATGTATTACCAGCCAGCATGGCCCAAGCGTGCGTCTCCAGCTGTCTCGTCAGTGCGCGGTGCGGCGTCGATTTCAAAATAAATCCTCAGACAACGATCGAACCGACATTGCTTCGCTGCGGCAAGAATCGTCACAATCCCATATTCCCTAGTGTTTTGATCATCGCTCGTGGACGCTGATGACGGTGGCGACGACGATGGCTGTGGCGGAGGCATGCCTATACACGTGTTCGCCAAGCAAAAGAAATGTCAACTGAAAATTGAGTCACTATTTTTTGTGGCTGCATGATCAAATGGGGCGAGACTGTGGGAGGGGACTGCTTGGCGGTGCTGGCAGCGCTGAAAATTGGCGGGTTTCACCCATTTTGAAGTGGGTTCGATACTAGTCATACTGATCGAGATAACATATATCCATTCGCCCATATGTTGCCTGATCAGTACAGAACCGTCACCAGGGGATGAACTACGCGTGGATGCCATAAACGTGACATGCATAAAGTTGATGTCATTGCTACTTCAACAAATCAACCACTACGCCTCTTTATAAGGCACTCTGTGCACTTACATATTATGAAGTCTTAATTTGGATGACCTTTATTAGGCCCGAGGAACCGGCAGCCTAAAGCTACGATGAATGAACCAAGGGGATGATGCTACGCGACAACGATGAGGATGCATGAGCCACACATGATAAGTATGATAATGTACAGGTGAAGAGGATGCGTATACTAAATGCTCACACATATCCCCCCCCCCCTCCGTGAAAGCGGCCAGCCTGGCCGCGGCAAGTCAAACCAACAAAGAACATCGCGTGAAGGGCTTCATAAGGGAGACATGGAAGACCTCTGTAGTACGATAACAGTGATCTGCTGGGCTACAAGTGGCGTCACGTGATTATTCACCTGTGCAGTCTCTTCAACAACTGTGTATGGCCCAATAAACCGTGGCTGAAATTCGTCACACAAACCAGGTGTGTGAAGAGGCGTCAAAAGGAGCACTTCGTCTCCAGGTTGGAAGAATACAGCACGATGCGATTCATCATAAACTATCTTTCTGTCTTGCTGTCGGCTTTCAGTGTTTATGCGAGCGCGTTGGCGGCTCTGTGCGAGTCGTAAAACGTATTCCTCTGTAGAGGATGGAGATGAATCCGTTTGGCAGGTAAAAAAGTAGGGGAGCGTCCATAAACTAGGTAAAATGGTGAGTAGCCGGTTGTCCACTGAAAATTCGTATTGTAGGCGAAAGTGACGAATGGTAGAACTAAGTACCAGTTTTTGTGGTCTGGTTGAATATAAGCGGCGATCATGTCAGCAAGAGTGCGGTGGAATAGCTCAGTGAGGCCATTAGTCTGGGGGTGATAACTAAAGGCAGTCTTGTGAGTTGTGCCGAAGGCGTGAAGAAGTTCGTTCACTAGTTGTGAAAAGAAGGCCCTTCCACGGTCACTTAGGAATACACGTGAAGCACCATGACGCAGTATAATGGCTCGGAGGATGGAATCGGCAATTTCAGAAGCTAAGCCAGTAGTGACGGATGCCGTGAGTGAGTGAAAATTTATTAGAAGGCAGAGAGGTCGGCCTGAGCTATTTCGCTCTAGCCTGCTACTCTACACAGGGTATAAGGGAAAGGGGAAGGAAAAAGGGATGAAGTGTGATGATGGGGACAAGAAGAGATGGTGCGTATGTACAGTAGCCACTTATAATAGTACCTTACAGTATAGTTTCTAGTCCAGTGGTTTTTATAAAGTCTAGAACAGCATTTGTAGCAGTTTTTGACGCTGTTTGGTCGTTCATTGCTGACAATATGTGGCTTTCACTCAATGGTGTTCGTCCAATGCTTGCCAACGTTGCAGTTAGGATTTTTCTTTGCGCCACGTATAATGCACAGTCACAAAATATGTGAACTATCGTTTCGCGCACTTGGCAGCGTTCAAAATTCAGGCTGTCCGCACGGCCGATTAGGGGGGTGTAGTGGCGAGTGAAGGCGACGCCCAGGCGAATTCGGTGCAATATATTAGCATGTCTTCGGCTGATTTTATCTGGAAGACGAAAAGTCATACCGGGGTCTGTTTCCCGCAGGCGCTTGTTGCGGTGATCTGGTAGTGACCAGTAAGTGGCAGCGCATTCGCGCATGAGTTATCTCAACAATGTGTTGACGTCACTTGGCGAATACGGTATTTTGACGTACATGGAAGCGTTGTATACTGCCGCTCTTGCTTTGCTATCGGCTGTTTCGTTGCCAACCAGGCCGCAGTGTCCAGTAATCCATTGGAGTGTAGTCAAGTGACCGCTCCTGTGTGTTAGGTCAAATGCTTGGATGATTCCTAACGTTAACTCGTAAAATGGGCCTCTTCTTGCACAAGAATGGATAGCTTGAAGCGCTAATTTTGAATCAGACAGAATCGTCCATTTACGCGGTGCTTGGTCGTTCACAAATTTTATGGCTTTTGATAGCAACAAGTTCTGCAGCTGTCGAAGATGACCTATGATCTAATTTGTACTGTCGGGAAATACCGAGTTGAGGGATCATGAAGGCTGCAGCTGAGGCGGATGAAGTTACGGATCCATCGGTGTAAATGTGCACAGAGTCGCTGTATCGGTCATCTAAATGTGCCAAGGTGAGTTGCTTTAGGGCAATATAAGAAACATGCGACTTATACGAAATTGCACGTATGTGAAGGCACACCAGTGGTTTAGTCAATGTCAATGGAGGCACTGCAGGGATTACGGTAGGTGCAAAGCCTGACGGGATCATGTGCCTATGCGTATCGAGGCATCGCGAATAGGTACAGCCTGGTCGGTCTACTTGACTCTAAGACAAAGGGTGCTGTGCATGTCGGGTCAGCAGACGAAGGTGCACTCGAAGAGGCTCACAAGACGTGTAAACCTGTATAGGGTAGGTGCGTGACTCCTCTATAGTGCCAGAGGTAGATGTGCACCGTGGCAGGCCAAGACATTCTCAGTGCTCGTGCCTGAAGGTCTCAGCGTAGCACGTCAAATGGTCAACGGCTGTTACTACCCACCGGTTTCCAGCAGCACTGACTGGAAGGGGGCCATAAAGATCGACGCCTACAGCTTCGAATGGTGTGGCTGGGCTCGGAAGAGGCTGCAGTGTACCGGCTGGAGCAGATGTTGGTAGTTTTCTACATTGACAGGTAGTGCAGGACACGACGTACCGAGCTACACTAGTGGTAATGCTTGTCCAGTAAAACCAACTTCGAAGGTTATCGTAGGTTTTATGGTAACCAAGGTGACCAGATGTCGGATGGTCATGAAGCGCTCTGAGGATTCTAACCGAAGCGATTGGGGTAGAACGGGAACCCAGCGCTGATCGTCCGGATGGTAAATTTCGCAGTACATCACCGCGTTGTCCAGCTTGAATTGCGAGAGTTGGCGACGGAGCTTTGCATTAGGTGGACGGGAACTGCTAGTGAGGTAGCCTATAATACGTCGACAGTATGGTTCAGCCAACTGCCGAGAAGAAAAATTGTGGGGATCGTTCGAAGGCAGCTGGTCCATAGAGAAGAGAGGAAACCGCCATAGATGTGGACTCCAAGGGTGTGAAATGCAAAGTGATCGCGGAAATCCCGAGTGGAGCCGCTGGTAGTGAGCAGCGAGAAAGAGCGTCGGCGTCACTATGCTTCCTGCAACACTTGTATACGATGTCAAAATCATATTCTTGGAGGCGTAGAATCCAGCGGCCGAGGCATCCCGACAAGTTCTTGAGTGTCGAAAGCCAACGTAAAGCGTAGTGGTCGGTCACAATGGTGAAATGGTGGCCGTGCAGATATAGACGAAATTTCTGCACTGACCAAACGATGGCGAGGCACTCCTGCTCGGTGATCGTGTAGTTCCTCTCATCTGCGGAAAGGACGCGGCCGGCGTTTGCAACGACTCGCTCTCGCGAAGAGTTGTCGCGTTGCAGGAGCACGGCTCCTAAACCGCGGCCGCTAGCGTCTGTGTGCAGGAAGGTCGCTGCATCCTCGTGAAAATGAGAAAGTGCAGGGTCAGTCGTGAGGGCTTCTCTTCAACCTCTCAAAAGCCGAATCACATTCCTGAGACCACCGAAAGAGCATGCCGGAAGCAAGTAGCTTATGGAGTGGTGCGGCTATGGAGGCAAAGTTTTGTATGAATCGCCGAAAGTAAGAGGCGAGACCAAGGAAACTTCGCAAATCTTTTGGTTTGTCAGGGCGAGGGAAGCGAAGCACTGCAGCAGTGTTATCAGGTTGGTTGGTTGGTTGTTTGCGAAACTTTATTGAGGTCCTGCAAAGCGCACGTCAGCGCGCAGCGGGCGACTCCCACGTCGACAGTGTTATCAGGATCTGGACGAATTCCATCCTTGTTCAGAACATGATCGAGGAACTTGATAGGTATGCTGGTGAATTGGCATTTCTTGGTGTTAATTTAAAGACCAGCGCCCGCAAGACAAGTCAAGACCTCGCCCAAGCGTTCCAGATCTTGATAAAACGTCGATGAAAAGACAACAATGTCATCGTGCCAACAAAGACAAGTCTTCAATTTCAGGCCACGCAGCACGGTGTCAATCATGCGCTCAAAAGTTGCGGGTGCATTGAATAGACCAAACGACATAACCTTGAATTCGTATAAGCCGTCTGGGGTCACAAACTGAGTTTTTTCTTTATCATCTTCGTGCATGGCGATTTGCCAATAGCCGGAACGCAAGTCGAGGCTCGAAAAGTATTCAGCACCCTGTAAGGAATCGAGGGCGTCATCGATGCGTGGCATGGGGTATACGTCCTTCCTAGTCGACGCAAAATCGTACGAAACCGTCTTTTTCTGCACACCAAAACGATAGGAGACGACCAAGGACTGGTTGAGGGTCAGATTATCTCCCGTTGCGGCATATCATCTATGTTTTTTTCAACAATTTTTCGTTAGGCTAGCGAGACGCGGTACAGACGGCAGTGCACAATGGATGTTCCGTTGGTCTGAATACGATGTGCTGTAGCGACTGTCTGGCCCAGGGTGAATGAATGAACGTAAACTCCTATTCCGGAACTCAGTCTATTAGTGAGCCGGTTTAATGACGGTGAAACGAAAAATGCAACATAATCGACTGATATTCTTTTTTCAGATACTCAATGGAGACTACAAAGTTCACCTAAAGGAACACATCGCACTACACCCATTTACCACATCTAGAACTAAACACTCGAAACATATCACACCACATAGCTACAGAACAGATTTATTCAAGTATTCGTTTTTGGTTCGGAGCATCGTTGACTGGAATCAATTATCTCAATACATAGTCGAACATTGCGGTTTACAAAGGTTCGAAAAGGCTTTGTCAGAAAATTTGTAACCAAATTGCTTGTTCCTTGTCGGTTGAACATGTTCAATGTACTATATCAACAAGTTCAATATGTACTATATCACTTCGAATCTTTTTTCTCTTTTTGGTGACGTGTACGAGATGTATTCGAACATGTTTCTTTTATCCGTGATCTATGCGGGATGTATTTTGATATAGTTTTGCGTTTTTGTTTTTGTTATTTCCATATAGTGTGCGTCTTGAGCGTACAGTGTGAAACTTGTTTCCACATATGTTCTTTGTACGTGGCAGATATGTAACCCCAACTCCTGTCTTGGTCTTTGGGCTGACAGTGTGAATAAATAAATAATAAATAAAAAAGGAGTTTGCATGCTTTTCAAACAAATCAAGCAGCTGCTGCTTCTGTGAGTCTGTCAAGTCTTGTTTTTGGTTGCTGTAAAGGCCGAGGGAGGAGCATGATCTGCAAGATGGCATTTAGAGGAGACAGGGGTAAGAGGCACGACGCACACAGGCTCCAGATCGGCAACGCAGGTGACAGTAGTGCCCCATGGCAGTAAAGTTTTATCTGGTGTGGTGTTGGTAGCAGCAAGGACAGCTGATCCATTGTTGAAGCGAGCCACACCTGATGCGAGAGCTATGCCTTTATTAAGGCAACGGGGCGACAGAGTGACCAAAATGTCACCAGACTCGACGTCGTTGGACAAAAGTGTGACTAATTGATGTTCGTGCGGTGGTAACTCGATGTCTACAGCAGTGATGAGTCGAAGTGGCCTGTAGGCTTCGTCGTTGAGTAAGTGATCCGTGTCAGTAAGATGAACGACACGTTGTACACAACAAATAGCCGCAGAAGCAGAGGAAAGAAAGTCTCAGCCTAAAATGAGTTCGTGGGAGCACGGGGATAGCACAGCAAATTATATGTGATGAAGAACTTCGTCGATTAGTACACAGGCAGTAAAGAGAGCGGAAGGGCGAATCGTCGTTCCCTGGGCTGTAACCAGTGTTGGTCCATCATAAGGCGTCGTGACTTTTCGAAGACGGGCACACAAATTAGCACGAATAACAGAAAACGCAGCCCCAGTGTCCACCAAAGCATCAACGTCCACTCCCTCAACTCTGACCGCAATCATATTGTAAGGGCGCGCTGGAGTAATTGGAGTCCTGTGTCGGAATGCAGTTTCTCCTCCAAAAACTGCATCGCTTAATTTTCCGGACGCCGATCAGAAGCGAGGAAAGCAGGCTGAAGAGGAGAAAAGGAGCGACGGTAGGGCGATCGTGAACGGCGTCGGGTTGATGGATGACCACTGCGCAGTTCACCCGATGCTGGTAGAGATGGAGACCGACGCGGCAGTGACGAATAACGGCAGCCCTGGTACAAGGCTCCTGTGGTATAGTTCCGTTCGCGATGTCGTACCCTTGCCGCTCGTTTTGCTGGCGCTTGTGGCAAAAGCGTAAATTGTGACCACGATAGTCGCAATATTAGCACGTTGGGCGATTCGATCTATAAGGAGGGTAGTAGCTTGCCCTAACTGCACCGGGAGAGAGAGAGCAGTGAGAGGGACAAATGACGGCTCAGGCGGTGGTGACGGAAAGCTCGTGGGACAGCTTGTGGGAGGTGCGGCAGCAACCGACGCGTACGTTCGTGGCGGAGACGTCGAGCTGACGGTTCCTGGTGGCGCGGCGGTGGTTTGCGGGAACGAAGGGAGAGTACGGTGACAGTGGGCTGCAGTGGGTCATGTGGGTCATGGACGTCAGCTCCTCCCTGACGACATCCCGCAATGACGTTGAAGAAGACTGAATGGGACACACTGAAGGTAGTATGAATCCCATTGTTTCTAATTCTTCACGTACATTCACACTTATCGAGTCTCGTAGGTTTGGATCCGCTGTAATACGGGCCACGTCACTATCCGGTTGTAAGCGCATAGACTCAAGTTCTTCGAGGCACTGACAGGTTGTCGCAACGTCAGCAACGGTAGCCGCATTCTGGATTGCAAGGGTGCGATGGGTGCGATCCCCTTAAGAAGCTGGCGCACCATGTCTGACTCTGTCACTGGTGTGTCAACCCCGCGGCAAAGTGAAAGAACATCCCCGATGTAGGATGTATACGACTCCGCGATGTGCTATTTCCGAGTCGCGAGAGCTTTCTTTGCGAGAGCCGAACGAACAGCCAGTGTGCCAAAGACATCGCGAAGCTGATCTTTGAAGGCTGACCAGTCGGGGATGTCGATGAAGTGGTTGAGGAACCACGTGTTCGCGACACCCGAGAGGTAGAATGACACGTGAGCGAGTTTGTAGGTGTTGTATCACCGGTTAGCTGTGCCGATACGCCCGAAATTGTTCAGCCATTCCTCTACATCTTTCCCGCGAACACAGCGAAGGGATGGGGCTCACGCTGGAGGCTGTTGATGACGTGACAAGGCACGGCACGCGGTGGTGGAGTGGGAATGGCTGCAGCACCGACCTCATCTTGGTGCGACATATTTCTGGACACCTGGCCCAAGCGGCGACCTGAACGTAGCTCCACGGGGTAGAGTGGTCGAGAGGAAGGCAGGGGTTCTAACAGCACACTCCACCACGTATGAAGACTTGGTTTAGATGACCTTTATTAGGCCTGAGGAACTGGCACCGACAGCTACGATGAATGAACCAAGATGAGGATGCTACGCGACGATGAGGATGCATGAACCACATGCATCCTCATCGTACATTATCATGATAATTATGATAATGTACAGGTGAAGAGGATGCATATACTAAATGCCCACAATATACGTATATGCAAATACAGTTAAAGCTTTATAGGTCCTACCTCAATAATCCGGAAAATAGCATCCTTCGCACGGGTCTTTTGGTTCTGGCTAGCCTACGCGTTGCTTAACGGCGAGAAACATTTTTTAATTCGGCCACATTAGGCCGCAACTCGGTTGATTCCGACAATCATCGGAGTGCGCCTAGCCCAAAACGCGGCCATTCTTTGTCCCGAAAGAACAAAAACAGCATTTACAGCCAGCAGAAAATAGGTCGAAGAGTACGCATTGCTATTTTCATCATAGCCAATGCATACATGTGGTGGTTGTAGTGGTGGCAGTAAACACGCAAGGAAGGAGGTCTGCCGAGAACGTTAATTTTATTAAACACGGTAGTCTGGCACCGATGTCGCGTTGGAAACTAGAACGCAGAATGACAAACGTTGCTGCTTCTACGCTGGTCTTATGCGCAATAATTGCAGCATTTACGAATTCATGAAGGAAACTGATGTAGACATAGCAGACATATTTCCTTTGTTTTCTTGATACGTTCAATTGGTCGGCATTCAATGACTTCTGAAACTTTTAGCGGATTCGTGAAATTCCAATTGACGAGATTTCGCTTTACTGTTTACATTGTGAACGATGGCGATTATTTATTTTCATCACCATCAGCTTGACTACGCCCACTGCAGAGCAAAGGCCTCTACCATGTCCCACCAATCAACCTGGTGTTGTACTTTTTTGCTGCCATGTTATACCCGAACTTCTTAATCTCATCTGCTAACGTACTTTTCTGTCTCCCTTTCACGCCTTTACTTTTTCTTAAAATTCAGTCAGTCACCTTTAATGACGAGCGGTGGTCCTGCCTACGTGCTACGTGCTCTGCCGATGACCATTATTTCTTCTTGATTTTGACTCTGATACTCCTAACCCTGGTTTGTTCCTTGACACACTCTGCCCTCTTATTGTCTCTCAAGGTTACATCTATAATTTTCTTTCAATCGCTCACTGCGTCATCCTCAATTTTTGCTGTGTCCTAGCTCTCTGTAAGCTTCCAGGTTCCTTCTGTGCAGTTAAGTGTCTGTAAGATGAAGCTGTCACATACATTCTTGTTGAAGGATAGTGGTAGACTGTTCTTAGTAACTTTAGAATGTGTGTTCAATGTGCTCCATCCCATCCTTATTCTTCTTGTTAATTCACTCTCGCGGTTCGGCTCCACGGTTAATACACCTCTTAAGTGGACATACTGCTTTAAAACATTAGTTATGACTGTGCCCATTGTAATATGGGCGAAGCTCTCCAAGCCCCCTTACTGGTTGACATAGTGCAACTTACAGTTCAATTCTGCACTTCGGCCACGTGTTCTCACCTTCTCACCTCTCCCCTGATTCCAGACTTCTCGCTTTACATAAAGCATGTATAGTGTGATTTCTCCAAGAAGTTTTACGCAGTGGTGTGGCTTTGTTGCAAAATAGTTGACTCATGTCTGTTATATACATGTTCCATGGAGCTCTCCTCAAAGGAACTGTTTAAAACCGAGGGTCGGTCGTGCCCACTTTTAGCCCACGCGCGAGAGCGAAGAAGCCTGGCAAGTGGGAGAACATGGTAAAGATATCAGGGACACAGGGAGGCTTATATAAAGAAGCTACTTTAGCCAGGCAAAGAAAGTGTGGCAATATTGAGAAGACCATGCAAGGTACAAAGAAGCAGAATGAAGGTGAAGCTGCGGTGGGATTAGAACAGGTGGTGTATGGAGGAGGGATAGTAGTAGCGAGATTGGCTGTGCTGGAAAAAGATGTGGATCAACGCTAGCACATTTTCAAGCACCACCGATGCAATGGAAAGATCGGGAGCAGTGCGCCGAGCGTTGGCGACTTGAAGCCATTTCTTCGATTCTTTAATGAGCCTTCGTAGGTAAAGTCAGTTGAAGCCTTGTTGAGCAGCGCAGTTGTTTCTTCAGTCAAACAACACATTTTAACAGACTGCTAGGTATATAATGATACATTATTATTTTGAAACTGCCACTGCAGGTCGAGTGCCTCCGCAGAGCCCTAACTACAGCCGGCGAAGCTGCGGAGCGAGGCGCCCCTGCCCGCATGGCGGCGCTGGTGGCCTGCTTGCGGGACGCTTTCTTGTCGTCAGATGTTCCGGAGGATGATCGCCTGACCCTGCTCGAACTTATAGAGCTGCGCGCTTCAGGATGGAAACTATCCCCTGAGCAGCAACTCTCGTACGCTAGCCTCAACGATGCCGTCGGAGACGAATGCGACGATGTTCAAAACTTGTCACCTCTCCCATGGCGCATCGCCGAATGAGGCTTCCTTACATTTGCACCCGGAGACGAAAGCTTTCCGTCAACACGTTTCGCGTCGCGCTCAATAGCTTCTTCCATTTGTTTTGTGTGAAATAAACTAATTTCTATGTGATGGATCTGCCTATGGTTTTTACAAGCTGTTTTTAACTTTGTTTTTCTTTTTGAAAAGTACACTGATTTTTTTTAAGTACAGTGATGGAAGGCTTCAGATGAAACGAGGTAACAGCATGGCAAGGAACCAAAAGCTGCAAGAAGATAAATCTTGTTTCGAGAAGACGGCAAATGGTTTGCCCCTCGTCACCTTCTCAAATATTTTTTTCGAGTTTGCAGGCGTATGTATTCACACAGAGAATTCATGAGCATTTGAAGAGAATATCAGAACCCCCTCCACAAGAGCATTTCGGTTACGCCCTTTCAAGTGCGCCCTTTGCTGCTTCAGTCCGAATAGGTCACTATGAAACGCGCGTTTTATCCTTTCGTAGATTTCCGTTCACGCAGGTGGACTGTGCCGCCAGACTCGGCCGCCATTTTGTTTTGGCTTAGGCTGTTAATCACTCTGCACTGCTAAGTGCCTTAGTCAATGCGACCGAAGGGAGAAGACTCAAAGGAAAAAAAACGACCGATAAGCATTGCGTTGTCTACAAATAGCTGAAGAAAGTCGGGGTGGAATGTACCGAATGAAATTCACTCTGTGTAACGAATACCTCCTTCCGAAAGAATTCAGATGATATGTGAATATGGAAATCTCTGAAGTAGAAAAATTGAAACGATACTGATTAGGGCAAGCCTGTCATGATATAAGTACAGTGAATTGTTATCTTTTTATTTATTTAATAAATATAATTAATTATAGAAATAATTAATTGTTTACATATACTGCAGACCGTTTTCGCGCTGCAGCAGGAGGGGGTACATGAATGTCAATGGTAATAAGAGAAACTGAACTGACTAAACACAATACAGTAGAAATGACAAAACATTGAACCCGAATCTACGTGCTACACTGTAAATTTTGTCGAAAAAACGGTAGTCTTGCGTCTGGAGAAAGTGAACAATACGTTTATTTTATGTTCTGTGCAAGAAAATAGGTGAATGGTATTCTGAAGGCGCTGCGTTGGAGTGCATCGAGCGTGTAGCGGAAGCGAACAAGCGCATCTAGGCACGTTAGACACGAGCGCCATCTGGCAGTTATCTTCGAAAACGAAGGTGTGCGCGACCGCGTTGAAAGATGCGCGCCAGTCTTGCAGGAGATAAGGTGTAGAATGCAAAGCGACGGGCAGGTGCCAGCACCTGTCGTCGTATCAAAGTTTTGAAAACACCTTCATGAGCATCGCGTTGCACTGTCAGCGCAACGCGATAAACGCTACAGGCCTTAGAGCTACTTGTGTGTGCCTTTTCTAATATAAAGGCAGACATACAAAACATAGACGTGTTATTATGGTACCTCTGATATGCAAAATACTTGCTTCTTTAATTCACAATCGCACAACTATGAACGCTAAACCTCGAGCAGTATTGGAGGGCGCTGCGGATGGGGTTAACCGTTTAGTGCCGTTTGAGGTGTCGTTAGGGTGGACAAACAGACAAATGTACAGACAGTCATACAGACCAACATTTTTCCGTCGAAGGTCCCCAAGAAAGACCATCGTCTTTAAAAACGCCATGCCTGAGCAGAACGCGCAACACAGACACTGCTAAAGCTGGAAGAGCAGCCTTCTGGAGCTGCTTTAAACAATTTGGGTAACCGCTACAAGCACAATTGCGGGGTAGCCACTACACCCATAGTTTTGTTGCCGGCATTTGTTTATTTGTTTGTAGCCTGGAATTGATGGCACATACTTACTCTGGGGCCAAGAAAACATAATATTCACTATGCCATCCTTCGTCAATCTTCGGTGAAGCCTCATCCGTTTCACACTTGCGAGAAATTTTGTGCTATATTTTGTTGCTGTGGTTGACAACGGAGAAGAATATGCCTAACGGTATTATGATGGGGTAGTACCATCGCTTAACTGGCGACCACACACATCGCATAACTGGCGACCTCATATCAAATATATCACCCGAAAAGGTGTGCGGGTCATTGGCATATTACGTGGCCTAAGCAACTACCTCATAGGTGTAGAAAGAGACACATTGGTAATGATATATCGCATGTGCGTTCATACTATTTTGGAATTTGGTTGTGTACTTTTTTCTGGAGTTCCAGCTTACAAGTTGTAGCCTCTAATTCTTCAGGAAATAGAAGCTTTGCGCTTATGCCTTGGCCTGCCCCAAACAGTTGCTAACAATGTGTTGTATTTAGAATCGACGTATCTCCTCTTTCTTGTAGGATTCTCCTTCTGACTGATCAGACGTTCTTAAGAATTTATAAATCCCCATTACAACCTTCAGAAGCAGCCTTTATTTCCACCCCGGAATCATTTCTCGGTGCTAGATGACTACGATTTCACAACCACCCCCTCCCCCCCAAAATTATATTTGTGCAAAATTTATTGGAGCCTCTAAACGTACGTATATGCGACATCATGCTGAGTCGTTATAATTCATACCCTGATGAAATTCAATTTGACAATATTTTTTCTAATAACGCCAAATTACTTCCTCATAATTATTTGGATGGTTTACTACAAGATCACCTGTGCAGTAATAGAACAAACGTTGTTAATGCTACATACGCATCGCAATGTGACGAAAATTTAAGGGTTGGAATTTTCAGCCCGATTTTGGATTGGATTTATTCCCTTAGACTGCCCAATCTCAAACCCGTTTTTGTGGCTGAATTTCTGGCAGTAGTGCTCGCCTTACGCAAGTTACATACAGCAATTACATCAGCTGTCATAATAACAGATTGTCCATCTCTCTGTGCGGCACTTTCTGTTGGTGCTGATAATCAAGTAACAAAGGTGTTCCGTGCGCTAGTGCCTGTACATTTGAGAACAGTACGACTAGTTTGGGTGCGTGGACATAAAGGTTTATTTCTAAATAAAATAGGTCATTCCTCAGCTAAGTCGTCAATTAGCGAATCGATTCTACCACACTGTCCATCATCCGCTTATGTGACTGTTGCTTGATTCCGCAGACGAACACTTATGGAAGTCTTTAGAGGTACAGCGCTAAAAAAACTCTACAAAATATCGCCATTTATTATATCCCTGGCGAAGAGACTTTTGCCGCACTCGTAAACAAGAAGTAGCTATGACAAGGCTGCGTTGCCGGTTACCAAATCTGAATTTCTATAAACACAGGTCTGCTCAGGCACCTTCGCCACTTTGCACGTTCTGTGATGAACTTAAAAAAATAGATCATTTCTTTTTGACGTGCAGGCGATATTTCACACTCCGAAACAACCTTTTAGAAAACCTTTATGTGGTATCGGTATGGACTTATCTGTGCCTGCCATTTTGTCTTTTGGAGCTTCCATTTCTCGGTTCTTTAATGTAATAGTACGCGCGGCCGTCCGTGACCATACTGATGAAACTAATAGGTTGACTAATTAATGTGTTTCGTTATCGTAACGTTTTTACAAAATTATATACGTATAAAAATCAGGTTATTGCTAGCTTCTGAGAATAAATTCGTTTCTTTATTTAAATAATTGCATGCACTAAATTAAGCACTACACTTTCCTAGGTTATCGGTAACCTTTCTAATATATTTCCAATATTCTAAGTCTGAACAATAATTTTTAAAATAACTCGATTCTTGGCCAATTCCTCATAGTGGGTATGCGTCACGATCAATAGGTGAACAAGAACAAGAATTAGTACCATTCCACGAACCACTCGTTACGAAATTCGCAAGATGTGATGCCTGGCTGCTCTGTTGCTGTTCTAAGCGCTTTATTTACACACCTTAACGGCGATTTTGTCACCGGCATGAAGCCCGCCTATAGGGTGCAGTTTGCCACGGAGTTCCAAGCACCAGCGTAGCTCAGTGTAGAATTCTGGGTTGGCACACAGCGGACTCGGGCTCGAATCCAATTGTGGTGTTGCTGTTTGTTCTTTAGTTTTTTTTTCTCGCTTTGCGCGATAGGGGTTACAGACACCGGTTGAAGCAGACAACTATGGCGCATGTAACCCGTGTTGGGATCTCATAACAGCTTTCACTATAAAGAAATACCAAAATATGGCACTTGAGTATGGAACATAAGTACAGAGCAGAATTTCGAAAGTCAGTAGTAAGGCTACTGACGGGATAGGCGAACGATTGTGTCGGGTCCGCATTAACCACTTCTCCTGGTAACTCGCTCAGTGCGGTGAAAAACGAAAGTACATGACGAAGGTATGTATATATATATATATATATATATATATATATAAATATATACATATATATATAAATATATATATATATGTATATATAAATATATATATATATATATATATATATATATATATATATATATATATACATATATATATATATATATATATATATATATATATATATATATATATATATATATATATATATATATATATATACCTTAAGGGGGCTGAATAGTTGCCTGCGTAATAATGAGTACAATGAAACCGCCTGAGCGGGTTCATTATGTAACTTTTACGGTGCATAAGCTAGCGTGGCCGCTATCGTTTGCACCAAGTGGAAACACGCTCAGAAGCGTGCGAGTGCGCTCAGCGTCAGGTGAGGAAAGATTTGCCATGCTGGAAATTATCCTATGAAGCACAATCTTGCCGTGCTGGAAAACTTTATTGATAGTATAGAGGCTGAATTGAGCATAACGGTGAGTCGGTCTATAACTTCAAAGAATTCATCGTTGACAAGCACGTTCTCAAAACAAAGGGACGAACAAGATCAACCAACGGGTGAACGCTTTATAGAGACTGCGTTGTTTTTTCGAGAACGTTCGCTTAAGAACCCAAGGAACTGCAATGGCTACGACGCTGCTTCTGTGCAAAGCCGGAAAGTTGGGGACCAAGCTAGTCTTCGTGTCCCTATGAATAATGTGGCAAAAATCCTAAATCCAGGGGGAACCAATAAAAAAAACTCAACAGCGCCAATTGTGCCACTTTCGATGACTTGTCTTAAATGTACAATAGAAGTTGTGATATTCATTCACCAAGCGATGCGAAAGATGGATGACTTATGCATATCTGCATGTTTAAAAGCACTCAAATTTGGGGAGGTTTGTGCTTGAACATAGTGGTATTCACAGCGTGTAAACAGACAAGAAACGAAGGACAGAGTTATACAGCGCTCGTCTGTATCGCTCTGTCTTTCGTTTCTTGTCTGTTAACGCGCTCTAAATGCCATTATACCTGCATGTGTGGCTGTTCCTCGTCCTAATTTGTCGTGCGTAGATGTTGTAAACGTGGATTTTAACTGCTGGAAGCCTAAACTGAAGCATGGAGGTTGCGCTTCCCTTTAGGTCACCATGTACATGCAACCATTTTTTCTGAAAGGAAATTTCGTCGAGCCAAAAAATATACGATTAAGTTTTTCCCGTGGCAGACATGTTGCTTTTATACGAACGTGGGTAGCACAATATCGTAATTTTGTCACTCTTTGATACGACGCTGTTGGTCATCGAAGTACGTGCACAAAGTCATCTGATTGCTAGAACATTGCACGACGTAAACAAAGAAAGAAAGAAAGAGAAAAAGAAAGAAAGTAGAAAAAGAAGGAAAGAAAGAATGAAAGAAAGAAAGAAGAAGCCGGAAAGAAGAAAGAAAGAAAGAAAGAAAGAAAGAAAAAGATGCAGACAATATGAAGTACGAAGAAAGCTGATACGATAAACAAATAGAGCAATGGAACAATAAATGAAGATAAACTACAGCGACCATGCAGTGTCGTGTCGTCTGGTTTAACGCCACCGGAGCTAAACGGCCTTCAATTTTTAAATCAAATTTCTCATATTAACGAAGAATAACACGAATTTAAATACCGCTTGAGTTGTTTGAAACGGGAATTTCGAATAACTTCAGTGCTGCCTATTTGATGTTGTGGCTGGCGGAGTGGTTTCTTACAGCGAACGTCAAGTTTCGTTAACCTTTGCACTTTTTGTGGAGCTGGAGCCTGTGCTCAGTAATGATTGTTTGTAGACTCGCATTGCTTAAATTTTAACTTTTTCGACCTTTACAAAGTTTTGAACGATGCCGACTAACCTGAATTGTATAGCTTGTAGACAACCCTTACGGAAACGCCATACATGGCCCATATATAAGTTATATCTGGCCATATATAAGCATATATGGCAGCATATGTGGCCACATATAGGCATATATGGCAGGATGTGTGGCCACATATAAGCATATATGGCAGCATATGTGGCCAGATATAAGCATATATGGATGTATATCTGGCGGAGTCGGTTCATGCATGGGGTTATATACGGCCATATATGACGCGGTCGGCCCATATAAGGAGTCAAATCCGGCCAAATAAGGCACGGCCACACCATATATAACATATCAAGTGGGTCCTTATATGTGGAAGTGCTCTCTTATTTGGGATGAACCACGTATATATTTAGCACCGTGATCACACTTTTATGCGAATTGTAATATATAACAATATGTACACAAAGCTGACCTGCTTATTTTTCATAACAATATGAGTAATAAATATATATGTTGTTTCTGCCATGCAAAAAAACCGAAATTTCAGGTCAGCTTTGTGTTCGTGATAGTTGCAACTCAGTTGAATGCATATATGCATGCATTCGTGTAATTTAACTCGTACATTTTTCTAGACATTTAGGTTTGAAACAATAAGTTGCAATTAATACGACGTAAATAATGTATACAAGAGCAGACATGTTTTACGAGGAAGGAATCGTGTCAAGTCACAAAACGTATTGAAGCTTCCGAACCTCGCTATTATTATAGAGCAATCCTATATAGTATTATGTAAAGACAAAATGCATGCAAGTTATATTGTTCACATTAATGCATTCTTTAAAGTGGCAGCAAGAAATAGTAATTTCAATGCACTTTTAGCTTCCACATCGGTGGACAAATTTTCTGATTATTTGAAAGTTTTGATGGCTATATGCTCCCTTCATATAACAAGATTTCTATTAATCCTGTTGACCCCTCAACTGCGATTGCTTTCAGCATCCATTTACTAAAATTGCATGCGCAGTGCAAGGTTTAAGGGAGTATTTTCAAAAACAAAAAGAACTTACGTGAATGCAACGTGCAGGCACTATTATGATTACAATCAAGATGGAAGTTGTACTAATTTATTGCAAAATACATCTTGCGTTTCCTTTGGCTACGTATAATGTTCCTGGCTGTGCACATAGTAAATTTATCAAAAATTTTATGATTGCACAAGTGAACAATTAATTTATTGTAATGTTTTCAAGCGTCAAATAAATCTCACGTCATAGACATGTACGTTAAGAAAGGTGCAACTGACTCACACGTGATACATATTTAATGGACCATGTAATGAAATGCTGAAGCTTTATAGCAACATTTAACGTAGGCTGCCGAATTCACAAAACTTCTATTTTGTGTCGGTGTGTCATTACTTGGTCGAGGTCACTAAAGCGCACGTGCCATCATCATGATTAGCATAAACATTGCCTTGTGAATACAATTAGTATGACACATTTTTTTGCGGGCTGGCGTGATACCTAAGCCAAACTCTACTATATGTAAACAGCCCTTTGCTGTGCAGGCGCGTAACGATTCAAACTGCTTGCGAACATATCCTTTCAACACCAACACGGTAGTGCACTTACTTATAAGATATGTATGCCGGTACATACTCACCAAACTGCGCAAGTGCACAGTCGCGTATAGAGATTCATGGGCACCAGGACACTGGCATTTCATTCAATGTGGCTAGATATTTTCGGCCATGTCAGAATGATATGAGTGTATTATTATTATTATTATTATTATTGTTGTTGTTGTTGTTGTTGTTGTATTTCGCGAATCGTCCAACAGCAAATCCATATGCTGTCATACTGTGTCGTTATGTAAGTTTTATGAGATCAGTTATCTTGGTCTTCTTTTTGATAGCATGCCGAATTTTTTCTACTTGCATTAAATGTGCTGCCATGTGAGGCCTTCATTCTCTTCCTGTTGGCTCGACATCTCGCGAGAATCCGGTTCTCCTACAGCCTTCTACTAATGGTACACCGTGATATGTCGTGCTCAACTTGAGTACATATGCATATCTGATTTGGAATGGCCTTGCTAAATCCAGCAGTAGCGCAACTGAGTGAGTCCAGAAAAATTTCATAAGCATTTACCCCCATCGTTTCACTATAATCCTTTCAACACTGCTGGAATATTATATTTGCCACCAGTTAATGACCGGGAAAATCGCGCTGAGCTGTTATTTATTTACAAGCTAGTTCAGGGTGAGATATTTTGCCCTTCTTGGTTGTAATAATTTTCAAACTTTACGTAAGTTATCGAGAGAGAATCGACCGTTGCATGTACCTACCTGCTTTTTTCAACACTCTATCCTTTACAGAATACCGAGTCTCTCTAACGTCAACTTTCTTGATTCGTTATGTTTTTCATAGTCTACAGTCATTTTGTTTTGTCAGTGAGGGCTGCCCTGTCCTAACGTAGATTTGCATATGCACAGATTCTTTCCTTTTCCGTCTTTCAGGAAGCCTTCGGCACGGTTGTGTATATTCCACATTATTTTTCAGTCCCATTCCATGAATATATACTCTTTTGTTTGTTGTTCCCATTGTGCATTGATTTTTTTCGACAGCTCGTTTTTGCTCTCTTCATTGATTTGCTTTTCTGTGGACAGTCTGTAATGTGTTGTTTATTATTGTTTTATTTTCGCGCGCGCCAGCGTGAAAAACCCTGTGGTTGTTCTTGGATACGTTAAAAATGATTGATTGCTTATTGGTTGATTGAATAATATTATTATCATTATAAGTCCTTGCGAAATAAGATGAAAATTTGGCTGAAACGCGTCTTCGTAGCCAGCGTACACGAAGCAGTGATTTCAGCTCCACGGAATGCCTGTCTCAAAGGTCCTCCACGTGCAGCTTTTTCGGCTCGCGGGAGCAAGTTGAAATCTATTGTTCGAAAAAACTCGCCTGACTGCATTGGTTGCAATGGGTGCGCATAGTAAAACAATACAAAAAAGGGCGTCCATCGGATGGGTGGACAATTCGGAGAACGTAGTTCGAAGAAGCGCACGTGCGCCCTGCAGCCCTGCCGTGGCTTACACCAGTCTGTCCACACAGCAGGAAAGAGAGTGCCGCGGCCCATTTCAAGTAACGACGAAGAAAATAGTTTGCACAAACATTCAGTCGTATGGTAATAACATTGCGTCAATAATATTTAAAAAATGAAACGTCGTTCGCCAATAAGCTCAGGAAAATTTAGTTCTAGTGAAAAGTGCGTAAACCGTTGATCTCAAGAAGTAATGTAATGTTCATTGTGATGTGCAAGGCATGCACTGTATCCATCCGCGCCATTGTTGCTTTTTTGCTCGCCGGAGTCATGGGTGCCGTGCTGATCGAGTTTGTTAATTTTCATTCCTTCTGCTCTATATTTCGTGTTCAACTACTGCTCCAATTTACACAAGATAATCGCGCAGCTCTCAGGAATCTACTTCGCTGTACGTGGCGAAATTGTGGACGGACGTGGAAGTGTTTTTGTGTGCGTGTGCGTCTGTACGCTGCTGGATTGGCGATCGTCAACTTTTCGTGCGAGAAAAAAATGGATACTCATGCTTGCGGGCAAGCGTTCCTTCAAAACTTCTTCCTAAAGCAGTATGAATGGACGTGGTGGCTTTAAGGTGTGAATAGGTTATCAGGATTAACAGGCTCCTTGAAAGACAAGTCTCGGTTAAATGTTAAGGTAAGTTCATCATTTTCATTACCTTCGCACGTTGTTCATAAATATTATGATAACTCGAAAACATACCACATTGCATGCTTGCTGAGTAAATAACTTTATGCTTATCGTGGTTACGTCATTAGGCTGTTTTGTTTAAGCGATACGACAACACTTTCTTTTTTTTCACTTGATCCAGACAGTGCTCGTTTTAATCAAAAAATCTACGCCAGGAAATTGTTGGTTTCGTGCCATTGTACTTTTCATAAATATATTGATGTAAATATACTTGTGTTGTATTTTTCTCACTTTAACGCTTGAGGAAAAACCAAGGATAAATTACAACTTGCGCAATTACAAATAAAAAAGAGTTGCATATCTCCAACTCCAAGGGTGTCATCAGATTTATGAGCCCACGTTTGAATTTGTCTTGCGTTTGAGTTTATCTTTCTTCGTCTACGTTCCACTTGTTTTTATATTTACGTGTGTTTTGATAAGGACACGCAGTTAAAATTTTGTTGCTAGTTTGATTCTTCAAAACAGGGTGCTATGTCACGGATCCAAATGGAAAAACTTAAGAATAGCCCGTAATTTTGTTTCCGCCATCTACAATCAGGGTGATATAAGTGTAAATTTGACTGGAATGCGTACATCACAGGCGACGTTATTGTTACTGATGTCGCAAAATCGCGTGGTTATCTTGAGGAACTGCGCATACCCGCATACATAGTTACACAAAATAATGCGATGTCACGTTTTAATCCGTGAGCACTGTAGATAGTTTTACGCAAGCCGACAAATAAACTGGTATGATGCATTAGGGCTTGCTACTGTGTGAAAAAATTGGGGGACCGTTAAGCTCCGTTTTTCACAGTTGAACGTGATAGCAGTATCGATCCTGTTTCTTGTGCGTAATTCAATCACTTTGTGTGTACTCTTTATTGCATAATGCTACTTGAACAAATTTAATTGTGGAATAGTACTTTGTAATTGAGAAGGTTGAAAGTGTCTCAATGAAGGCTTCGCACATGGCTGCATTTTGTGTAAAAAAGGGGGTAACATAGTTTAAAGAACAAGAAATATTATGTAATTACCGAGTTGCGCGAAAAAATTGAAATACAAAAGGAAGACACCTAGACGCAGCACACACTGACAACTGAAACATTGTTGGAGAAAACAGACATACGTATATATGCGGTTACGAGAACACGTGCGGTGAAAGAAAAGGATTAGATGAGCAGACAGATTGTATAAATGATGCGCTTCCAGGAAAGCTACCACAGTAGCAAGCAACATAAGTGAGAGTTACGTGACACATGAATCCCCAGCTTTGTTTATGAAATACGCCTCTCTGATTTCCCGCGCTATACCGTGTCACTGAATCTAGCTTTAACTACCGTATTCCAAACAAGGGCGCGCAGCCACACTCTCTACAATATGATGATTGGTTAGAGAATGGTTGTTAATTCCTTTAGAGAAGCTTTGTGATCTACAATTATATAAATAAATTCTAAATAATACTTCCCACACGACAGCGCAGTGCCGTCCACCACACGATGTCCACACTGTGAAAGAAAATGATCAGATGTCTGCTCATCTAGTCATTTTTTTCCACCTCACGTGTTGTCGTAACCACATACATATGTCTGTTTTCTCCAATGAAGTTTCAGTTGTTAGTGTGCGCTGTGTCCAGGTGTCTTCCTTTCGCACTTAAAATTTTTTCGTGCAACTAAGTTAAGATGAAGTACCAACTCGCCCAGCAGAACGTGCTTCTCAATATAATGTGTGTAAAATGTTTTAGAACTTTATGCACCCACTACGCAGTCGTGAGGGCATACGTGCAGTAACCAGTGTACCTTTTGTAATGGTTGGCTGTCTTTAGACCGCAAAGTCACGTTGGTAATAACGTGTTGTGATGCTTGATGACAATGCACGCTTGTATCATGCAATATAGCTGCGATAATAAATGTTGTGTTGTGAAACCTGTATGCAGGATACATGTATTTGTTAAGCATGACAGTTATTTTCCTTGCATTTACAACAAGAGGAAGTTATTCATGCTTTATTTCCAAGCAGATGCATAGCTGTGTGGTAGAGCACTTGCATGCCATGCAAATTGCCTGCATGATTTCGATCATCACTCAAACCCGAAAATTTACAATATTTGTTTTATTTGCATTCTCTCAATTTTCGATCATTGACAAGACGATTTTTCATGGAGAGCCACCGATGCCTACGCCATAATTTCTGCAGAATGAGCTCTTTACCACTGTTACGTTAATGATGCATTATTGGCAAAATGGAAAGCGTATTACGTTTACAAAGTACATTTTTAGTGTCCCATTGGCAAGAAATATTGTTAAATGCCTCCGTTCCCACGCGCACACAGACCTATAGACACCAGTTTTAGCAGTCGTTCTATAGGTCATTAGTCACAATACTTGTACATAACAAGCTTGCATACCAATCACTTTCGACCGAACTCCTTAAAAGTTGATTATCAACTCATTTAAGTTATTCAATGCACACGCAGTTCATACTGTCAATAACAAGTCAATATTTCGTTTTGACTGACTATGGACGCTTCATTGACACGCGAGAAAAGTTTTAAACATAACACACTGTGAAAAATATCTTTACGAAACTCAAATTGGGTTCTTTTATGCTATTTATTTTTGTCAAGTCGGAATCGATAAAGCGGAATATTTACTTGCACTGTACTATTTCTCAGACCGTGTTGACCATAGGTTCAAGATAAGAATAATCGCATGCAAGACTGACGTGTTTCAAAATGATTTTTACAAAAAAAATTACAAGATGAAACCAGCTGCCTTCTAGCATTGCCTCTACACTCCCAAATATTTGTTTTATTTCATGTTAGAATTGTTCCGATTTATATGTTAGAGCATGTTCCGATTTATATATGAATTTCTCTTGCAGATTGTGATTCAGGTGACTTTGATTATTTGTTTGGCTGACCATGTATTTTTTGTATTCTACTTTTCGTAAATGCTCCCCCAAATGTAATGCCAATTGGTGCTGTGGGTAATGAAATAAATAGATAAATAAAAAAGTGTTGATAAGTAAGCAATAAATTTAAGCACAAAGAATGTATCTCTTCAGGAAAAGTGGACTAACAGTGACATGTGCCCACCACAAACTTTAAATATGATGCCAAGTTACATTCTAGCAAATAGTTGTTGAGAATAACTTGAGATATAGTGAGGATAACTTAATTGAACAAGAATGTTCAGGGGATATGTACTGCCTTTATTTTGGAGATGATAGTGACTGCATGCAGACCTTTCAACAAACAGGTATATTTCTAGCTGAAGAATGATTTGAGCAGCTATATTTTTTGCCGGTGACACAGGCTAAACTAATATAGATGAATCATTTGAATGGCTTTATATAAAAGTATCCATATAAGGCCATATATGAAAGCATCCATATAAGACCTTATATGGATGCTTCTATATAAAGCCATATATGGCCATATACAGCAACACCCATATATGGGAATATAAGGCCCATATATGGCTATATCAGGATTTGGACATATCAGGTTATATACGGCCCATATATGGGGATTCCATAGATGGGCCAGATATGCCCAATTCCTGATGTAGCCATATATGGGGATTTTTATATAAGTCCATATATAGGATTTTTGTAAGGGAAGCCTCCGAAAACTGAAATGGGTAGAACTCTCAAGTGCTTTCTACTGGGTCTATACCCAAAAAGGACGCCGCTCCCGCTGAGAGTCCATGCTCGGCCGTTACTGCCGCCATTGTGTATGCTCGCTGTGTGCCGGCTAATAAACGCCCTAACAAATTAGTGGAGGTTTGGGGTATCACGAGTAACCACTGCCGGCCATCGGCGTAGTAATTGCGTCGGTGTAGGAAGCTGTCTCGAGTGGCGAAATGGTGAGGTCGACGACGCAAGGCACGCATGGATGGCGTTGTGGACGGAGCAGAGAGAGAGTCGATCAGCGGGGCGATTCAATTATCTACACTGTCGAAATTTGGGCTTGTTGGTGCATTGTGACGACTGAAAATAGCGCTAAGAAACGGGGACCCAAGAAGAGGACACACGGCACAGGCGCTAAGATTTAGCGCCTGTGCCGTGTGTCCTCTTCTTGTGTCCCCGTTTCTTAGCGCTATTTTCAGTCGATCCAATTATCGTTTCGCTGTTCGGTAGTGATAATGTCAACATCAATGGCAGAAACAGCAACCGATGATACTGAGCAGAGCACGTCATCTTCATGCAGATGGGAGTGCGAGAGGGCGTCGGCGCCAGCATGCTGGCGTCTGTTGCGGTACATCACCCGGATATCGTAGTCTTGTAAGCGAAGAGCCCAATGGGCGAGATGGCCTGAGAGATCTTTCAAAGATGAAAGCCAGCATAGTGCATGATGGTCAGTGATGACATCGAATGAGCTACCGCACACATAATGTCGAAACTTTGTAAAGGACCAGACGATCGCCAGGCACTTTTTTTCCGTGACAGTGTAGTTTGTTTCTGCTCTCGTGAGCGTGCGGCTTGCATATGCCACGACATATTCAGGGAATCCGGACTTGCGCTACACCAGGACTGCGCCAAGGCCTACACCGCTGGCGTCCGTGTGCACCTCCGTTGGGATCGTAGGGTCGTAGTGGCGTAGAATGGGAGGAGACCTCAACAAAGGGCGGAGCTTCGCGAAGGCGTCGTTGCACTCGGACGACCACGAATTGAGGGGCCCATTACTATCAAGAAGCTTCATCAGTGGAGATAAGATCCTGGCAAAGTTTCACATGAAGCGTCGGAAGTATGAGCACAGGCCCACAAAACTACGCAGTTCTTTGACGGACGCAGGCTTGGGGAATTCGGCCACAACCCGAAGCTTGACTGGGTCAGGAAGAATTCCATCCTTGGGCATGACGTACCCTAGGATGGTGAGTTGCCGTACTGCAAAGTGGCATTTCTTCAGATTTAGTTCCAAGCCGGCATTGCTCACATGTGCGAAAACTCCTTTCAGACGTTGGAGATGCGTGGAGAAATCCGGAGCGAGGACAACAACGTCATCGAGGTAACACAAGCACGTGTGCCATTTCAAGTTGCGCAGAACGGTGTCCATCATGCGCTCAAAGGTCGCAGGTGAATTACATAGACCAAATGGCATGACGTTGAAGTTATACAAGCCGTCGGGTGTGGTGAAGGCAGTCCTCGGTCGAACGTCATAAGCCATGGGTACTTGCCAGTACCCCGAGCGCAGATCAAGAGAACAAAAAAATCGGCTCCGTGAAGGCTGTCAATTGCATCATCGATGCACGGCAGTGGGTAAACATCCTTGCGAGTGATCTTATTAAGTCGCCTGTAGTCGACACAGAACCACACAAACCCATCTTTATTCTCAACAAGAACAACAGGAGACGCCTATATACTGTTCGAGGGCCGAATAACGTCTCATCGGAGCATATAGTCACCCTGTTCGTAAATTTCCTGACGGTTTGCAGGTTACACGCGGTATGGAAGTTGTCGTAATGGTGGATGGGCACCAGTGTCGATACGATGACTAACAGTGGACACGCGACCGAGAGAACTGCGCCCGACATCGAAAGAAGAACGATATTTTTGCAACAGGTCCAGAAGCTGGGAACACTGTACCGGCGTAAGGTGGTCATCAATGTAGGGGCCAAATACATCAGGAGATGATAGATCAGAAGTGGAAACAGCACTGATGGTACACGAATTGGGACAACGCGAGTCATCGGGTAAGTCCAGGACCTGTGCGTCGTCGACTGGTTCCGCTCTGCCGAGACATTCCCCTCGAACCAAGGTAACAATGTATGGGGATGGGTTGGTAACAAAAATAGCGGCGTTGCCCTGGGTGATTTGCCCGGTCGCGATAAATACTAGCAACACTTTCCTTCTGCAAGCACGGTCGGATGGCGAAACGAGTGCAATTGTGTTGGGGAGACCGTTGCAGTAGACCGATACACCCGTCCTCGAGCTTGGAGGCACTATGGTATCGTCTTTCACAAAAACCTTGCTCAGTGTCGCGGGACTGTCTTCTCACGTCAAATGCGAGAAGGGTGGGAGTTCAATTTCGGTGGTGGCACAATGGATGACGGCGTCGTTGCGGGAGAGAAAATCCCATCCCAGGATGACGTCATGAGAGCATGCAGGAATGATGATGAATTGGGCGACATACAGAACGTCCTGAACGACAACGCAAGCTGTGCACCCCGCTGTAGGATAAATACGATGCGAACTAGCAGTACGAAGGGACAACTCTGAAATTGGTGTCGTCACTTTTCGAAGCAAGCGGCAAAGGTTTTCGTCCATAACTGATACTGCAGCACCCGTGTTAATAAGAGCAGATACACGAACACCGTCCGCAAGCACATCAATGACATTAGATGGGCGGCTCTGAGGGCTTTCACAGTGCGATAGCGTCGCAGCCCTTGTCGCGGGGACTGCAACGACTAGTTTTCCCGATCGTGAGCAGCTGAACTTGGCCGAATCGGGGACAGGGAACGACGTCGTGGAGACGGCGACCTTCGAGAAGATGGACCTGGGCGAGATGGCGATGGCATAGACGGCGCGTCTTCGTAATAGGGACAGTTGAGCTGGCCAGCAACAGGCAAAGAAATCGAAACCGGCTGTACGCGATGGCAATAACGGGCTACGTGACCAACGTAACCGCAGGCAAAGCAGATGGGCCGGTTGTCGAGTGTGCGCCATCTGTTCACCGGGATAGGTCTCACTCATGTCGCAAGAGCCGATGGACGGAACGTTGGCTGCATGGTGGGCTGAAGCTGAGGCTTAGAGGTCACTTCAACATACGTAGCTGGCATACCCGCTGCAAAGACGGAGCTCATGCGGCAACTTCGGCGTAAGTCAGTGGGGCGGGTGCTTGAACGACTGGACGCGGCCTGGTGACCACTTGGGCGTAACTTGGGGTTGCAGGGGCCGGAAGTTGTTGTGGATAGCACGCAGGTACTAAGACTATAGCGTTCCAGACACTGCGAGCAGACTCAACTCTGTCTTTAAGATATACGACGAAAAGTACTTGTTTATTTAACTGCACTCGGAAGCGCTCTGCTGTCACTTTAGCGTCCCCACGTCTCTCCTCTCGCTCGTGCTCTTCTTCTTTCTCTTTCACTTGTCTCAGCCTGGAACGTGAAAAATAATCAACATTCCTGGCCACGAAAAGCTAAACACATAGTTCAAGTGGGTACAGTCTTTGTATCGGCCTGATCGCAAGGTGACCGCCTTGTAACTTGATCTTGCAGGAAAGAATGAGACCGTCAGCACTGCGGTACACTTCCGTGACCCTTGCAAGCTTCCATAGCTGGCGTGGCGTGTTGTTCGCATGCACGAGAACGATGTCCCCTTGCTTCAATGCTGTAGTTGATTTCGTGTCGGCAAAGTGCAGATCGTAATTGCAACAGGTATTCTTTTATGTCAACGCTTCCAAAAACTTTCAACCAGCAGCTTCCTGTAGTTTTGTCTGCATATGGCGTCTGCTCGCTTGGAGTTACTGTTGATTTCATCAGTGGTCCCATACGGTATGGAAGTCAACTTTTGTCCAACAAGAGGTTCGGCTGGTGCCAAAGTGCAAGGTTCTCCTGCATCTGTCTTGATGAAAGTTAGAGACCTAGAGTTTACGACTGCTTCGACCTCCGCCAGCACTGTCAATATTTCTTCGTAGTTCGGACGAGCTTTGCCGATAATGTTTCGCAGCGGAAGCTTCACTGATCGTACGAGGCGCTCCCCTCATCCACCCCACCAAGGAGCATTTGGTGCAATGAACTTCCACGAAATGCCGTTGTTGCTGAGGTGACCAGCGACGTCCTCTTCGAAGAACATTCGGTGTAGTCACTTTGTGTCTGCCGATGTTTTGTGAAAGCTTACATGCGTTGTTAGAATAGATAACCCTAGGTAATCCTCTCTGAGCTGCAAACCGTCGTTGGCACAGCAGGAAAGCCTCGGATGTCATTTCCGAGACAAGCTCGAGATGCACGGCTTTAGATACAGCGCACATAAAAAGTGCAACGTAGCACTTCGCGCCCCCTTTCTCCATGCGTGCATACAGAGGGCCCGCGAAATCGACTCCTACACCTTCAAACGGGTTCGTTGGTGACACTCGATGACTTGCTAACGGAGCAGTCTCAGCACTTCCTGGGCCCGCACTGAAACGCTTGCATATAATGCAGCCATGCAGCGCTCTTTTATCAAAGAGCAAGCTCGACAAATCCTGTAGCGTTACCGAAGCTGCGTAAGCGCATCTCTAACTCCTCCATGTAGGACTTGAAGATGGTCTCTCTTTGCCAAAAGTGCCAAAAAGTGGTGGATTGACGGCATTATGATTGGGTACTTGACATCTTGTGTGGAATGCATGAGGTATAAACAGGCTCCAACCAGAAGAATTCCTTTTTTGTCTATGTAAGGGTGTAGTTCAGCGATTCGAGATGTAGACTCGACTGGTTGGTAATGGACAAAGCGGTGAGTTCTTCAAGAAAGCCTTGCTCTTGTGTACATCTTATCCAAAACTGTTCAGTGTTCAGGATTTCTTTTGTCACGAGATGTCCCGTATGATCCGTCCTTTTTCTGCATCTGTCAGTAATTCTGAAAACCCACGCAGTAACTCTCAGTAGGTGCTGAAGCCTGCTGTACCGTTGAATGTCGATTATCGAAACTTAGAAGCGTGTCATTAGTGCAACGTGGACTGTTGTAACTTCACCTTGGGTGGCTTCCGCTATGTCTAGTTCACTCAACTGTAGGGGCCATCCAGGCATCGGTTTAGTTAGCCACTCGGGACCAGGCCACAATTTGGAGCTGCACAGCAGTCTTCCAAGTGTCGCGCCACGCGTGAGTAGGTCAGCCGGGTTGTCCGTTCCAGGACAGTGTCTCCATTTTGATGGATCTGTAGTGCACCTAATTTCATTGACTCTGTTGGCTACGAACTGTTTCCACTTTTTGAAGTCACCTTTTATTCATGACAACACAATGGCGGAATCTGTCCACATCGTGTAGTCAACTTGAACATTCCTCAAAGCACTTTTCACGTATGCCAACATTCTTGAGCCGATTAAGGCAGCCAGCAGCTCCAATCGCGGCAGTGTTGTCTCCTTAATGGGTGCTACACGGGACTTCGCAATCAAAAGTTTCGGCTCCTCAGGACTTGACACGATGTGTATCGCTGTTTCGTGTGCCGCTGGACTGACATCGCAAAAAACATGGCACATTGGGCTTCCTTGCTCCAGCGCCCAGAGTGTGAGGACCGACGACGTCTTGCAGTAGAGGCAGATGGATGAGCCAATCATTCCATTCTTTTTGCAGGTCATTGGGTAGTACTACATCCCAGCCAATCCCTCGTATCTACAGCTTCTGAAACAATATTCGTATGGCAATAGCATATGTCACACAAATCTCAACGGGTCAAATATTCTTGATGCTGACAGCAAGACAAATCGCTTTGTGTCCATCTGTGCTGTCAAAAACTGGAGTAGATTTTCAACCGAAAAGTTGAATTCATTCTTTGCAGGAT
Organism: Rhipicephalus microplus; assembly: GCF_043290135.1. NCBI lineage: Eukaryota > Metazoa > Arthropoda > Arachnida > Ixodida > Ixodidae > Rhipicephalus > Rhipicephalus microplus. The sequence continues at coordinate 8,114,220 of NW_027464597.1, read as the reverse complement.
TCCAAACCAAACCCAGGACATTAACCGACGTTTCGTGAAGAACGACCATCTCATTACTAGTATATTCTACATGATTTTCAAGCGTTCGCATCAAATTTCCTGAATTCGTTGTCCATTTTCGCAATGTCATGCCGGCCGATTTCATTATTGTGCGCGCTTTTCGGCAAAGCTTAGCGGCTTCCTCTTCTTAGTTGGCACTAGTCAATAAGTCATCCACGTAAAACGACTCAGCAAGAGTTTGCGCTGTTTGCGCCATGGCAGCCAGTGCTCTTTTCACGTGGTAGATAATAGTAGCTGTGAGCAGAAAGGGGCTACATGTAGCTCCAAAAAGCACTCGTGTCATCCTCCACTCTTGCAGCTTACCCTTGCAAAAATCTCCTTCTGCAAACCAGAGAAAGCGGAAAGCGTCTCTGTCGTCCTCCCGAATTGCAATCTGAAGGAATGCCTTTTTTATTTTCGTGATAACTGCCACCGGGTGCGTTCTGAAGCGTAGCAGGATTCGCACGAAGTCTTGGTATAAGTTGTCACCTTTTTCAAGGCAGTCATTAAGGGACTTGCATCCTTTGGCATGTGACAAAGCGTCAAACACCACTCTCATTTTCGTCGTCAGTGCTTGTTCACGTATGACTTCCTTGCGCGGCATGTAATACAATTTTGTCACCTTTGCAGATACATCACTGACTACTTCGGAGTGTCCTGCCCTCAAGTACTCTCTTATGGTACGGTCATACGTTTTGAGCAGTCCTTTCCCGGAGTCGGGAAGGTTGTCAAGCTTGTGAAGTGGAGTAATGGCGACTTGCGTGTTGCTTGCAAGCTCGAAATCATCCTTCCAAGCGAAGGCATCTTCATATTTTCCGTTTCTAAAGCTGATCGTTTGCTCAAAATGACTCATAGTGTTGCTCATTTCAGGTGGCTTGTTTATCGCGTCCGTAATTCCTATGTTTTCAAGTTCCCAAAAGGAGCACAAAATCTCGTCGGAATCGGTAGCTTGGGCTTTTAGCACACACACCATCATTTGTAAAGTAGTTGTTTGGGACACCAAGTGCAATGTGCTTCCCTGGACGGTTCACCCAAGCTTGGAGTTCAGTGCTATCAATTATTCATTGCCTTCGCACCTTGAAACTTTGCCGGTCAACACTTTCCGCATCTGATCGGACCCGATAAGTACGCTGATGCCACTCTTAGTGAGGATAGATGGATGTTTGAGCTCATCGGTGACATCGTTTCCCAACTTCTTGAAAGACGCGACGAAGGCTAAGTCCATTGCTGTCTCTGCGATGTCCTGGCAGATGCTTGGGATCTGTATTGGAGTTAAGACTATTTCTGCGTCGGGAAACTGGCTTCGCAGTCGTAGTTCTACGATGCGACGCCTCTTAGCCTCTTGGTCCGATGTACTTGCGAAAGTATTGAAGGCTATTTGAGTTGTTCCCACGCTTTTCAGCTGGAGGTGTTTGGACAGATTTTCAGGTATGAAAGTCCTCTCACTGCCACCATCACAAACACCTCGTATGTAGCGGTAGGTGTCATCATTCATGGCCCATGCTCTAAATGTTTAAAGGAAAACGCAAGTGATAGAGCCTTCCCTGACGGGTCTTCTTCCAAGTGATGCGCAGACTGTCGTAGTTTTTTCGTTGTTGTTGTTAGCATATTCTGACTTCCACGAACACCTATCGGGATCGCACATGCTTGTAGCGTGTCGAGCTTGACATCTGGAGCAGGAAATCTTCTTTTTGCAGTCCCGGCCCGATGTCCTTTGGTTGTGCAGCGGAAACACCTTTTGTCGTTGGAAAGCAGTTCTTTCTTCTGCGTCAGTGACAAGTCAGCTGTGCAGGCTTCCAATCCGTGATGACTGGACGAGCAGAATACGCAGTTGTCCTTTTTTCTAGTACCGTGTTGCTGTGAAGCACAGATGACGTCGGTTTCCCACGCCGAGACTACGTAGACTGACTGACCACGGGGAGTGTTCCACGTTCTCGTCCTCTGGCATCCTTAAAATCAATCTTCTCCAGGTTTGCCAGCTCGATACACAGGAAGTTGAGCACACGGTCCAGTCCCACGGGTGTAGCTTTAGTTCTCGAGTGATATGCCAACTGGACGGCACACGATTGATGATACTTCACGACTATATCCCGTGGAAACGCACGCAGTAGGATGTCGTAGAGCATTGATGAAAATGACAACTTGTGCACACCTAAGGTCTCTAAGCCTCGGATATTAACGAGAACTCTGTCGTACACGCTGCGTAGTGCTTTGGTGCCAGTCGATGAACGAACAGGGCTTAACATCCGTAGCTTGGTAAAATATTCTTGCTCCAGGTGCGCCTTGTCCCCAAATCGCTTCTGTAGCGTCTTGATGGCGTCACTGTAGCGACTTTCTGTCGTCGGAAGGCCCGCATTTACTGATGCAGCGTCTCCTTTAAGATGGAGTCGCAGATAACGAAACTTCTCTGTGGCAGTGATGTGATTATTCCTATGAACAATTTGGTCAAATTGTTCCCGAAATTCGGTCCACTTGCATAGGTCACCAAAGAAAGGAGCTAATAGGGAGTTTTAGCTTGTACGTATACTTCTTTACGTTACCGTGTTACCGGTTTACGTTTTGCCGTGTTACCGGCGCCCGAGTTTTAGCAGCGTTTTGCTACACATACGGGAACCTTTACGTTCGCCGATGATGATGATCATAGATGCACACATGTTCGTTTTCTTTTAAATAAAGCTTAACCAGCGCTGCGGCGCAAATATAATAACTTTCAACATGTAAAGTTATCAAGTGTTTTGGTGCTATATATTCACCTAACCCATTAAAGTTGGCTGCGTTCAGAAGGCTATAAGGAGCCACCGCATAATTCTTTAAGCCTCTCTGGCTAAGCCTCTCTGGTTGAACGGTCAGCGGCTACCCGCATTCGCAAAGAAGTGGGCGTCGATATGGCAAAGAGTGTGCTCCAAGATCCATTCCTGGCTCAAAATCTACCGTGGAAGTACATCGACGATCTACTAATTATGGATCTGCTACAGCCGCAGCCGCGGAGGAACCTTCACGAGAACGGCGTGTTGGATATCGACGCCATCGATGGAACCACCTTTTATCGTAACTTCAGGTTCCACAAAGGCGCTTTGGACGACCTGATTGTTGGCCTGCTCATTCCCGGCGATGTGATGAGTGCGCAGCGCGTCCGAGTGTCAGATCGCGAGGCTTTGTGTATGACACTGCGGCGCCTCGCTTATCCAAATCGACTTTGTGACCTGGAGACGATACTCAACCGCCACAGCTCCGTGATCTCAAGTGTGGTGTCCAAAGTAATGTCTCACATCGAATATTATTTTGGACACTTGCTTGCAGGTCTCACGGTTCATGACTGGATGAACCTCCAGAACCTGCAACTGTTTTCACAGGTAAGCATGAAAGTTGATCGATTTTGTGCGAATATCACTTTTTTTTGTACAAAGCAAAGTCGTAACATGTCCAAAAACTGATAGAATATCCATAGTAGCTGGCGTGAAAGTTGAAACGACAAAATATGCCACGTTTATTTCAATTACTGGTTTCGATTTCGTTGCATTGCGAGTCTACAAAACTGGCGATTTTACGGCATAACAGCAGGACGCTGCAGTAAAAACCTTGGTTCAGGCTGGTTAAATGCATTAAAATGCGTCTGTTTGTTCCTCGAAGTTTAAAATGTTCAGTTCGCGTCGCAGCGAGTTTAAAAAATATATTCGCACACGCTAAGAGAATACATCTGTACTACAATTTTGAGCTCAGACAAACATGGGCACATTCCAGCGATCACAATACATGTAAATGTGGCAGCTTGTGTTGTTTTTGCAGCCTGTTTATTCTTTTGCAACCCTGTTTCTACTGTGCAAGAAGACAATTACACACGAAAAAACAACAAACAACAGGTCAATGAGACCACAAGAATGCAGTGCAATGACCTCTTGTGCGAATTCTTTCACCGGAAATCCTTGATAAAGTTGTTCAGATCCATCCATAACGGTATTCCGTGTGAGCCATGTATGTAATACAAATATTACCGCACCGTTAACACTTCTTTCAAGAACAAGATTGAAAGTAGAGCACCCATTATGTGAGATATTGGCATCAAACAGCTATGACACTGAGAAAGGAAATATTATGCTAGCAGACTCATGTGGCAACACACTGAGGCTCATCGAGACTCTGGTCAAGCTGTGCATCTGTGTTGGTTGGTCTCAGCAATAAGTTGGCGAGTTTGATTTCAAGTGAATGCAGTGGAGAGAAAACTTACTCATTTTGAGTCCGAGGGGGAAATTTTCGGCGAGTCTGAATCGGAGCAAGTGCCCAGAGCAGAATATATCTTTCGAGTGAGTCTAAGCGAGCTCCAATACTCTGGCTGGCTTCTCATTCTACGTTTACCTTTATATTTGTTACTAAATTGCTACTGTGCATAATGTTTATGCTTTAAGTACTCCTAATTGTTGGCCTTCTAATGTGACATGAAACATCATTTGCATTTAGTGTCCTTTTAATTCAAGGAGCACAAGTCTAACTGTAAGTTAGGAGAGGCACGCATAATTCACCCTTCAATTATATTGCATATTGCAGTGCGTCTTTGTGAAATGTTAAGTGAAATTATTTGTCACTAATGGATTCAACACTGACGCACTGGGCACAGCTTGTTCTTGAGCACCAATCTCATGCTGTGTCTGCTTTTATCATTGAGTAAGCTATGAATATGAATGCTTCTTGTAAACTCATAAGTGTGCTTCACAAAAGCAGCAAGCATCATAAACAATTATTGCTGCTGCTTTCTTACATATGGTTACTGCTAAAATAAAAAAAACATCATTGTTATATTTGGCACTGTTTACCTTTTTGGAATATAGCCTGGTCCAAAAAGGGAAATGTCCATGTTTATGTAGCAATCCCCCGTTACTGTAACTGCCACTGTGATGTGCACTTCTCGACTGCTAAGAACGTCATTTGTTATTTTGAGTTATCTTATTCACTGCCTGGCATGAAATGATTCGACTTTTGATGCCCCTTAGAGTTTTGAAAGACAGAGTGAAACTCTGCTTTCTGTTATGGTACTAGTAAAAAGCAAAGTGCCCTCCACTGCGGGTGGTGGAGACAGTAGCTTTACGCTACTGTCTCCAGTACAAGAACAGCTAGAAGGCAAGTGAGAATATTTCGTTTGGTCACGCTTGTTGTTTGTTCGTGTGTCTCGACTGTCCATGTCAAATAAAAGAGCAAGGACAATGTTTTTTACTAAGATTATATCTGAAAACTGTACTTGTGCATAAATGCTGTTGGCAGCTGCTTCATCTGTTCTTTTGTTATTCTTTTTAGGCCGTGCACCAGAAAGGTGCTCCACTGAAGAACAGCTGGGGCTTCATAGATGGCACGGCACGACGAACTTGTCGGCCGTCTAAGCTCCAGCAGGAGCACTACTCTGGGCACAAGCGCTTCCATTGCCAGAAATATCAGGCTGTTATGTGCGCCAATGGAATTATTTGCCAGCTAGATGGCCCATTCAGGGGACGGCGTCATGATGCTGGTAGGTGCTGCGAGTAAGGTTTTGCCTTTGCAGAAACTCTGCTTGTAGCTGTCAAATGGCAAATTGTCATATCACAAACATACCTAGGTCATAACTCATGCGCTAAGAACCTAGCTGAACAGTGAGCTTTTGGTGTAGTGTTATTGTTATTTTTCTAGGACAGTATATTGTCAGCATACTGAGATCATATTTTTGACTTGCAGACGGCAGGCAGCTATCCTGTGAATAGATATGGCTAAGATCACTGTTAGTGCATGAGGAAGCCTCTGTGGCACAAGCACATAGAACATTGTTTCAGTTTTAGGACAGTCGCTGAAGGAAGCAACCGCAGTAGGTAGGTAGCTGCGATTGCCACCACTCCCCATGCATTGAGAATAAATTACTAATAATATACCACTCACTTGAGTTAGTTCTGAGAAATATTTTTCAACAATATTGATGAATAAGTCTCCTCAACTAAAAGCCATCTTAATGTTTGACCGTGTGGCTGAGTACAACTCCTGGATTTTTTTTGTGTGTGTGACCACTGCTTCACAGTCAGCTTAAAATAATTGCATTCATGCAATTAAATGTGATGCCACACGGTCAATGACATTCCAAAGGGTGTTCATGCACACAGTTGCATGAAGTACAGATTGCTGAGAAAGAAAGCTACTTGATCTTGCATAATCTTTTTCAACCAATTCATCTGTATATATAGTGACTACCAAGATCTTTTTCAACCAATTCATCTGTAAATATAGTGACTACCAACAATGTAAGCCAAGATGCCAATCCAGCTACCAAAGTTTTCGTTTCACAGTACGCCAAATTTTGCAATAGCGTGAAACCAGACTTCTCCACTGTGGAATACAGTCGGGAGGTGAATGTTCTGATTTCAACATTAACTCAACATTACAGGCCACATACAGGTACTATGTTTGCATCAGCATTCTGCCCTCCACTTGCGCTCATTAATGGGAAACCATTGTTTATCATTCAAAAAGTTCTTTATTATTATTTTTTTATAGGGTTTATGGTAGTGCAGTTAAATATTCTGATGATTACAGTGCAAGCTAAACATTTCTTTGTTACATGCCATGCAAAAAAGTCACACGTAGCATTTTCGCATCTGTCGCACAATAATCTAATCAATTGCACTGTATACTGTTCCTTAAATGATCTGGTAAATTTAACTTGCCCAAATTGCTTCAAGATCCTACAATGTGAAAAATTACCTCCTTTCTTGGAGCTGGCTTCAAGGAAACTTTGTCACTTTCAGCCATGTGTAATGAACTTCCCAACTTTTCACGTTTTAGCTGAAATATTAGTTATTTTGCTAGAAAGTTGTTAGATTAGCTTAAATGGCATATGGTGTCAAATGCAGGTATGCAGCATGTCTGGGGAGAAGACACGGTGTAAAGCCAGCATGGCATTCTCTGCCATTCTTTGCAACCATGTTGCAACAAATGGACACATAAAATACTGTCGACACTGAACCTTGTGTTAATGCTGTGCACTGACACTCATGCATCAGCCAAGTTCTGGCGTAAGAAAACTTGTGACACCTTTTGTTTTGTTGCAGGCATACTGAAAGACACCAGGGTCTATGAAAATATTGTCAAGGTAGCCAGGGGTAACAAATATGTGATTTATGGAGACCCGGACTACCCATTAAAGCCTCTGCTCCTGAAGCCTTATGGAGGCGCCCGCTTGCAGCCCTACCAGGCGCACTTGAACAAGTGCATGAGCACTGTACGGCAGACTGTTGAGTGGGGCTTTGGTAAAGTGGCTGCAGACTTCGCATTTGTGGACTTTCACAAGAACTTGAAAGTGACGTGTCAGAGAGTGGGAAGGATGTATGAGGTCGCAACACTTCTCACCAACTGCCGCACCTGCCTGTACAACAGCCAGGTGTCTATGTACTTCGGCCTTGAGCCACCCTCACTCAGTGACTATTTAACTCCATTTAACTGATGCAATCTTATGCTTTCCTTTTATTTCTTTCAATTTACTGTATTATTATTTTTTTACACACAAGAACATTTGATTTGTGCAGAAAGTCTAGTGTCGAATGAAGTTATGGTATTGTATCCAAGTGTGTGCCATGATATGACCCTGATATATTGATATGTGGGTTTCACGTCCCAAAACCACTATACGATTATGAGAGACGCCGTAGTGGAGAGCTCCAGAAATGTCGACCACCTGGGGTTCTTCAACGTGCAACCAAATCTGAGCACATAGGCCTACAACATTTCCGCCACCATCGGAAATACAGCTGCCGTAGGCGGGTTTCGATCAACGATTTGCGGCTCAGCAGCCGTGTACCTTAGCCTTTAGACCACCACTTTGGGGCGTGATATGACAGTGGAGGACAGTGAAGAAAAAACTGGCACTGGCGTGTAGAAGCAAAAAGAATTAATAAATGATATCCCACTTGGAGAAAACCACGGCTATAGTTCTGAAGCATGAGAAGAGAAAGAAGCAAATTAAACTGAAAAAAGAAGAACTTGAGGTAGGCAAGCAGCAAGATGACAGGCCATGCATCTCAGTCATTGGGTTTTCTGATATGAGCCAAGGCATCTATTTTAGTCTACCAGAGACCTGAGCACCTGTTGTTCTTGGCTGTGGGTTGCTGGTGTGCTACTGCTGCTGAGAAAACGTTCTTGTGCCCTTGGACTAGTGTAAGCAGTCGGGCTCTGTGCCAGAGCTCAGATTCTGCTGGAGTCCAACAGAAATCTATTGGCCGCGAGATCGAGCAAAGTCGTCGCCTGGTGGATTGCTCTGTGCGTCGTCTGCTAGCCACGTCATGCTTCTATGTGCGCGTACGTCTTGGAAATTTTCAAAGTGTGGTTTGTCCAGTCAAGTCAGTGCGAGTGTAACTGTTTTACCTATGCCTATAACGACGTATGAGAGCATTTCATTTTTCGAATGCTTATGCGTTGTAATAAGATCAGCGAGTGCAACTTTCCAAAGTGCCGTTTATTGTGGTTGTACCCTACATTCACCAGAATAATTTCAGAGTGGGTGCCGCTTTCTGTTTCAAGCATATCACAAAATGATCTGGGCATCCTCCCAAACATGAAGACTATCAAATAGTGTATAAATGCAGCGTGTTACTATAGAGACTCGGTAGCAAGAAAAAAAAACAGGCTTTAGGCCATACATTTGGGTGTTGTTGCTAGGTGTACAATTACAGCACTGCAGTTTATTGATCGTGCTAGGAGCCTCAGTTGTGTTATTTGGCCGTGGTATCGCTACATGGGAATATTACTACCACATAAGCAGTGACACATCGGTACTTAAACTGTACTCAAAACAGAGTTACCGCGTGCAACCGTGTGCTTAGATTTAAGAATGCTTTAAAGAAGCCAGGCATTGGAAATAATTCAGACGGCATGCCTTATATGTAATGTCGTGTAACTTAACTGAAAATTTCATCTTTGTTACATTGTCTTCAGCGTTTATGTGTCAATGTTAGTGACTGACTGAAGGCAGTAATAATTTCTGTAAAAAAAAACATGCTTGTCTCATTAATCAGGCTTTTGTTGTAGCACTGTCATGCACGTAATCAATCGATGAAAGCTTTCTGCTGAACTCTTATATAAGATTTTTATGTTATTACTGGTGCGAGAACATGTGCGTACATCTGGTAAATGCAGTATAGTGTCAGCCCCTGAGCCACTGAACGAAGCGCGGCTGCGAGTATTTGTATATGTGCCGTCGACCGCCTATCCACACTTGCGCGGGTGCGGTGCTGGCACCTGTAGCCCGATCTTTGGGAGGTTGCCCGATATGACAAATCCTTCAGCCGCTAGACACCAATGGCTAAGGTACCCTTTATTGGCTGCTGTGCTTCGCTTTAGGCATCTTCTTCATAATTTACCTTGATGAGATCAGCTCCTGTGTTGTCCCTTCTCTCTGCACATAACAGTATGTTAAAAACAAAGTAGTGCACAACTGTCTGACACTAGGCATGTAGCTTATGCCTTTCTTCATGACTTATCTTCAGATGAAGGGGTGATTATTTCTACACTGTTATCTTCTGTCTTTTTAGGTGTTATGTGTTCTGGTTTAAGTGCAGTTGTTCTCTAATGGTGTCAGTTCTTCAAGGAGTGTTTAGAAGACGCCTCTGACATTCCAAAAAAAGCAAAACTTGCTCGTTGTGCCAACAGAACCTAACAGCTACTCATGTCCGCATTTTCCCATTAGTCTATTGTAGGATGGTCTGTTGAAGGCCGCGATTAAGTTTGGTGAACTACATGTGTGTGTGTGTATGCACATGACAAGGTAATCAAGGTGGTGTTATCGGGTCGCTCAACTCCTAAAAATCTCCAACTTTTTTTATGAACCACGATGTAATGAAAATACGGGGATGACAGCCAGTCACCTTGCTATGTGGAAGGAGTGAAACTACCTGTAGCAGCATCCTCTGCTGATGCTCGTGCTCTAAACCCATTTTTATTTATTTGTTACACACCCTAAATTTATTTAGAGCAAACTTTTATGCCCATTTTGCAAAATATGCAGATATATATATCCATTTTGATGCACATAGCTGGGCAATAATGGTCAAATATTTTGCAAAGATTGCTTGTGCTAAGTCTGCGAAATAGCGAGTGCCGAAAATGAGACACCCAATCAAAGTTACGCACCACGAAGAGTTTCACACCGATGGCACACTTAATTATGCTTGTTGAGTGCTTCTGATGGAACTTCGTACACGACATTGAAGACTTCTGTTATGTCTGTTTCAGCATATCTTTCTTGTTCACGCATACCCAACACACATAAAAAGGCCCTTAAAATACTTTGTGCCTTTTAGGTTATGCATTTTTAGGATTTGTGGTTACATTGATGTATAATTTGATGGGATGTTTGCAGTTGCATAGATGTATATCTGTTTGGTGCTGAAAGATGTGTATACTTTATGCAGGTTTCTGCAGCTGTGTGAAAATGAAGGATTGTTCAGTATCTCACCCAGTGTCGATGTTTTTAAATGGCATACAGTAGTCTGGAGTAGAAAAATCATGGCCTAGGATAGAGACTCATTGCTCACTCAAAGTCACAAAGTGTGCATGAAATTATAACATAAACCTGGTGAAAAAAACATTTGGTTTTATTTTGTTTCACATATTTCATTACTAAAGTCACTAATCCGCTGGGGCACTCAAGGTTTCCAAAGCATCTTTGTAAAATTTCAGGTACAACAAGCATCACAGAATGTATCACATGAGACCACAAAATGAAAACTATTTTAGCCCAGCCAGAAACTTTGATCTACAAAGTGAAAGCAAGAGGCAACATCTGAACAAGAGCCGGCTAAGCAATGTAAATATACTTGAGTTTATTGTCTATCACATAATTAACCGACTACATTTATTGAGAAGTAGCTCGAGGACATTCAAGGTCTTAAGTACATGTAACAAATTTCAGGTACATCTAGTATCACAATAATATATCATGATAGCCCCTGCAATGAAGACACTTTCTGCACAGCCAAAAAAATTCATCTAGCTTTTGACCAAGCTGGGTATGCACAACACCTTAAAAAATAGCCAAAGCACAATGCATTTCGCAGCTTGAATGCGTGTCAACCACTACCATAAGAAAACAAATTATGAAAAACTTGGCACAATTTACCACTAGCATGGCCAGAAAATTTATATCTCAACAAAAATTGGAAACACCGTCGCAGTGGCTAATATTCATGGACACGTGCACCTCGACTACAACAGAGGCCGACAAAAGGCCAAAGCGGAGGCTTTGATTTGTTTTTTGCATGCTTGTTGACGCGACCGAGTATTATAATAGTGACAAGGGTCACAATTACACTGCCGTAAGAATAGACAGGTTTCAAAGCTGAATTTACATGCAGCATACGCATGGAACATTTGGAAATAGCAGATGAAGTAGCCATATTGTTGCAGGAAAAAAACATGCACACGAGTGCAGAGTGGGTGTTTTGACAGTATTTGTAGTGATTGCGCAGGGTGTGATCAGTCAGGTCAATTTCCTCCAATCTAAGCGAGCTTTCTCATTCTCTTTAGTGCAACATCATCCCCCCGGCAAGCGTAGCTTCATCCGGGTACAAATCATGGAGCATTAGTTAAGGCGAAGTATATATGGTTTGAGCCTGGCGACACGAACGTCACTATCGACGTGACGTAGCAAAAACATGCAGCTGGTGCTATTTCGTATACCATGTCACAAAATTGGCGTAAGGTCTTCTACGAAGCAGAATGACAAGAGTGCAGTTTTTCCGCCGAGCTAACATGGAACGAGGGCGTCCAGAGCAGTACAAGAGAACCAAGAGGCAATTGTGTCTTTGTGCTGATGATCGTAGCGTCGCCTTTGAGTAGGTTGCGACGTTGCGAGGTCTTGACGAGCGACCTCTCGGGCATGGTTGGCCGAAGTGATAGCATCGTGGGCGTAATTGGTTGTTGAGAATATAACACCAGATGCTAGGAATGTGTCGAACGGCAAGACGGGGCCGCAGCCATACAAAAAAAGAATGGGGAAAATCGAGCGGTTTCGTGACAGGACGAATTGTAAGCAAAATGATTGTACAGTAAAGTGGTGGACAAAATGATGGGGATTGTCGGAAACGTACATGGCCAGCATGTCAGTTAGGAGTGTGGTTTAGTCGCTCAGTGAGCCCCTTCCTTCGATGGTGGTATGCGGTAGCAATCTTGTGTTCAGAAGCTCAAAAGCGGAAAGGGCCATCGTCGACCTTTGACAATAAGTAACGGCCCCGATCCGTTAGTAACTGTGGAAGGGTGCTGTGGTGTAGAGTAACATCGGGGAGTAGAAAGTCCACAACATCTGCTGCACAGCTGGTCGGCATCGCTTGTGCAATGGCGTATCTTGCTGCATAATCTGTCACAATGGCAATCCACCTGTAGCGAGAGAGGAAGACGGCACTGCGGCCAACGTGGTCGTGTCAAACTCGCTGCTTTATTCGATTGCCGAAGTGGAGCTGCGGCGGCTGCCACGCCAAAACCACCAGGCGCGTGAGCTTGTTCTAATCCTCACGTGATTAGAAGTGTATATAACAAAGAAAGAGACTATACACGTGAACGACAATCCGCAAGGTGTCCGTTTGGGAAGTCCAGTTTGTCAACATATACTGACCATCGAGAACCAGTGGGTCTCTGGTGGGCGACACTGGGAGTTGCGCAGTGGACCAAGAATTAAGCGTTCGGTCGCTGTGTTTGCAACACAAGTGGGTGACAAGATGACCAGCTGGGGCCAGCTGGGAGCGCACAGGGTGTCGCAAGTGAGCATTGCAGGTATAGGTGCGTTCAGGGTGAGATGAGGGCGGGTGTACAAAAGTTGATTTGGCCCCTGCGCGCGAAGCAAGAACTCAGTAGGAGGCATGTCATGTGATCCAGCAGATGTGAATTCTGGAGGAGGCTCTGTGGGCGTACCTTAAATTGGGGAAGCACCTTCAGTAGTTGGTGCACGTGGGCTCGTGCGCAAATCAGTATGGAGACGGGTGCCTGTATGGCATGCGTGAGATGTGCGGTCTGCTGTGACATAGGCGGACCAGGCACATCGTCTTCAGGAGCGTCGGTCATACTCGCAGCGTCTCGGAAGTTTGGCCGTGGTCGATGGCTGGTGGCTTTAACTTCGGCTGTGGGATACATTAAGGGCGATGCTGGTCGCTGCTGGCAGGACGCCCAGAGCGTTGAGGCTGGTAGAGAGTCCCCTTCGGACATTGGGGATGGTGAAGGTTCAGCGACCGAGAGGTGAATAGCGGGTGGAAGGATGTCTGCGCCATACTCCGAGGCGTGCGGCCAGGTAGCCGTTGTAGAGTCGGATAGGGCCACGGTGTCGTGTGCCGTCGATGTCACGGAAGATGTGCATGTGGCAGGCACGTGCGACGAAGCTGCGCATGGGGGCTCTGATGGAATGTACCTCTCAGAGGGGAAATAAGTCGCAGTGGGGGCGTCTTCTACCTTGTGGTCATGGTCAGATGCAGGAGTGGATGTAGGAGCGGATGGGGACAAATAGTGGTGCATGAGCGGCGAACGTGTCCGATGACCTAGCGAAGACGGGGAGTGGTAAGATTTTGGTGAGAAATTGATCTGGTTGACGATAGTGATCCGGTTCGGCGTGTAGGGCGAGAAGGTATGATCATCGAGCAGCAGGTGGTTGCGACTGGCATAACCGTTGACGCTTGGTTTGCCATTGTCGCTGACTAAGACATTGGCTGTCGGTTTTTCAGGGTGACGGCAAGCACATGACGTTTACTGCAAAGCTCCATCGTGGTACCCAGCACATCCACCAAATGTTGCGGGAAGAGTGCAAAGGCACACGAGTGCATAGTTGGTATATTGACAATAATTTCAGCAGTTGTCCAGGGGGTGACGAGTTGCGTCATCTGCTTTCAATCTGAGCAAGCTTCTTCGTTCTCTATATTGCAACAATATTCCACTGGCCCTAAAAAATCAGGTATGCGAAGTTGTCTAATGCAAATCCGAAACAGCAATAAAAAAACTACGCTAAAAGCACGATTCCCAAGAAAGCCTTGGACATTCTGGCAAAGCGGGCAGAGCCCCAAACGTGAGTTCGACCATATTGTAGTTCCCCACTCACATCACCACAGAGCGTGATATCCTCCCATATAAAAACGAGACTACACACTTGATGGCCAGAGACATGCTGCGCTGAACATGGACATGCCTCTCGTACAATAAGGAACATACCTCATGTATAAGGATAGGATCACTAGCCATAATGAGAAAAACAAAAGCATATGTTAACACAAGAAGGATATTCCCACTGCTTAGTCCCAAACATAACAGCAGACAGGCCATTTTCTGGGGGTAGCTCCAGATGAACAACTTCCCTAATCCAGTCCGTCTAAGATGGATATATTTGAAGAACCTTCAGGACGACACGTAAAATTCGTACCAGAAAGGACGTGCAACACTCTAACACATGTTATAGGGTTGTAGTTATGTTGCCAGAATGCTTGCAGTTACTCTAGAGACCCTTTCATTGAGGTTGGCTACTGCTCTGCACATCCCAAACTTTGGCGTCTAAATGTGAGCAGTCCTGCAAGCTCACGAGGCGGCTTTGAGGCAAAGCTTTGACGTTTCCCCGTGCGAGACCAAGCCGATATTGCATTAAACCTTGATAGACATTCGATAAAGTTGTATTCATAATGAAAAAATTGGAAGCGCAAACCAACGGGACACAGGAGAAGAGACAAACAAGCCCGTTGTCCCGTTGGTTTGCGCTTCCAATTTTTTCATTATGAATTGAACCAACGAGACACAAGAGAAGAGACAAACAAGCCTGTTGTCCCGTTGGTTCGCGCTTTCAATTTTTTCATTATGAATTAGTACCAACTAGCCCGCCTGTCAACCCTTCTGAAAGTTGTATCCTTTGAACCATAAAGTGAGAGAAAGAGGCAGCATCTGAATCTCGAGCTTGTGCCCCATAGCTAAAATGTCTCAGCCTGAGATAAAATTAGGGAAACAACAAATTCAACAATGAAGAGGAGGCTGTAACTCAACGAAAGCATATATGAACCTGCAGGCATCATATGAGGTCGGTTAGAAAAGTATCCAACCTTTGGTGGAACAGCAAAAACGGGCATTATTGGAGCATTGTAAACCTAAACACCCTCAGAGTAGTCCCCTTGGGACTCTAGAGACTGCTCTTAGAGGTGCTGCCATTGCTGGGAGCATTCTACCACTGCTCCAGTCGCTCCCTCATTTTCCTTGCAATGAAAAACCAATGAGAGCACTGTGCATACCTCACTCAAACACTGCATCCCAGCGACTGACGAAATTGCCAGGCGGGAAAAAATTCACACGCGCACACGAAGGTTCAAAATCAGCTAATGCAAGCGCGCTTGTTCGAAATTCATGAAGTGCTAGCAAAAAAAAGGGGGGGGGGGGGGGTCGGATACTTTTCTAACAGACCTCGTACATTTTCCACTGGCCTTATGTGAGACAGAGGGGCAATGTATTGGCAACAGCAAGTGGCAAACGGGAGGCGCTATCGGCAGAGCTTGTTGAACAGCTAACAGCAAAGCATCATCAAGAGCAGCTGTTGCAGTTTTGTACAACCATAAAATTGTTCATAAAATATGCATAAACCTCCATGTAACAAAGTACGAAACATCACCGATACAAATAATCGCATTGAAGGTTCTTCGCATAAGAGTTGGTACTTCTATGGCGAAACCCTCTGCAGTGCTATTCAAGTGATTTTATGACTTCTGTATTAGATTACCACACTGCATTTTTTTCTACTTCAACTCTTTCCAAAATTTAGAAAAATGTATTCCCCTTCGACTGTAGTGGCTGGTCTCTGTTGCACGGAAGATGACTTGACAAACGCTAAAACTACATGTTTTGACCACTGGCACTAGCAGATGTTTTAGTGTATTGCCTTACTTTATCGATTTTTTTTATAAAGCGCATGGACATTCAGGTGCTAAATAAAAATAAAACTTCACCCTTAATTTTCTCCACAAATTATTGATTTCCAACTGTGAAACATGGGGTTAGAGTTCTCAGGGTGCAGTTTGTCAACCTAAAAACAAGTCATTGTATCTCTTTAATATTCATTCCAAGGAGCCATGACAAGCAATTTTCATAATCTGTATTATAAAAGTTAGTCCTTTGCTGTTGACAAATGAGCTGGTGAAATTTCAGCATATTTGGCTGAACACTTAATTTATAATGAGGATTGTTATAAACACGCATGTGGCCCGGTAGCCTCAAAACAGTACATGTGAACCATGACATAATAAGACACTTGCTTTGTGAGCGTATCTACTCCGCCCAACAACTGTTTCATGGTCAGTTGGGGTACAATGGAGCTGCTTCAACTTTTGTATGCCTTGGAATTGAAATATTGAAGAATTTGCACTGGCTAAAGTTCGGGAGAAGACAGATTTCCTGCATGAAACACATGACGTCCCACACCCCATGGCAACATAACGGTAGCTGGCAGTAGGCGGAGTTTATAGCTGGAGACTTCTATAGCTGACTTAGCAATTAGATAATATTTTTGAATGTCTGTTTTTCATACATTTACAGGCACAATAGACGCTCTACAATTTTTAGCTGAGAATAGGAGTACGGAGGGTGACCTTGTCATGGCCCCGAATAAGTACTTAGTTATGTCGGACTTAGTTACATGGAGGTTTAAACGGATACATCTACTTATTTATGAACGACTTTATGATTTCAAGCTGCGCTTCTTGATAGCTCCTGTTGTGCCTGCGCTCCTCAGCTAGCGCCTCTAGCTCCTGCCGCCTTTGCTGGAGCTCAAGCTCCTTTAGCTTGAATTTTGCCTCCTGCTCCGCCTGCCTCTGTTGAAGCTCCATTTCTTTCAGCTTCATTTTCTCATCATGGCGCTTTATCTCGAACCGGAGGCGGTCCTGTTCAAGTTGGAGGCGGCCCTGTTCAAGTTGGAGGCGGCGGTCTCGATTGCAGTGTCCCGATCACAGCGGGCCTCAATGAGGGCATATGTTGCCTCAGCGTACCGCTGTGGACCTGCACAAATATACAAGGAACAGTTAACTGTCTTAGGTTCAAATGGATGAGCAAGTGCAACAGTTTACAAAGCACCATGATATTCTACTGAGCACACATGGTTCTTTTTAACACAGTAGACTCGCAGTAAACTGAAATCAATTAAAAGGAATTGTTGCTTAAATGAAACAACTTCATTCAACACGGTTGCTTTCGTACTTATATTCTCCACTTTTTTTTATCTCGGAGCTACTGTTAAATGGAAAACATTTTCTAGTCTCTTCACATTCCATTTAACGAGGGTCTACTGTACAATACTATTCCAAAACACTAGAATTATTAAACACAGGCAGGTAAATACTGTAATAATAGTCAAGGTGCCTCTGTACACACAAAATTGCTTGCAACAAAATGTTGCAATTACTTAAGAAAGTATTGGGAGAAATCTTATAAGTTGTTTCTATGCATCAAATGAAAGGTCAAGCCCTCAAAACCAAGAAAGTTCACTTATACACTTGACGACACTTTAAAAAGCAAATGCAACACATTTTTACAAAGCTGGTTCTGTTTCATATACTGTATACTGACGTCAAGACACACTGTAGCCACATGAGTTGGCGACATACTCACGCTAGATATGGTAATATGGTGACATTACACGGACGTTCCATCATCTATTGCTATACACATATGGGTCGAAGAAGGACCAACTATTGTTCTGGCTGGCATCCAGTTGTTGCACACTTGTTGCAGCCCCCAATAGTGAACGAATCTATAGAACTTGTATCTATTGCGGCCTGTTTTGCTACTGAAAGTTTGTACAGGGCAAAATGTTGCTGTGATGACAACAAATCACAATAAAATTATTTCCTTGCCTTGTGATCAATTTAGACGATGTTGGAATGCACACACAATGACAGAAGCCATGTTTTACTTTGCTCGATTGAAAGGTATGATGAACTACTGCAATCGAACAGCGAGGAGAAGTGACAGGAAAAGCAACATGTAAGCAGCAATTTCGTATGCTTTGGTATCTGACATCGCATGTGTTCATTTGGGTGTGTGAAGTCACCAGAATTGATACTGTAGCCTGACGTCATGCATGTACCATTCAAGTCTTAGCAGCACTTCCGGACCTTTATATTCGCTCAGAGACGTGTCTGTACACAGGAGATTTGTATAAAAGAGTGAACCCAGCTTTGAAAATCGGTGTTGGTGCACTTACAGATGCCTACATGCATACCTCTGATTGGAGTGGCTCGGGGGCGCACTGGAGTTGAAATGCGAGTCGCAGCAGTCAACGGTGAGCATGGGCTACTTTGAGCCCTGCGCTGCTGCGAATCAACTGGCAATTCTGAAAGGGCAATCAGTAACTGAGTCATGCGAATTTATGCAATACATTTCAACCCCCCCTTTTTTTAACTGGCTGATTCTATCCGATTTCTGATACAGTAAAAGCTCGTTAAGTCAAACAACACAGGATCAAAAAATGTTTTAGTTATTTAATCTTGAATTATCAATAGTATCAAGAAAACGAAGAAATGCCTCTTATACCCCTATCACACCTGGCTATATAAGTACACTTCCAGCGAGTACACTTAGTTGCGAGTGTCATTTGCGCGTTGTCACACGAGCAAGTTTAGTGTCACTCGCCGCAAAGTACACTTGCTGGCAAGCGCGTTCCCTAACCTCACTTCGCTTTGACCAAGTTTGTAGCCTCGGTCCCAGTGGCTTGCACAGAAATACGCTGTTGCCTAAAGCGGTCCTTGTACTATTTTTGAACTGTTGTTTTCATTATAAGGAATTCTGCTATATACTAAAACAAGTCATAAATCAACAACTCTCGCTACTCTCTCTCTTAGGCAGTTTGTGGCCACATCCGCTGTGGGGATGCGGCCCCTCATGCTTGGTGGGCTTCGGGGATCATTCATATTACCCACGTTGGAACCAAATGTAACCGAATCAACAGGTTTGATGGCAATAAACTATACAAATACTGGCCGGGGCCAGGAAGAACTCCCAGTCATCCAATTTTCTTAATAATTCATTGACGTCAAATTAACGAGCTTGTTCTGTATTACTCATAAAGCTGCATGTACTTGTGCTAAAAAATCATGCACAAATTTCCAAAAATTAATCTTAAAACAAAGATGACCTACTCTATATCTATGGCTCTTTAAAGTTAATGCAAAGGCCCTCTGGCTACACACATTATATATTTTCTGGCAGCGGAGCAAAGGTGATGACATTTTTATTAACAATTTAGTTCTGGAATATTTACTGGAATAGTTCCATAGTCTCCTAGTGCAGCAAATGCTTCATATCTATCGTAATATGCAACACTTCACTGCATAAAAAGTAGCGCCTTTTATTGCCACCTTGACTTCACTGCAAGTTCACACCATTGCAACCGACTGGAAGATGATTACGTGAGCTCAAACATTTCTCACAGTGAGAGTGGCCACATGTCCCTGAGAGTGTGGATCTATTGAAGGCCACAACAGCACCCAGACAATGGCACACCTAAGCACATGCCACGTCATAAATTTGCCTAACATAAAAGGACACATGAGGCACCAATTTGCCCATGTCTCCTTTCCTGGCCTAGACTAAAGATGCGATAAAGCCATATACTCGGAGATTTTAGGGGACAGAGAAATAGGCTTTCTCAAAGAAAGATTCACTACACAATTAAAGTGTTTTTTTTACTCTTGCCTTCAATAGCAAGCATCTTCATTTACAATTGTGTACCGGCATTTTGGATGATACTCCTGTTTTCTACTAGGCAAAATACAAGATACACTGATATGACCAAGCTTTCTTTTTTTTTTGTTACACACCTTGCAGAGGCACACGAGTGTTGGCCACCCGTCTGGTTTCACCAGTGTGGGAATCAGGGGGGCTCCCATGCACAGTTGCATTGCCTGGTAGTCCAAGAGATCACAAGTAAACAAGTTCAGAAGGAGGCTGCTACTTGAGTCTATGCACATAAAGCAGACTTATTCTCAGGGAGACAAAGAAAAGATAGAACAGCAGCAAGGGCAACTAAAAGAAGTGGATCCATGGTGAAACTATGCAACTAGTTTTTGAACATACTGAAACTACTTACACTTATTAGGTACTTATTCTCTTATTATTTTATATTGCATAGGACAAAAATATTGTACTGAAAAACAAAACAATGTCCTTCGCTGAGTTCATATTAATTTAATTAAGGACTTGGTGCAAATGTTAGCAACAGCTCAAATCTGACCCTGTGTTTCTTTCATAGCACAAAATAGAATATTCAGGTCATCTTGAATGATTTCCTAGACTCAATAGCTGCACCTAAAGTCGCTTTTGTGGATGTTGAAAGCACTAATGACGAAAATCATTTGAATCTGTAGGTATGCACCAACAAAACTAGAGATTACAAACCTGCAGCAGCAACATCTGAAGGACTAGATGTTGGGGTTTGAGCCCGAGTGGGTGCAGCAGTTGCGATGCGGTCAGGTGCTGGGCATGAGGTCGTCGGGTTGTCTTCAAGTTTTGTACATCACAAGTGAACCAACATAAGAGCTGTGCTGTGTGCTTTGAGCTTGAACCCAGCTTTCCTTTCCAATACACATCGGCAATAACTCCTCTCATGCAGCAGCTCTTTTGATGAGAAATACAGGCTCTTCCTAGCGCCTTATTTACATGCTAGAGGCTAGGGCTCAATAGTGCCAGTGCACTTACTTGAAAAACCTTATTTTCTATGATCTCCCAGGTATAACATGAACCAAAAAATGACAAACAACCCAGGGTGATGCACAAGCTATCAACCAGCCCCTATTGCCGCCTTAGTAGCTTCAAAAACCCACTGCAAGGCTAAAAATGACAGGTAGGAGACAAGAGAAAAATAATGGAAAGTAATTTCGGGCCATGCTGAGAGGCTCACCTGACTGGAAATGACTATTTAGGACTATTTTAAGGGGTCCATGGTGTTGCCATTTCTTCCGTGTGTTCGTGTACGTGCATTTTCCAGTCTTAAATTGAATTAACAACAACTATCCCAATTATGCGTGCTACAGCATCCACTAGTTTATGCAACAGTGTATTCAGCACGTGTGTAATGAAAAACTTTTAGTGTTTCTCAGTGTATTTTCACTCACCACAGTCAGGCAGATCCATGTGAATCTCTATGTTCTCCGGCTCATACAGTGAAATAAGAAGTGTCTGCGCCTGTGACGTGCTTGCACCATCTGCTGGTCAGGAAGAAAACATAAATTTTTATTAAGCTCTACTTAATATAGCCAGCAGAAATTTGATTTGTTATAACATAAGGGCTCTAAACCAAGGAACAAGAAACAAAAGAGAGGGAATACAAGTACTTATAGATAATGAGTAGGTTACACATAAATAAGAATAATTATAGAAAAATAGAGAACCATGTTAAAAAAACATCTACAAACTCCAGCTAGACAATTATTTCAGGTACACTTCAAATAGTCTATTTCAGCCTTGTGCAAAGCTTTTGAAGGCAAAACTGTCACCTGATTCCTTGAAAAAAAAAATTTGTCCCATTCACATGTTGCTCGATCCTTAAATCTAGCCAGTACCTCAGCCCAACAATCTGTCTGAGACTGAATCCCACAAGTTGTTCTAATCTTTGCTAGACACTAAATGGCATATCACAGCCTTCTTTGGTGAGACAGCTATTCCTCAACCTTTGGCAGAATAGTTCAAGCTCTGACATAGTAAAATGTTATGTAACTGGTGAAATGATCATGTATTATAGAAAACAATTGCATATTCAAAAGAATTTCATGTCTACTGCAGGATGAAGGCTTGCATGAAGATATTCCAATTTGCCCATGTTGTGCAAGCAGAGTGCATGTCATGTCTATAGCATTGTCAATTTTGCCACTTGATATAACTCATGTTCAAGGTTCTCTGCACGACTCTTTTCTGAGCATGTGTGTGTTTGTGAGTAGACATATCTTCTTGCACATGTGATCCTTTTTTACATCACGGTAATCACCTGACACCAGAAGTAGCAAGTTAGGCAACCAAGCAAACATTTCCGGGAATCTTATTAAACATTGCTATATCTCTGTCTCCACCTATCTGGTAAAATATACCACAGTGCCACACAGGTAGCACCTAACTAAGTCATACAACAGGCCGCAAAGTGTGCTGCAAGCATGGCTGCTGCCTTAAGATTTCACACAGAAAACTTCAAGAGGTTGTGCCTGCTATGATCGTGCAGAAAGCAAACGTTTACAAATATTTGTCCAGTTTGTTATACTCTCTTCTTAACTTACTCAACCGGTGAACCACTGTAGTATCATGCAATTGATCAAATGACACCACCTGTAAATTCAACGCAGGCCAAGTCTACAGCTCACTATCAGTTAAGTACGAGTAAGAATTGCGAAATCAGCACATTTCTTACCAGGCTCAACACCGTCCACCGCTGTGAACTCCGCGTAGGCC
The DNA here is from genome assembly GCF_043290135.1 of Rhipicephalus microplus. Taxonomy (NCBI): domain Eukaryota; kingdom Metazoa; phylum Arthropoda; class Arachnida; order Ixodida; family Ixodidae; genus Rhipicephalus; species Rhipicephalus microplus. The sequence goes on along the minus strand of NW_027464597.1, from coordinate 8,091,747 downwards.
GCCAGGGCATCTTCTTCCCTGTTGTCGACGCGACGTTTCGCTGGCGGGCGGGCGACCGAGTTTCCTGAGGCTCTTTTTTTAATGCCGTCGCGTTCAGCGAGCTGTCGTGTGGTTGACGGTGGTGGCGTGTAGCTGCACTCACGCGCTATGTCAGCCGCTTGCTGCAGGAGGTCCTCCAGCTCGGACTGCTCCTCTTCTGTACCGGAGCTATTGCGGAGCCAGTAATCACAATTTTTGTCAATGGGAAAGAACAGTATATAACAAAGTTCAATACGAGACGCACTTACCTCTTAATTTTCTTCTTCTGGTATTGCAAAAAACGCAGGAGGATTAAGTTAAGCCTTTCCCTGACACTGCGAATGCTGAAGCACCTGCCGAGCATCTCGGAGAGCCGATCGGCTATCTTCAGCCACCTCGCAGGGTCAAGGAAAGGATTTACATACGATACCTCCTTTACCAGAGCGATGTAATCGCTGAGAGTGAATCACTTGCGCCCAGACATCGATTCCGCTGATGACAGAGCTACAAGACAACGTGTTCGCCGTTGGCGCTTCTGCTTCGGCTTGTCTTGACTCGGTGGCTTGCTCCGGGCCGTGAACGTAAAGCCTATCCGGCGAGTAGTTTACGTTACGTGAAGGTTCCCGTTCCGTAAAGACTCGCGCATGCGCAGATCCTATCTGGTATCCGGTAACACGGTAACGTAAAGAAGTATACGTAGAAACTAAAACTCCCTAATGTCAGTTTAGGCAATTTAACTCTAGTTCCATCTGATGGTGCTGCGACTGGGCAACTGTTTATTGAGTTCCGGTCAATGTCCTTAGCATGCGATCTTTCTTGCTGAAAATCTCTGCGAGAATGCGTGTAGCGCTGTCCTTGTATTATAAGATGGCTTTATATTCGACTTCGAACTCCTCGTCAGGTATATGCTGCTCAATCTCGTTGTTCAAGTTTTTAAGCTCTTCATTATTAGCCTTCAGCCTCCCATATATAGAATTGAGCTGGTCATAGGAGGCAGAGTCGTTAGCGAGGAGAGCACTTGCCTCGTTTATAATCCTCGTGTTCTGTGCTCGCTGCGACGTCCGCTACAACTTCAGTCGGTCCGTGCCGCTGCAGTTGACTGGTAGACGTCCGTAGGGTCCTGATTTTCAATCCCCGTTCTTCGGCACCGAATATCAAGACGATGGCGTTCCAGAGAGTGCAATCAGACTGAACTCCGTCTTTAAGGTATAAGGTAAAAAATACTTGTTTATTTGACTGCGCTCGGAAGCACTCTGCTGTCACTTTAGCGTGCCCGGGTCTCTCCTCTCGCTCGCGCTCTTCTTCTATGTCGTTTCCTTGTCCCAGCCTGGAACGTGAAAAACAATAAACACAGGCATGACCTCCGCTATTTCCTGCTCAATCGCTCGGCGAATGGGTGGAAGAATGGTAGTGGCCGATTGTTGAACAGCTGGTGGGTGGGCAAAGGGAGGGAGAGAGAACTGGCGCGCGATTTCGTCACGTATGAAGGACTTGAGGTCTGCGTGCAGCGCCACCTGATCACAGCTTGCCTCCAAGCCAGCAAGCCCTGCATCTCGTGGTGCGGAGTGACGGGTCATCGAACGCTGCTGGCGGAGCTTCTCGTAGCTCTGGCAGAGCGTGATGACCTCAGCCACTGTGCCTGGGTTTTTTGCAAGCAGCATCGTGAAGGCATCATCGCAATACCTTTCAAGATGTTCCGGATCTTGTCTGATTCGCACATGCTGTCGTTAGATTTCTTGCAAAAGTCCAGAACATCTTCGATGTAACTGGTGAATAATCACCAGCCTGCTGAGCGCGTTCGCTTAAGCGCTTCTCGGCTTGCAGCTTACGAACTGTAAGGCAGCCAGAAACGCTGGTGATATTCGTCTTAAAATTTGACCAGGTTGTGAAATCGGACGCGTGGCTACTGTGACACAATCTTGCAACGCCCGCAAGGTAGAGCACCAAGTTTGTCAACTTGCCGTCCTCGTCCCATTTGTTGGGGACGCTCACGAGCTCGTAAATGGCAAGCCAGTGCTCCACGTCAGTGCCATCGGCGCCCGTGAAGATGGGTGGACTGCGGATCCTTGGGACTTCGGGCAAGGGGGCGACACGGGAGGAGGTGTTTGCTGAGAGGCGTCGGGGGACACGGTAGATGGCAGGGTACGTAATCGTGGTTCCAAGGGCATCGAAGTGGATCGTAACACTCTCTACTCATATATATAATATGAGTATCGGGTTTTGTGTCAAAAATTAACTTATAACCATGAGAGGCGCTGTAGTGGAGGCCTCCGGAAATTTTGACTATCTGGTGTTCTTTAACGTGCAGTGATAACGCACAGAACACGAGCCCGTAGCATTTAGCCTCCATCTAAATGTGACCGCTGCGGCAGGAATCGAACCCGCGACATTCGGATCAGCAAACAAGTACCATAACTATACTGATCTGCCATGATGAACACTCCTTAAATATCAATATAGCATCTAGCGCGTGTGGAAACGTAACAGCTTGAATGTCTTGAGATACTGTAATGTGTGATTTGGAAGGACGCATTTCGCACAGAACATCTTGGCCCTTGTGCCTGATTTTCTAGGGAATTAGATGATTTACTTCCTAGAATGCTAAGCGACAGCATGGTGCTAATGAAATCATAAAGGAGTTGCGAGGAATTGTTTTTCGAAGCCCGCTGAAGCACTTACTGAGGAGAAACAATAAAGCATTGATAAACTTGTCGAAAAACAGGTAAGGTGTTACATTAAACACATCTGGATGCACGTAAAATATTGCAGTTTCAAGTGAAATAATGGCGTAATATTTTCCCGACATTCAAACAGAACACTGTCGTCAATGGTTTTCTTATTCTGCTTGTTTTAATAGGATGCATGCTTCTAGCTCTGGTGGCTACCTCTTTGGTTTTTGTAAGAATTTGAAGGTATCGCGAAAGTGATATTGTGTTAGCCATCAATAAAATTCAACCAAAGCATTCCCTTGATTAAGGGAGATTATTTTCTTTTGTTCCCAACGTCTGGTCTTCAATCCATACCACGGAAGTCGCATTTCTGCGAGGCGAAATGCTAGGCGCCCGTGTACTGCGTAATTATTACACACGTTAAGGAACACCAAACAACAGAAATTTCCAGAGTCCTCCACTGCAGCGTGTGTCGTAACTTTGTCAAGGATTTGGCACATAAAACATCAAATATTTTTATTAAAGTGCTTCCTTTAAACTTCGTTGTAACACTTATTTCAGTCTCGCTTTGTGAATGAAGACATTAATTGTTTTCTAAATTTGTGGCAGTTCATGAAAATGGTAGCGTAAGGGAAATTGAAAGAATGCTCACATTTGCCAGTTAGCCCTTTTCGCCCAAATTTATAGAGTAGATATGTTCATGCATCCTTTGTTTTTTAACAAACATAACATGATTTTATTTACGAAAATATGCAGAAATAAACTTGATTTTTTCTGTAGTATGCGGGTCCTGCTGGTGATCACTGGAGCTAGTTGGCCATAGTAGGTCCAGGCTTCTCTCAGGTGCTGGACTTCATTTTTCACGAAGTTTTACGCATAAGCTGTTGGTTGCGGTGACACTTCTTGAATGTGCACTCTTGTTTCTCGTTTTGGGTGAATTACGCTCGTATTAGTAATAGCGCTCTTCCCCTTATAATCAACCCCCGGTCTTCCCGCGAGGCCCTATCTTAAACCCAATGTTTTGCTACATATGTATTGACAATATTGAAGAATGCGTTATTAGCTAGGTCTCTTTTACTACAACGTTATCAAACATTACTACAATGTTCTTCAAGACAATGGAATGCAGGAATAACGTAAAACGTAAACTACGTCGTAGAATGATGGCACTCAAACTTTTTAAAGGGTGATCTTACCACGTGCCTGTGTTCTTTTTTTCTTGTATTGAAATGCCAACCTTATTGTACAAGTTTTCATTTAAAAGCATAGCGCTGAACAGAGTTCAATGCACGCGCGAATTTCGAGCATTGTATGATTCCCTACAAAAACGTTAAAGAAACATACAGCGCCATGCGCTTTGTTTTTCTTTATCTAACTTGATCAGTCTGTTACACGTATGACCACAGAGTTTCCTATATATACAATAGAGGGAACTCTCGTGCTAGGCTTTATGGGAGCCGCAACGCTAGGCGCTTCAGCGAGCATGGGAATTATGGTAGCATGGGTGGTACACGAATTTGTCCATATAGCCGTCGTACTTTACGTTCCTTTTGGCTTCGAGTGTCTTGGAGCTGCTTTGTCACCAAACGACAAGCAGCAAATGTTCAGTAGCTGCGCTTTACGACCTTTACCTAGTAGGCTTACCAATACAAATCGGCTAACGAAGCTCGAAATTGTTCGATATTTGTTTCGAAACAAAACCGGAACACAATAACAAATGAAGCCCCAAGATCGATTCGCCACCCGCAAGGGCGAAGACTAGGCAAATCCATGCACATTCACTTTAAGGCGAAAGAGTGTTAAAAGCGTGTGTGGTTTGTTTCTTTGGGGAATAATGGGGCTTCCACAACCATTTTTTCCTTTAAGGACTAACGGCACCAGGTCTAACAGTTAGTTTCCACAGACGAGCTCAAGGGACTAACATATAGTCCTCACATTTACACCTTAGTTAGTAACCATTAGTTCCGAAATTCGCCTCAAAGAACTAACATTTAGTCCTCACATTTGCACCTCATAGGACAACTGTTAATCCCCACATTTACATTTTCCGGGCAACTGTTAGTCCTCACAGTAGCACCTTGCCGGAGAAACGGTTGATCCAATCAAATACTCCAATCGGATGAACTTTTCGTCCACAGTTCAAACATTGTTTTTTGTTTATTTTCCGCCAGGCCTAATACTTTTTTTCGCCTTTTTTTCTGCTTAGTGAGCAACAAATTGCACAGAAAAGAACAAGCGAAAAAGGAGTTACCACATATGTGTAACTGCTTTCGCAGTCGTGGCAACAAGGAGACAAAAGTGAGACATCAAAATCTTTTATTTTTCTACATAAACATGAAGTTTCTCTATTCTTTTAAGTGAGTGAAATGTACAAGTCCAGTCTCGTTGTCAAATCTTGTTCACTCCTTGTGGAGCTCCCCCGACTAAAGCGATAGAGGACAGGCATCGCAGATGCCAGCGCACGCAGCCTTCTGTCTGTTGTGTTCCCACGGCTGCACGTACAATAATGTAGTAAAAATAGTTAGTCACGCGTGACAGAAAATGAAGATGCATGTATATGACAAGTACGTGAAAGGTAATATAAAAACAAGCGTTAAAATATGACACAACTTTACATTCACATCTCGCCCAGTCTTTCTGAAAATGCTCTGACGAAAGAGATGGATGACAGGCATCACAGACTCTAGCGCACACACTCTTCAGCCCGGTGTGTGCCCAAGGCTGCACAATATGTAAAATAGTAAGTCACATGGGACAGAGGATTAATACAAATAGATATGAGAAATACGTGCAAGGTGAAATGAAAACATACGTGAGATATGACATGCTAATAATTTCACCGTGATGCCACACATCGTCAAGACTCATTTCGATCCCCGTAGCGCAACAGCTTAGGAGCGGTGGCCGCAGTTACAACTCCGGGAACCACCGTGCCACTAACAAGCCGGTGATTCCTAAGCGAGCGACATCGTTCAGCTCGAGCAAGCGAACGCGAGACCAAACACGGCGCTGCACGCGGAGTGTCTGCCGCCAGCGAACTTCGAACAGGAGAGTGAGCGTACGCTTGGCCGCAGCCACGAACAGCGCCGACCGTGTTTGGAGCTAGCGCCCAAGATTTCGACGGTAATGCGGCCCTTTTCTACAAACTCGAGCGAGTGCAGCGCGCAAACGCGAGTCCGCCGCCACGGCCAATGGACGGCGCCGAGCTGCTTGCGACCGTCTGACGGGAAAGCCAACTGTAATGGCGACCAATTTTCAGTGAGTTCCGACGCTAGCGAAAGCCTCGCCGGCCCGTGCTGGTGCACTTACAACCTGCGACATACTACAACCAAGCTCTTTACGAGAACCCGCAGCGTGTTTTAGATGACTTCCTACACAGCGACGAGGTTTTAGCCCAATATCGTCAGCACGGAGCTCATCGTTACGGCGAAGACAGGTGAGCACTCGATGAACGAGCGTATGGCAGGCCGACGGCAATGGCGGCCAATTTTCAGGCGGTCGCTAAGCACAGGCGAACTGCAGACGCCGAAGCTGACCTTCGGGATGCATTTCGTGCGTGCAATATACAACAGGACCGAGCCTGGTACTGGCAAGTGCGATCCTTATCGCACACGCGACAAGTAGAACAGAATAAAGAATGATAACCAACTTGCCTTAGAATCCAGCGCAGTTTTTTGGCCTGAGTCGGACTGAAGTATACATCCGATAGGCCTGTTGTCTTCGCGGCCGTCATAATGGCCTTCCCAGCTGTTGCTGTCGTGTGTTGGTCGTGACTATATTGAAGCAAGATATATACAGCGTGGCACGGTGACGTGTCGAGACTTGCTCCAGACTTCATGGGTACAGCGAAACAAAAAAGCAGCAGCCCACGCTCATCCAAGCGTACACACAAGAACCACGTCGTAATTCTTAGATCGTCGAATTCAGGCGGCCGTGATCGAGCACTCCGAGCGCGACGCAGCGCGGACCGTCGCCGGCAAAATACGGGGGAAAACTGAGCCAGCAGAGGAGGAGAAGAAAGGCTGGTCACTTTGGCAACGCTTTTAATGGTGCCTGCAATCCCCAGGCGGTTCATCCCTTAGGCACTTCGCCGTGTCGCCTGTAGGCAGACAGAAATTAGGTGCCTCCTTCCTTTTCCTCACGAACCACTAACCAACCATCCCTTTGCAGCGTGTTTGGAGACTAAGCGGTTTTGCTCCTTAGCAGTGGAGACTAAGTGGTTTTGCTTCTCAACGGTCTATCCGTTCATCGCGCGCTCCTATTGGGCTCCGTTACTCCTTCTTCTGGTAATTTTGCCTTAGAATGATACCCACCATCATTTCCGATGTCGCTGAACGATCGCCGTGCCAGAGTCCCCTAAAGTTAATTTTTAGCAAACTTCATACCTTTGGCCACTGCAATTAGTATGTTGACCTGGAATGTCTCGTAACTTTCCCAGTTATCTGATTATGTTCCGATACGATTTCGTGCACAACGTGAACAGCCGAGTTTATTCTGGAACTAACGCGGCCAGCATAGTTACTATTTGAGCTCCCGAGATCTCGTGTTTCATTACGGTTTGTGATTACGCTGACTTAGTAATTTGTCGTCTCGGTGCACATGCCTCTCGAAGCTGCCGGAAACATACAGCCGTTCCAATCACCCTTGAAAAAAAGCCGTTCCAATCACCCTTGGAAAGCGCCTTGGACAATACAACTGAAGCACTCGCCACAGGCACTTACAGAAGGGGCGATTCGGCAGCATGACCATTTTCATGATGCTAATAAGCACTCAGTACCTGGACACAGAATGTTCAAGTAAAAAAAAAAGTTCATAAGTACTGCTGTGCACAGATGTTATTGGCGAGACTGAGGCCTTGAAAACACTGGTGGAAGCCTCAGTCAGTGCGCGAAAGGTATACAAGGTACGCAGCAGTGCCTACGTCAGCTGGCAATGTGAGAGAAGTTGGCTGTTAGTGTCGTTTTTGTCTGGATAACAATAAAAATATAACTAGGAGTCATAGCGTTGACACACGGAATTTAAAAAATTGAGAAGCGCGAAACCAAAATAGGGGAGGTTTCTTGATTTGTGGTGAATAACAACTAGGTCCGATTAAACATATCCAGGCATGTAAATAGCAAAGTAAACACTGTGTAACAGAGCAATAAAGGAAATTTATGCATTCGCCGAAGACAACTTGAAGGTGAAATCCACGTTATTTCTTTTTTTCTTCTGTCAGTTTATTGGTTCTTTCCGCTCCCCTCGCATATTTTTTTTTTTACTGGTAACGTAGATTCACCCTAGTTCTATGACCAGAGCCATTCCAAAATATCAGCACGTCAGCTGGTTTTGCTCGGCCTCCATGATCAGTGGGCCGATCACAGAGGCAGTGCCCAGCAACGATGTCATCACAACGTCGCGAATTCTGGTGATCTGTGATTGCACGACCACGTCGTAAGGGGATGCCATCACGTGATGATTTTTGCATCAACCTTGCTGGCGCAGCCGCCACGAGGCGCCGAAGCCTACGATGGCCAATTTTTGTTTTCAGGCGAATACCTTTGATTCCTCATGAAACGTGTCGGTGGCGTCCCGTGATTCGAAAATACACCACGTGATGACGAAATCCTATATGACGTCAAACATCACCAGCACTTGCGAGATCATTAAGAAGTCACGTGATTTTAGATGATCATGTCATCACTCCACATCCCAGCTTGGCAAAGGGTGATCTGATCACAGAGGCATTGCAAAATAAGGTTTACACTTCCACTGATCCTGGAGGCTTCGCGAAACCTCATCCGGTGCATCAAGCTTTCGAAGAGTGGTATGGATAGTGGTCGGCATGGGCGTCGGGTGGGGAGTGCAAAAGGGGCACTATAGACCCCGCCCCCCCAATCCGCACCAAGGCATGCCCACACCCAAGCTACACTGGTGTGCTCCCTCTCCCTCAGCCATGATACCAGACAGATCTGCACCATTTCAACCATGCCAAGATCCTGCTGACACTCATGGACCAGCGGGGCGGGATCAGTAGATGAACTGAGATCACCTTCGTCTTCGAGTCGCCTAAGGTAGGCGCGCCTTTCAGTTCTGGATAAAATGCATAATATTCCCACCTTAATTATTTGCGTACTTATTACACGGTACGCTTCAAGTGTAAAATCCCAGCCCCGTAATCACAGTAAATGAGAATACAGGCATCCTAACAAAGGCCACCAATATTAGATGCAGCATGACAAAAATTCAAGTCCTGAAGTAGCACCTAGCATTGAGACGAAACGTTCGGTGTCTTTGGCGTGTTAACTTATCACCTCCAAGATCTGAGCAGGTTTGTCCACCGCTTTCCTTTTTGTTAGGCATGTTCACTGATAATTCTGGCTATTTGGGACGAACAACATGGTCTAGTTTATGAGCATGAAAATCGAAACGCTCAGAAGAAGCCGTTTCTTAACAACAGCATACCTTAAGCCAGCCAAAATCACTCACGGCACGCGATGAAATTAGGGGAAAGCAGGGAAGCGTTGTCAGCTCCGTCCTCGCGGCGCTCCACTCCACGAGCGGAAAGCGCGGTGCTTCGATTTCTGAAAAGATCCACTCTGTCCTTGTAAATACTGTGTTGATGCGAAATTGGTCTCTATCCTTCGCACAACCGCGGTATTATGCCTTTACTATCTGTCGTGTGGAAGGACAGCGACATATCCGTAGTACCTGCTGGGATTTTTTTTTCTCGTCGGCGGCGCCCAGCTGCTTGCCTTACCCCCCCCCCCCCCCCCCTCACTTCTTTTCATAAGCTTTTGTCGCCATCGGCGACTTGGACACATATTCGAAAAAGCGCTTCTCTAATGCGCGCAGCTTTCGTATGCCACCTTGGCCACCGTCAAACCTCAACGTTCCCGTCGCCCTCTCACAGTCTACACACATGGCGCCTTTACCGAAACTCAGTCAGCGAACGTCTCCAGTCAAGGGCAGCACAACACGTGCACGCCAACTCCGTAGAGAGTGAGAGAGAGAGAGGAGAACAAACTTTTGAAATCATTGGTTCGGGAAGCCGGCCGAATCAGGCGAGAGATCACGTGAGCGCGCTCATGCCGGTTCCTCCCCGAGCCCGGACGCAATGGTACGCGCCGAACCAACTCAAACCGGCGTTCGCTTCGTTCTAGAGCGGAGGAAGGCCCGAGTGACGCCGGCGTCTCTTGACGGTTCGAGCCCGCTACAGCGCCCTACCCGACTGGCTCCTACACCCAGCAAGTCACGCACATAGTAAGTCCGCCAACATGGCAAATTAGACAGATTCTTCTTTGATTTAAGTTTTTTAAACTGCTTGCGAAGAAAACGAACAAGCTGCACGCTGCAAGCTTTGCTCCGTAATTGTGGTGGAGGCCTATTTTGTTGGAACATGCAAGAGAGCGGCAGCAGCCTCGAGAATGCAGACTCTGAAGCAGGACGAAACAGAAATATCTCGCCAAATAATGTCCACCAATACAGCACGCCCGAATCCATTGCAAGGGAAATTTCTGTGTACCTTTCGGAGGTAACTTGGGGAGACATGGCTGAAACGCTGACCTATTGGAAAACGAACGAGAGCCGATTTCCCGCCTCACAAACGCTGTTTTCACTGTGAATGCGAAGTTAGCTCAGATGTATAACGCGTGTTTTCTACGGCACAACAGCGAAGTGAAATCTGCTGTCATGCACCTCGTTTGAGTAGCTCCTGCTTGCGAAGCGCAACACATATCGGTTTTTATTCAGAACCAACCGTTGCAGCAACCATCATTTACATTTTGGTTTTTCAAACTGAATGGCGAAGCACATATTTACCGTAACAATTCATTGCAAAATTTCGGCGAATGAAGCCAAAACGAAGTCGTTTTTTTTTCACGTTGCACTGCTTTCTACCGTTATTGCAGCATTTGAAAATTACGAGGACACCTAAGCACTTTTGATCACTTGGTGATTGCCAAAAAGCCACTGATCGATTCCCGGACTTCTTGTTGTAGAAACATGTGTTTGAGCCGATAAAAATAAAGTAAACCTGCGTGACCTCTTCTAAGTTCACAAAGCCATGAATATTATTATCAGAGCCATGAACCATGTACTATGTGCGCTTGCTTTGTATTTCTTTTCCATTTATTTTTGTTTGTTTGTTTGCTTTTCTACCGTTTTTTGTTACATGCCCCGCTCTTGACTGTGTTTGCTCTTGAATTGAAATGTACTCAACACATTGTTCTCCCCCCCCCCCCCCCCCCTCTATGTAATGCCCTTCGGGGCCTTTAGGGTATCTGAATAATAAAAAAAAAAGCTGCGAGCGACCGCGGCTGCTGAAGCCTGGCGTTTCTGAATCTCGAAGTGCGAGCTGGTTATCCCGCACTCCCAGTGCTATGAGGTGGAATAACTTTATCAAAATCGTTATATTTTAGGCGTGAGGCTTCTTAGGCCATGGGTCGTTCTCTCCTCTGTAGTAATAATAGTGGGGTAATATGTAGCCACATGTAGTTTATGAGTTGCTGAATAGATGGCTCTGTGTGTGTATGCCCTTAGGAATATTATAACTAGACGGCGTTAGTGGTTTTCATGGCATATTCATGGAGTGAAAGATATGGAGTGGGACGAAGTGTCCGTCTTTCCGTCCGGTGGATGCATGGACGGATGGACTTTTTGCCGCACTTATCTTCATTCACTCCGTGAACATGTGATTTTTTTATTTGCGCATTTTCTTCGCTCGGTTTGCTACAGCCTCAATCGCTACTACTGTAGTATCATGTTTAGATTAGGTATGGAGGCCTGAGTGCATGTTTTTTTTTTTCGAAGTCGAAGGCCACAACGCAATGTCCAAGTTCACCTTTAATTAGCCAGGGCCAAGGGCAAGCTTGATATAAAAGTGTGAACGATCTGCCAATTCAAGAAACAGAAATCGAGGCATAACAGTGTACAAACAGATGCAATATCACAGCGTACACTGGAAGGTAAAATCAATTATCCTTGTGCGTTGGTTCCCACTGCTACTGCTGCGCGAAAGTTGCGAATACTTCATGCACAGCCTGATCATTATTTCATGAGCACTTTAGTACCTGACACATGAAAATAACCTTTGCGACGAGGAAGACGTTGCATACCTTTGTTTTTCTCGCCCCATCCTGCTAAAAGCGCTTCACAAGCGAGAGTACTGACGAGCACTGCAGCTGAGTGTTACTTATTCGATGCAAAGGCAGAGGGTACCCGAGCGGTGCACTGTTACAACTAGTACCAGTAGATCTAGAGGGCTTCGTTCACCGTTAACCAAACCTTAGTTCACTCCTTGTCGACCGCTCCAGATGTGTGGCAAAACTGCTTGGTCTTCTCGAACGCTATTTTCGTGCGCTATTTGTGCTTAAGCAATAGTAAAACATCAGATCGTAGATCACATACACAAAAGAAGGACATACTCGGCCAGGACTAACCTGTACGCAAATTTGTTTTTTTTTGTGAAAACTAGTGAATGGAACTTGTGTCTGAGCAAGTATGCAGTGACAATGAAGATGTTCTTTTTTCATATTTCTAGCCTTCTGCTGTAACGGCTCTGGGTAAAGTGGGGTTATGTATGAATAAAGAATGAAGCATCGTCACTTCTTCAAGAACGCTGACCATGCAAGAATTGTAGGTAGCGAGAGAACTGTTCCTATCGGAATTAGTAGGGTGTTTTTAGCGCCACCGAACTATTATCACTCTACCTTGGTAACGTATTTTTCGCACTTTCTTAGTTTGTGAAGCGTCTTCTGACATTACCTTAAAGGGGCCTTCATTGTTATCTAAACAGCACTATCAATATGACTTTTCTACGTTGGAAAATTAGAGGAAAGGAATTGAATTGCGTTGCCGCTCCTAGATTGGAATGCGGTAAGGTTTTCTTTTTATTTCTAGGAATTCAAAATATTGGAATTGAGGAGAGTTCTGATTCTCCGGAACGGAATCTGAAGAGAATGGAGTCGGCCATTTGCTACACTGCCAGTGTCAAGATAGCTTGCGGGATTCGCCTTTCGAGCGACGAAGCGACACGGTGAGGTCATTATGACATCATCATGTCATTTGTGATCGCGTGATTTTATGCAATGACACGTCATTTTAGAAAATCACCGAAAAGAAACATTTCACGCTTGATGAAGCACCTAAGACTTTCGCCGTTAAAAAAAACGCCAGGCCATAGCATCGAACGCGCAGCAGTAACAGTGAAAGATGAAGTCGTGGCCTTTAAAAACATTTACCGCAAAAGTTGTTACGAGATAAGGACACGGGTCACGCGTGGTGCCGTAGTTGTCCGCCGCCGCCGGTGTCCGTAACAAGTATCGATTGAAAGAAAAAACTCAGTAAATGAAAACAATAACGACAGCATAGGTTTCGAAGCCGGGCCTGCTGCGTGCCTGCTCAGTATTATCTCACTCAGTCACGCCAGTGCTTGGAATACGTTTCAAAACTTACCTTAGGCAGGCTTGATGTCGGGAAAAAAATTGCGTTAATATGAGGAACAAAGTGTTTCAGAACATCAAAGGAACAGCCAGGGGTCACACAATGTGAATTGTGTAACGAATAGGTCGTCCAACGCTGCAATCAATTAGTAAACTTGTTCTTGATCACCTCTTGGCTGTGGCGCATACAAAGTCGTACGATATAAATATGGGCGGAACTTCGTGACTGCCCAAACAAGAGCAGGACTTTCAAGCTCTGTTATTGAATAGTTGCGCTTGGCAGCTCTGAGTAGGCGGCTAGCGTAGGCGATAACTCGGTCGTGTACCCGCTGGCGTCGGGCTAGGATGGCTCCAAACCCGTGACCACTCGCATCGGTGCGGACTTTTGTCGGAGCGGACGGGTCAAGTTGGGCCAATATAGGTGGAGTCGTGAGGAAGATGATGAGGTGAGAAAAAGCGGCAGCTTAAGCTGAACCCCACGTAAAAGTCACGTCTTTCTTCGGAAGGTTGGTGAGTGGTCGAGCGATCATTGCAAAATCTTTCACAAACCTTCTAATAGGAACAAAGTCCCATAAATCTCCGGACGTCCTTGACAGACTCGGGTTAAGGAAAGCTCGTGATGGCACGAATTTTTTCCGGGTCAGGCTGCACACCTGATGCGTCGACAAGGTGGCCCAACACCGTAGTTTGCTGGCTGCCAAAGTGATATTTCGACAAGTTTAGTTGAAGACCACCAGTGCGGAAGTTGTCGAGAACCGCTGACAAACGCTGGAGGTGTGTCTCAAATGTAGGCGAATATACAAGGACGTCATTCAGGTAGCACAGGCATGTTGACCACTTGAACCCTTGTAATAGCGAGTCCATCATGTATACGCTCAATCGTGGCTGGGGTGTTGCATAGCCCAAACGGCATCACCTTGAATTGGTGTAGGCCGTCGGGAGTTACAAATGCAGTCTTTTCGTGGTCTTTCTCGTCCACCGAAATCTGCCAATAACCAGAACGTAGGTCGATTGCAGAAAAGTATCGCGCGCCATGAAGACAATCGAGGGGGTCATCGATTCGGGGCAAAGGATGAACGTTCTTTTCGTGATTCGATTAAGATGGTAGTAATCGATGCAGAAGCGCCACGTTTCATCATTCTTTTCAACGAGCACAATAGGAGTTGCCCAAAGGCTCGAGGAGGGCTAATATTTCCTTTGGCTAGCATCTTGTTGAGTTCTTCTTGAATTACCTTACGCTCTGTGGCAGACACCCGGTATGGTGGGTGGTGAATGGGAGGAGAATTACCAGTATTAATGCTGTGATTTACGAGGGAAGTCTGACCGAGTAGACTGCTGTGGGTGCCAAATATATCGTGGTAGGAAGCCAGAAGGCAGGATAGAGCGTCAGATTGCTCAAGTTTGAATTTCAGGTCGATCATGGGGCGCTAGGCCGCATCGAGGGATGTGGCATCCTGTGGGCGACATGGAAGATCGGAGCATGAGTCAGCCGAAAAAGCGGTGACATGGGCGTCTACTAAGGGTGAAGGGTGGTGACTGAAATTCTGTGGTAGTACTTGCTGCGTGAAATCGAAATCGATAAAGGGCAGACATGTTCGGTTAGAGGCCATGGTTACGACTGATTGTGGCACAGCGATGTCGTGCGCCAGGAGAACATCTTGAATAGGCGTCATGACATAATCACCGTTAACAACGGGTGAACTTGTTGCCAGTTCCATGAATATGAGGGCTTTTGGTGGTATCCGACTTAAGTCTGTGGTGCAGAGGCTTTTCGGCAGCTTGGGGCGAGAATCTGGAAGAAGAGGGAGTTCCAAACAGAGAGTGGCGGCGGAACAGTCGATCAGGGCAGAATGCGTCGATAAGAAGTCCATCCCGAAAATGAGGTCATCAGGGAAATTGTCGAGCATGGTAAATAAAACAACAATATGACGGCTGGCAAGGCTAATACGAGCTGTACAGATTCCAATGACGGCCACAGTTCCACCATCGGCGACATGGACGGCTTGTGTTGCGGCAGGCGTGAGTACTTTTTTGAGGCAGCGACAGAGACGAGCACTCATTATAGACACCTGAGTTCCAGTGCCAACTAAAGCCGTCAAAAAAAGACCATCCGCATGCACGTCCAGCAAGTTCTTATTAGTAGGTAGCGTCAACGGAGGATTTGAATCAGTCGCACTTGATGCCGCAATATTATGAAAAATAACTGAATACGTTATTGATGTGTGTGCAGCAGCAGATGATAAACAAGGGCAAAAGTCACATCTTTACCAATTGTTAGGCAATTATATGTGGAGCAATGTTTCTTTTTGCGCAACCGTGTGTCAAAGCTACGGGTTGATTACACCCTCTAGCTTTGACAGTGTTGAGCCGCAGTCCATGGTGAGGCAGAGCATCGAAAAACCAGGTGGTGTGCAAAACTGTGTACAAAACATCCTAAAGAGTTAACAAACTCGTAGCATAGTAATTTCCAGCTGTCTGAGAATTGACCGATGATATTTTATAAGCGAACGCATCGCTCCCCACTAAACTATTAAACGTGGCCACAGTTGGCTTAGCGCAGACCGCCTGACACGTCAATCATCGCGTGAAACTGAGATGGAATGCTACCCGACTGTGTAATGCAGTGTCGCGAGAGCAAAACCGCGGCGAATTGTAATGTATACCCTCAGCAATACATCCATTCAATATATAGCGCTGAAAACACAGGTACCGAGGAAGAAAACAATGTGCGCTCCCTCGGCCCCGTGTCTTTAACATTATCTATTCATCGAATGTAACGAGCTTATCGTTATGCTGCTACCACAAGCCTGGGCAGTGTAACATAGAGCCACAAGATGGCGGTTTCACGCTCGTATGATTAGTGAAATAAACTTGCTGCTGGCCGCATACGTCAGTCAGCATTTGTGCCGAGCCTCGTCTGCGTGCTGCCTCGGGAGAACATGAAAACCGGTGACGAGATCTGTGCACAAGAAAAGAGAGCTGGGAGTTCAAAAGGGCCGCCCAAAACCGAAAAGTGCACAGTGTAATGCCTCCTTGAGAAGCTCGGGCAGCTTTTTTTTTTCTAAGGCACTGGAGGTCTTCAGGTCAGAATTTCCTCATAGGCAGCACTGTTTGATGACGACTGATGGTGCATTATTTTTTTTGTGCCTGCAAAGAGAAATAAAAACCAATAAGCAATTTTGGACAGAAACGTGGCAAAATTTTAGCGCAATCATGGTAGTACCTGTTTTGCAGTCTGCTGGTGTTTACTGCTGACAGCTGCAGGTCAATGAACTCTTCTGCTTAGTCAATATCTGATTGGTGTATCCGAGGTCGTGGAAGGCGCTTGTACCCCCTTTGTTCATGTATTTCTCTTTTCAAGTCTCTTAGGCACAAGTATAAAGTCGAAATTTACAAATATTAGGCTGGAAAAGCTGGTATATATGTACACATTGCATGAGTGTTTTCTGAACTATTCGAGACTATTCTGGACCACTAAAGAAAACTTACTTGCTCATAGCGATCGACGCATACTCGAAGTGAACAGAAGTGTTCCCCGTATCTAGCCCGTTGAATGCAGCGACTACTAGTTGCCCGCAGAAAATATTCACTACACATGGACTCTCTGACGTAGTCATATCTGACAATAGCCCATCGTTCGTGAGGAAATATTACAAGTTCTTCTTGCGTAGAAACGGCGTCCACCTAATTCTTGTATCACCGTACCACGCAGTCTCTATTGGAGCAGTGGAGCGTGCAGTGCAGACCATTAAACAGAAGCTGAAAAAAGCACAGCCAGAGGATGATTTGCACGTACAGATAGCAAGAATTTCGCTCACATACCGGGCGACTCCGCATGAAGTAACAGGTTGTAGTCCCGCTGATATTCTCATAGGCCGGAAGTTAAAAACCGCATTGGATTTACTACGGCCTCACTTACAGGTCACAGTTATGTCTTAACAGATCTCTCAGATTCTCCGGCTCGACACAGGATCGACCGGAGCTGTAGCCACGCCATCAGGAACGTCTGCTTTCGCTCGCAATTTTGGTACATGTCCTGCCTGGGTACCGCCAGTGGTAGGAGCGGACAAAGGACACGCGGCAGTGCTCAGACTACCAGATGGCCGCCAACGGACTAGGCGCCTTGATCATGTGCGGCCGGTGCCGTGGCAGCCTGAGCTTTCAGATTATTCTGGCCGCTCCCACACAGACCCTCCGGATGCTTCAAGCGTGAAACGAACTGTGCCTGTGGATGCCAGGGGTGCATGCCGCCACGACCTACGCACTAACAGCGAACACCGGTAGCCCTGCAAATACGGGGGCTTCTTCCGGGAAATCCGAGGGCACGTGTCACCAGTGATCCGGTTGGTTGAGCTAGCTTAAACCGGTGGATGCCCCGATGCCCAGGGCCCTTCCTCAGACTCCACTTCGCCGCATCTCGCGAATGCGGCAACCAGTTAAATGTTATGTCCCCAATAATCAAGCTGAACTCTCTGCTTGCCCATTGTACTGCTCATTGTTGACTTTTGTTCTTTTTCTTCCCTTCTTGTACTTATTTTGTTAAGGAAGGAAGGAATGTTATGTTGCTGCCATCAGTCTGGGCTTTCAACATAGAGCCGCTCGTTGTCGCTCTTATCGCTTTTATGATCAGTGAAATAAACTTTTTCTGACCGCTTACGCCAGTCAGCATTTGAGGTGAGCCTCGTCTGTTTGCTGCCTCTGAAGAACATGACACCTATATAGCCTGAAAATCTATGCCCCTCACGTATTTGTCTCCAAATGCGCGAGATAATAAATGCAGCGAATAGCAACCAAACGCTTTAGCAGCTCCGCCAAAAAGTATAAATTACTCATACATGAGCAAGGCGCGTATTCTGCGACAAGCTACCAGTTGCCAATACCGGTTGCCTTGCCCTCTACCAAAGCCATAGAAAAAAAAACACAAAGCAAGGGAAACACAAAAGAACTGACTGCACTTTAGCATGCGTCGCTAGTGAGAGCGAAATTTTTATCCTATATGCGGTGTTTGAGCTCCTATATTTGTGGTTTATGCAATAATGCAATCAAGGAAGTGTGTCCGCTAGCTTTCTTGGCATACTGACGAGTGTGAATAATTAAATATTGTTCTTTAGGTCAATTGAAGTAGTTCAGTCAATATACTCTTTTAGGGGAACAAAAATCACTCGCTCGTTTTGACAACGCCAGCTTTTTATGAAACCAAGTGTACTTATTTTTACAGAGCATACTTCAGGTTGACTGCACTAAGTTTACCTTGACCTCCCTCGCCCTCTGTGTAGGGGGGGAGGCGAGGGAGGCGAAGAAGTAAAAAGCGAAGGGCTCGTTTTTTTTGTTCGGCGCAATATTATTGAGAACTAACTCAATGATTCCAAGGAAAGGACCTGGAATATCATTAGCAGTAATTGCAATGTAAGTGCGAAGAAAGAAGAGCGCACTAAAAAATAACTTTGCTGCTAACAGGGACCGTACACTGTGACGTTCGTTTTTCGCACTCGTTTTTCTCGCCCCCCCCCCCCCCCCGCAGCGCACTTCCGGTTGGTGTTTGTTTTTCTCGGGTTGGACGGTTCTGGCGACCCGCCGGGAGCCCGAGGGTCGCCAGACGCTTCCAGGACGATTTAGTCGTGGAAGCTTTCTGGAAGGTTTTGGACAGGTTTCAGGCTAGCAGACGCCGAAAAGGCACGATGCGTGCTCGGTGCCATGTTTGTGAGGGCTCGATGGATTGCAATGTGGGCGCTTGAGGACTGCGCCTTCGCTTGTCATTAAGTGTGGCGTTATCTTCTAAAGCCTGTTCCGCCTTGTGAGATTAGGCGATTACGAGTGGCGGCGTGTGTATGAAGCTACTGTTCATTGCTTTTGTTGTGTTTCCCGTGAAGCTTCCTCCTCTGAACAACGCGATGATTTGTTGCCTGTCGACTGCGTCGTGCACATGCCTTAAAAGTTATGTACGTACTTTACGTTCGTGCGCACGCATGAAGACAACTTTGGAGTGTTTTTTTTTTCTTTTTCGAAAGAGGCGTTTGTGGAGCTGTGCCTGCTTTCTGTTCACATAGCGAAGACGATTGTAATCGAACTAGCTCGCTCCGTCGAGTGTTTGCGTACGCAAACCTCTTAGAACCTCTGCCCTGACTACTCGATTGATCTTCGATGGTAATAAAAGGCCCTAGATCGCCACTGTCGGTAATGCTCGCTGGTCGCGAACGGCGTGCGAACCCATTTCTATCTATGAGCCTGCGCATGTGGTATGATAAGATACGATACGGGGCGAGAAAAAAAAACGCAGAATGGATTCAGAAATATGTACATCCTTTTGTTGCCCATTTCATTGTTGGCTTTGTCTTTTTTCACCTCTTGGTAATAATGCCACGTAGTATGTACTATGACCTAGTAGGACAAATCAAACTGATATACATATACAGGCGTTAAGTACCACTTAGGACTGGAAAACATGCCCAGGCAAGTCCCAAAATGAGTCGAAAGCGTGTCATGCATAAGTTTATTTTATATACGACGCGCATTCGTAGTACCGATACCTACGCATGTGTTAACTTTAGACAAAAACGTAAGTTGGTCAACGCGTGTATACGACGCATACTAGGGGTGTATATCCTCGAGCTCTTTTGGGGACACGATCACTTTCGCATGACTTCGCGTCGTGTTGTGCAGTGACTGATACATCTACTAAATAGACGTGTGCTTGTTAAGCCGTCAGCGTCATGGCAGCTCACCTTGCGTCGTACTCGAGGAGGCGTGCGCCAGCTGACTCTTTCGTGCACACGGCGAGGGATCGTGCGAGCGTACGAAGTCGTACTCCAAATGCGTACGCTCGAGGATATCATTTCAGCTTTGTAACGAGCTTAGCTACGTATTTCCAAGTGAAAATGCAGAAAAAAACAACATACACGTGGTGAATTGTTTGGTTTGCTGCCATGACGGCAGAGTTTGTTTACGTTTTCGCTGGCTGTCCCAGTGTTCGATTTTGCGATCTTCGGACTGCTTCGGGTCTTCTCGGGCTCCCCACACTCGTGACCACGACGCTATTTCCTGTCCAGACTAGAACTAGCTGACTGACTCTCTGGCTAGCTCTGGTTGCCAGAGAGCTGCCAGAGGCCTGAAAATCGAAGAACCCCAGTGGTGGCGCCGCCGCCTACTGCCTTTCGCCCTCTGCTCCTTTCGCCAGCCAAAGGCATGGCAGTGTTTTTTATTTATACTTCTCTGTTGCACAACTGCCTGCTTTCCTTGCGACTAATCGGCACCACGGCTCCTATGACGCATCCATTAAACCACTTAGGGCTTTTTAGCCCAACTAGCAACCGTGCCGCCTGCGTCTTTACGCTCGGCTCCTTCGAGCGTGCCGTCCCGGCGCAAGCAGTCGCCCCCCCCCCCTCCTTCACCCCAAGTCCTCTCCCCACGCCCACTAGAGCAGATCATGTCAACTCTCAAGTTCGCTACCTGGAACGTCCGCGGATTTCGTGACAAATCGAAACAGCGAGACATTCTGACCTTCCCCCAAGCACAGAGTATTGATGTGCTCTTTTTACAAGAGACTAACTTCCGGTCACCCTCAGAGGTCTCAATCTTCAGACGCGAGTTCCAGGTGGACCCCTTCTTCTCCCTAACTAAATCAAAGGCCTGTGGAGTGAGTGGTCTTTACTACGCGCCGCTTCCGGCAAAAGGCGTTCTGCATCTTCGGTGCTGACGGCAGGTCGCTCATGTTGGACCTCTACATCAGCGAAAGACGGATTCGGTTCGTGAACGTGTACGCCCCTGCGACGCGGAAGAACACAAACACCATCTTCCAGCAGCTGCATGACCTTCTTTCGGAACCCGTCCCGCACGTCCTGCTGGGGGACTTCAACTGTGTCATGGACTCGCAGAGCGACGTCAGGGGACCGGGCCGAGGGGGGTCCACGTACCATGCTAGGGAGCTCGTGAAGACTCTTCGACACCTTCGATTATCCGACGCGTGACTCATCGCGCACGGTGACCTTTTTGTCCCAACTCAAGCCTCTCACCTCACAGCCAGCCGATCAGATCGGACGTACATCCCCGACTTACTCCTGCCCTCGCTCGTGGCGTGCGAGGTCCTTTCCCCCCCGGCAGACCTAGTGAGTCGATCAGATCACCTCCCCTTGTCAGTCCGCTTAGCGGCTCCCCTGAACTCCGTACTGATGACTATGGGAGGCGAGTGGACCCAGCGCACCTGCAAGACGATGATAGCATCGAGCGCATTAGGGTGCGGCTGCGGGCCTCTGTGGCGAACGCCCCAGACCTAACCCCACGCTCGTGGGACACCCTGACAGCTGAGTGGAAGGGAATCCTTCAAGACGAAGGCAAGGCCAGGAAGCGCCGCATAACCGCTAAACTGAACGAGATCCTGCGCAGAATACGCATCGCCAGGGGGGCGGAGCATGCATGTGCGACTATCTGACCACCCTGGAGGTCGAGTACGCCCGGCTGCTTCAACTGAGCGCGCGCAGACCGCCTGGGGAGCGGGGTGCACCCATTACCCACCTGAGAGCACACCCCAGTGACACAACTGGAAATGGCAGCATACGAATCACCCGAGTAAAACGCCCGAACGATTCATTCGCAACTGAACCAGAGGGAATCCGTGATGTCTTCTGCGAGTACTTCTCGGCCCTTTTTCGGGACGCCGACAGCGACAGAGAAACTGGCGGATAAGACAAGATTGGAGAGGTCTGCCAGCACCTCCCACGGCTGGGAGGAGAGGAGGTTGCGTCAATGAGCTCGGAAGTGTCTGCAGAAGAGGTTATGGGAGCGATAACAAGCATGCCCCCGAACTCGGCCCCCGGCACTGACGGCCCTACAGCCAACATTTACGCCACTTTTTTCGACGACCCAGAGGGAGTGCTTGTCGTACTGGCGAACATGGTGGTTACGAAGCAACTGAAATTCGAATCCTTTGGAGAGGGGAGGATTACCCTCCTACTGAAAGAGGGAGCCGCGCAGGAGGAGCTGTCGGTGTGGCGCCCCTTAACCCTGTTGAACTTGGACTATAAAATGGTTGCTTCCATCCTTAATAGCCGCCTTAAGCTCCTCTTGCCATCCATCGTCGCTCCCTGGCAGTCCTGTGCGGTTCCAGGCGGCTCCATTTTTGCCAATCTTACCGTAACAAGGGATGCCTTCGAATACATGTCTGCCAAGTTCCTGTCTGGAGCCTTTGTCTCTTTGGGCCAGGCAAAGGCGTTCGACAGGGTGCGCCATGGATACATGATCGAGGTATTCCACCAGTTCGGCTTCCCGACATGCTTCCTAGACACCATCGCCCTCCTGTACAGCAACCTCACACGCCACGTTGTAGTAAACGGCACCACGACGACTAACTTTGTATATGAGAGAGGGATCCGCCAAGGATGCCCGCTAGGGTTCCCTTTCTTCGTACTCTCGCTTGAGCCGTTGCTGGTGAACATCGACCGGAACACGCTCGTCAGGCGCTTTCCGCTAACGGGGGAGTCCAACGTTAAGGTCCTCGCTTACGCTGATGATGTTTCGCGGTTTTTCAGGGACCCGGCAAGCCTGCAAGCTTTTTGGCGAACATTCGCACACTATGCTGACGTCTCAGGCGTGGCCTTGTACATGAGAAAGAGCAAGGCCTTACCATTTGGAACATTCCCTCATGGCGCTCTGGGAGAGTTGGAAAGGGTCATCGCCGTCAAGGTGCTTATCATATACTTTTGCTGCGGTGGCGTCGCCGACCTAACCTGGCAACGAGCGCTCGAGTGGGCACAGGATGCAATAGCACGCTTCCAACAGAAGGATCTCACGCTTCATGAGAGGGCCATAGCCGCAATGACAACCATCTGCACCTTTCCCTTTTTTTTGTAAGTAAGCCGAATAGCTGTGATGCCGACCAAGACTGCGACGCAATTGACAAGTATGATCGGTGCCTACCTGTGGGATGGCAAACCCGCGCCCTTACGTCGAACCCTTGCAACTTCCAGCTTCAGAGGGTGGCCTCGGGCTCACGTATGTCCTGACGGCGAGCAAAGTGCTCGCCTTGAAGACCGCAAGGGCCTTGTTTCGTGCAGCTGATAACGTGGGGAGGCCCTTAATGCGTTTCTGGTGCAGTACAAACGCATCGTTTCTGAATACCAACCGGCCGCGAGCCCCACTCGCCTAGACTCCCTCCGCGTTCTATAAGGCAGCCGCAAACACCATGCGCATGCTAGAAAATGAGGCCCCTACGTACGACATAGATGAGACCCCGCCTGCTCGCATTGTGGAAGAAATCGCCAGCAACCAGATGACCCCCGAGGACAGGCGACGGTCGCAGAACTGGAAGCGGAAAAGCGAAACAGATGGGCGTGCCATCCCTTCGTCCGCCCAAGAGTTCGCATGGAGGAAAAACTGGGACGTCCTCCCAACCCGCCAGCGCCTCCACAAGTTTGGCATCACGCCTACACCTCGCTGTCCCAATCGTCGCGCGGATGAGACTTTGGCCCATGCCTTATTATTGTGCCCACCAGTCAAACCGGTTTGGCGCCTGACTTCGAGGGGTTTTAAAATCTGTCCCCCCCTTCCCCCAGCCCTGAACCGAAACAAAAGCGCCTTTGCAAAGTTAGTGGCCCTCTGCACTATATTCACGGTCTGGAAGCGACGCTGCCTCTGAGCCGCTCTCCGGTCAGAGCGGCCTTCCCGACCGTAGCTCGTATCCGCCACAAGGTGTGGCGGCACCTCGCAGACCAACTTGAAGCGAGCGGCGAGGACAAGTTTCTCCGCCGCACGCATACGAGGTTTTTTCTCCTGCAAAAAGGCAAGTTACGCCTGCCGATAACCCCTTTTTAAGCGCACGCCAGCCACTGCGTCCCATTGTTTCCTGAGCGGCAAACGGAAAGTGCCAATGCCCAACCCCTCCTATGATGTGTCTGAATCTGATGTTTCTTGAATCTGAATAATGATGTGTCTCGAATCTGTTCTCTGTACGGATTAACCCCTTAGTTCTCTGGAGCCCGAACAGCGGCGACCATTATTGCACCTTTTTTTCGCCCGTAAACGGAAATGGGCTCTTTTGCGCGCGGGCTCTCCAGCGCTCTTGTAATCTTTGTATAACTAGTGCTCGATTGATCGCGCGTCTGTTGTAGTGTACATGTTTTTTTTGTTTATCGGTGTGTTACCGCTTGTGTCCGCGATAAGTGTCAGAGAAGAATTATGTATTTGATTATTTCTCAGAAGTGCAATAAACTTCTTTTTGTTTAGGCCCTAAAATTGGCCCCGTATCTGCATGTTAATCTGCAAATGTAGTCGAACGACGATAGTCTTGCATGTGGAGAGAGTGAACAAAAGATGTATTTAACGTTCTGCGCCAGAAAATGGGGTAACGGTATTCTGGAGGCGCTGTGTTGGAGTGCCTCGAGCGTGCAGCGGAGGCAAGCGAGCGCATCAAGTCACGTCACATGTGAGACATGAGTGCCATCTGACAGTTTTCTTCGAAAACGTTGCGCGTTCGAGACGGGTGTGCGCGCCCGTCTTAGAGGTGATAAGGTGTAGAACGCAAGCAGATGGGTAGGGGCCACCACTGTGCCCTCTTAGCAAAGCGTTGGAAACACTCGCCTTTACGAGCACGCGTTGCATGGTCAGCGCAGCGTGATAAGCGCTACGGTCCTTAGAATTTCTTATGTATGCATTTTCTTGTCCAAGACGCACATGAAGATCATCTCGTGTTGTTATGGTGCCTGAGATATGCGCAATAACTGTGTTTTAACTGACAATTGCACAAGTATGATAGCTGAATTTTGAGCAACATTTGTGGGCGCTGCAGATGGGGTCGGCCGTTTGGGGTATCGGCTGGTGCCGTTTAGAGTACCCGGTACCGTTAATGGTGGACAACAGACAAATGTACGCAGAGACCGAAATTTTTTGCGTCGAAGTTGCTCAAGAAAGACTATCGTCTTTAATAACCTCGCCCATGCACTCGGCAGTCTTCTCCCAAGGCGGGGTTACTGGCCGTTAGGGTCATGACGGCTGCCTGGAGTGCGCACCTATTAGCGCAAGCTTGTTCCCGTATGCCTATGAGGAGGCAATGCCGCGGTCTTCTAAAGCTGAAGAGGCAATTCTTTGAGGACGCAATGTCGCGGACTATAGTAGCCCGGCCTTATCCCGGCTGCGGCGGCTGCATTTCCGATGGAGGCAGAAATGTTGTAGGCCCGTGTGCTCAGATTTGGGTGCACGTTAAAGAACCCCAGGTGGTCAAAATTTCCGGAGCCCTCCACTACGGCGTCTCTCACAATCATATAGTGGTTTTGGGACGTTAAAGCCCACATATAAATCAAATATAGTAGCCCGGCCGGTGGATAAAAAATAAGGTTGTTTTTTTTCCAGTGGCCATAATAGTAGCTATTTGAACCAACCACGTTTATAAGTAAAAAAACAGCAGCATTTCACAGGGTGAATGATGGAGGATGGGGCGAAGTATCCGTCTGTCCATTGGTTCTTGCTTCCGTCCGTCCATGCGTCCGTCTGTGTGACTGTCCATGCGTCCATCCGCTCGGCCGTGCGTGCGTCTGATCGTGCGGCCGCACGTCCATCCGTGCGTCCGTCCGTGCAGCCAACTGTGCGTCCATCCATGCATATGTCCGTGTGTCCATTCGTTCATCTAGTCAATACTCCAAGTAATACCGCCTCGCATCTTTTCATCAAATATTCCGCATATAGAAGCACCGCCATCCAGCGGACAATCCAAGGACTAAACGAGAGGCGGCACACGCACACTTTCTTACGGCTTGCGTTTCGTGTCTACTTCACACCATTAACTACCTTGAGTTCATGGTATAAACTAGTTCACTGTATTCATGGTACTGCGGCCCAACGCTGGCTAAAGCTTCCTAAAACCAAGGAGGTTACGCCCAGCGAGTGTCATATAGTGTTCAATGTACATGCCAGTGGCTATACTAATAGGGAATGAGAGACAGGATAATTCGGCTTTCAGTTAACGCGCACGCTGCGATTTTTTTTTGTTCAACAATGCACAGGAGAAATCTCCCCCCGGCACCACCTTGCAGGTCAAAACGTAAGACTGCTTACACACTACGACGAGGGACGAATGGGTGCCGCTTTAAGGAGCTTCGCCCCTGAAAGCCGCCCGCATCTTCCCGCAGAGGAACTCGAGTAAATGCGTCGCAGAGTGGTGGCGATATCGCATGAATGTTGCATAATTAGGTATAGGTCAGGAGTGCCTAATTGATATTTCGTCTTCATCATTCTTATTTACTGAAGGAAGGAGAAGCTTTGCCTTCAACGAGTTGTGGGACGGTAATAGTCGGTTGTGCGCCACTACTGATTGAAGGTACTGCTGCTTCCATCGCATGTACTCGAATCCGGTCTAGTCAAGCGAAAGCCAAGTAAAGACGCCCTAACTGAATCCCAAACGCGTGATTCAGTGCCTATACGTATCGGAAACGTTCAAACGAGTTTTAAACCCTCACTGCAGCGCCAGAATAGATATCTTAGCGGTAAAAAAAGGCAACCTTGAGATGGCGTAGAACACTGCTACCTATACAAATGAAACTGTTGCGCTCCTAAAGATGGAGCTTGTACTAGGAGTGCTGAAGAAACAGCTTTATGTTATCTGCAGAAATAAGAAAATGGTATTTCACAACCTAAAGGACAGCAACCACTGTGAAACAACTACAAAAACAAAACTTCAAACAAAAACTGAATCACATCAAACACCCAGCTCCAGGAACCTCTGCTCAGCCCCGCCGCGGTGGTCTAGTGGCTAAGGTACTCGGCTGCTGACCCGCAGGTCGCGGGTTCAAATCCCGGCTGCGGAGGCTGCATTTCCGATGGAGGCGGAAATGTTGTAGGCCCGTGTGCTCAGATTTGGGTGCACGTTAAAGAACCCCAGGTGGTCAAAATTTCCGGAGTCCTCCACTACGGCGTCTCTCATAATCATATAGTGGTTTTGGCACGTTAAACCCCACAAATCAATCAATCAAGGAACCTCTGCTCATGTGACTGCAGCACACAATACTTAAGAAACACTAAAAGCAGAACAATGCCGCTTCCAAACAATGCACGTTGAGGGATGTGCAAATATTGGGTGTTCCAACTACCTCTATGTGTCATTCATGTACTTGGATGTTTCCATGACAGCCATGCCCAATTACTAACAAGTGAGGAGCTCAGACGTTTTATTCTGGCCATTGGTGGTGGACACCAGAAAATGTGTGACAAAGCTAGAGTTCACATGAATTTCTAAAGCATGTCGCATTTGCAAAATTTAAGCCGGCCAAAGCTCGAGGTGGCAATTCTAAGACCTGCTTTCTCATAATTTGAATGAGGTGAACATGCCTAAAAGCACTCAGCGACTTCAATTCCGCAATTAAAACAAGTACATAAACATGTTTATCTCACTCACTAATAATTAGGTAAATAAGCACACCAATGACAATTGTCAGGCAGCAATAAATGTCCATCAAAGCTATGTCGTGTAGAACTTGTAATTTTGTCTCAAATCCCTAAATTTGTTTATGACTAGAGACAGTCATTCTTCAGAACAAATCAGTATGTGCAATATATTTATAATGTATGAATTACTGTGCAATGTATTACAACTATGATATAAATGTAAACTGCATTTATTACACTGTACACAACTCACATGAGCACCACGAGCACACATACCTATTCTTTTTTTCATTCTTGAAAAAAATTATCACACTAATTTGTAAAATAAAGCAGTTACATTGTGTCAGTATATAAGTACATATACACATAACGATACATGTACACGTAAATATATTACGTGCCTGATGCATTGCACATTAGCTGACACTGTCCATCAGATTAGTCAACTTTGCAAATAAATAAATGTATACTCTAAAGTGGTGACAACATAACTGCACTGACTGAAGTGCTGATGGGGCCTGTATTATTCAACTGCACACTGACATGTTGAAAGGATGAAAGGTAGGGGTGGGAGGTCAGAGCAGGGTGGAAATGGGACGGCAAGGACCCTGACCACTCAGCAGGCCTGAGCAATCACTGGTCCAGCTGCTATCAAGGCACACGCTTATCCAGCTGTTATCACTGGTCCAGCTGTTATTCAAGGCACACGCTTGATTGCTTCAGAAGCGCGAAAAGCTCTGTGTTAGACCCGGTGTTCATCAGTCGTGATTTTTATAGTGGCACTGTAGAACTGGAGCCAGGGCTTTATGATCACCATCTCGTAAGCATATCATTATCGCTTCAACCACTAAAAACAATAAAAGAACTTGCAGAGACGTGTTTAAAGGCTTATCTTATGCCAATGACCCAAACAATATCGATTAGTTGCAAAACTGTTTGGTTGATTTCAAGGGCAACAACGCTCAATTACATTGAAACAAGTTCAAAGATATGGGTCACTATTTCCTAAATTACTTCGTCCCCAATAAACTAAAAAAAGTTAAAAGGTAAATGCCTTGGATGAATCGGAAAATCATTCAAGTAAAACGGAGGATTAAGAGATGTGAAAAGAAACATGTGCAGAATGACAAAATAAGAAAGATGCAAGATGAGCTCGTTCATGCCCTTCGCGCAGCAAAAGATTATTATTCCAGAATATCGCTTCCTAACTTCATAAAAAATGAGCCTGATAAGTTTTGGCACTACATAAAAGATAGCACCAAACCAGTTACTCAAATATAAGTCGACGGAAAGCCGGTGACAGATAAGTGTGAGATTGATCTTCAAAGTGTATTCTCTGGTGCAACTATAGGGTCGTGTGACAACACATTGACCAAACTATTAAAGACGAGCTTTGTATCGTATGCTGGGGTGTTTAATATGCTACTTACCTTGAAAACTAAGGGTTCTTGTGGTCCCGATGAAATTTCTATCATATTTCTCAAGTGATATGCCGAGCTTGCCAACTTTCTTGTATTATTGTTTCGTGTCTCAGTCGTTACTGCACAATCGCCTAAATGGAAGACAGCCCGGGTTCTTCCTGTGTTCAAGAAAGGTGACAGGACACTTGTACAAAATTATCGTCCTATTTCACTGAAATCTCAATGCTGCAAACTTATTGTTAACTCCAAGAAGTGCCACTTCGCAGCACGAAAAGTAACCATCTTGGGACATGTCATCACACGAGACGGTGTTCTTCCGGATGCCGATAAGCTTCGAGCTGTCGCTGACTTTCCGTTGCCCACATCACTGAAAGCCCTAAGAAGTTTCGTCGGTCTCTGCTCCTACTTTCGTCCCTTCGTGCGCAACTTCGCGCCCATCATCGCACCTCTCACGAGTCTGCTTTCCAACAGCAAAGGCATATCTGCATGGTCACCTGCATGTGACGACGCATTTCGCCAGCTGCGCCGCTTGCTGACCTCACCATCTATTCTTCGTCACTTCGACCCTGCTGCGGCCACAGAAATTCACACCGATGCAAGTGGCATCGGTCTTGGTGCAGTTTTGGCACAACGAAAAGGCACCCAAGCTGAATACGTAGTCGCCTATGCAAGTCGCGCTCTCAAGAAGGCTGAATTGAATTACTCTGTAACAGAGAAGGAGTGTTTGGCCATAATCTGGGCGTTGACGAAGTTTCGCCCGTATCTTTACGGCCGTCCTTTCGACGTGGTCACAGAGCACCACGCTCTATGTTGGCTGTCCACCTTGAAAGACCCGTCCGGACGCCTGGGACGTTGGGCACTTCGATTGCAAGAATACGACATCCATGTCGTATATCGTTCCGGTCGCAAGCCTGCGGATGCCGATGCACTTTCGCGATCGCCATTAACACCAGATGTGGCTTCTCTGTCTCCCCATTTTACCACCTTGTCACCACTCGACACGACTGACATGCTTTCGGAGCAGCGTAAAGACCCATACCTTGCCTTGTTAGTCGACTACCTTACCGATCCGTCTGCTGTCCCTTCCACGAGAGCGCTACGCTGGGAAGCAGCCCACTTTTTCTTACGAGACAACATTCTGTACCGCCGCAACTACATGCCTGGTGGTCGGAAGTGGCTCCTTGCTGTCCCAACTCATATGCGCTCTGACATCTGCATGAATTTCCATGCAGATCCCCAAAGTGCTCACGCAGGTGTCCTGAAAACCTACGAAATGCTGCGCCAACGCTATTACTGGCGAGGAATGTATCGCTTTGTGCAGAAATACGTTCAGTCTTGCACCACTTGCCAACAGAACAAGACATCTCCGCGGCACCTTACTGGCATGTTACAGCAGCTCTCATATCGGTTAGCACATCGGTTAGGGTCCTGATAAGGCGCTCCGTGAGGCCATTTACTGGGGATGGTACGAAGTAGTAAATTTGTGCTTGGTATGGCAGGACCTCAGGATTTCATGAACGACAGCTGATAAGAACGTGCAACCACGGTCGGTGAGAAGTTGACGGGGAGCACCGTGCACTAATATTATGTCGTACAGCAGAAAGTCCGCAACGTCGGTAGCGCAGCTGGTCGGGAGTGCTCGTGTGATTGCGTACCGCGTCGCGTAGTCCGTGGCAACAGCAATCCATTTATTTTCGGCTGTGGAGAGTGGAAAAGAGCCCAACAGGTCGAGACCAACTCGAAAGAAAGGCTCGTTGGGAACGTCGATCGGCTGAAGGTAGCCGGCTGGGGGGACAGACCGCGTTTTGCGACGCTGACAGGGCTCACAAGCGGCGACATAGCGTCGAACAGAGCGAGCAAGTCCAGGCCAAAAAAAAAACGACGTCGTACCCGATCGTATGTGCGAGAAACGCCCAAATGGCCCGTCATGGGAGCGTCATGAAGTGTATGCAGGACAGTAGAACGCAGGTGCGCTTGAATGACAGGAAGTAAGTCTGATCCGAAGGAATCAAGGTTGCGGCGATATAGGATCCCGTATTTCACAAAAAACATTCGTAGGGACGGGTCGCGAGGCCTTGACTCCAGTTTGTCAATGATGGCTCGTAAAGAAGCAACCCGACGTTGCTCTTCGCCAATGTTTAACAGCGGCGACACGGAAAAAACGTCCGTGATAGCGTCGGTATCGGTTGCTTCGTCAACAGGGTAGCGGGATAAACAATCCGCATCCTGATGTAATCGCCTTGTTTTGTACATTACAGAGAATGTGTACTCTTGAAGGCGTAGAGCCCAACGAGCGAGACGTCCTGTGGGGTCCTTCAGGGAGGCTAGCCAGCAGAGCGCGTGATGATCCGTGACAACACGGAATGAGCGCCCGTACAGGTATGGGCGAAACTTGGCGACTGCCCATACAAAGGCGAGGCACTCGCGCTCCGTGATGGAATAGTGGCGCTCGGCTGGAGATAGCAGTCGACTTGCGTAGGCTATAACACGGTCGTGTCCGCGTTGTTGCTGCAATAGCACAGCTCCTATGCCGTGTCCACTGGCGTCCGTGTGAACCTCGGTTGGGGCTGATGGATCAAAGTGAGCCAAGATTGGTGGCGTTGTAAGCAGTGTCGTAAGTTGCGAAAACGATGAAGATTGGTCATGGCCCTAGGTCGTGTGCCAAGTCGGAACCGCTGGCTGAGGAGCCACAACATCAGGCAAGTACGATCGCTCTCTCCGTGATTCGACTTCATCCAGTGCTGTCGTCCCCTTCTACGAACCCTTGGCAATCGATGGTCAGTGCAGCAGCTGTTGAGTACAGCGCACCCCCACAACCAAGGAGAGCACCACGCTTGCCAGCTCCTCGCCATGGCCGGCGCTCTCAGCGTCCACCTTCTTCGCGACGCCCGGTCTATCCTTCTGATATACGGGACGAACCAAACCACTACGCCAGGGAAAACGATGTTCGATTCATTGACGAACAAACAGAATTTCGACCTCTCATGGTTTGCTACTCCTGTGGTGTTCCAGGACATATTTCGCGATTTTGCAACCGTCGACGTGTAGCCCCACGGTATGGCCACCCACCACACTTTGCACGGCCTTCCGAACGACTTCGCGACGACCCTCGAGCAACGTACTATGGCCCACCTCAACACTCCACACGATCGTCTGATCGACCGTACGACGACCCTAGGGCAACACACCTGCTGCCTCGTGAAGACTACTGGACATGCAGCTTCGGGAACCACTCCCCTACATCTGACAGGAGCTTGACGCCTTCACCGCCTCGTGTTCCCCGTTCTCCTTCACCACGGCGTCGCAACACGTCTCCTTTGCCACAGGAAAACCAGCAAGCGCGGCCGATGGAGGTGAGGTCGCCGGAGACGTGCTAATATCTGAAATACTTCCTGTGTTGATGCTCAAGAACAAAGTACGTGTTTTTGTTGACGATGTGCCTGTGATGGTTTTGGTGGATACGGGGGCAACCATTTCGGTCATGAGTGCGTGTTTTAAAGATACCTTAGGGCGGAAGGTTTTATTTAGGTGGAATCAAGCTTCCAAGTTTTGCGGAGTGAGTGGGGAGGCACTGCATCCTGTTGGTGTGTCAAGCTGACGTGTTTTCTCGGAGGCCGCGTTATCCCAACGGAGTTCGTGATTATTCCGCAGGCGACACATGATGTTATTTTGGGTATGGACTTTTTGAGGGAGTGCGGTGCGACTGTTGACTGCCGCACAGGGACAATAGTCTTGAGTGATCACGTTCCGCCAGCACTCTTGGAAAATCCTGTGGATGGTGAGAAGGCATTGTGTGTATGTGGCGACACTATCATACCACCGTTATCAACCGTTCATGTACCTGTTGGTTGCACCGACAGCTATTCCGCCAACAGGTTGATGATCGCAGTGTCGTCGCCTTCCTTCTTCCTCCAGCTTCAGGCAGCCAGCCTGTTTACCCATCTTCGTTTTCTTCCCAGGCATGCGCAACAATATGATGTTGCGCATGCCTGGGAAGAAAACGAAGATGGGTAAACAGGCTGGCTGCGGCCAAGTCCTTGAAGTGAAGCTCCCGTCGTTGGATTTGTCTTACCCCGCACCTCCACCAATCGGTTACGCACAAGGAGGACGAGAACGTATACGGCTGAAGGGGGCCCTTTATTTTGGTCGCGAAGAGAAGCGCCAGAGCCGCCAACAGGTTGATGATCGCAGTGTCGTCGTCTTCCTTCTTCCTCCAGCTTCGGGCAGCCAGCCTGTTTAACCACCTTCGTTTTCTTCCCAGGCATGCGCAACAATATAATAGCTAACTGTGTTCGCGAATTTCTGGAAAATAATGCTGCGCTAACAGACCATCACCATGGCTTTCCTAAAGGGTATTCAACGATAACCCAACTAATAACGGTAGTTCATTTTTGCGCTTCATCTCTTAATTCTAACGATCAGGTAGACGTAATAATTCTTGATTTTAGCCAGGCTTTCGACAAAGTTCCGCACAATAAACTAATCGTGAAGCTCAGAATTCTCGGCGTCCCTGAACACTTCGTCAGATGGATTTTTGCTTACTTGACTAACAGGAAGCAATATACGTACATTGGAGGCAAACATTCTGAAAGTTTGGCAGTTACTTTGGAGGTGCCACAAGGGAGTGTCCTAGGCCACTGCTTTTCTTGGTTTATAATAATGATATGTCAACGTAGTAAGCCATGGTGTTCAAATTCGATTATTTGCAGACGACTGGGTAATATTCGAAGAAATTTTTTATCTCGATGATCAGGTTGAGTCAAAAAGCAATTTCGATAACGTATTGCAGGGGTACGAAAAGTTAAGAATGGTTCTGAACGCCGATAAAACCGTACTGCTCCCTATAACGCGTAAAAAAGCACCCCTGCCTTTTACTTACCGGTTTGGTTATTCGTCACTTAGGCAAGTCGATAGCTATAAATACTTATGTGTTAGAATAGGAACTACCTTATCGTGGACTAAACATATAAATATTCTTACTGCCTTTGCATTCCGAAAGCTCTGCTCTCTAAATTATAAGCTTCATGATGCCCTAAGCAATACTAAATTACAGTCCTATTATTCTTTAATAAGACCTAAATTAGAATACGCAAGTGCAGTATGGGACCCATACACTCAAACTGATATCAAGTGCCTGGAAAAAATACAGAGGAAAGCCATCTAGTTCATTTTTAACAAGTTCTCACGAGTCGACTCTCCTTCTGGAATAATGAAAGCCAATAGCATTTACCTTTATTGCGCACGTCGAAAACAGATAAAAGTTGACATTCCTTCTCTTATTCTGAAACACAAAGTTTCAATTGACTTATCGCCCTACCTGACATCGTTATCAACAAGACCCACAAAGCATTATCACGCCAAATCGTTCACACCTAATTTCTGCAAGATAGACGCTTATAAGTACTCGTATTTTCCTCGCACAGTCTCACATTGGAACGAAACAACTTATGCATCCTCATAGAATCTATTTTCCTTTCGCTTTAAATAGCGTTGTCTTGCAAATCCAGGTTTCCGATTTTTTATTTCAGTGTTTTTTTTTCATTTCTTTTTCTTTCTTATTCTTTTTTCCCCTTTTTTATTGTGCTGTTCTTATTGTATATATATGTATTCAATACTTTCCTGGCTTTAACAGTGAAAATTCTCGTGTATATTGTTTTGCATTTAAAATGAATTCATTTTTACTTTAATTGTACACATATGAAGTATGTATTTGCGATGTCCTTTTTTTTCATTACATGCGTTCGCTGCTTGTGCTCACTGTGAATGTATGAAACACTCGCCCCAAACAATTTTATGCCACTTATTGTATTAACTATGTCTTCTTGAAACTGCCCACCTGCTTGGACCTAAGGGTCTACAGTATGTATTAAATAACAAAAAAAAAGATGGAACGCGATGCGCGCGTCTCGCGCCCTGTATCCATCAGTGGATAGTGTCCGGGATACAAGGGGGACGCGCGCACGCGTCTATTTTCTGCGTGCCCCTAATGGCGAATGTCTAAGAGTTTGCGACGGGGCAGTGCCAACAATGCAGCTCCCTCTGGTCAGTGAGTGGTGGCCAGTGAATGGCTGTGCAGCGTAAGCATTCGGTATTTACTATAGCAGACGCTCCCTGCATCGGCATTGCGAGGCGAGAGAGGGGAGAGGTGACAGGCGACAGTTGGCATGATACGCTACCATGCGCACAGTGGGGGTGTAGATGACACCGCCGACGCTGTATTTGCGAGTAGGGGGGACTATGAAATGCTCAGCATTTAAAATTATCAGTCATTCTGTGTACTAATGCAACCGACTAGCGAGGCTCTTTAGAAATGAAGTGCAAACGGTTAGAACCAGTACAGTTTCGGAGCTCCGCTCGCGAGCCGGCACGCGCGGCTGCGGCGTGAAAGCAGAGGCGGCCCACATGCCGCAGCAAGCTGAGACACGCGAGTAGACGCTTACGGCACGTTGCGCGCTTCTCCGTGCTCGGTTTCTCAGTACTCCACGTGTGATTTGCGAACGCGCGAGGCATGATGCAAGACGAAACTGCAGCGTCGCTAGTCCTTGCAAGGGCTATCGCGTCCAATTCACACCTGGTTCTTGAAACGCTGCGGTGGGGAGTGGTGATGCGGAGTGGAACTTCAATGGCGATGAGAGCTGTGGGCAAAGGAGCTTCGCTCCTAAAAAAGCACATTGCTCGTGTACACTCCTTCATGCAGCGTGGATTGACGAGGACCTGGACAAGAGAGACACGTCCGACGCCGCCGCAGTGGAAGGAGCGAGCGACCAGCAGCTGCTTCGAGAGCTGGACGCTACTATCTGGCGTCAAGAAAACTCGAAGATGCAAGAACGACGTGACGTTGCACCCTCAAAGGGGCGCGTCAGCATCGTCCTCAGAGCTCTATCAGGTACGACCTTCTCTGTCTTCAAAACTGTCAAGACCTGTACACTGACGTGAACGTCTTTATCTATCTATCTATCTATCTATCTATCTATCTATCTATCTATCTATCTATCTATCTATCTATCTATCTATCTATCTATCTATCTATCTATCTATCTATCTATCTATCTATCTATCTATCTATCTATCTGTCTATCTATCTATCTATCTATCTATCTATCTATCTATCTATCTATCTATCTATCTATCTATCTATCTCTCTCTCTCTCTCTCTATCTATCTCTGTCTCTCTCTCTCTCTCTGTGTGTTGGAGGCGGAAATGGTGTAGGCCCGTGTGCTCAGATTTGGGTGCACAATAAAGAACCCCAGGTGGTTGAAATTTCCGGAGTCCTCCACTATGGCGTCTCTCATAATCATATCGTGGTTTTGGGACGTTAAACCCCACATATCAATCAATCAATCAATCTCTGTGTGTGTGTGTGTCTGCGTGTGTGCGCGCGCGCGCGCGTGTGTGTATGTGCGTGCGTGTGTGTGTATGTGTGTGTGTGTGCGCGTGTGCGTGTGTGTAAAAAATTTAGCAAATCCCGCGTAACATGGTAACTGATACTATGTGAAGCATGGGGGGTTAAGGTGGCTGTGGCGTAGTTTTATTTATTCAGTGAGACGTCACGATATGACGCTCAAAATGATGAATGACGGCCACGTAGCAATATGTACCATTGTTGTACGTACGGACATACGTTGAACAGTCGCATGTTTTGTTTAACCGGTTGTTTTACAGTTGCGTAACGATGCTAACAGCAACATTGGTAACCGTCGCTACCGTACGTACAGTGGCGGTCAAAATGTTGTGGACCACGGGAGCACGTGTCAAACAGCACCACTGTGCCTTAAGACGGCTGCCTGCGAAGCTCGAAATCGTGCACTGAGCATGAGCGCCCTTTTTTACCTGCCAGCCCGCTACTGCGCTCTTTTCAACAGCATGCGCACAGGAACGCTAGAAGAAGTGCAAGGTGTCACTCCAGCAGTCAGCGCACGAACCTTACCACAAAGGTCGATTTTAGAAAAACTGATGCCGTATGCACATATTCAAGAGAGCGGAGTGTTTTGCACTGAGGCACTAAGGAGCATAATGCGACGCGCCCCGAGCACTGCCAATAGAAATTACGTGTTTTCGTCGCGATATCATCACTTGGTGTTTCCGGAACGACAGCAGGAGTGACACCTTGTGCTTCTTCGGGCGTTCCAGTGCATGCGCTCTTCAAAAGAGCAAACGAGTGGGCTGGCAGGTAAAAAAATGGCAGCATATCCACGGAGTGAATGATGGAGAATGGGGCGAAGTATCCGTCCGTCCATTCGTTCTTGCTTCCGTCCGTCCATGCGTCAGTCTCTGTGACCGTTCGTGCGTCCATCCGCCTGTACGTGCGTGTGTCTGTTCGTGCGTCCACACATCCACCTGTGCGTCCGTCCCTGCGCTTGTAGATGCATCCGCCCCTGCGTCTGTCCATGCGTTCATCCGTCTGTGCAGCCATCCGTGCGTCCATCCATGCATCTGCCTGTGTGTCCATTCGTCCATTTATTCAACAATCCAAGTGCTACCATCTCACATCTTTTCATCATATTGGACGGATGGATGGATGGATGTGGCTGTACCCTTTACATTGGGCGGCGGCTAACGCCACCTAGCCGTAATACTTAGTGAACCAACTATTACATTTATCTTTTTTTTTCCTTTAAATAATGAAGTTGAGGATTCGTACTTCACTGTGAAGGGTTTAATTTTCACTCGTGCCTTGACTTTAGCCACCAATCAGATAATCTCCTTCTAGTTAAGTCTACCCGCTTAAAGTCTATTTTGCCCTTGCGTCCCTAAATCCCAGTGCTTTGAAAAACTCTGCGCCATTCTCCTGAACTATAGGGTGAAGCCCTTTCTAGAACATTATCAAGTGTTCGGCAGTTTCTTCTTCTTCTCCACACGCACTGCATACTGTGTCTACCCGTTCGTATTTGGCCCGATATGTCTTGGTTCGCAGTACTCCCGTCCTGGCCTCAAACAGTAGAGAACTACGCCAAGTATTATCATAGATCCTTTCCTTGGCAATCTCCTGCTTAAAAGTTGGATAGATCTCTAGTGCGGATTTCTTAATCATGCCCATTCTCCACATGTCAGTCTCCGTTTCCTTCACTTTCTTCTTAACTGATAGTTCTTTTTGGTTTGGCCACCTGCTGTTTTCTAAGTATTTACCAGTCAACTTCCTGGTTCGCTTCCTCCATTTTGTATTGATATTCTTCATGTACAAGTAGCTGAAAACCTTCCTAGCCCAACGCTCTTCCCCCATTTCTCTCAATCGCTTCTCAAATTTTATCTTGCTGCTAGCTTCCCTGCCCTCAAATAATGTCCATCCCATATCACCTTGTACTCCCTGATTTGGTGTATTCCCGTGAGCTCCTAAAGCAAGCCTACCTATTCCATGTTGCTTAATTTCTAATCTTGCTTGAACTTCTGATCTCATGCACAAGACTGCATTGCCGAACGTGAGCCCAGGAACCATCACACCTTTCCATATTCCTCTCACAACATCATACCTATTGTAATTCCACAGTGCCCTATTTTTCATGACTGCTGCATTCCTGTTACCTTTAGTCATCACGTATATTTCGTGTTCCCTCAGATACTCGGTCCCATTGCTTATTCATACGCCCAGATATTTGTATTTATCTGTTATCTCTAGCGTGACCTCCTGTATTCTAAGCTCACTAACTTCATTGTTATTGAAAATCATGACTGCTGATTTTTCCTTACTGAATCTAAAATCTAACCTATCTCCCTCATTACCGCAGATGTCCATCAATCTCTGCAAATTTTCCTTGTTGTTGGCCATTAGTACTATATCATCTGCATACATTAATGCTGGTAGTGCCTGATCAATAAGTTTTCCTTGTTTGACTAAAGAGAGGTTGAAACCCAGTCAACTTCCCTCTAATTTTGCCTCTAATCCTTGTAGGTACATCATGAATAATAAGGGTGACAGGGGGCACCCCTGCCTAAGCCCCTGTTTTACCTCTACAGGCTTGGATACCTGTTTTTTCCACTTTATAACTACCTTGTTACCTTTATAG
This sequence comes from Rhipicephalus microplus, assembly GCF_043290135.1. NCBI lineage: Eukaryota > Metazoa > Arthropoda > Arachnida > Ixodida > Ixodidae > Rhipicephalus > Rhipicephalus microplus. Next base: position 8,052,852 of record NW_027464597.1, on the reverse strand, counting down.
ATACCCTTTAAAAGATTAGTGACTACATGTTCCACACCTAGTGTGTCCAGTATTCCCCACAATTCCTCTTGAACCACGCTATCGTACGCTCCCTTGATATCCAAAAATGCTAGCCACAGGGGCCTGTGTTCCTTTTCTGCTATTTCGATGCACTGCGTCAGTGAGAACAGATTGTCTTCCAACCTCCTGTGTTTCCGAAACCCATTCTGCAGTTCCCCCAGCACCCCCTCATCCTCTATCCACGACTGCAGTCTTTCCTTTATAATCTGCATCGCCAGCCTGTAGACCACTGATGTCACTGTTATAGGACGGTAGTTGTTTATGTCAGCTTTGTCCCCCTTTTCTTTATAGATCATGCTCATCCTGCTAAGTTTCCATCCATCGGGAACTTCACCATCGATTATTATTGTGCTCACTGCCTCTCTCAAAGCCTGCTTAGACTTCGGACCTAATGTCTTTATCAGCCTAATTGGAATGCCATCTGGGCCTGTTGATGTACTACTAGGAACTCTTTTCTCAGCCCTTTCCCACTCTTGTTGTGAAAATGGAGCCATTGCACCATTTGATCCGTCCTTGTCTATTGTGGTGCATAAAGTACTTCTTTGTTGAAATTTTTCTGTCACCCTTGTTCTTATATATTCAATAGCTTCGTCCCCTTCTAGCCTAGCACCTTGGGCTGTAGTTATAAAACTCTGCTCTAGGCTCGTCTAATTTCTTAGGGAGTTCAGATGGTTCCAAAATTTCGCAGCTGCCTTTCTATCTTTTTTATGTACTTCTGCCAGCCACTGAGCTCCCTTCCTTCTAATCTTTTCATTGATCAGAAGGGATGCATCCCTTCTACAGCTTAAAAAGGTTGCCCATTTTCTTTCAACATCATCTGTCGGTTCGCCCCGCTGCTTAGCATGTCTGTGTTCCCTAGAGGCTTCCTGACGTTTTGCTATGACTCTCTTAACTTCCTCATCCCACCAACTTTTTGGTTTGTGTCTTCTTTTCTGGGGTGACTTGCCACGCGTCTTAGCAAGCTCTAGCTCAAAGAGTCTAATTAGATTCGTGTATGTCCACACTGTCTTATTATCCTCCGTGATTACTTTCTCAATTTGTTTAGTGGCTATTTCAATTTGCCTTTCTGGATAAAAATTTTCCTGTAGTTGCTCATCTTGTCTCCTTCCCACTTTCACTGCTGTTCCAAAACTTAGCTTGATAGTTTTGTGATCGCTACCCAGACTTCTGGAGCCACCTTCATCTATGTGCATTCCATTGAGCTTATCATACATCCTATGTGACATGAGTGCATAATCTATCGTCGACTGAAGCCTTCCTACTTCCCATGGTTTTTGCCCTTCACACTTCTCGGTGCTGTTGCAAATGATCAAATCCAGCCTTTCACACATATCCATGATCATTTTGCCTGTCGGGTCGGTATACCCATCTATATCTTCTATGTGCGCATTCATGTCTCCTAGTATAATTATCTCGCACTCTCTTCCTAACTCTTGAATGTCCTTTGATATACACTCTACCATTGCCTGGTTTTCCTCTCTGGCCTTTGCTCCCGTCCACAAGTACACGAAACCAAGGAGTGTCATTTGACCTGCCACTTTCCCTTTTAGTCATAAATGTTCCTTGCACTCCTGCTTGACCCTTTGCCAGTCTGTACATTTATGAATGAATGTCCCAATACCACCCACCTTTCTGCTACCTTCTGTCCCATTACAATATTCCCACGCGTAGTCCGGATTGTTCGGAGGTTGTTCCATGTCCCTGAGATGTGTCTCCCCACACAGAAGCACCGCCATCCAGCGGACATTCCTAGTACTAAACGAGAGGTGGCACAGGCGCACTTTGTTACGGCTTGCCTTTGTGTCTACTTCCCCCTTTTAACCACCTCGAGCTTATGGTGTATACTAGCTCACTGTATTCATGGCACTGCGGCCCAACGCTCACTAAACCTTTCTAAAACAAAGGAAATACGCCCAGCGAGTATAACGTAGCACCCCTTTTTCGTCAGGTAGTGCTCAATGTACATGCCAATGGCTGCTAACAGGGGAATGAGAGACAGGAGAATTCGGCTTTTAGTTAACGCGCATGCCACGAATTTTTTATTGTTCAACAACGCACAGGAGAAATCTCCCACCAGCACCACCTTGCAGGTCAAAACGTAAGACTGGTTACTCACTACGACTACGATTACTACAAGGGACGAACGGGTGCCGCTTCAAGAAGTTTAGCCCCTAAAAAGGTGGGTGCGCGCAGTGCACACTCTCAAATTTCGGCGGCAGCCGTCAGAAGACGCCTCGGTGCTATGAAACAAGTTTCCAAGGTAGCGTCACTTACCCCCGTGTTCACAAACGCTTCTTCAATCAAGGGCTCTCCTCGACTTGAAAAAGTCGATGGCAGTGCTATCTCTTAGCGGACCAAGTCACTGCATATTCTTCAGCGATCCTTCAGAAGCGCAGCGTCAATTTCAGTCGAGCAGCAGCACCGTGCCCACGCCAGGCGCCGGTCCTGCCATATACTCGCAGGTGCTGCCGTGCTGCGTTTGTTTGACGCGTGCGTGTTTCCACGCGTCCGGCATCCCTGTGTCACGAAAAGAGGAAGACGCAGTGTTGTCTGGGTAACGCATCGGTGCAAATTCCGTGCCAGTTGCCGTGGGGCCTCGCCGACGGACGCTGGTCGCGCCGGTCGCACCTGGCGTCCGGCTATAGAGTGCTCGTGTTTAGCCAACGTAGCATCGCTGTGTCTAGCGTGCGCGCAAGTCAATGCTACATTGAAGTGTATTGGGCCCTTCTTGACGCGCTCGCGGCCGTTTTGCTAGCTCCACATATACCAAATTTGGTGTTACGTGACGTCAATAGGTGATAAAATATATGACTGGTGCAAACATGATAATCCTGTCACGCGTGTCATGGAAGAAGATGACAGCTTACCACGCTAATGGCGTGCTCGGCAATGTTTTTCTCGCTCCACCTATACTAAATTTGGTACCACGTGACGTGAATAGATGACAAAGCTAAACGGCACATTCCAACATGATAATCATGACAAGGAAGTCATGTACGGCATCATTTACCTCCACCTCGTAACGTTGTGTGATTATAAAGTGACATATATCAACCTTTATTTTTCATGCTTCGCATATCATCGATTCCCACTCTACATGGGATCTGCCATTTTTTTGTTGTAATAATTATGTTCATTAAGGTAACCGTATGTCCTACGACTCAATTCATTCCCTTTGTTTCATTTAAAGTATTCACCGTAGCAACTTCAACCAAACATTCACTTTTTGATTAAATTCAAGCTGCTGAAGTCAGGTTCCTGTATCAAGTCAAGTTCCTGAAGCGCCCCCTTCTAGGGAGAACTTAAGGAACATAGGAGAGGAGCAATGAGAAAGGTGTCGCTACTTTGGAAACTTGTTTCACCCAGGGACCTTAATTTGACACCCGTTCCCGTGGTCCGCAACAAGGGCGTAGCCAGGGGGTGGCACAGTGGTGACTTACGCCCCACGAAATTATTTCTCGCCATGGCATAGAGAGTAGAAAATGGCCATGTCAAGAGGGTGTCCCACTTGAAAAAAGAAATCTGGCTACGCGCCTCATCCATAATATTTCGTCCGCCAATGTGCACCCTTGTCAGTGGAAGGCTCTGAAGCATACATCTGATGTTAACTCGACGTGACGCCGGTACCATAGGAGTGAATGTGTAATCTCTATAAAATTAGATAGCCAGCTCTGCAACCATAATCGGCGTTTCACCAACATTGTGCCTCGAGGGCGACTCTGGACTAAATTTCTTGGTTGCGATAAACAACCTTTGCTACTGCACGGTTCATCATTTTGGTCGAGCTTGGCATAGGTGTATGTCTAATCCCTATCAAGGAACCAGATTGCGATTGTCTTGATCTTCCCTGGTCGCGATCAAAGTTGTACGTGTGACACCCGTATTCATCACCTTGCAACATAATCGGAATTGTGTAACAGGGCTGCAATTAAACTAGACTATTATATAATGCATTCCGTAATTAACCATTCCTGTTTAGTATGATTTCACTCGACCAGTGAACTTTAAACACGAAATTTTGACGTCTCTATCGCAATGTAAGTCAATCACTTTGTTTTCTTCAGAGCCTGATTTGTTGGCGCCAGAGGAAGTTGATGTACTTGTGCATATAGTCTTATGGAAAGCCATCCATGACGACGACTGTGCTGACCCGGCGGCGATGTTCTGCACCCACGTCATCACGGTGAGCCATTAGCGTTCGAAAACTACCCTTACTTTTTGAGGGGAATGCCTCAATTGGCCCGTCGAATTCGGAAAGTGACTGGCATCCTGCGACGGTATTCATCGTCGGCGATCACGTCAGCGGCGTCAACATCGTCAAGTAACGCAAGGAATCATCGTGCGAAGAGGTCACGATATGTTGTCACGGTGTCACAGATCATAAGAAACGTGCGACGTCCTCACGACGTCGATTCGACGTCACGTCACGTGACATCGCATGATGGCGCAATTACATAAATGCCTGGTGAAAGGTAGGCCGATTCCGGAGGCAGCGCAGAACAACGTAAAATGCAGGAAGCTTACAATGACTCCGATCCCGGAGCGAAACAACGTTAGCTGCAAAAAGCATTCGGTGGCTCGTGGTTATTACATCGACATACGACTAAAGTAGGTTGCCGTATGCATTCGAGTCGACTGAGCAAAATGCGCCAAGGGAACCAGCGAGGGTTATTTCGAAACGAAACACAGTCTATTTTATATGCATGGGCGTCTGCGTAATCAGTCGCCCGGTTGGTAACGCCACCACCATCACCGCAATCACCATCCTGAGTGGTCGTCGGGGCTAAAGACGACAAAGGCGGTGCTCAACTTGTTCAAGTCGTCAGACTTTCAGCGGCAGGCTTATAATGACTGTGAGATGCTTGACACTGTGTGTACATGCTCTCTCTCACTCTCTCTCTCTCTCTCTCTCTCTCTCTATATATATATATATATATATATATATATATATATATATATATATATATATATATATATATATATATATATATATCAATTTATCAAACTCTCTCATCCTTGTCTCCAGTATAGGGTAGCATACCGGTCCTTCTAGCCTGGTTAACATCCCTGCCTTTCCTTACTCTCCTATTCCGTACTTCCTTCTCTTCTCCATTCTCAACGCAGTGCCGTGAGAAATTCCTGGATGCACTTTACATCCCATCATCTTGAATTCTAACAGCTTGGCAGCCAATGGAAGCTTGCCTCTTTTGAACGGTAAAATTGTCAAGTCTTCTAGAATCTCTATGGCAGAAAAACTGGGCTGAGTATGCATGTAGCTGAAACGAGTCGAAGGTATACTAGCAATAATTTTGTTCTTCTTGGTAGATGTATTGACACCGCCTCTGTCGTTCTACAAAATCATCCTGTAGACAAAGCGGTTTTCGCTGCTTCAGGATCGGAGGCGTTGCCAGCTTTTCACATCTGACGTTCTTATGCGCTGCCTTCGTGAAAGACGTCGTCAGTGGGCGTTGCCATTATTTCATAGCGACGTGCCAAATTTTTGCATTCTCTGACATCCTCCTGTTATGATGACATGTTTTTTTGCATGACCCGTGTGGACGCCGCTGACACCGGACGTCGCCGATGGTCACTCTTCTAGTTTGATGACGCATTACATGCTTTCGCTTTAATCTCTAAACAAAGGTGGATGCATCGACAGCGACCTCTGGGGGTGACAAGTTTTTCTGCGTATGGCTATGGAGTGTGTCGAATTTGAAGTAATGTTCTTTATCAAAAAGCATGTCTTTCTTTATTACTCGCACTGCTGCTTTTGTCAATCTGCTCTTGAAAGTACTTCCAATTGTATTTTGGAAGACACCACCTGCATACTGTGAATTTTGCAGCTCTAGAGTGACACATGAATTGACATGACTAATGAATAATACAATAAATGCAGTTAAGGATAAATGAACACACTGTGGCCTGCTTGTTAGTGTACCGTCGCGTGGGATGTAGAGTTCTAGAGAGAGCGAGAAAAAGCAAAAGGGAAACAGGGAAGTCTCGAGACAATGACGTGATATTTGTAAAGGGGACAACGCTTCAGAAAGGTCAAAAGTGGAGCCTACGAAGACTTCTCAAGGCTGTTATTAGAACGTCATTGCGTGAGTGACACGCAATACTGCCACGGTCGTTCGTTATCTTCACATTTTTACGGCACCTCTTGTAATCATATGGTGGTTTTGGGACGTTCAACCCCACATATCAATCAATCAATCTTCACCTTTTCTTCATGTGGCTTTGGCCAACAAAGCCTCTCAGAAATGCTACGCTCAAGAGGCGCCTCGCTGTTCGAGAAAGTTCGCTATCATTGTATATCGTTCTCTGAAGATTGCGCGCAAGACGCGAGCACTCGAGATTATTCCAGAGCTTGCGTGACGCCCACTGATAAGACTGGAATATTCGAGGGCTTCTGTATAAATTCGGATGCGCTTCACCGCTTGTCAGTTTTGTAGCTCACGTGGCGCCCGCTACACCCGTAATGCCTGCTTATGCTATTCTAAACTCGCTACCATCATGGGCTCATTAGCAGTGTCCCAAAGTTGATCTAGAGCATCGCGTACCTCATGTGTCGTCTGCGTTGTTCACACGTACAATTATAATGTTCGTTTTATGCAACTATTTGCATTGCACTTGCGGAGCTTCGAAAAGTCCTTATTAACGCTGAAAACACATAATGTTCCCTCATTACTCTAACCCCCGCCGCGCACCAAGTGATATGCTGCCCTGCTCTTTTTTTATTTTTTTCGCCATATTCTATAGGAACATTTGTATAGATCGTTTTATTCGCGATCGCAAGTAAAGCCTGTTGCTGTTCACACGTGTGCATTTGTTGAATTTTCGTCGTGCATAATAACTCTAATGCATACAAGTGTTATCTGGTACTTGCGAAAGTTATCGCAATAAATATACTATGTGGCTGGTCACCGTTAATTCTGCTTGGTGTAAATAGGTGAGTGAGGGCTGGTGCTGGCTTGTTGACGTGGTTAGTCGCACTTATAGCGAAATCTGCTACGTGATAAGATTTACATTGACGCCGTGGTTGTCAGCCGCCGCAGCCAGAGTTGGTCAGCGCTATCGGGCAAAATAAAAAAACAAATCCAGGATTGTATCTGATTTGACCAAGAACCCTCTGGGTGGCAGCGGAGTATTCCAAACCAGAGCCATGTGAATCTCATTCACACAAAGACTTTATGTAAGCGTCATGTCGAGCATGGAATCACAATAACGTGCAATACAGCGTGATTTGACACAATGTAAAATAGATGGCGAGTCGGTCATTCAGTTCTTCGAACATATTGTAAAGGCTCAGCTATACTTCTTCATCATTATCAGCCACAGCACGAATCAAGCGCTCATAACGCCTTACAGGGGTGTCGCACCTCGACGTTTCTTCGTACAATGACGAATTATTTAATATAGCGTGCTTTCCTGTATCACAAAAAATGTTTGTCGTATATTGGCTACATCCCAGAAGATCTTGTGTTAGTTGCAACAAGAGAGTCATCAACAGACTCCAGAAAGGCCGTTTTTCCAGCTTTCGCTGTGACTGTGTTGCGTGTTCCACGAAGGCCTTGCTAGCTCTATGCTAAGCCCCTCTATCAATATGATTCGAAAGGGATGAGCGCATTGCGACGCGGCATAGACAAGAGGCACACAGGGCAGGTACTCAACTCTCCGCTGCGCTTCACTGAGCAAATATCAGAAAAAAATCATAACAGCAAGCAGAAGGCGCGATAACGTTCGTTAGTCATACACGTCTTGCTGAAATTCATTGAACATTTTACTTTGATGGAAATGAGAGAAGACAATTTATTGCGAGATTCGGCTGGTCCGTGCTAGATCACCCAGCTATATATGGAGGCTGGGATATTTTGCCTCCGTATAGCGTCCATGGCCTGCGGGATATACCGTTTTCGATCGTCGACTTCTGAGCTGAGCCGAATCCTTATATGCTAGTTCATTACGCTTTCGCGTAAAGAACAATTTTTCTTTACCGTCTATTGATTGCATATACATTTGTTTACTTCTCCGTGCTGTTATTGTTTGGATAATACCACAGGCTGAGTTCGACGGGAGGTTCGTCGATCGACTGTTGTGGGCCTGCCGGAACTGGTTCAAACAACTCGACATTCCGCTGCCAAGATCCACTTTTTGGGTGCCACTGGAGCCGAAGACTCGGAAGAATGCCGGTCAGAAACTGATCGCCTTCGTAAAGTTCATGGCCGTGCTTCTGTCGGACGTCCCTAAAAATCCAGGAGGTGCATCGATGGGCTCGCTCCACTCCGGACACCTCGTCTCTATGGCGGTGCTTCTGTGCGACTCCTGCAGGCTTGTCATGATCTCGCCTCAGCTGGACTACGAAGCTAAGGTATGCACTCATCATCATCACCACAACCACTATGGCTTGCTCCAGGGCACGCACACCGCAAACTTTTTTAATGAGCCTAGAGAAGTGTGGTTGCGAAGTGCCTACTAAGAAGCCGTGATTAATCAACATCTTACGCTTTAACGATTAGCCCACTAGTCTTTCGCATAAGGTATTGTATGCACCCATGTATTTAAAAATGCAGTAAAAGCTCGTAAATGAGGAAAATGGGACACTTTAGACGTGCTCTTTTGTTTCGGCCAGCATACTCACTGTTTAATTACATAAAACTCGGTAATGTGGGCACATTTAGACGATCTATGAGTCAGCGGAGCGCAAAAGGCCCCAAATGCTCGAGTCAAAAAAACAAAGACGGCGTTCGCAGGTCACAGAAACAAGGTTGCGCGTGTTTGATTGCTATTTTAATCATGCAGTTAGTGACCACAGTTTCATTCACATTCGTATTTGTGAAAGCACAGCTTCGTTTTGACTTGATGCACTACGCGCGTCACGTCGCAAAACTCATGCACGTGGAAGAGGTTTGTTATAAAGAGCGGTAAGGTTCGGTCGGCATGCTGGCATAAAACGCATTTTCTGTATCGTGATGGGCCAACCATCAGTTACCGGCCGGGTTTACCCGTAAGGAGACTATTGTCACTTTCGCGTAATGGTGGTAATGGTGGCATGCAGTGCGCAATAAGGGAGGCGCGGAGAGAACGTTCTGGGCTAAAAAAAAAAGGGTGAGTGTGGAGCTTTGATTGCATGCATTGTGAATAAAACGCCAGAATGAAGACAATTTGCTGGTTTCACGCTGCTCGTGTACGAAAAAACTGCAGCATTCACGTATCCATGCACAAAATGAAAGTATATAAAACAGACGTTATCCTTATGGTTTGCTTATCACTTTCGATGTTTTTGACATTTGGTGAATTCTCATATTTTTGGCTGGTCCCACAAAATCCGAATTGACGAAATTTTGCATATATTGTTTGTGTTGTGGTTGACGATCAGTTATGGCTCCGCCCATTGTTAGGTGTCCGTAGCGCTCAAGCATCCGCTCTTTACTGATTGACGTAGCACGACTGGCGGTGCAATTGTATGCTTCTTCGACGCATTGTTGCATCGGTTAGCATCACTTCTTACGTGTATGTGGTCTTTTCTCCAAGACGTTTCCTGCCCTGGCTTGGCGATGTGGTACAATGGTGAGCTCGTTTAGTGCTTCGTGTTCCGGGCAGGCTTTTTAACGGCGAGGCTGTTTGAAATCGGCGATAAAACCCTGCGAATCGGTCGTCCCCACTTTTTAGCCCAGGTGGATTGTGTGGGCAAATATATGAGGGTAACAACGGAGTCTCTGTAACGAGTGGAGTCCCACGAGTTGAGCCGGGCCTCGGCGATCGCATTTCGATGGAGGTGAAATGGTCGAGGCCCGTGTGCTGTGCGATGTCAGTGCGTTTCAAAGAACACCAGATGGTCCAGATTCCCGGAGCTCTTCATTGTGGCGTCTGTCATAGTCATATCGTGCTTTTGGTACTGAAAGCTCCAGATAATATTCGTGTTAATTATGAGTTGAGCCACTAGAGGGTGTTGGCTGAGCACGCTACAGAGAAAGCGTAGCGATGTGGAGCCGGTGAAACTGGTTGGGTAGGAGGGCGAAGGTGAAGCTATGGCGGGATTGGAACGCGTGGTGTAGAGAGGAGGAGAGAGTAGCAGAGTGGTTGGCGTCGCCAGCAAAAGAAGTCCGTCAATGGTAGTGCGCGTTCAAGTACTGGTGGTGCTGGGGAAATAGCAGGATTGAGGCGCCAAGCGATGGCGACCTGATGCCGTCACTCCCGCTGTGTAATCAGCCTTCGTAAGGTTGTCAGTTGAAGATTTATAGCTGCGGATAATTGTTTATTCAGTTGGACTACACATTCTTACTGCCTACAAAATAATACGTGACAAAGAAAGTGCGAAGAAACTGTGAGATTCGCTCATACGATTATGCTTAATTTTCAAAACTTTCACTGCAGGTCGAATGCCTCCGCACAGCACTAACTACAGCCGGCGAAGCTGCTGAACAAGGGGCCCCTGCCCGCATGGCGGCGCTGGTGGCCTGCATGCGGGACGCTTTCTTGTCGTCAGATGTTCCCGAGAAAGCTCGCTTGACCCTACTCGAACTTGCAGAGCTGCGTGCTTCAGGCTGGAAACTATCCCTGGAGCAGCAGCTTTTCTTCGTCAACCTCAACGATGCTGCTGGAGACTAATATGTCAATATCCAGAACTCGTCACTTCTGTCATGCCGCGTCACTGAATGAGACTTCCTTACAGTTTGCACCCGTAGACGAAAGCCTACCGACCAAACGTTTCCCACGGCGCTCAAGGGCAGCGTCTCTTTTTTCTTTTAAATAAACTAAGGACTATTTTAGAAGCTTCATCTATTACTTTTTCATTTGACAATACGTGATTGTCGTGGCACAGGAGACGGAAGGCGACGTTACGAGCACGGTATCGCCGAGGTTACGAGTCGCCTAATTAGGCCTGTAGCCTCACGCTGTAAATTCATCACACTGCGCAACTGCTTGAAAAAAAAATGATATACAAGAGCAGAATGTAATTGCGGAGCACTAAAAAGGAGCCTATACAAAATAGATAATACAACAATGTTATGAAAATGTGTTTGGGATAACAAATACGTATAATTTTAAAGAAAAAAACACAAAGAGAGCAGTGGTAGTGCAGACTTCAATGTTCCATACGAGAGCATAAATACAGGCTTTTGTACATGAACAGTCACATGAGGGGGTACATATGCATACGTGCATACATATAAGTGTGACGGGAATAACTAAGTTCACTCAACGTGTAATAGCTACATGTGCTCTCAGAAGTACATAATTGCCTTTTTTTCTGAACGATTACATGGAAGGAACTTGCATTATCAAGGTTAGTACTTGAGGATGAATGGGTAGTAAATGTGGCAGTTGCTATTTTGAAAGTTGCTGACCATAGGTGGTTCTGCTTTTTGGCTTCAAAAAAGTAGAATCTCCGAAGTTGTAGTTGCGAATGCTCTTGCTGTGGGTAGTGAGAAATTTGTAATGGGCCATTCCTGTATTGAATAAATATGAGCTCAGAGAAACGCTGGCTATATACCTCATGAATACAAAGAATGTGCTCTGTTAAAACAATAGGAAGATATAGGTTCTTGCTATTTCCAGTTACGAATGAAACGAAGAGATATTTCTGCATATGATGTACAGGTGATCGAAAATTAGATACTTGGACATTAAGATTATAAATGAAAACAAAATATGATTGACGTGCTAATGATTTGAGTTACAAGGTCCGATAGATGTTTAGCATACCTACTGAATTGCCTATGTTATCAGGAAATTCTACGTTTATAGTCCAATTACCTGCATATTTGTATTCTTAACCAAATCTGTGCTCCCTTAAGCAAAATGTCAAACAGGCTAGCCCTACTACTGACCACCATATCAATTATAACTTTCCGCGGAATTTCACTCTATAAAATTTATATTGATAAATTCATTTCTGCACCTGCGTCCTAAATAAATTAGGGGTGATAAAAGAAGTGCCTCATTGTTTGACAAGTAGAGTCATGGAGAGCCTCAGTTAAAACGAAGTAACAGCACACGGCATACTGGATACTGGTGGCGCGGTCCAGAACAGGAAGCTATGACGAGATTAAGCATGTGATGAAGAGTAGAACATCAGCGTACCCAGCAGAAGGGTGAGACTTTCTTTGCACATCCACTTGCACCTCTTTTATTATTTTTATTTTATTTTCTGACTATGCAGGTGCATGCGCTCTACTCAGATAATTGATGGTAGCCTGGAGTAAGGACACGTACAAAAGAAGACACATCCAGGACAACACAGCATCATGATGTAACAAACCCGCAATAACTTGTGACGCCATATGAATAATCACATGACCTCGTCGTTTGGTTAGCGTGGGCTGATGCCGCAGACACTGCGAAACCCCATGAGGTGCATAGAGCTAGCATAGATCGTGCAGGCAGAACGCAATCGCGTATGCTGCCACAAACTTTCCGGGCACACGATTACAATCGACCGAGAAGCAAAAAACAAAAAGAAACATGACCCATCCCTCTTCTAGGAATTGGTATAACACAAAAGTGAAACGTGTGTTCACAGAGGTAGTCAAAAATTTATTGTTCATTGTTTCAGCAACAGCAACAAATTGCAAAGTCGTGTAAAGAACGGCAAGCAGCTCGAAACTTGCAGCGGAGGGCTGCAAGTTTGGAGCTGCATACACAGGACGAGCACGGACCAGCAGCTGTCACAGTTTGACGCTCAAATTGCGCTGTTCAAACAGAATTAAAGACGCACGAAACGAGCGCAAAACTGTACGCAGGACAAGTGTGAACAACTGTCATTGTTCTTACTTTGTCGTGCGTAGAGTTTCCTAAATATACACTAGAGGGAACTCTGGCGATAATGTCCATGGGAGCTGTAACGCATAGCGCTTCAGCGAGCGTAGGAATATTGGGTGTAACATGGATTGGCTCAGTCTTCGTACTTTAATTTCACTGTGGATTCACGTGGCTTGAAGCTGCTTTGTCACGAAACAACAATTGACAAATGTTCGGCAATTCCGCTTCTACACCTTAACCATTCAGGCTTACCACTTCAAATCGGGTCACGAGGTGACAAACGGTTTGTTCTTTCCTTCCAATTAAAACCAAAACGCAGCAATGAACGAAGTCACAAGTAGCGTTACTAGATCCTGTTGGCCAGCAGTGTGTTCGCTGCCCGCAAACATGAAGACTAGGCAAATTCATGTCATATCCATAACTTCCGAGGTCACTGAACGATCGCAGTGCCAGTGTACCCTCTAGTTAAGTTTAGAAAACTCTATGTCGTCATGGGTCAGCAGCGCGCCGGAGCGTTCCTTTCGTAAACGCAGCCGTGGGAGCGAGCGAAGTGGCCTTTGTCCTTCCCGAATTACGAGTCTGATATGCGCGCGCAGAAGAGACCACGCTTGCGCTTCGTGAAAGCGATGACCTTGAGCGCGCGCCTAACGCTACCCAAAGCTGCGTTCTGGTTAGTGATAAGAAACGCGCTTAAATTTCGGAACTCTGAGCACTGCCAAACGCTGTGTTGTGTATATAAATGGTTTGCCGTTAGCAGCCTCACTAACGTACGCACCGTGACATAGAAGACAGAGACGCAGGCTGCAAATCGAAAGGTTGCTTGCTCAATGCTGGGCGATTGAGTCTTCCCTGCTCGTTTTTTTTAAATGCGAAGCGTTTCTTAGCAAACTTCGGCGACCTTGAGCGTATCTATCTATCTATCTATCTATCTATCTATCTATCTATCTATCTATCTATCTATCTATCTATCTATCTATCTATCTATCTATCTATCTATCCATCTCCCATCCATCTATCCATCTTTCTATCTATCCATCTATTCATCTATCTATCTATCTATCTATCTATCTATCTATCTATCTATCTATCTATCTATCTATCTATCTATCTATCTATCTATCTATCGATCTATCTGTCTGTCTATCTATCTATCTATCTATCTATCTATCTATCTATCTATCTATCTATCTATCTATCTATCCATCTATCTATCTATCCATCTATCTATCTATTCATCTATCCATCTATCTATCTATCCATCTATCTATCTATCCATCTATCCATTTATTCATCTATCTATCTATCTATCTATCTATCTATCTATCTATCTATCTATCTATCTATCTGTCTAGCCACTTACGACTTTTAGCTTTCCTGGCCATTTTAAATATGGTATCGATAACAAACTTGGTATGACATAACATGGCTGTATGAAGAACAAATTTGATTAGTCATAACATGAAAAATCGTAGACAGCTAGATAGATAAATAGATAGTCATGGAATGACGATAATTATATGTACAAATGTCGCGCGCACAAACATATGTTGAAGAGTTTCAGAAGATTATATATAGTTGTTCGCACTTGCGCAGCGATGTCTACTGGAAAACGCGTATTAGCAACACCAGAAGCTGATATGAAGCATTGATGCTCGCGAAGATGCTGGCCCCATACGCGTGTTTGACAACCGTATGCTAGAGAAAACGCGCGAGAGAGTGTAGACGCCCATGTCGTCTGCTACGGCGCTCATTCGGGTGCCTGGATGCGTGCGCTTTCACTTAGGGTGGAGACATTCTTAGAAAGGGTCGCCGCCGCCAAAACCGGCTCTCGGGAATCACCGACGCCATTCTCTTGCTATCCGCCCGCGCCGACTCTCCCCGCTAGACAAGGAAAGCGGCACTCTTCACGCTGTCCTTGTGCAGGATGCTTGGATGGTGCTTTCCCCAGTGCTACAACAGTGCTCAAAATGGTTTAGGAATATTTTCATTTCCTATAGAGCCGTAAAGACGGCTACAATCAAAGTTTCTAGACCAGGTAAGTTGCAAAACTGAGCGATGTTGCGCAGCGCGGCCGCTGTCAGCGACAAATGTGGCGCTGCGGTCGCATCCGGATTCACTCACTCAATGCTCGCTTGTGGCTCGCTCACAGAACATCTACCAGTTCCCTTCGCTCGCTCCTGTCTCCTGTCACTCTCGTAACGTCCGTCGGCTGTGAATGTTGCAGTGCGTCGCTATTCGTGGAGGCTGCCTTTTGCGCGACAGTTTTGCGCTCCACCGTGCCAAGTTGTGCTGTGTATGTGTTACATGTATTCATCTTGCCAACATGTTGCGTCCCCGGCTGTAAGAGTGGCTATAGGAAGTCAGAAACAGCACGACATTTCTTTTGTGCTCCGCGTGACCCTGAGCAGCGAGCGGCGTGGGATCACGCTATTCTTCGTGCAGATAGGAAACTGTACAACACGTCACGTGTCTGTGATATGCACTTTCATGAGGAAGACATCCTGAAAACTTTTACTCACATCTTCAATGGTGAGAACATACAAATCGCCAGAGGAAAGTGGGACCTCGTCGACGGATGCGTTCCAAAAATATTTCAGAATTTGCCCGCTTACTTGTCAAAACCAGCGACAAAGAAGCGAAAGCTAGCCGATAGGAGCGGGAGACTATCCGGAATGTCATCGACGAGAAAGGGAAGACTATCTTCGTACATTGCGCCCGAAGACAGTGAAGTAAGTCCCGACATGTCATTGAATGGCGTCATTTCGCTTCAGGGCATAGAAAACAATTTTTCGACTGCTGCGTGCTGGCGAAAAGTTGTTGAGAATGACGCGACAGGACGTTTTGTGGCGTTTCTTATGCTCAAGAAAGAAAACAAGGCGCTATTTGTGGAGACATGCGTAGTTGCCGCAGAAGACATTACAGTCACCATTAGCGGCCGTGGTCGCTTAGCCAAGTCTCCCGACGACGTAAATACGATCACCGAACTACTAGAAAACAAAGAAAAGTTGAAAGTGTGTTCAGGTTGCCCTAATTCGTCGGCAGGTAGTCTCGTGAGCAATGACTGTCAGGTGCTCAGCGATACCCCTAACTGCGGTCCCTGCTCGAAGCTTTGGCTTAAGCTTTGTAAACATGCTTCTTTAGAGCAACTCAAGAAGAAGAAGAAGCAGAAGCAGAGGGAAGACATGCTCAAGAAAAGGGCCACACGCGCAGCTTTCCGACGGTCCAAGTTGGAAAAGAATGTGACTGACATGAAAAAAAAAAGCTGACTACAAAACCAGATAAAGCCTCCAGGAGGCTTTAAGCGTACTCCCGCCTATTCAGCAAGTGACATTGAAATCGCCGCTAAAGCAGGCAGAGGCCAAAGGCCCGCAAGGAATGCGTTATAGCAGTACTTGGATCATGAAGTGCCTTCTTTTGACAATTGCTAGCCCGAAGGCTTACAAGCTTATAAGGTCAATGAAACTCCTCACATTGCCAAGCTGCAACAGGCTGAACCAAATCCTTGCAGGAATGCCATGCCAACATAGATTTAATGAAGTTGCTCTGGAAACAATCAAGGCATACTTTCAAGGAAAAGGAGGGAGCAGTAACTGCGGCACGCTACTGATTGATGAAATCAAACTCATCTAGTCAGTCGTCTTCAACCCATCGACATACAAGTTCGATGGCTTTGTTGACTTTGCTGGCACAGCTCCTAGTGAAAATGAGAAGCTCGCAGACCATGCACTTGTTTGCACCCCTTTTCGAATCGTGGGTCCAATCTGTGGCCAGCTTTGCAACCAGATGAGCAGCACCTGGTATTGTGCTTGCAACACTGGTGTTGGAGTCTGTTCTCCAGCTGGACCGCAATGGTGCGTGTATCATGGCCGATGTATCTGATGGTGCAGGAAATAATCGTTCCATGTGGACCTATCTTGGCATTTTGGGAAAGCACAATGGAGCCAAAAACAAGATCTCACACCCATCACTTCACGGAGGGCGCTCACTCCACTTTTTGTGTGATGTCCCGCTCATAATTAAGTGTATCAGAAACAATCTGCTGACTCACACTTATGCAATGGTGAGTGTCTTTCCTTTATAAATTTTGCCAGTAATGCATGATTTCAAATGAAATTGGAAATAGAACTGACTACTTTTTGTATTCCCATTCTTCAGTGAGATGACCATTTCAAGCTTTATGTATCTCAGGCTGGTCCGCACAAGATCAGCTTTGATTATTAGAGGCTGCTGTGCAAAACAGAGGAGAACAGCCAGTTGAAAGTCGTTTCGAAGCTGACAACCTCCCACATCAATCCAAGTAACCTACAGAAACTGTCGGTGCCACTGGCCACACAGGTAGATATCTTATTTGCAGAAAAGCTCACGTGTACATTCTATTGCTGTTTTAAGTGCATGTTGACTAATATACAGGCCGAACTTCGTATTTCAGCTTTTCAGAAAGAGTGTTGCAATGGGATTTAGTATCTACAGAGAACAAAACACACCGGAATTTGAGGACACCCACGGCACTGAGAGCTTTACTTTGCTCCTCAACAATGTTTTTGCGCCCTGAATGCAAGAATTCCTGCCGAGGGAATAAGGAACGGTTCTCGCGAAATCGAGGTAAAATCTCTCTTCCTTCATTCAGCCTACAGAAGTTGAATTACGTGTGAACCGATTTTTAAAATTTTAGCTGCAGAATGCAATTAAATGTTAGTTATCATGAGAATGCGAAAAAGAGAAAATATATTCAGTTTTTTGAAACAGTACACAATCTATCAACACGCAATTTTTTACAGCTTCTCAAAGACTTCCTCGGCATGATCAACGGGACGGAACAGCAATGTCAGCAAACCAACACAAACATGTTTGCTTCAAAGATGACAGTAGAGTCATTTCGTGTCACTATAATGTCTGTACTTGACATTATCGATATTTTGCACAGCAAAGGAGTGCCATACCTGCTCACCGCAAAGTTAAACCAGGATTCTTTGGAGGTAAGTACCTTTTTCCTACATTTTCAGAGGCTTCATGCAATCTAACAAAGTTTGTCTCTCTTTAGGTCTCTCTATAGGTTCATAACGTGAATCGATCTTTTTCAGCGATTTTTCGGCGTGGTTCGAACATTTGGAGGCAATGAGGACCATCCCACTATCACCAGTTTCACCCAAGTGTTCCGGCTCCTCAGTTTAAATACACCCCTCAAAATGGCAGTCAGGGGTAACTGCTCAGGTCAATCTGATCCAGTGCTTATATCCCTGGAAAAGACGTTGACAAGCAAGAAGATGTTGGCTTTGACTGAGAAGCAGGAAAGAAACGAGAAACTCGGCAGCCTTCTTAAGTCTATAACTCTTGAAGTCCATTCCACAAATGCTCTTGAGCATGGCTACAATCGTGCACGTGCCCAAGACAGTGTGTTATATTACCTTAGTGGCTACGTTGCGAAGAAATCTTTGAAGTTTTCCATGCGCAACGAGTGCCAGGCGAGTGTCATTAACACGGAATGCGTTCCTCCTTCAGCTATTCTGACTGAGAAGCACTCATTCATTCCTGGGACCCTCAAACACCCATCACAAGCCCTGAATGCATTGTTGACTGTTGTAGAGGCAGCTGTACACAAGGAAACAAAAACTGGAAAGGTTTTTGGAAACTTGTTTTGGTGTATTGTAGACGTTGTGTTCCAGCGCGAACTTGTAAGGCTAGGCTGTGGCCTCCACTACGAGGAGTTCACTGCTCAAATAATCAAGTTTTATTTAGTAATGCGCATGCATTTCTACTCCAGGTTTCTAGCTGAAAAGAACCAGGTTAGTGAGCAAGTGAAAGCAGCCAGGAAGCAGTCACGGCTTTTGTAAATAAATTTTCATTCAAAAAGTCAATGTTGAAAATATTTCTGTAATGTGTCAATAAATGTGTGTGTTAAGTGTACAAGTGTATGCAATTGATTATGAAAATCATGCTTTAAATAACTTTTTAGAGTTACAGCTGCATTGATAAGGCATTACGCCTGAGATTATCAATTGTGTAGTCTGTGCGCATCCCACTTAACATGCAGTATCTGAAAATTTGTTTCACTGCATTGCATCTGTAAATAAATTCAACTCTTCCTGCAGTAAAAACGGTGGTTCTGCCACTGGAAGTAATGACAACCTAGATACGCAGTGAAGTTCCTTCAAAAAAGTGAAAGGGAATTATGCCACGGGATAGTTGTGCACCACATAGTTGCACCACATAGTTATGCACCACATAATTATGCACCACATAGTTGTAATTTATTTTAAGGCACGAAAAATGCAACTACAAGAGAGGGCATGGGACATTGTGTCATTTTTTGCGCCTAATAAAAATCAATTGCGAACGCACACCAACTATCAGCTAATGAACAGACCCGTATGTTATGCTAGAAAGCATCGTTTATCATGGGTAGTTTAGAAAACCATAACTATACTGTCTTTTTCATTTGGCAGCAGCGGTTGCAGTTAGCGGAACGCTGACTTATACTTACTTCTTTGTACCCGCAGTGTGAATAGCCCCTTTGTGAACTTCAAGCTCGTGCTGCCTGTTCAACGCATCTGCTCTTGCGTCATATTGATCAAGCGTGGAAATCTTCTGCCGATCAGCGTCCTGTCCGCCAGCGTGGATTACACTTGGATTATCTTCGTGCGTGGATTGCCTGCGCACTGCCTTCAGCGTCTCGGACCACTTCAGCATAAAAGCCAACGCAACCTTGGCCATGGCTTTCATTTGGCAGCAGTGGTTGCAGTTAGCGGAACGCTGACTTATACTTACTTCTTTGTACCCGCAGGTTAGTTTTTTTGCTCATTGTCACTCTGCTTTTTTTAATATTTTGCAACTGCTGCTGCCAGTGTACCTGCGTTGTTTTTCTGTGCTTTTGTTGTACATTAGTCGCAATGCCTACTTGTGCCGAGTTGGCCAAAAGGCTAGAAAAAGTTGAGGCTTTATCCGAAAGCAAGCTGGACGAGGTAGCTGAAAGGCTACTTGTAAAGTTTCAAGAGAAGATGCGTTTTTTTGAACCGGATGTAGTGACTCTTAAAGCTGAAATTGAGAGCCTCATTTCTAGTATCACCATGCCAAATTCGGTGATAGAGGCAATCAAATCAGAAAATTTAGCCCTCGTTTCAGCCAACAAGAATCTGGAGCGTAAGAACGAAATTCTGAGCAAAAAAGTTGCCCAAATGGAACAGTATTCCAGGGCGAACAACGTAGAACTGAAGGGAGTTCCTTACTCTCAGGGTGAGGATTGTTCTGCAATCATTAGAACCATTGCCTCGAAAGTTGACTGCACGATTTCTGACTCCGATATCGACATCGTTCATCGAGTGCCCACAACGGCTGAGTCTACCAAAAACATTGTCGCCAGATTATGTTCTCGGGCAAAAAAAAAAAAAACAAGAATTCGTAAACAAAGCGAGGAAGACTCGGCTTACTTCTCGTGACCTTGGCTTTTCTGGCTCTCATTCAAACTCTGTATTTGTCAATGACCACCTCACTCCAGAGAACAAGCGGCTTTTCGCAAAGGCTCTATCACTCAAGAAAGAAAAACATTGGCAACATCTATGGACTGACAATTGCCAGATTAAAGCCAGAAAGTGGAATGAAAGCCGTGTTTTCCGTATTTCTTCAGAAGAAGACCTGTCTATTTTCCAGCAGACCGGCTGAACCTTTTTTATAGCTCATTTACCGAACAGTTCAGCGCATATCTTATATTTTTTTTCTTTTACCGGTTCTTCACAATGTATTTCACCGCGGATCAACTTCAGCAGTTTTGCTTCGATCGATATTTGCCTGTTGTTCATTTAATGCACGTAGTCTTAAAAAAATTTTGATAGCATACATGCCTTTTTGTCGTCATATCAATTGAACTTTTCTTTCATTTGCGTCACTGAAACATGGCTATCGCCCCACGACAAAAATATGTTCTGTTTCCCATCATACGTTCCCGAGTATTGTCATCGATTGTCTGGTAGTTTTGGCGATGCAGCTATATTCGTATCTGCATCAATTCCATATCAAATAAGATATTATCTCAGCCTTTCCGTTGAGAATACCGAGTCCGTATGGATTGAAATTGCTAACCCATCTTTGCCATCGAGCGGTAATAAGACAATCATAGGCTGCATATATCGTTCACCGTCATCCTATGTTCCCGATTTCTGTTCATCACTTTCATCCATTTTCAACAAGTTATTTCTTGAAAACAAGAATGTCGTGATCCTAGGTGACATAAACGTCAATCTTCTCGATGCAAGCACCTCAGCGTACTCAGATTACACTGCGTGCTTTCTAGGATTTGGCTGCGAATCTCTAATCTCGGTTCCTACTAGATGCGTACTTGGTGCGTCCAGTTCTTTAATCGATCACATTTTATCTAATTTCATTCCATCAAACGACTGTGGCGTCCTCGAAGCCAGCTTAACTGACCACTACCCTGTAGTTTGCCGATTTGAATGTGCCCTACCTAATCAGTTAAGCTCTTTTCAAAAAACTATATTGGATAAAAAAAATTTCGTCAAGCGTGTAGAAGCCATAGAATGGTCTTTCTTAGAACTGCTTAGTGATCCTGAAGATGCTTTTAATTCTTTTTCATCTGCCGTCAAAAAGTGCTTAGACGATTCTACCAGCTTTGTCAAATGTCGCAAAAACTTTGCGGCCCCTCACAACGCATGGCTCACATCTGGCCTAATGAAGAGCTTGCGAAGGAAAGACAATTTATATAAAAAGTTAAAGAAACGGCCTTTCAATGCTGCCCTGCGATCGCGATATAAAAAAGTACTGCAACCTACTTAACAAAGTCCTTGAAGAAGCTAAAAGAAATTATTATACGCACAGGATACATAACGCTGGTAATAACCGCAAAGATCAATGGAAAACAATTAATTCATTTCTAAACAGATCAGTAAGTGAGCCAGCTATAACTGAATTACGTTCATCAGAGGGTGTTCTTAGAAATGCAGACGACATTGCGAACGCCTTCAACAAGTACTTCTGTGCTAACACTTCCCTCTTGCCTCATGATTACCAGCCAACAATTAGGAAATGTATTCAGTCTTTTTACCTCTTTCCAACAGGCCCAGATGAGTTGGTGGAAATAATTAATCACATGAAAATAACAAGTGCTGGTCTCGATTACATTCAGCCTATTCACCTGAAATGCATCTCTCGTGATCTCGACCCCCTTACCCTATATCATTAACCTTATGTTTAAAACTGGCATCTTCCCATCACAGCTTAAAAAGGCCAAGATAATTTCAGTCTTTAAAAAAGGTGATAGAACTTCTATTAGCAACTACCGACCTATTGCCATTCTTTCATCTTGCAGTAAAATCATAGAGAACTGTATTGAAAAACGATTATCTAAATATCTAAATAAGTTTTGTATTTTATTCACTCAACAATTTGGTTTTCGTGCAGGCTATTCAACAGATTTCGCACTACTCTCCTTTACCGATTATATTAAACACGCGCTTGACTCTCGATGTTTTGCAGGAGCACTGTTGATTGACCTCTCTTAGGCATTTGACTCCATAGTTCATAACATACTATTAGGTAAACTCAACTCAATAGGTGTCGTCGGTAGTGCGCAGGAGCTGATTAATAGCTACTTATCTAATAGACAGCAAGCTGTTTGTGTCTCTAACATCATCTCCACTTTTAAATCTATTGACAAAGGTGTCCCGCAAGGATCCATACTGGGCCCGCTTTTATTCTTAATCTATATTAATGATATAACCTCGGTTTTAACACACAGTCAACCTTTCTTGTGCGCAGATGATACAACTATAGTTACTAAAGACAAGTCTATCGATGCACTAACTAATAAATTGTCCTTTGACTTCTATAACATTCAGAACTACTAATGGTTTAACTATTAATACCAATAAAACACAGTTCATTGTCTTCCATTCTAGTCATAACCCTCTTTCACCTACACCCGCTATTACTATCAACGGCCACAGACATCTTAGTACTACTAAGTGCACATTCTTGGGAGTGGTTCTAGATGCTCATCTCAAGTACCATCATCACATTTCACTTATAAGACAGAGGATTGCTCATGGTATCAGAACACTAATTAAAGCACGACCATTCTTCAATTTGCAGACTTTGCTTAAACTGTACTACGCCTTCATCCACAGTCATATCACGTACGGTATCACGTCATGGGCGAATACCTATCCATCTCATATCCTTCCACTCCAACGTCTCCAAAACCAAGCCATTCGCATCCTAACATTCAGTTCACCGATCTCCTGCGCATCCCCACTTTTTCAGCAACATAATGTACTAACAGTGTGTAATTTATTTAAATATAAATTAGGGATTCTTGTATTTAAGTGTCTTAATGGTACCATAACAGTCAACGTTTTAGAGAAATTTCAATTGTTAAACTCTAATCCTACCAGGTTTGCCTCAAACAACAACTTTTTACTACCATATGCACGCACTAACTACGGCAAGCATACTACCGTATTTGCAGCTATCCAATTTTGGAATTCAGTACCAATAAGCACTAAACAATTGTCATTAGCTGCTTTTAAAAAAGAACTTAAACATCTCATCTCGCAATCATAACTCATCTTCATTTATATATCGGCGTTCTCTTACATTTACAGCTATTACTGTGTGCGTTATTTTCACATTTATTACCCATGCACATTGGAGTTCTTTTAATAGCTGTATATCATTATTTGACGTCATTTCGTTCCCGATTCTACTGCCACTTTTATTGTATGTTTCGTTGTTTTCATAGTTATGCACAATTACTGAACATTGTTTTGTTACCATTTTACTTGCATGTTTTATTGCATGTTTGCGTTGTTTTTTGTTACTATCAATAATTACTTATTCGCTTTTTTTGTTGCCATTTTGTTGTACTTATCAACATGTCATTTTCTAACAGGAGGTCCCCTTTCAGCCTTGTGCTATGGGACCTCCTTCTGTATATTCTACCTCAATGCGTGTATATTTTTTGCGACAAATAAAAAATATCTTCTTCTTTGCCTTACACAGCTACATATTAAGTAGTCTTACTTTGGTGCGGCCGCGCAACAAAAATCCCGGTAATATATTGTTCGCAAAGCCCTTTCTGAACAGCCGCTCCGGCGTATTGTCAAGGCGACTACAAGTTTTCGTCTGCTAGCGGAAGCGTGTTGCGCCGCCAGCGCCACTATACCAGAAGCTGTTCCGGCGCCGCGTGACCGGTTGGCTGACGTGGAGAGTTTTGCAACTTACCTGGTCTAGAAACGTTGGCTCCAATAGACCGTCAAAATCAAGCGGGACAAGTGGCAGCCGACGAACTACTCGTGTGTATATAACGAGAGTATCCGACTATGTTGCCATGCAAAATTCATTTGTGTAGATGTTCCAGCGTGTCTGCATGACTGTTTCTAAGACACAGACGTGCAGTTTAATCTGTTCTGAATAGAGATGCATCGTCATGCGTTCGAGAAACGCCCGGCTTTCTGATATTTCCTCTCAGCAAATGAACGCAGCTTTTTAGAAATGGGACCGACATTGAACCTGTGGTGGACTTACAACTCTAGTTACAGCACTGGCATGATCCGGAGCGCATCGCGTTAATTTCGACGAAAACCTTCAGTACCGACATTAGCGCATGAACAGCAGTGCGAAGGCTAATATGGACAGCGCAAAACAACATGCGATACATGACGCTTGTGTTTCGAAGCACTGTTTCAAAAGGAGGCCCTTTGTGCGTTTTGTCGGGCACGAAAATTAGTAGTAAAACAGATATTTTAGTTCGTGATATCTGTAGAGGGAGCAGCTCGTGAAGATGAAATAACGGACGGAAATTACATCTCTATGTTATGCGTGTGTGCGGCAGTCAGCGGCTATTCGAGCCGATTTCAGTTTGTTTGATTTCACTTATTTATCCTTCTTTATTTTTATTTCTCGCTGACAGAATACCATGCAAATGTAGACTGGCCATGTCTGAGGACACGCGTAAACCACAAGGAAGATAGGCAGGATGGAAGCAAAACGTTTCTGGTGTTAATCTAGCTAAACAGCTCGACCTTTTTGTGTACTGTGTGAACACGCACATAAAATAAATTGAGACATTTAAGTGTGCTTTTGTGTATTGCGTATAATCTATTGTGTCTAATGCGTCTAAAGTATTGTGTATAATGTATTTTACCATAAAGTAATAAATGACTATGCCTTTTTGCTCGCAAATTTTTGTTTTGATTACCTATCGTATGATTAGCACGCTTTGCCGCTTCGCGATCGTGTAGCTGCCAATGCTCGAAAGAATGGCGGGAATTCGTACCTAAATACACAGCAGTTATCCACTTCCTTTGGATGCTTCCCTTATTTCCCGCTATGTCCATACGTTTTCACAACACAACAACCAGGGTGGTGGTGTGGCAACAATGACGACAGTTGCCAGCCACCGTTTCCAACTGTTGCAACAGAGAGAACAATAACATCGATACATGCGCTGATCATCGCAATGGAAACGCGTCACTGAATCTTTACTGTTGCTAATCATATACTCTCGTGAAGGAATGAATCATCAAAGATAAAACGCAGCGCAAACGCTGAGTGCGAGCAGGATCTTCCGCTATCGAGGCTCGCCCCGCAGCCAACGCCCACTTCACGACCGGCGGATGCAGGAGAATGGCGGATGCGCTAGCAGACGATACGGCTGTCCTCACCCTGAGAAAGGGCGCGCGCATCGAGGCGCCCTAGGATGGATGGATGGATGGATGGATGTGGCTCTACCGTTTAGATCGGGCGGCGGCTATCGCCACCTAGCCGTATACTTAGTGAACTAGCCATTAGATTTATCTTTTTTTTCTTTAAATATTGAGGTTGAGGATTCGTACTTTGCAGTGAAGGGTTTATTTTCACTCGTGCCTTGACATTAGCCACCAATCAGATAACCTTCTTCTAGTTAAGTCTACCCGCTTAAAGTCTATTTTACCCTCCCTGTCCCTAAACCCCAGTGCTTTGAAAAACTCTGCGCCATAATCCTGAACTATAGGGTGAATCCCTTTACAGAACATTATTAGCGCTCATTAGCGCTCATTGGCTACCAGCGCTGCCAACGTCATTTCCGCGAAATGCCCGATGCCCTCGTCTGTCCTCGGCGCCATCGCCGCGCTCCCAGGATGAGGAGCGGGTGATCGCGTTGCGGCGTTCATTCAATATGCCAGTTATCCAACTGCTTTGGTGTTGTTTCCGAACTACTGAAGCCAAAAGGAAACAGTGTCGGTGCTGAATGCGTGGACAGGCGGCATCTGCACACTCGTGGAATTACGACGAGTAGTAGACGGAGAAGATTTACGCGTTGGAGCGAGACGTACAGCCATGGTCGCGGGGTTCCATACCGTTGGGAGCTCGCTTTTCGCCACGCGTGTTTAACTCGTGCCTAAGTTTTAATCCCCCACAATAGTAGTTTTAATCCCCATTTTAACGGCCGCATCTAATGACCATACGCTTCCGTTCATGTTTTAGCAGTTTCTAGTGCTTGCTTGTACTTGCGAGTTTTAAACAGATCGGTATGGACTTGTCTAAATCCAACATTTTGTATTGTAGATACCAACCGGTCCAATTCAGTTAGCTAATGCAGGTGAACTTTCCTCATTTTGTTTCTGAAAACACTGCTTACACTTGAGGACAGCTTCATATGCAAGTCAACATATGTCAAGTTTATTAAAAAGAGATATGGAAGAGGTATATTTCAAAAAAATATCACACTATAGCATGTCCCAGAGTTAAGAAAAACTGCTGGGGGCTTATTTCGAATATGCATGTTGCTTGTCTGAAGCCCTCCACATGAAGTCCACAAGAATGACTCACAGCGAAGGCTTAATGTGGAAGCGTAGAAATATTAAAGTAGTTGGTTGCAATGGAAAATTACAAAAAAAGTGTTGAGACTGGGGGAAGCCGATGGCATTCACAGGATTTTTCTTTCCCAGTCCATTAGTACTGGCTTACTTATAATAAAACACCTGATTCTCTCTAAAGCACGCAAACATATAGGTGACACTGTAAAGTTAGAAATTACGAATGCTATTGTGTACAATGAACTTTCTACTCCCTCCTGCGATGCCCTCAAGCATTGGAAGTAATACAAATAGAACATCTCGCATAAACATACTCTTGCAGAAATTCTTTGAACAGCAAAGTCACTTTTAACCGTCGTTTAGTTTTCTTTTGCACCATCTGCCTGGGGTGTATCTTTTTTCTCATTGTACCAAGCTGCTCAGTACCATCACAGTGATACAGTTGGGAGCTACGAATATGTTCTCAAATCTGGTTTCTCGTTTGCAGAAACCTACCCCATATCTACCTGATTTTGCTTTCAATATTACCCACGGTCACCTGCAAGTTATACATTTGCAGTATTTTGGAGAGTGACTGCTGCACAAAGTCGGCAAAACTGCGACAGACATCAGAATCGACACTGCAATATCAAGTAACTAGGTAGTTCATTTTAAAACTGGACATACTCAGTGATTGAACAACTGTTTCACGTTTTCCTGCACTCTCACTGAAGGTAAAAAACCGACTGGGGTGTATTATGAGCACTTGATAATTCAAACTCGCAATTACTAACGATATGCATCGATTGTGTAGGCAAGACTACTGGTAGCCTCTAAATTGCTCAAAACATGAACGGTGATGTATGGCCGTAGCTGCAACAGCGTAATAAGCCGATCAGATTAAAACTTGCCATGCGTATAACAGCCGTGATGAACATGCTGCGAGATCTACAGGAAAAAGCGAGCCCTGATGCTAGCGACGCTGGTGCAAACAAATACGTTTTGTGATACTCTGTCTATACAATTCACCCAAGACTGCTTACTTACGGTTTTAGTCGCTCTGAAACAACCCAAAAGCAATTTGATTCACAAAACACACCACACAGCTGCTCTCAGTACACCCCCGACGCAGTTTCACCGAGACTGTTTACTCAAGGTTTAGTAGTTCGAAAAGAACCCAGAAGCAATCTGATTCGCGAAACACACCAACGCTGCCTAGGTCAACGCTGCCTAGGTCAGGTGCAACATCAACGCTGCCTAGGTCAGGTTTTCCTCTTAACACTGAAATTTATTTTATGCCTTCGTTGGGTCGACGCTACTGATACAGTTACTGCTTAACGCTTGCGTGTTAAAATTACCCATGTGTGTTCTTCTCGTTCCTGGGTAGATACTAAGTGTCAATCACCTGTGGCACATGCCCAACGCTGCCTAGGTCAGGGTGTCAACGCTGCCTAGGTCAGGTTTTCCTCTTAACACTGAAATTTATTTTATGCCTTCGTTGGGTCGACGCTACTGATACAGTTATTGCTTAACGCTTGCGTGTTAAAATTACCCATGTGTGTTCTTCTCGTTCCTGGGTAGATACTAAGTGTCAATCACCTGTGGCACATGCCCACATACCAGCGACACATACCCGCCCGTGGGTATGTGGCACTGTCTGGCGGGAAGTGTTTGACGACGTACGTGACAGGATTCTGGCATTATTCATGGCTTGACCAGCACGTCATATTTGTCAATTCATCCCACCTTCTCATGCTAATTTTGGTTCACGCCAAGATAAGGGGGTGACCACGATAGCACCCCAACGTAAGCTGTCAGATAGATAGATAGATAGATAGATAGATAGATAGATTGATTGATTGATTGATAGATGTGTTCAATGTTGCTGAAGTTCGCTAAAAATGCTTCGCTTTTAAATTTATGACATGTGTGTCATGATTGCGATGATTTACATTTCATGGCTTTGCAGCTCTTGCAGTCGTTTCGTTCCCATGGCATGTTGCAAAACTGGTATGGTATGACATGATTGATTGCATGGCGAACGCGAGTTACAGACCATAACATGAAAATCATAAAATGCGTTTTATGTAACAACATAATTACATGTCACGCTCATGATGCGCTCGCGGCCGTTTCGCTAGCGTCGCATATACCAAATTTGGTAGTACGGTACGTGAATGTATGACGAAGCTATGTGACTGGTGCAATCATGATACACATGAGATGCGTGTCATTTAACAACATGACTACGTGCCACACTCATGATGCACTCGAGGCCGTTTCACAAGCTTCACATATGCCAAATTTGGTATTACGTGACGCCAACGAACGACAAAAGTATGTGACTGGTGCAAACATAAAAATCATTAGATGGGTTTCACGAAGAACATGACTACATGTCATTGTCAAGGCGCCAATACATTTTGACATTACGCGGTGCACGTGCTCGCCGGCGTTCATTTCGTCGCGTCACGCCAGCGTAGCCACACCGAGCTCTGGTCCTGCCATATACTCGCAGGCGCGCGCCGTGCTGCAATGCTTTAACGCATGCGCGTTTCAGCGCGTCCGGCGTCCCTCCGTCACGAAAAGAGGAAGACGCAGTGTTGTCTGGGTAACGCATGCATCGGTATAGAGTAATGTTACTCTATGGCATCAGCGCGAAATGCAGCATGTCGCATTTCGCGCCGGTTGCTGTCGGGCCGCACCGACGAAGGGTGGTCGCGCCTGGCGACCGACTATAGAGTGCTCGCGTTTTGCTAACGTAGCGTCACTGTGCTCAGCGGGCGCGCGCGTCAACGCTATATTGGAGTATGATGAGCCCGTCATGATGCGCTCGCGGCCGTTTTGCTCGCTCTACAATTACCAATTTTTGTGTTAGGAGAGGTTAATAGATGGCGAAATGTATGGCTGGTGCAAACATGATAATCCTGATACGCGTCTCATATATAAACATGAAACCTACCACGCTTATAGCGTGCTCGCGGTCGTTTCGCTTGCTTCACATATACTTAATTTGTTATCACGTGACGTGAGTAGGTGACGAATGTATAGGACACATCCACACATAATATTCATAACATGGAAGTCATGTACGGCATCATTTATTTCTACCTCGTAACGTTGTGCTTATTTTAAAGTGACATATCTACATTTCTTATTCATGCTTCACATATCATCTATTCCCTATGTACGTGTTATCTGCCATTTTTTTTATTTGCAATCTGTTGTACATATTTTGCAGCGTCATATCCGTGATGAAGTACGTCGGTGCAGCCATGGTGGACCTCGGCATGAAACACTTTCATGTTAAAAAAGGACGCGTTATCCTTCGAGTCATCGTTGGCGAATGGAATGAACCGGGGGAATTATTTGCATTATTTTTTCTATAACATCGATGGTCATACGGAAAAAAGGAACTGACTGGTAAGCAGACGAATTCTTTTTTTTTTCGAGTGGTCATTGAAATTTTCACGTATATAAACAAACGGCACCGAGAGACATAACAAGATACAAAGTTCAGCAACATATCCATGTATGTGTCGCGTATTTGCGAATTTGCACGGTGAAAGCGTGAACAATGTTTTTGATTAGGTTAATAAATATGGTGAATATATTAGGTTTGCCAAGCAAGCTTTCTTGTGTGAAGGGCATCGTTAGCCTTGACCTTTGTGTGGTTTGAACTCGCAGATTTTACACGGAATTTCGCAGGCAGCGGCCCTTGCTTTGTCTCACTTAAGAAAATAGCCGAATACTTCGTTATCCAAATTAGTCGTAAATTAGGGAGATTGTGCCTTGTTTTTCTCTAGGGCATCAATTATCATTAGCTCTCACTAATTACCATTCACAAGCCATGAACCAAGGCGATATCATTCATAGCCACTGCCTGTAAAGCAGCCTTGTCACCTAAAGCACTAAGCACATAAGGCCAATTTAGTATACATTAGGTCGACTACTCTCGGTTTTCAAAAGAGGCATTTTACTAATTTCGATGAAGCTAATGTAATGTGAATTAGCAAACAAAAAATAAGGTTATATATGCAGTTGGTAGTGTATTTGTAATGTGATGTTTTGAAGAAGAGCTGACTAATATAATAAACAGGTAAACATTATATAAAACCAAAAACATGAAGAAGACAAGTAAGTAGCACCCCGTTCTGTTGGAAGCAATGGCAGCCGTACCTACATGAAAACTTTTGTGAGAGTGATCACTAAGACGGAATTAAAATTTCAAGACGACTTATCAACGCTGACTGTTGCATAGTCTTTTTCGCATATGTCGTTCGACGGAGCTTAAATATATTCGTATTTAAACACAGATGCTGATGGAGAGACAAGAATGTCGCATGCGAATGCATTATTTCATTGACATGATTTACATTGTACGAAGAAAACATCCCGGTGAAATTGCTGCCCAACTGAAGAAGAAAATACACGCGAAGTATAAAATTAGGCATTTTACCTGCGTGTCTACGCACAACCCAGTAGTATATCGACGATAACAACGTATTGTTCTTGAATAACATGACTGTGCGAAAAAGTGCAAAAGGAGTGCAATATATTATATAAAAAGGCATTTACTGTCCCAGTGACACGAAGATAGAGAGTATACTCACTGTGTAGTCTGTACAATGAGATATTCGCATGCCTTAAGGAGCTGCAGGATGCCGATTTCAAGCACTTAGCGAGTGCTATCTGGAAAGCATACAAAAATTTGAGCTTCAAACTTGCGTTCAGCTTTGGTTGGCTTCATCGTATGAAGAAAAGTCACAGCTTTGCCGCAAATGCCAGGCCAAGCAATGAACGTGAGAGCAACAAATTGGAAGGTCACGCGCAGAATGGCTAGCATATCAAGATGTGCCCCGCGTTTTTCACGCACTATAGATGAACGAAACGTACTCACAGGTAAAGATTAACGCGAATAAGCGTCTCAGTTGTTACTTCGCTATGTCTGAAAATAGCACCCTTTTCACAAAGGTTGTGCAACGATTGCAGTGACCTTTGTGCGCCCAGTTACTACAACAAAATCGTTCCGACAAAACACAAAGGCCAGCCAAGAAGTACGATTATCCACACTGTAAGACTAGGGCGCGCGATTGAGCTTTCACCCCCCCCTTACTCTCCACGCCAGCCGAAATACGAGCGAGACATGAGAGCCGCCACGCACTCACTGCGCCATCTTGCTGATAATGCCTAAAATACGATATATCACCACCCGAGATGCCAGCCATCAGCGGTAAGTGGTAAATGTGAATAGCTTGCCTTTTGAACGTTAAACGAGTTGACTAAGAAAAAAGAACTCTGGGTGGCTCAGTAGTTAACACCTCGCATTCATGACGTGAAGGTCCTATGTTCGATTCGGCGCATCGGAGTCTTTTTTTTCTCTGGAATTTTTTTTCTTTCTTGCATTTTGATGTGTATGGATACGTATGCATATACTATTTATGAAATCTACGCCCACGCTGGTGGCGCAATCCATCCGAGAGTGTCCATATATTTGCTGTCACAAAGAAAATGCCAATTTCGCCAATATCCAAGGCACTTTAGTACATGATGAATACGAAACAGTACCTGTAAAAGCGTGGTTACGCAGCAAAGACACCTGTTTATCTTTTAATATTTGTCACCTCTGTGATGTTGCAGAAACTGTGGAGACAGCAAAAAACATTTATAGTATCAAGGCTTTTGAGTGAAGGCGGGACGGTTCCTTCATCCAGGAATCCTCTGGCCTGGCCCACCCGCCGGGCTCGAGCGACGAGTTCACGTTGGTCGGCCAGGTCCAGCTGGGAGATCGCAGCCTTCACGCTTCACTGCAGAAAATTGTTTCTTTCGCGGTAAATATTACAAGCTCTTTCGATTTGTCGTACAGGGGGCTTAAAAATAAGTTAAGGCAGTTTCGCACCAGTGGTGCCAAAAATTTTACAGACAGCAACTACGAAAGCATCTTTGCCACGTGAGGCTGCAGCGCCATTATGCATCCGTGTTCAATCTCTTGGCAAATGACTTAACTGACCACACTAAAATTGTAATAAAACAAGCCTTGGTTCGTATACTACTAAATGTGGCGTAATCGTTCAGCTGTTATCATGGTTACGTTGTGTCATGCCGCCCCTACCGGGACAATGCCCTGCGCATGCGTGCCATACAGGCACATGTATATATTCAGAGTAAATAAAGAGTTCGGTGGCGTTTCCCGTTCGTGTTCAACACAATGTCGTTCGTCACGGAAACCCAACGTGGTGTCAGAAGGGTAGCGCACTGCTTTTCGAGCTATGGCGAGTGCAGAAAATACGGGTTTCTGCCAGCCCTTCCTGGTACAACCGCCAACGAGCTTCAACTTTGACAAAGTGTCAGAGTGGCCGGAGTGGGTACGAGACTTTGATAATTATCAATTTGCTTCCTGTCTTAGCGAGCGAACTGGGGAGGTCCAGGTATGTACGCTGATGTATACGATGGGCTGACATGCTCGCAACATATTCCGGACCTTTGAATTATCAGAAGAACAGTCAAAGGACTATGAAGTGGTCAAGAAACGCTTTGACGCATACTTCGTTACCACACGGATTTTGGTCTACGAATGTGCGGGCTTCTATTGTCGCCACCAAGCTGCAGGTGAATCAATGGACCAGTACATGACGGCGTTACATACGCTGGCAGGTAGGTGTCACTATGGTGTGATGAAAGAGAGGATGACCCTCGACCGTTTTGTCGTTGGACTACGGGACTGCAAGCTGTCTGAGGCCCTCCAAATGTACGCAACACTGAATCTGAAAACTGCACTGTCCAGGGCAAGAACGAAAGAAGCAGTACAACAACATCAGCTTGACAGCAGTGCGTACCACCAAGCCTTGAGGTTGACGCAGTTCATCGAGAAGCTTGCGGGTGGGCAGAACACCAACGGGTTAACAAAGACGTCCGAAAGTGTGCGGCGTGTGGCAGAGCCCGTAACTGGAAGTCATCGTGTCCTTCAAAAGGAGCGATCTGCTAAGGGTGCCAACGACGGGGACACTTCACTGCGGTGTGCCAACGAAGGCAGGACTTCACGAATGCTGAAGCAAGTGCATCCGAGGTAGGCCTGTGCAGTATTTGCTGGAGTCATGCTTCGAGTGAGCAATTAGATCCAAAAGGTGTAACGTACTTTGTTGGGACTTTAGCTGGTACATTAGCAAGAGTTCGCTTTGTTCAAGTCGATATTGACGGGGTGACCGTATTTGCTAAAGTCGACACAGGAGCAGAAGTAAACGTTGTTTCAGCATCCTTTCCTGGCGTACCGAAAGATATTCAGCAGTCTAACGTAACTTTGAAAAGGGCCAGGCAGCGAAGTGTTAGACCTAAAAGGAAAATTCACTGCCAATATTCTGTGGAGACGATGTCAGGTTAGGCAGGACGTTTTCGTCGTCAACTCGGCGAGTAATGTCATTTCAGGCTTGCCATCAATAGAAGCTTTAGAAATTGGGAAATTCGTAGATGAGGCCTCAGTTCATCAAGCTGTGCAAACGTGCTTCCCTTCCATGGTTTAGGTACAATGAAAGGAGAATACTGTATTAGTCTCGAAGAAGACGCAGTGCTCTATGCTATTCACACGACTCGTCGTATGTGAAATGCGAGCTATAGGAAATAGAAAAAAACGGAGTAATTTGTAAAGTTGAAGGGCCGACCGAATGGTGTGCTAGCATAGTGCCAGTCTTGAAGCCTTCCGGGCAAGTTCGGATCTGTGTTGATCTTACGCAGTTGAATAAGAGTGCGAAACGTGAGCGGTTCGTGCTCCCCACTGTTGATGAGACACTTGCGCTGCTTAGCGGAGCAATGGTATTTTCTAAACTTGACGCGAACTTGGGATTCCATCAGGTGAAGCTAAGCAAGGGCTCTCAGCTACTGACATTTATTACTCCTTTTCGACGTTATTGCTTTATGCGTCTTCCGTTCGGAATAACATCTGCTCCTGAGTATTTTCAAAGGCTGATGTGTGAAATCTTTGATAGAGTGCCGGGGGTCGTAAGCCTAATGGACGATGTACTGGTATTTGGTTCGTCTCAGAAAGAGCATGATGAGCGACTGTTCCAGATTTTAAATCGATTGGCAGAAGCCGGCGTAACCCTGAATCGGGAAAAATGTCAGTTCAGTGTAAAAGAGCTTTGTTTTTTGGGATCCCAAGTGAGCAAAGATGGCATACGACCGGACCCAGCTAAAGTTAGAGTGATCAGTGATATGAAGTCACCGCAAAATGTAAACAACATGCGCTGATTCCTTGCTCTCGCAAATCATTGCTCGCGGTTTATCCCCGACTAAGCAGATAAGACCACGCCGTTACGTCAGTTGCTGCAAAGGAACAAGGAGTGGAGTTGGGCTGCACCTCAGCAGATGGCCTTTGACAGCGTTAAGCAGGCCATCTGCTCCAATAGACGCAAGGCAAAGTTTGATCCGCATAATCCAACTACTCTTTCTGCAGATGCATCTTCGTACGGTTTAGGGGCAGTTCTGGTTAAGGTACAACGAAACAAAGAAAGGCAGCCAGTTGTGTTTATTTCCAGATCATTGATAACAACAGAAATGCACTGGCGCAAATTGAAAAGGAGACCCTAGCTCTAACTTGGGCAGCCGAACGTCTTGAAAGTTACGTGCGTGAGCTTTCCATAACGCTGGAAACCGATCACAAACCACTAGCCACATTGCTAGGAAGGACCCCGCTTGATTTGTTGCCGCCGTGCATTCAGCGATTTCGAATGCGTCTGATGCGATTTAGTTTCGAGGTGGAATATGTTCCAGGGAAAAACTTGGAAATTGCTGACGCACTTTCTAGGGTGCCAATGCGACAGCAAAAGAGTAAGGGCGTCCTTTCGGTAGAGGAAGTCAACTCGTTTCTTTCTGGGGTGTTGTCAGTTGGGCGAGTCGGACCAGTTTCGACTGGTTGCCGAAGAACAGGCAAAGGACGAGACCTGCCGTATGTTGTTCCGTTATCTTCGTTAAAGATGGCAGAGACCAGGTTTGATATCAGGCGTATTGAGGCCATATTGGCAGGATCAGGCAGCTCTGAGCGTCTGCAAAGGAGGCCTCATACATGGCACACGCCTCGTTGTGCCGCACTCGCCCCAGAATAGAATGTCAAGTCTGCTTCACGAAGGCCATCAGGGTATCGTGAGGTGCAGGGCGAGAGCAAGAGAATCCGTTTGGCGGCCTGGTTTAAGCTCTCAGCTTGCTACCGTGGTTGGCGATTGCCGCAATGTTCAGAGTTTCGAGACCAGCCGAGTGAACCTATGATCCCAACCCAGACTTCTAATCGCCCATGGCAAAGGGTCGCAGCCGATATCTTCTACCTCCATGGCCGGATCTACTTGCTTTTAGTGGACTATCTATCGCGCTTTCCCGAGTTGTGTTTGCTGATATCTCTTACTAACACCAGCGTTGTTAGTCACATTCCGGAAGTCACATTCCGGAATACATTAGTATTCCGGAAGTGCTGGCAACGGACAACGGTGCTCAGTTTGTTAGTGAGGAATTTAAGGCGTTCGTGAGGACTTATGGATTACAGAGTGTGACGTGTAGCCTAAGGTACCTGCAGGCAAATGAGAAGGTAGAACGAATGGTGAAAACAGTACAAGGGCTACTCTAAAATCTCATGATCTCTATTTGGCTCTGTTGGCCTAGAGGGACACCCCGGGACTACTAGGCAGATCACCTGCGGAGCTGCTCATGGGAAGGCAGCTTCGTGCCACCCTGCCTCTCCATCCAGACAAGTTGATTCTAAAGACGCCCAACCTGAAAGAGGTGTGGGAAAAGGATGCGGCTGTCCGGGACAAGCACAGACAAAATTACAATCGCCACCACGCTGTCCGCCACTTTGTCCCATTGGCACCCGGGGACACTGTCTGGGTCAAGGGCTGCAGACGGGAAGGCGTCATCTGTCGGTGCGCTAAACGGCTGTGGTCGTATGTTGTTGGCTTGGAAAGCGGCCTCCAGATCCAACGCAACAGGAAATCGCTAGTCAAGCAAGCGCCAAGCAGAGTCCCAGAATCCTACGACGTGTCGTATGACTTTCCCTGTGGCCTGGAAAGTTCAATTGCTAGCAGCCATCCCAATTCCTAAGCTCCCCCCTGCGATCGCACAGACAATCGCAGTAATGTTCAACTGCCACGAATCCCAGGCGAATATGTCACCCGATTCGGTAGAATTGTAAGAAAACCAGACCGTATTGTATTTCTGAATGTAGTGCTGTAGGTAACATTTGGACTTGTGTGTGTAGGTAACTTTTGACTAGTGTGTGGCTCTTTTGTTCTGTTCGAATAGTCTGAATGCAATAAGAAATGCTTCATACGGTGTTTTTTAAAGTTCTTTTGTTTAAAAGAAAAAAATGTGGCGTAATCGTTCAGCTTTGCATTAGTTGAAAACATCACCTCCCTGCTAGCGGGTGGTGTTTAAAGAAGCATTTTCGACGGGATACGTAGAAGATATATGCGATCGCCAGCACTGATTCCCAACACTGAGCATTTCTTGATCAACAAAAGACGCGTATCACTTATGGACTGAACTCGCTACTTCTAAACCAGGTATTCGTCACGATCCTAAAGCAATGTGAAAAAGGGGAGAACCACCTTCTTTAACCTTATCGTAGAAATGAATGCTCAACATGACACACTACACTCACCTTCCGAAACATGTTCCATTTTTTGTTGACTAGTGGTATTCAAAGGCACTGAAATGTCAATAATGTTATATTCGCAATTTTGTTTTTCAGGACGTTGCCATATTCCTTTCTCAAGTTCTTTTATCGCCCATTAGACACTATAAGTAATGTTCAGCGCAAATTACGCCTGCAGTGTTCCAGAAGCTTCTGGACTGTAGAAGATCATTTTGTTAGGATTACGCGCGCAACGCGAACATTATAGATTATTCTGGAATTCACGCGGCAGCCAGCAATAACGCTGGAATATTTGACAGCACATGTATAAATGCCGACCTGCTTCACCGCTTCTCAGTGGATCGATGGATGACTCTCAGTTCTCCGCTCTCAGTACCAGTGTGTATTTCTGTTCTCTGACTTTTCATTGACCCGCCAGAAGTTCAGCCGGATAAACAGTTTGATCACAGTCAGTCCCCTTCGTCGACGTCACGACTCCGTGACGATAAGATACAGTGTGATACGATATCTCTGTCTTCAAGCACTATCTTCTGTTCTTGGGCACGTGCATGTACATAAGCTTGACAACAACAATCATTGCGAACAGAAGCGCCCATGCAGTGCTAGAGTATTGAACAACATCCCACAACACAAAAGGTTCGCAATCTTTTTTTTTTGCCTTTGAAAGGTACAGTGTCATTTCTTATAAAAGGGAACGCTGGAGCGCGTGGCCTGCCCGCTCCGGCGGCTGCTAGCAGGGCGTTCAAGTGGGAGTGAGTGGAACCACCGTCTCTTTCCACGTCATCTGGCGGTGAGCGAAATAACCATTTATTGCTGATATGAAACCAGCGGCAAGACTGCAACCCCCTCCCTCTTCAAGGCAAGTACACAATGGCGGTAATTGCCTTGTAAGCGGAGGGGGTCGCAATCTTGCTGCTGGTTCTACATCAGTAATGAATGTTTGTTTTGCTCGTGGTAAACAGCATGAAAAACGAAGACAGAGAAATAGGGAGACACAAGACGAGCGCTGACACAAGACGCTCACCCCGAGATGACGCAATAAGAGACTGTGGTTGCTCTCGCTCCTGCTTTAACGCACTGCCAGCATCCGCTGGAGTACGCAGGCGACGAGCTCCTGTGTTTCCTTTGATAAACATTGACACTGTACATATTGTGTAGTAACTTGAGCCGAAGTGAAAATTGTGCGCCTTCCAGGAAGGCGAAAGATCCCGTCATAGACGCAGGCCTAATGCAGGGAGACTCGCAGGTAAGCGTACTTGACCTCGTCTCCAAGTCGTCCGAGCCTTGCAACAGCCCTTGGTAACGCCGTGGTTATGGCTGTCCGTGCACGTCCTTTCATTCCAAGTTCATTCAGTGGCAAAGCAAGCAAAACTTTATTTGGGCTAGCCTGTCCTCTCCTTCTTTCCTTATTCGCCGTCTTTAAGATATTATTGTGATCATACTTAGGTTTCTGACATGCGAGGGTGCATATTCACTTGATTACTATAATTAATTGGTTAAATTTCAAACATGAACCGCTTCAATGTATCAGTAATTTTGTTTAAAAACTAATGTGTTTCGGACAAAAAGTTGCTATAAAGACATTGAGCCTTCTAAGCTGCTTTAGCGTAGTATCTCGGTGTCTTCTGAACGGACAGAAAGCGCCCCACAAAAGGAT
This sequence comes from Rhipicephalus microplus, assembly GCF_043290135.1. Lineage (NCBI taxonomy): Eukaryota > Metazoa > Arthropoda > Arachnida > Ixodida > Ixodidae > Rhipicephalus > Rhipicephalus microplus. The sequence continues at coordinate 8,013,956 of NW_027464597.1, read as the reverse complement.
TAGCCTTATTAGGTAGCTAAATGGTATCGACCAATGCACGCACTAATTAATCGATATGTCTGCACATGCTTGCACACGGTCAACCCATATCGGTAAAGCTGGCACATGGAAGGATTCCAAACGATGAGGTTTCCATTGACTTGAGGTGGGAATGACGTGAGGTCCTTAAGACTTTTTTCAAGTGGAAGCGATCCTAAAAAATAGTAATTCAGTATAGTTAACTGAGTTGTTAAAGTGCAATCAATAGTTTTGCACGCCTTCAACATTGGATTCGGTTGCCTTCGCTCGCTTTAACCTGGTTGCATTCGCTGGTGATATGCAGTGTTGAATTTGAACGCGGGCGTATGTACCGACAGCAGCAAGATAGCGTCGGTCACCGCGTAGTGACAATGATTTTGTGAAGATGGCAGCATGAAGAACAACCCTCGATGACAATTTGGTGCTAACAAAGCATTGTCGATTTTCTTTTTTTACATGCTCTGGGTAAACTGTGTCGCTTCACATTCTTTGTTTCAGCAGCGTCTGAGCATGGTTATGACTGACTGTTATGCCACGCTGTCCAGTTTTCTGCACTCTGGTTAGACCCTTGTCGAAAAGCTGCCAACTACAATCGCACTCAACAGCTCGAACAACGATACTTGTGCAGTAGAAAGCCGACATCTTTGACCTTTCAGTATTTCTGTTTTGCGAACATAGATGCCCCCCCAAAAAAGAGAGGGGAAGTAAGAATCGCAAGTTCTGAAGCTTACCCATTTCGGCATACTGGTGTTTATTTTAATGCGCTAGGGATCAAGGAGAAATGAAATGAGGAATGAGAGAGTGCTTAACCAGGAAAGGCTCTACAAAACCAAGACAGGGACAAGAAACTATACTTTTAGGCACTGTAAGCAAAGTCATTCGATTAGTGCATTCAATAGTGTTTATAATACCACAATCCCGCCAGTCCCCAATTTCGAACCACTATAAATTTGGACTTATTTTAATCGAAAACACTACGCTTACTCACGTCACGCTATACCAGTATACGGAAGTTCTGCAGAATATGAACTTTGTGAAATAATAGAAAGAATAATCTTTGGGTACAATTAAAAAAAAAGAAACCATACCACTTACACTAATTAGCGCTTAGGCGCGTGTACAGGCTGCGTTGGATGCCCGCGGCCCTAAACAATAGCGAGGCAGGGAACGCAGAATGTCCCGTTGATCGCCCAATTCGCAAATGAGTGGGTGATTATCATGGCTGGCGCTGACGATGTGAGGAGGGGTTCGGTTCGCGACAAGCGGCAGCAACCAGTTTACATAGGCTATTGAAAAACTCGAGCACATCCGAGAGTTTCGAATGGTCGCTATATTGAAGCGCGGTGGCTTCGCTTATTGTAAAACTACGTATACGTGAAAGGAGCGTATCCTTTGTGCGCGTTCATCAGAAATGACGCACAAAAACTATCGCTGTTCGATACATTCATGAGTTCAGCCCGGCATGACATTCAGTGCAAAAGCCATATGTGTAGAACCCTCTTCCGACAAAAACTAAACGAGAAGACATTGAGAAGAAAACAAAATATTCCACAATCACTGTTTTCTGATTCAGGTATTGCTAATTTTCACTCTTCTCTGTACTCAAAACGACGGGATTAAAAAAGTAAAAATGAGGTGAGCATCAACTAGATTTGACCGTTATTTATATTTTAAGATGCATTCGACAAGAACGGAACGTTGGTAAAAGTTTAGAGCGCTTACTACAAGATGTGTAACTTGTTCTAAATGTAAAATACTTTGTGCATAGAATGCTTTAGAAAAAAAGTCAGAGGGCTGAGCGCATTCCAGAAGCAAAAAAAAAAAAATCACAGCATATCCACGGAGTGAATGATGATGAGTGGGGCGAAGCGCCCGTCAGTCTGTCCGCGCTTCTATCAATCCATTCGTGCTTGCTTCCGTTCGTTCGTCTGTACATCTGTCCCTGCGTCAATACATTCGTCTGCGTGTCCATCAATGTGTCCGTGCGTCTGTCCAAGTATCTGTCTGTCCGTCCGCCTGCGCGACCTTCCATTCATGCGTCTGCTTATCTGTGTGCCAATCCGTGTGTCCGTCCATCTAGTGAACATTCCAAGTACCGCCACCTTGCATCTTTTAATCATATACTTATAAAATACAAGTCCAGCGCACATTGCAACGACTAAACGAGATGTGGCTACCTACTACTACGACGACGACTATTAGTAATACATTGGCCGTGAGGGCCTTCACTAGAGAGGCCAGCACTGTGATCGTTTTGACGTCACCGATAGGATGCGTGCGCTCGCCTTGCTTGCATCGTCCCCCTTGGCTGCACCGGTTCTTAGTCGCGAGTTTACGATGGAAGTTATACACGAGAGTTCCCCCGGGGGCACCGATTCGTAGTTTGCTTGCACGTATTATCAGGTGTTATCGCTTCTTGAAGCACTGAGATTCAAAACAAAGGGAAGCACGCACGGTATCCACAGCAAAAGCGCGGGAAATGCGGTGTTCTAGCAGACAGCACAACCCGGCATCCTATGAGTGACGTCATCACGTAGGTGGCGCCACGGTATGTCCTCGAGGTCAATACATCGCGGATGCACGACCCACGCCTAAGGAGCTTTGCCGCTAAATTGGTTAATGATTCAGAGTAGGTGGTACTGTATTATGAGAGAGAATAAAGCCGTCCCGTTGGCCTCAAACTTGTGAAATCTGCTACAGCATTTGTATTCAGAAAAAGTGGTTTACGATTAAGAGTACTTGGTACTCTACCATGGGAGAGCATAAAGCCGTCTCATGAACTGATTTGAGACAATTTTATTTCCAGATCTCAACTTACATACCTTGCGTACACAAAAGGATATATAATGGTGTTCATGCGTATGTACTATGCAAGCTGTGTGTTTAGAAAAAGTGTTCAACAATTTCGAGTATTTCGCACTCAACTATGGGAGAGCAGTGAGCTGTCCCGATTACAGGTAAAACTCCGGAGCAAGAGAGTAAATTACCAGCCTAGCAGCTCCAGGGCAGTTATATGTGTTTATGAAAAAAACAATCTACGCTATGTACAGAAAACAACAATATCATAGCGTTCCAGTAATAGGGCACATACACTTCGGCACATCTATGTGCCACGACAAACATCACGACATTGCAATGAAGACATCAATGCTCTATTATACATGACACTATTGGCATACATACACAAAATCTCAATGCAACATGAGACAAGGGTATGACGATGCAATAGATGCAATGAAACAATTGGTTGCAAACGAAATTGTGAATAACTACTCAACGAGTGCTGCTTAGCACCACGTCAGTCGAAAAATCAGTTTTACCCTTTCGTGTTTAACATTGACGAAAGGGCAGGACCAATGCCGCAGAAACTCGTGCTCTCCGAGAAAGAAAAGCTCCTCAGAGAGGAAAGCGATAATATCTCGTCTCATTTGGCCCACAATCTGCCACAAAGGACGCCGGCGGCAGTTCGCAGCCACGGTCTCGCATCACTTTCGCCAAAGGCTGGACAGCCCCGCAAATATTAAAAGAGCCGAGAAGTGCCCGTGCGGGAATAGGCCGGTGGTCACGAATGCTCGCACACCTTGTCCCCGAAAATAAACATGCACCGCGTGCCAAAAAAGACGGGAGACCACGCACTCAATTGTCACGTGTCGATTGGTCTTGACCATGACGCCATTGGGGCAAGTGGGAGTGCGAACCGCCTGCCATCACTGCAACCGATCTCGAGAGGGGAGCAAGCCCCAGCCCAACCGCCAGACAAAGTCCCGAAGATGTCCTGGCAACACTGCTGTAGTTATTTGTTTAGAAGGGCGGTTCATTATAGACTGACGATGCTGGGGCACCAAGCGCCGTAGTAGAACGGCCAACGTGTCCATCACTTAGGATTCGGCTACCGCTATCTCTGGGCACGTAGTCTCCAACCATCGGTGATATGCCAGAAGGGCTAGATACAAAGATGATAATTCAGTTGATTCAGGACCTTGGTTAATTTCGCTAGCCAGCAGGAAGACGTATAGTGATGGCCCCAAATAGTAGCAAGGCAGTGTCTGAGCGGGCGTGCCATAATTGCTCAGTATTCGCAATGGAGTGCGGAGACACAATGTAGAAGCCGTGAAGGAAACATCGGGAAGTGCAAAACCGCCTTGATCTCGTGGTTGAGCTAACGCCGGACGAGATAATGATTCTGTGCCACCAGACCAAAAAGTTGAACTGAAGCAGTTTTGCACTTTCTAGCAGAATCGGAGCGGCGACTTAACAGAATGGCAAAGGTACAAATATTTCCGAAGTACACCGTTTGAGATACGTATTGGTGTTCCAAGAAGGGTAATTCGAAGTGAAATGCTCATTTTATATTACTTTGAATAGTTTGTAAAACGAATCACCAGATGCTGTCCTGTACACCAAATGCAGTGAAATTAACTCCCAGTATTGCAATGTTAGGGGACCACTGTAAAGGTGACGTGATGCTGATATGACCACTGGAGTTTCCAATAAAAAAATACTGGTTTTTAGAAAAGTTTAACCTGGCACCAGCGATAATGGCGAAATCATAAAAAGTATCCACAGCAAGCTACAGTGACTGTTCATTATGTACATATAACGTAATGTCATCTGCATAAGCAGTGACCTTTACTTGAGTGTTACCAGGTAGGGGTAAGCCTCGAATCGGCGGGCGACGTTCAACGGCCCTCAAGAAGGGTCCTAATGCAAAGATGTACAGCAATGGGGAGAGGGGACACCCTTGACGGACCCCACGCGCTTCCTTGAAAGGGTGACTCTCGCGGGAATCTATGTGAAGGGTACTTTCTGAATTAGTGTACATCACGTGAATGAGGTCAATGAATTTATCCGGGAATCCAAATGCATGTAAAACATTCAGTAAGTAGCTATGCTCTATTAAGTCAAAATCTTTCTCCTGATCTAAGGAAACAAACCGTCCCTTTGCACATCGACTAGTGGTGTACTGAATGATGTAACGCGTTAGCCACAGATGGGTGTGTATTTCTTGGCCCTGAATAGAACAGACTTGGTGGGGAGCGATTAATGTTGCAAGAGATGGACTGATTCGGCGCACCAAAGAGTTGGCCAAAAGCTTGTAATATATATAAGCAGGGTAATAGGGCGCCAATCTTCTGGTTGCGTGGACATTGAGTCTTTCTTGGAAACTAGTGTTATACGGCATCTGTGAAAAGAGGTTGGAAAGGTAACATCTCGGAAGCACTTGCGAATCGCGCGTGACCTAATTGGACCAATGATAGGTCAGAACTGTACATAAAACTCTGCAGGGAGTCTGTCAGGCTCTTGCGCCGAACCCTTTTTCATTGCGTCTAATGCGCCCTTTATTTCGTCATCGGATGGTAGTGATACTAGAACGTCATGTGACATTTGTAATCACGTGGTAAGTCTTTTAGCAGTTGCTGCGAAGAAACGAATCCTGGGTAACCGATAATAGAAACAGATTGAGCCATTTACTGAAAGTGTTGACTCAATGCCTGAAAGTCACGCGTACTCGCAGCAGCTGGCGCGGTAGAGTTCAGCGAGTGGGAACGAGAGCCTGGTGGACGAAGCAGAGCTCTGCGTGCATACCTTAGCACCTCAGGTTGTGCACACGGTGCACGCCTAAAGCACCAAGCTAAAGCCGATAGCGAAGATGCGCGCGTAGTACGTTGTTACTGTTTCACGAGCTCCTCTTGCCATGCCCGCATAACGGGGGGGCGCCTGGGATTACAGTGGGCAATGCGTATTTTTCGGATTAACAATGAAGCATCTTTGAACATACGGGTGCGAAATTTCCTACCCGACGCACTGCAATGATAGCGCCACTGTTCTTTGAGGTGACCCCAATCAGCTATATCCGCCCCAATGAGCGATGCCTGTAATGCTAAGGACAATTTTTTCGTAGACTGAAAGTCCTGGAGGACGCGGTAAATGAGACGCCATGGTCTGTGAATCGTTGGCATCCCCGCTGGCAGGCGCAGAGAGAGCATAATAGGGTGATGGTCGCTAATTTACACTGCTGTCATTGGCAATGACATTACCCTAGAGTGGTGAACGTGGGTAATGAGACCGGGGGATGCGTGCACGCGATCAATTCTGCTGCTCGACGCTGCTCGACGCCACGTGTAGATGAAATTGCTATTAACTACGCTTTTATGAATGTCACTCAATGCCAGTTGCTGCAGTGGACGTTGGAGTTGTCTGGCGTTCCAGTTTGACCAGCCACGATCCGGAGCTCGAACGTCTTCGTGTCGGTCGAAGACACAATTAAAGTCCCCTAGGAGTATCTCATGTTGTGAATTTAAAAGAACGCATCAAGATATTGGAAGAACGCATTATAGTTCACGAACAGCACTGGTGCATACATGCTAACAAATGCTATACGTAACGAAGGCCAGGACGCATCCGAAGAAATCGAAGGAAACATCATGATCACGCAATAGACTTCAGTTACAACTAATGACTCCTACGCCAGTCGAACGCGTGCTGCCGTACAGAGAGAAATAATCAATATTGAATGCGCGCTTGAAAGCGAATAAATCAGAAAGCTTCCACAATTTTATTTCGTAAACGAACAGCAAATCACAGTGCAATGAACGCACGAAAGTCAATACCTCAGTATATTTTTGTGGGTTGTGGAAACCTTGAACGTTAAAAGTAATAGCTTTTAGGGTAAGAGCCATGGGCAAATTTAAAACATAATATAATATCACGCAAAGGCCGGGGTACCTTTAGAAGCCGTGGGAGCCAATGCCCCGCGAGCGGATGAGTCATTTCTTACAGCCAGGCGATCCACCGGAGGCTCGGGGCTTCCGGGACCACGTCGAAGTCCACAGGGGACTTCTTTCTCTGGTGGTGGCTTCTGATTGACTACTAGGTATCCGGTGGCGTTCACAGTAAATTTTTTTACACCCTTAAGGGTGTAAACTGGCTTGTCGCCAGAGCAACACCCTATGCGTGTTTTCAGATACACCCTACTGAAAGGGTGTTAGCTGAACACCCTACACGAAGGGTGTTCAGCAAAATGTTAGGGTGTTCAACACCCTTTTAAGAGGGTGTTGAAAGGGTGTGCGATCTTTGAGTAAAGCGTTATTCGAAGGTCGCAGGTTCGGTTCCTGTCCATGGCAAGTTATCTTTTCACTCACATTTCTTTCTTCACATTTACATTACAATTCGGACTTATAACTTCCCCTATACTTTCCTTGGCAATATTGTCTGTTTGATCTCATTATATATATATATATATATATATATATATATATATATATATATATATATATATATGTGTGTGTGTGTGTGTGTGTGTGTGTTTAAGCAAGCTTACTGAAATGCAATGATATTCCTTAAAGCCTTCTTTGTAAAGCCGACAATAGAAATTTAGACTGCCTTTTATAGTTATACAATTAAATACAAATATTTAGTGTTAAATAGCATAAACATCTCGGGTATATCAATTGGTGGCTCAGTGAGTCGATACAGCAAGGGTGCTTGGTATGCATACGTTTGTGTAGACACACAAACACATTATATTGAAAACATTATTACCCGTAACAGTGCACACGTCTCATTCAGGATGCAGACATATTGTGGGCATTTATTATACCAATCCTCTTCATCTGTACATTATCATCATTATCATGTATTGCTTATGCATCCTCATCGTTGTCACGTATCATCATCATCTTGGTTCGTGCATCTCCGCTGTTGGCTGCCGGTTCCTCGGGCCTAATAAAGGTCTTCCAAATCAAGACTTCATACGTGGTGGAGCGTGCTGTTAGATCCTTCGTCATCCTCTCGACCACTCTACCCCCTGGAGCTACGTTCAGGTCGCCGCTTGGGCCAGGTGTCCGGAAATATGTCGCACCAAGAAGAGGTCGGTGCTGCAACCGTTCCCACTCCGCCACCGCGTGCCGCGCCTTTTCACGTCGTTAACAGCCCCCAGCGTGAGCCCCATCCCTTCGCCGGTATGCGCGGGGAAGATGTGGAGGAATGGCTGGACGATTTCGAACGTGTCGGCGCTGCTAACCGGTGGGATAACACCTACAAACTCGCTTACGTGTCATTCTACCTCACGGGTGTCGCGAAGACGTGGTTCCTCAACCACTACATCGACAACCCCGACTGGTCCGCCTTCAAAGATCAGCTTCGGCATGTCTTTGGCACACCAACTGTTCGTTCGGCTCTCGCAAAGAAAGCTCTCGCGGCTCGGAAACAGCACATCGGCGAGTCGTATACATCCTACATCGAGGATGTCCTTTCACTTTGCCGCCGGGTTGAAACCCCAATGACAGAGTCAGACAAGGTACGCCAGCTTCTTAAGGGGATTGCACCCGTCGCATTCAATGCCCTTGCAATCCAGAATCCAGCTACTGTTGCTGACGTTGTGACAACCTGTCAGCGCCTCGAAGAAATCGAGTCTATGCGCCTACAACCGGACAGTGACGCGGCCCGTATTACGGCAGATCCAAACCTACGAGACACAATAAGGGTGATTATACGCGAAGAATTAGAATCAATGGGATTCACACTACCTTCAGTGTGTCCCATGCAGTCTTCTTCAACGTCATTGCGGGACGTCATCAGGGAGGAGCTCACGTCCATGACCCACATGGCCCACCTGCAGCCCACTGTCGCTCGTACTCTCCCATCGTTCTCGCATGCCGTCGCCGCACCATCAGGCACCGTCAGCTCGACGCCGCCGCCACCAACGTACGCATCGGTTGCTGCCGCACCTTCCAGAAGCTTTCCCACGAGCTTTCCATCACCACCGCCTGAGCCATCATCTGTCCCTCTCACTGCTCTCTCTCCCGGTGGATCTAACACAAGCTACTACCCTTCTTATCGATCGACTCGCCCTACGTGCTATTATTGTGGCTATCGTGGTCACATTTCACGCTTTTGCCGCAAGCGCCAGCAAGATGAGCGCCGCGGGTATGACCTACGCGAACGAGACTATACCGCAGGAGCCTTGTACCAGGGCCGTTGTTATTCGTCACCGCCGCGTCGGTCTCCATCTCCGCCAGTATCCGGTGAACTGCGCAGTAGTCATCGATCAACCAGACGCCGTTCACCATCGCCCTACCGTCGCTCCTCTTCTCCTCTTCAGCCTGCTTCCCTCGCTTCTGATCGGCGTCCGGAAAACTAAGCGATGCAGTTTTTGGAGGACAAACTGCATTCCAACACAGTACTCCAATTCCTCCAGCGTGCCCTTACAATATGATTGCAGTCTCAGTTGAGGGAGTGGACGTTGATGCTTTGGTGGACACTGGGGCTAGGTTTTCTATTATTCGTGCTGATTTGTGTACCCGTCTTCGAAAAGTCACGACGCCTTATGATGGACCAACACTGGTTACAGCCCAGGGAACAATGATTCGCCCTTCCGCTCTCTGTACTGCCTGTGTGCTAATCGACGACATTCTTCATTATATACAATGCGCTGCGCTTTCCCCGTGCTCCCACGAACTCATTTCAGGCTGGGACTTTCTTTCATCTGCTTCCGCGGCTATTTGTTGTGCACAACGTGTCGTCCATCTTACTGACACAGACCACTTGCTTAGTGACGAAACCTACAGGCCACTTCGACTCGTCGCTGCTGTAGACATCGAGTTACCCCCAAATGAACACCAATTAGTCACTGTTTTGTCCAACGACGTTGACTCTGGTGACATTTTGGTCACTCCATCGCCCCGTTGCCTCAATAAAGGCATAGCTCTCGCATCAGGTGTGGCTCGCTTCAACAATGGATCAGCTGTCCTCGCTGCTACGAACACCACACCAGATAAAAATTTACTGCCGCGGGGCACTACTGTCGCCTGCGTTGCCGATCTGGAGCCTGTGTGCGTCGTGCCTCTTACCCCTGCCTCCCCTAAAGGCCATCTTGGAGATCATACTGCTTCCTCGGCCTTTACAGCAGCCATCAACAAGGACTTGACAGACTCACATAAGCAGCAGCTGCTTGATTTGTTGCAAAAGCATGCAAACTCTTTTGACATTCATTCATCCAGCCTGGGTCAGACAACTGCTACAGCACATCGTATTCAGACCGACGGAACATCCATTGTGCATCGTCGTCCTTACCGCGTCTCCCTAGCCGAACGGAAAATCATTGAGGAAAACGTAGACGATATGCTGCAACGGGAGATTATCCGACCCTCAACCAGTCCTTGGTTGTGTCCAGTGGTTCTGGTGCGTAAAAAAGACGGTTCCGTACGATTTTGCGTCGATTACCGAGCACTCAATAAGATCACTAGGAAGGACGTATACCCCATGCCACGTATCAACGACGCCCTCGATTCCTTACAAGGTGCTGAATTCTTTTCAAGCCTCGACTTGCGTTCCGGCTATTGGCAAATCCCCATGCACGAAGATGACAAAGAAAAAACGGCGTTTGCAACCCCGGACGGCCTATACGAATTCAATGTTATGCCGTTTGGTCTATGCAATGCGCCCGCAACTTTTGAGCGCTTGATTGACACCGTGCTGCGTGGCCTGAAATGGAAGACTTGCCTATGTTACCTCGATGACATTGTTGTCTTTTCGTCGACGTTTCCTCAACATCTGCAACGCTTGGACGAGATCCTGACTTGCCTTGCGGGCGCTGGTCTACAAATTAACACCAAGAAGTGCCATTTCGCCAGCAGATCTATCAAGGTCCTTGGTCATGTTGTGAGCAAGGACGGAATTCGTCCAGACCCTGAGAAAACTGCTGCGGTGCTTCGCTTCCCTCGCCCTGAGAAGCCGAAAGATTTGCGAAGTTTCCTTGGTCTCGCCTCTTACTTTCGGCGATTCATACAAAACTTTGCCTCCATAGCCGCACCACTCCATAAGCTACTTGCTTCTGGTTCAGTGGTCTCAGGAATGTGAATCGGCTTTCGACAGGTTGAAGAGTAACCTCACGACCGATCCTGTACTTTCTCATTTTCACGATGGTGCACCGACCTTCCTCCATACGGACGCTAGCGGCCACGGTTTAGGAGCCGTCCTCCTCCAGCGCGACAACTCTTCGCGAGAGCGAGTCGTTGCGTACGCCAGCCGCGTCCTCTCCGCAGCCGAGAGGAACTACACGATCACCGAGAAGGAGTGCCTCGCCGTCGTTTGGTCAGTGCAGAAATTTCGTCCCTATCTTCACGGCCGCCATTTCACAATTGTGACCGACCACCACGCTCTATGTTGGCTTTCGACACTCAAGAACTTGTCGGGACGCCTCGGCCGCTGGATTCTACGCCTACAAGAGTATGATTTTGCCATCGTATACAAGTGTGGCAGGAAACATAGTGACGCCGACGCTCTTTCTCGCTGCCCACTACCAGCGACTCCACTCGGGGTTTCCGCAATCAATTCGCACAACACGGCCTGGGAGTCCACGTCTACGGCGGTTTCCTCTCTCGCCTCTATGGACCAGCTGCCTTCGGACGACCCGCACGATTTTTCTTCTCGACAGCTGGCTGACCCATACTGTCGACGTATTATAGGCTACCTCACTGGCAGTTCCCGTCCACCTAATGCGAGGCTCCGTCGCCAACTCTCGCAGTTTAAGCTGGACAACTCGGTGCTGTACCGCAAAATTTACCATCCTGACGGTCAGCGCTGGGTTCCCGTTCTACCCCGATCGCTTCGGTCCGAAGTCCTCAGAGCACTTCATGACCATCCGACGGCTGGTCACCTTGGTTACTACAAAACCTATGATCGCCTTCGAAGTCGGTTTTATTGGCCAGGTATTACCACTAGTGTAGCTCGGTTCGTTGGATCCTGCACTACCTGCCAATGTAGAAAACTACCCACATCTGCTCCAGCCGGTACACTACAGCCTCTTCCATGCCCAGCCACACCATTCGAAGTTGTAGGCATCGATCTTTATGACCCCCTTCCAGTCAGTGCTGCTGGAAACCGATGGATAGTAACAGCCGTTGACCATTTGACGCGCTACGCCGAGACGGCATCTGTCACTACCGGTTCAGCTTCTGAAATTGCCGACTTCATCCTCCGAGCCATTATACTGCGTCATGGTGCTCCACGTGTATTGCTCAGCGACCGTGGAAGGGCCTTCCTTTCACAACTAGTGAACGAACTTCTTCGCGCCTCTGGCACAACTCACAAGACTGCCTCTAGTTATCATCCCCAAACTAACGGCCTCACTGAGCGATTCCACCACACTCTTGCTGAAATGATCGCCGCCTACATTCAACCAGACCACAAGAACTGGGATATAGTTCTACCATTCGTCACTTTCGCCTACAATACGGCTATTCAGTGGACAACCGGCTACTCACCATTTTACCTAGTTTATGGACGCTCCCCTACTTCTTTGCTGGACGTCTCCTTCTTTACCTGCCATGCGGATTCATCTCCATCCTCTTCAGAGGAATACGTTTTGCGGCTCGCAGAGAGTCGCGAACGTGCTCGTATAAACACTGAAGCCCGACAGCAAGACAGAAAGCTGGTTTATGATGAATCGCATCGTGCTGTATCCTTTCAACCTGGAGACGAAGTGCTCCTTTTGACGCCTATTCGCACACCTGGTTTGTGCGACAAGTTCCAGCCACGATTTGTCGGGCCGTACACAGTTCTTGAAGAAACTTCACCAGTAAATTATCGCGTGACGCCACTTGTAGCCCCAGCAGATCGCCGTTATCGAATTACTGAAGTCGTCCATGTCTCCCGTATGAAGCCCTTCATGCGACGTTCTTTGTCCCCTTGACTTGCCGCGGCCAGGCTGGCCGCTTTCACGAGGGGGGAGTCAGTGTGGGCATTTATTATATCAATCCTCTTCATCTGTACATTATCATCATTATCATGTATTGGTTATGCATCCTCATCGTTGTCACGTATCATCATCATCTTGGTTGGTGCATCTCCGCTGTTGGCTGCCGGTTCCTCGGGCCTAATAAAGGTCTTCCAAATCAAGACTTCATAATATACATATTTCAGCAACTTAATTTGCAGTTGCACTTCGTATCGCGAAACCATGCTAGTTCAGCCTCACCTAGTTCATTTCAAACTTTCTGATTATACAAAAATAACAGAGCTGCTTTGGTAGACATCGTTTCCACTTATTGATAAATATCTTTTCCCACGTCCTGAATGTAGACATATATTGGCGTAAGATAAATGTCAAGTACATGTACCACAACACAGGTGTTCTCTCAACTGAAAGCAAACACATTTATTATATTTCATACATACTACAGTTAGAGCGGTTTGCCGCCAATATTTGAACTGGTAAGGTCAGTGGCTGAAGAAAGATGATTAACAGATCAACCCTCACCCCATGAAGCTTCACCACATATTTAAATTTCAAGTTTTATTTTTCAGCATCTTTCTAGGTAATAGAGACAGCATCCATTTCTCAAAAACACACTCTTCATAACAAAATCAAAATGAGAGCCGACAGGTGGAAATGCCTCAGATAGGCTGACCAAAGTTTCGATAGGAGAACCTATTTCGTCAAAGGTGCCTAGCCTTCTCATCCTTGGCATATTAGTTTCAAGGGGGTTAGTAAAGACATCATCTCCTGGTGGTGGCATGTGTCCCTGTTGGCAATCGTAGCCTGAAAAAAAAAAACTATAAAGCAGAGGAGTGCAGTCCTTGCTTCATTTCAAGTTGGTGGTAGTGATTCAGAATGTTCTCAGAGGGTGGAGAAAAAAAAAAGAAAAAAAGGAAACACCCAAAGTAGGAGCGGTGTGCTGCCAATGGGTGGCCGCTACAGACACGAAAAAAGCAAAGAGGTTGAAAGTTCGAAGCCAGCAGACGGTCCCCGCGTTTGGCCATCACGAAGGGTTGCTGATTGGCCTATGCTGTTCTCGAACATCTATGAATGGGACTCATAAGAAAGAGGTTACAAAAAGGCGCAAGAGAGAAGCAGGCGGCTACTTTTAAATGCCAATATTTCAAAGGTAAGCGACACCACATGTGTTTGTAAGACCACGTGTTTATTGGGGAAGGTCATTGGTTAAAATATGCTTTAACTATACCCATAGGTGTCCCGCTCAACGGAATTGCCTGAAGAATTTGGCGGAATGTTGGCCGAGAAATAGGCAAGTTCGGAATGCAAAGGGTATAAGCAACTACGAGAGAAACACAAAAGAAAAGAAAAAATGAAAAAAAAGGCGGATTGGTGATAGGCGATATGCTAGCGTTAACAAACGAGGAAAGGAAAAAGAGACGCAGACAAATTTCTGGCTTGGCAATGACTTAATAGTGCACGGTAGGAGTGTTTTTTGAAGCGACAAAAGAGGAAAGAAAGCTGTGGTTGAAAGGTTCTGGAAAATAAAAACTTCGTAGTTGCGTGTATATAGACACATGTATATCTATAATTAAAGTTTTAAAAATTTAGAGCGAATATTATTATTACAATATGTAGGTTAGGAGTGATTCCATGTAATACCAGTTATGTCTATTTGAAGGTTGAACGTTTCTAGTCCCTAAATATGGCCGCAATTATGCAATGGCTTTCAGCGATTCCAAATTACCACGTGCAACATTAATTCCTGATAGGTGTAGGGACATAAATTTGCGTATAAATTATCATTTCATGTATTTATTCTCTCGTGGTGACCGGAAAATATTTTGTAGAACATAAAGCTTTGCTTTTTAGAAAGTGTGGTCCTGTTGGTAGAAGTGACCGGCTACTACTTTCGGTAAATTGTGCTTTGTGTCTGCACGGTGGCCATTCAGTCTTACGTGAATTGGCGGCCCACTTTCGCCTATATATTGTTTTCTACAGCTGGCACTCTTAGAAAAGTATATTAGGTTGTTTGAAAGTGCAGGTGAAGCTCTATGTGACCTTGTGAATGTAGTCAGATGCTGTGCTTTTATGTTGGTAGTCGGCTGTATATATTTGCAGGGTGAGCACCTGGGCCGGCCACAGGGATCAGACGTCGTAGTCTAAGTTTGCGTGAACAAGCATGTCTTTAAGTTAGCGTTGCAAATGCCTCGTGCCACGCATTGCTAATTCCCGCAAAACATAAAGCAAACACTAGGACGTCTGGTCCCTGTGGCCGGCCCAGATGCTCCACCTGTAAAAATATATAGCTGGCTAACAACTTAAAAAGCACAGAATTTGACTACATTCACAAGGTCCCATCGATCTTCATCTGCACTTCGAACAACCTAATATACTGTCTTAAGTGCGTTACCTGCAGACAATATATAGGCAAAACTGGGCAGCCAATTCACGTAAGACTGAACGGCCACTGTGCAGACACAAAACACAATTTACCAAAAGCAGTAGCCAGTCACTTCAACCAACAGGGCCACAATTTCGACCAAGCAAAGCTTTATGTTCTACAAGCAAAGCTTTATGTTCTCATGATTTTTAGTGGTGTTTTCCGTCTGCAACCACTCGAAAACGTTACTATCAGCTTCAAGAAGTTCCGAGGAACGCCTGGGCACCACTCAAGAGGATTTATTGCCACTTGGAGGTGCCAAAGGACTTCAGAAAGCTCGTCACCCCTCGGACGCTCACCAAACGCTGACCTGGGGAGCCGCCGGCAGCTGCACCGACGCTGGGGACGCCCGCGTCGGAGCTTCATCCAGCTATGGCTCTCAACGCGGCGACCGACCAACAATACCACCTCCTAGACCAGGATGGTACAGCAGACGACCAAATGGATCAACTCCAGGGCGACCACGATACGGTGAGCCGCGACGCTATCGGCGCTCAATCGCATGCAGAAGAGGACGCTAGCTGGCAGGCAGCGAAATCCACCAAAAACGCAAGAAAGAGGCACTGGAGCGGAGGCGCGGCAGCGCAGGGCTCCAGGACTAAGTTAAGACAGGCACGCCAACATTCAAGAAATTGCCAAAGCTACCGCTGTTGCCGAAGGACGATTACAAGATCGTCATTCGTCCAAACCAGGGCCTCCCGCTGAGAAACATTCTGACTCCTACGCTTGCGCAAGCAATCATCGAGGCATGCCAAGCTGGCATCAGAGATGACCATTTCATCCTTAGAATCAACCCAGGGTCAAACATAGCGATTCTGTCGACCAAATATGAGGAAGTGGCGGACAAAGTGCGTCTGATACGCGCCCTTGTGCTTAACGGCAGGGCTCACGCTGTCCGTGCCTACGCCGCAAATGGAGACGATACTCTGAAAGGGGTGATTCACGGCGTACCGATGAACACCTCAACCGAAACTCTCATGGCGCACCTACGTGTCAGAACGCACGGTGTGGAGATCATCACTGCCAGAATGATAGGCACAACGAAAAGCGCAGCCATTACATTTTTCGGTCCAACGCTACCTCGTACCGTCTACTATTGCGGGGGTGAACTCCGCTGCTACCCCTTCCGACCTACGATTCAAGTCTGCAAGGTCTGCCGAGAAAAAGGACACCGCGCGGACGTTTGCCAGCATCCGGATCGCCCCATTTGCCGGCTGTGCGGACTGACTAATCCAACGGATGGACATCCGTGTTCTATTAGTTGCGCCTCGTGCGGGGAGGCTCACCCCACAGGGGATCCAACTTGCAAAAAAAGACTTAAGCCGCCGAAGCCTAAACAGCCGCAAGTACAAGCAGGCCACAGTGATAAGCTTCAACAGGGCACTAGCAACGACCCACCGAGGACCAAGAATCTCCGCTGGTTCTCCTCCGAAGAGGAAGAAAACTCCTACAAGTCAGCCGATGACAAGCACAGTTCCCGGTCGCATTCACGGTCCCCGGGCAGAAAGCCGCACTCGCCATCCAAGAAGAGCGCACCAGCACCGACTCAGCAGAACCTCCACCGCGGTCCTCCAGGAGGGGGAGCCAAAGGCAACGGCGGGGATCAAGGATGCACCCAACAGGCATCATCACTTCCGGTAAGCTGGGCGGAAGCCGTGGCTCCCAAGTCTGCATGTACTCCCCCCATCACACAAAACGTACACTATCAAGCAGTAATCGCTGAAAACAAACAGCTTAAGCAACGCCTTGACAAATACGAGAACAAAATAATGTGGCTCGAAAAACAGCTGGCCCAATTAATGGGAGCCACCCCGAAAACTACAGTCCCGGCCTCTCAAAATCTAACTAGCCACCCAAGCGGAAAGCTACGGGACAATGGGCACATCCAACCGCAATCGACACCACCACGAGATCCTGTAGCCAATATAGGAACAGAACAAACAGCGACAAACCTCACTTTACAACAACAACTGCAGCTAATGCAGCAGCACATACTGCAGCAAACAGAAGCCCAAATGAAACAGTTTTTTGTCGAATTTCATGACCTGAAGCGATACGTTCATGAAAGCCTCGACAAAGAAACGAAGCGTCGACGTAAGCAGAGCCAACTGCGGTCCCAGGAGTCCAACGCCAAAAGCATGCTTACCTCGGACGCTGAAAGCACACCCACCTCCTCGCATCATGGCAATTAACCGACGCATAGCAAACGAGAATCTCACTATATGGTCTTGGAACTGTCGTTCCCTGCACAACAAGCACGCTACACTCACTCTATACATAAAGGCGGCGCTGGTTCCTCCTGACGTAATCTGCTTGCAAGAGGTGGGAGCCAGGCCTAAAACAGTTTCTGGCTACAAACTGTACATGGATCCAAATACACCTAAGATTGCGACACTCGTCCGGAAAGAATTGGCAGCTACATGCATAACGGCACCGAACGAAGAGACGCAACACCTTATCGTAACGCTCTGGCCAGCGAAGAAGGGACGCCCGAGGCAGGTTATATGTAACATATACAGTCCCCCACAAGACAGAAATGCAGAATTTGAACAACAAGCTTCAACCACGCGACCGCTTGATCATCACTGGGGACTTCAACGCTTGGCACACCACATGGGGTTATAGCGCAGACAGACCCAAAGGTACGCGACTTTTAGAAGCGATACAGCGCTACGACTACACACTCCTCACGACACCGGGCATACCGACTCGTATAGGAAACAGTGTCAACAGGGACACCACTCCCGACCTTACCGTAACCAACAATGCCGCGACCATGCGCTGGAGTGTGCTGGACGACAATCTGGGCAGCGATCACAATATTGTGCAAATAACATATGAAACAGCTCGACTGCGACGCCCGCTCGGAAAAGCCAGACTGACTAACTGGACTAAATATAGAGAGCAACAGGAAGTAGACGGGCCCAAGCCAACAACTATAGCCCAATGGACACCATACATTAAGGGTCTCTATGACAAGAACACCAAGATATATCAAACAACTACCGACGCACCTGCCATTGACACCCACTTGACACATCTTTGGGAAGCTCGTCGAGGCCTCACGAAACGGTGGCGCCGACAAAAGCTAAATAAGAAACTCAGACTCCGTATAGCGAAAATCACGGAGGAAGTAAACGCATACTCAAAGGAACTTTACAACAACAACTGGCGCACCTTCTGCAATTCCTTAAAAGGCACATTAAGCACGAAAAAGACGTGGAACATCCTACGGAGTCTTTTGGATCCCTCTGCAACAAGAACCGAAACAAACGCTACCCTTCAACGGCTAGCTGGGGAATTTCAAGGTGATCCGGATCAGTTAATACAAGAGCTGAAACAACGCTACACAGGAGAACGCAAGCAAAACGTTAGCCCAACACCCAGTCAAGAATACAATGGAGAACCCAACACTGAGCTCGACGTCCCCATAACCTTTGCTGAGATTTATGCAGCGGCTCAAAGCTTCAAAAGAAATACAGCGCCCGGATTGGATGGCATTACAAATGCCATGGTACGGAACCTCAGCGATGAAGCATTACAAGCCATCACAGACCACTTTAATCAGGAAGTCTGGACACCGAGTGGAAAGATACCTGCAGAATGGACACTGGCACAGGTTGTACTCATACCTAAACCAGGCAAACGACGAAGCCTTGATCAGCTACGACCAATTTCTTTAACGTCATGCATTGGCAAGCTCTTCGAAAAAGTTATACTCACTCGCCTTGAGCAATACACAGAAGAACGGGGGCTTCTACCAACATCTATGTACGGATTTAGGCGAGGAGTGTCTACCCAGGATATCTTCTTACTGCTCAAAGAGGAAGTGCTTAACCCAGCGCCAGGTAGTCTCAACAATCTACTCGTTGCACTCGACATCAAAAAAGTATTTGATAATATTGCGCACTCTACCATACTAGACGGTCTTGCAGCCATAGGATGCGGACAACGCATATTCAACTATGCTTCTGATTTTCTTGGAAATCGCCAGGCGCAGATTGGCATAGCTGGTACCAAATCATCACCATACGACCTCCCACTGAAAGGCACACCTCAGGGCTCCATCTTGTCTCCATTTTTATTCAATATCGGCCTCCGGAAACTAGTCCTCCAGCTGGAGACTGTACCAAACCTGGGCTGTGCCTTTTACGCGGACGATATTACGCTATGGGCAACAAAGGGCTCCTATGGAGAACGACAAGATGTACTGCAAACCACTATAGACATGATTCAAGGCTACCTCACTGCTGCAGGCATGTCGTGCGCACCTAGCAAATCGAAATATTTGCAAATAAGACCCCCACGCACTCGGTCCAATCGTGCACCCGCGCTGCAGCTAGAAATTGCTGGACAGATCATCAACAGGACCCCAGTAGCTCAAATATTAGGCATGCACGTGCAAGAAAACAACAGCGTAAAGACTGCAATAGGCAAACTCAAACACACTGTAAAGAGTATTGCATCCCTTATAGCTAGAATTGCGCGAAGTAATGATGGGATGACAGAGGCCGACACGGTACGCCTTGTACAGGCCTTCGTTCTCAGCCGAGTCACGTTCGCTCTTCCCTTTCAATCAACACGCAAGCCCGAAATAGAGCAGATTGACAGACTCATCAGAATTGCGTACAAAGCAGCATTGCGACTTCCGAACAGCACAAGCACAGAAAAACTCATGGGACTCGGCATGCATAATACGTATGAAGAATTGGCCACCGCCACGCTAATCGCACAGCGAGAACGACTCACCACTACGCTCCAGGGAAGAACACTGCTACAGAGGCTGAGATACTCTCTCACCCCTCAATATTGTGGCGATGAGACAGTCATTGTACCCCAGCAAATACGTGATCAAATAATCGTGGAACCAGTTCCAAAAAACATGCACCCGCTCTACAACAAAAAGCGCCGTCAAGCGCGAGCACGAAAACTCCTGCAGAGAAGTAGCGATCCAGACGCTTACTTTACCGACGTCAGTCTTTATCCCGCGCCACCACAAGGCTCCAGAAAACAAGCATATGCATTGGCAGTGACTAACCAAAGCAAAGTCGTGGCCTGCGCGTCCGTACGCACCAGATCAAGTGCCACCGCAGAGGCAGCAGCCATAGCCTTGGCAATCAGAGAAGCCGAAAGAAGGGGGCGCTCAGCGTATATTTTGACAGACTCACAAGCTGCACGTCGCTTATACCTTAGAGGCACACTTCCAAGGTGCGTCACTGATATTTTGGGGTCCATGTTGATGGAGGCACATGGCGTCACTTGGTGCCCAGGGCATGACGGCCTGGGGGGGAACGAGGAGGCAAACTGCGTAGCTCGCGGACTTACTGGCCGAGACGCAGGACTCTCCTCAGGACACCTCACAGGGCATCATGAAGAGCAAAGTGTAACAAGCAGGCAGATATTGGAAAACCAACGCCTTACAAGACGCACGTGCGCCCCTCCACATCCGAACTTAAGCAGCCAACAAGCCCGGGATTGGCGCCGCCTCCAAACGAACACATACCCCCACATATCAAAACTACACGCAATTTTTCCACAGATATACACAACAGGGGTATGCCCATGGTGTGGTAACCACACAGCCACACTTACACACATAACCTACCAATGTACCGAGCGGCCAGCCAATGCAGTATCTAGGTTGGTGCGCTCACTACAAACACTCACAACGTGGTCTTGGGAGGCACGGCTTTCCGAGCTGGCACTGGGGAGCCAACTGGTGACCCTAGACCAGGCCCGGCGAGCCGCTGTGGCTAGTGGGGCTCTACAAGAGGGCTCCACCCGGGATTAGTCACGTAACTTTAATTCTTCAATAAAGTTTACTCTCTCTCTCTCTCTATGTTCTACAAATTTCTGCTCACCATGAGAGAGGAAATACATGGAATGATATTTGATACACAAATGTAAGCCCCTACACGGATCACGAATCAATGTAGCACGTCGCCATTCGGAATCGCTGAAAGCCATAGCATAATTACGACAGCATTTAGAAATGAGAAAGGTTCAACCTTCAAATAGACATAACCAGTATTACATGGAATCGCTCCTAGACTACAAGCTGTACTATTGATGTTCTCTCGAAATTTTTTAAATTATAAATATAGATATACATGTGTCTATACACACACAACTACGAAGTTATTATTTGCCAGAACCTTTCAACCACAGCTTTCTTCCTTCTTTTGTCGCTTCAAAAAACACTACTACCGTGCATCATTAAGTCATTGCCAAGCCACAAATTTCTCTGCGTCTCTTTTTTCCTTTCCTCGTCTGTTAACGCTAGCGTGTCATCTACCTCCAACCCGCCTTTTTTTAAATTTTTTCCTTTCCTTCTGCGTTTCTCTCGTTGATGCTTATTTCATTTGCATTCTGAATTTCTCTATTTCTCTGCCAACATGCCGCCAAGGTCTTGAGGCAATTCTGTTGAGCGGGCCACCTACGGGGATAGTGAAAGCATATTTTAACCAATGACTTTCCCAATTAAACACATTCTCTTCCGAACACATCTGGTGTCGCTTACCTTTGAAATCTTAGCATTTAAAGGTAGCCGCCTGCTGCTCTCTCGCGCCTTTTCGTAACCGCTTTCTTACGCGTCCCATTCATAGATGTTCAAGAACAGCATAGGCCTTTATCGTCGGCAACCCTTTGTGATGGCCAAACGCGGGGACTGTCTGCTGGCTTCGAACTTTCAAGCTCTTTGCTTTTTTCGCGTCTGTAGCGGCAGCACACCGCTCCTACTTTGCGTGTTTCCTCTTTTTTGCTTCCATTTTTTTCTCTACCCTCCGAGAACATTGTGAATTGCTACCAGTCAACTTGAAATGAAGTGAGGACTGCACTTGTTTGCTTTCTAGTTTTTTTTTCCGGCGGCAATTGCCAACAAAGACACGCACCACCACCAGGAGATGACATCTCTACTAACCCCCTTAAAGCTAACATGTCAAGGATGAGAAGAAAAGGCACTTTTGACGAACATAAGTCCTCCTATTGAAACATCAGCCAGCCTATCTGAGGAACTTCCACTGTTCACCCAGACTATCCCACTCTTCACAACATTTTTTTCTGATCCTAAGGCAGTTTTCAAGGCATTCGAAACACTATGGGCTGTTTATATAAGCTCTGCACACACAATTTAGCCATCTGATGTACAATATGCAAAGTATATCAGAGTGACTTGTTGGGCTTTACACTCTTACAGAGTATAAAAGAAGGAAAATTCGTAAGTTCATATCTAACTCAGAATACATGCAACAATCATTACCTCTTGCAAAAAATTAGGAATGTAATAAGCACCAGCACACACTTCGCAGAGCTGCTCAGAAATGCATCTTGATAAAATAGTTAAATATTGCAGTAAATTTTGAATACAAAAACACAACACCAGTGCACTAGTAGAGATGCCTGGTTGGCACCAAACTGCTGTATACTTAAGATGCATCATGGAAGCAAGACCACAGCCCACAACTAATCTACGCTTCATGTAACCCTTGACTGCTAAACTGAAGGCCACAAAATCAAACCATGGCTGTGGTGGCTGCAATTTCGATTAAGGAGGAAATGCATGACACCTGTCTGCTTAGACGTGGATGCATTTAAAGAACCCCAGGTGGTCAAAATATCTAAAACCCTCTACTCCAGTGTCTCTGATAATTATATCTTGGTTTTAACACGTTAACCTCGGTAAATATTATTCTCATTACACTTGACATGAAATAAAGCAAGCAGATATTACTATGTAGTTGAAAAAATTCACCATTCATCCCTCCGATCCAAGGACTCGTGTTACAATATTCTAGTATGCCTTCTATTAGTTATCATTAACAATGTTAAACATGAGTATGTATCACTGTAAAATATCCGACATGGTTTGGTATTGGCAAAGTTAGGTACTATGAAGTATGACAGTGGGAAAACACTTGATTGTACATATGAATTGAACTTCCCAAAGGCAATGAAATAACTACAGTGACAAAAATATATTAAAATAGAATATTCAGTGAAGGTTACACTGAAGATAAAATCATTAATGTGCTACTTTTTATCACAACACAAAAAGTGTTTCTAAACGGCCAATTGCACATAAGGCATCAATTAACATGACATGCAAGTCTGGCGAGCAACACACTCAGTAGATCTTGGAAAAAACAAAATATCCGATAAAGAGCTCAGTAAGCAGCACTGACACATTCTTAAATGCACAGCCTAGTTACATTGAAATCTAGCCTTAGGAACAGAAAAACACCTTGGCAGATTGTGTCCAGGGGGACACAAAGTAATAAAATAATGCTGTCATCTGGCCTACCAACCAAAAATGTTGAAATTTTAGTAACGCAAATAAGCAGGTATGTTTGCATTAAAAAGTTGGAGGCAGTCGTGTTTCTACACAGTCCCACTTGGAAAACTTTTTTGATTATGTTTATGCTCCTAGATATCCCGTTTGAAAGTTTAATTTTGCTTTTCATGATTACGCATGCAAGGCAGTGAGGTTCAGCAAAATATCACTCCATAGTGGAACGAGCAGTCGGTTCTTGCTATCGCCAGCGAATAGCAAGAGTAACCATTTTATTGTTTGCCCATGCCTTCCACCGATGGTCAGATTAAATGCATGAAATCAGAGTCTGTGCTAGTGCTCACTGTCCTGCACACATAACAATGCAAGCCGCAACTAAATTGCCAGCAGGATATCTGAGCACAGGCATGCTAGAATTCTTACAAGTGATAATATGTAGAAATGTGACTGGCTCAAGTATTTAACACATACATGATCTCTTGCTGTGGTCACTATTAGGTTGATTAATAAAACTTCATGGCACCGCTGATAGTGATAATTATTGTCTCACATTGCATCCTCCTGGATACATAGCTATCAGCAGAGGTGGCTTTACATACATAACTTACAGCGCTGACTTCTCTTTTAAGGAAAAACAAAAGGGTTAACTTTGAACACCCTGAACCTTTGTGCTCCTTGAATACAGCTACCAGGTGGCTCTCTGCAGCTCGCTTTTCAGAAGAAACAGAAGCCATGCGCCACTGATGTGCACCAGCAGTCAAATTTTCCACGAGCCAGCCTTGATGATGGGCTAGTCCAGACGTCTCCCACACTCTCTTCCTACGACGAGCATGTATAGACTGCGAGAGAAACAAAAAAAAAACAATTTACTGATGTGTCTGTTAGCGAAGCAGAATTTGGAACTCAATTTAGAATGATCTGGAACGTTTTGTTTTAAAATAGTAGGATGTACGAAAACCAGACATGCTACAACAAAAACATCCTCAATGTTTTTGGCGAACATAGCTGCAACCTTACGAAAGAATATGCATTTTTCACATAACAGATGTGTCACAAAATATACTTGAATAGCACTCTGGCATAGTGCGTATACATGCCAATTCATTAATAGGGCAGCGCGTACATGACAGTATGCGCTTTGATCAGGTATCCATTGGAGGTAACACATAAAGTTATATTACGAATTTTAGTTTGAACACAACTAATGTAACTTTCTTTCGGCTGCCTACAATAGGACGATTATGCCGATAACATAGAAAATTGGTTTCACTAAATTACTATTGTCAACTGCTAAATTATGGCTGTTAATTCAACGATTCCAGGTGGCTAAACAGGCAGTGCCCCTCACTCATCCCTAACATACCCCTCATTACAGGCTGTCTAATAAATAATGGGAAAAAATGTGGAAATGCTAATATAACGCACCCATCTTGAGCTAAATACCATCCCAATAAAGCATGCAAGCTTCTGCAACGATCTCTAGTAACAAGAATACTGGAAGGCATTGGTCACGATTTAGCAATACACAACAAACGTTTGACGAGACTGATTTCTGAAGTTGTGTAATTGCGTCAATGCCAACAGCTTGGAAACATGCAGTCTATATTCATGATTGTCAGATGAACATACTGTCCAATTTTCCATTTTCACAGCAACACGTGCATGCCTTATGTATGCATACTATGATGTATAACATTATTGCAAGTTTTGAGCGTTAAATGATATATTCGTTTCTCCAAACACCACAGATCCCTTCTATAACTGTAGCGCATGCCTATAGAATTTACTGAAGCTTGTCATCTGATGTGAAGACAAAACAACATGCTGACCCTAATTGAAAGCACGAGGTTTTGGCCCCCACACAAAAGCCCTATTCACAAGTGACAAAGCCTGTGCTTTTATTCGTGGCCAGTGTGTGGTTTTTTAATGTTTTCATGTGTGTTTCTGACCAGATCGGCATAAGCTTGTAGTCTGTTATTAAATGCCATTGGAGGTGATGGTCTAAACTGTTCTTACTGTTCGTACAAGTAAAATTGCTTAGCAAAGTTTGAACACAAAGTATGGGCGAAGCACATACAATATTTAATAAACCACCACAAAACAATGAAATTTAAGCATAGCGATAACAAGCTGAATAAAATAAAATGTGCTCTACCGCATGAACTACTGATCGAATTAGGGCTCGCACAGTTAAGCTACAGTTATTCGGCCCCAATAAGCCATGAAAATTTTGTTCGGAAATGCAGTTCAAGTTTAACGAAGGGCTCAAAATTCATGGGTTCCGAACGCATCAAACAACCTATGTTGCGAGTGTATAACGTAAGCTCAGATTTGACTAAACAGGCTGCATAAACACCTAAGCGTACATACGTGCAAGCCTTGCGAGCCGTACTTAAGACGAGGCAGCATGCTGCACGCGAACTCGAATAACACGGTAGTTCAAAGATGCGTGCCGGCGTGGATGCATACACCGGCATACGTTCGGCTACCCGCAGCAATTTCTGATAGCAGTTAAAAAAAAAGGGCGTACAACATATGAAACTTTTCAAACTGCTTTGGACGTACAACATATGAAACGTACAACATATGAACCCGTTGACTCCTGTAGCACACAATATGAACAGGCATGCAAAAAAAAAATAAAAATCCTCAAGTTAAGAGATCCAAACATATGCGCCCTAGGCGTAATCAACGCTTACAGCTAACAAACGCCGTTTTCGCCCAACAATTATTTAACCATAATATTGGTCCATCGCGAGCAGGGCTCCCCGCCAACACCACTGCCCACAGAGGCGAGCGCCGTCACAACTCGCACAAATCCGCCGCCGAATTCCCACTGCGTACGCACGCGCCATGTGCTTCACACACCGAAGCATGCTTGAATCGAAAGAAAAAGCTCGCCCACGCTTGACTTCCTACAAAAACGCCTTTACCCTGATGAAATGACACACACAAACAGGTTCGCTGCGTTAAAAAACTTCACTTATCGCCCACATGTAACGAAAAACGTAGCATGGCGTCGTTATCACGCTCTCGGTGTTGACAAAGCGCCGACAGCAGGAATGTGGTACGTACCTGGCGAGTGTTCCAAAATGCGACGCCACACGTCCTCGCTTGAGTAGAGTTCATCTTCGTAATAGGCAGCACCGGCAGAACACAAAACACGAACACAGCGCGCAAGCACACCTAAAAAAAATGAGAAAAAAACGATGCAGAACCGACAAGCTGCAGCGCCCGACCAGCGAGCAAGCACGCCCAAACATGTATCGTGGTTACAGCTCCGCAGACGTACAATGGCGCAATAAAATGCTTTAGTAATGCGTTGAAGTATACAAAGTGAATGGAAATATATATAACATAAAAACGAAGGAGGCATAATAATTTTATCTTCACAAAAAAACAAAATTTAACGTGACTTTAGCGCGCGAAGTTTGAAACGCTTGCAGGTACAATGCATTTTTAACAAATGAACAACAGCGGTAATAGTCACATAAAACACTCATGTTCTTGAATTTGAAATGTACTATTGTTGACGCACACATTTACACACTAAATTTTATTGCAATGATTGATGGTGCCTATGCATAGGCGTGCCCACCACGGGGGAAGGGAGGCGGGGGCGGCCCTTGGTCACTTAGGGGGCAATGTAAATCCCTATAGGTACGTAGAGAAATAGAGAGGGGGCACTGTAACTCGACGTAAGTTTTTTAACTCGACGGGGGTTGCAGTGCCCCCTGCTGATCACCTCATACACCCCCCCCCCCGAGGGGATGTCAAACAGAATAGATAGCAAATACAAATTTTACGGCGTGGGTTGCAGTGTCCAACAATATATATATATATATATATATATATATATATATATATATATATATATATATATATATATATATATATATATATATATATATATATATATATATATATTATTTATTTTTATTTATTTGTGAAATACTGCAGGCCAAAAAGGCCCAAGCAGGAGGGGCACAAACACAAACACAATATCAGTACATGAGTGACACAGCTTCACTAAAATACATCTGTGTAAGAGGAGAGCGAGTAGAAGAAAAACATTAAAACAAAGAAAGCACGCGATCAGTACATGAGTAACACAGCTTGACTAAAATACATCTGTGTAGGAGAAGAGCGAGTAGAAGAGAAACATAAAAAAAAATCAAGCAATAATGGGAGGGGGGGGTCAAGATTCACAGAATTAAACATTGGGTTCATCAAGATCGAAGGTTTGGAGGAAATCAGAAGGCAAGTTATTCCATTCTGTTACAGTTCTCGGAAAAAAGGAAAACTTGAATAAATCTGTCCGCGCAAAATACGGAGTTAAGGCTCGGACATGAGAATGACTAGTTTGCCTGATCGAAACTGGGGTAACGTAATGTGATGGGTCTAGCCCAAGTTTATTGTCAATTAGTGAGTCCAAGAATTTTAGACGGAGAAGCTGACGCCGCGATTGTAGCGTCTGGATTTCGTTATCTCGCATTAGTTCCGTAACTGATGTACCACGACCATACTTTGAGTAAATAAAACGCACTGCTCGTCTTTGAATCTTTTCGAGGGAATATATGTTAGACTTAGTATGCGGATCCCATACAATACAAGCGTATTCAAGCTTTGGACGTATTAAAGTGTTATAAGCTAATAGTTTCACTTGCGACGGGGCGTCTCTGAGTGTGTGTGTGTGTGTGTGTGTGTGTGTGTGAGTGTGTGTGTGTGTGTGTGTGTGTGTGTGGTGAGTATGTGTGGGGGGGCAAGAGGCGTGTCTCTCCCTCCTCTCGTACCCTTCTCCCCTTCGCTTCGCAAAGGCGCTGCGTGCACTGACCGTGCCATTCTCTGACCTTTATTTCTTCACCTAAAGAACCACTTCCCGTGCTCCCGCATGGTTGCAGAGGGTAGTGCATTGTTTTCTTTTTCGACCAAGCACGTATCGTCTTCGATAATCTTGTGAAAACAACTTGCACTCGAACGGCTTTTGACCGAGCTAGGGTCTTTTGTAATAAATTCAAGCTTTTTTTCTCAATTGCTTCTACACATGAATATGTGCTGTCCGTAGATCGTGACAGTAGCCCATTAATTTATTCACATATAATGTGGACGATATAAAGCGGCAAAGCATGTCGAATCATACAGTGCGAGGAGAAGTTAGTCTCTTTTACATTTTCTCAATTATTCTTAGTGTTCTGTATTCTTAGTGTTCTGTAAAATTTTTTTCATCCTTACGACATTGTTATCTTAGGAAAGGCATGCATTCCGTGCGCTATGCGTGGTATTTTATTTGCAAGCATGGATGCAGCTCGATTCTTGCACGTGCACTCCAGCGCCGGTGGTCTGGTGCTTATGGTGCTGGACTGTTGACCCGCAAGTCGCAGGATCGAATCCCGGCAGTTCACGCCGGCCACATTTTTAATGGACGAGAAAGAGTGCGAGACCTGTGTAGTTAGACTTAGGTGCACCTTAAGTAACCCCAGGTGGTTTAACTTTTCGGAGCCCTTCGGTACAGCGTCTCTAATGATTATATGACAACTTTGGGACGTTAAACAGAACAATTTTT
Organism: Rhipicephalus microplus; assembly: GCF_043290135.1. NCBI lineage: Eukaryota > Metazoa > Arthropoda > Arachnida > Ixodida > Ixodidae > Rhipicephalus > Rhipicephalus microplus. Next base: position 7,984,927 of record NW_027464597.1, on the reverse strand, counting down.
ATTCCAACAATTATAGGTGTACACCCTTCTGTTCTTCAACACCCTCACGAACGGCATAATAACACCCTTTTGCCAGTTACACCCTTCTCTGAGGGTGTACCAGCAAAGAAAAGGGTGTTACATTCATTCAAAAAGGGTGTAAATCTGCAAAACACCCTTTTTATACCCATAAGGGTGTAATTTTTTTTACTATGTTCGGTATCCGGGCTCCTGAACGAGGATGAAACAAAGGCGCCAAAGCTGTCCTGGCTTATGTCACTGGGGCTAGTGTCTTCGTCAATTTGTATGGGTGCCTCACTCATGGTGCTGTTGGAGTACTCGCAGAGACAGGCGTCGTCGTCTTGGGATGTAGTCTCCTCGATTACATGTGAACTTCTGGTCGACTGAGCAGCCATGTGAGGAGCGTCAGATGTATATTTCCATCTGAGACGTTTTCCTCACGACGGGCCTTGTCTGACGAGGGCCCGGCCTGTGCTTCTTCAGAAATTGCCACCGGACGTGGGGAACTTAAGTTTTCAGAACCTGGAGGAATTCCCAGGTCCGGAATCGTCAGGGATGCAGTGCGCGTATGGTGCAGCGTCGTAATTGGCGCACCTTTGTCGTGGTCGGTTACCGCGGCTCGCGTTGACGAAACATCGCACCTGTTCTCAGGTGACATTCCTGGCTGGAGTGGAGAGAAATTCTTGGATGCCACCACCGAGTAAGAGTGTTTCATTGTGCAAGCGACATTGGCATGTGGGGCGCCACAGCGGCAGCACGGCCATGAACAGCCCTTCCCGTCGTGACCATAGACTCTACACCGACCACACAAAGGAGTGGTGCAGTTCATACAAAAGTCATCACTATCGGCACATCGACGGCACACCTGTTGTATTCATTTAGAGTCGTAGATCACATGGTGGCCAGTGGCTTTGAGGTAGTTGAATGCAGGCGACGACGCCTTCATTTCCATGCGGAGGTATCGCTTTCCAACGGTCTCAGTTAGGCGCAATTTCATGAGTCCTCCAGTGATAAGCAACACCTTTCCGTATAGGAAAGGTGCTTGTGCGAGGACTTCGCAGGGAACGCGGCACGGTAAGAACAGGACAGTTACCTGGGTGTCTTGGGGTCCTAGAGGTACGATGGTGACGCGCTCTTTTTGGATGGTGACGTGTGACGCGTCGACAATTGGAGCCAGGGAGGCTTTGCTGTTCACTGTAACTTGACAATTCCGGCCTCCGAAGTGCTGGACTCAGTATACTTCTCCTCAAGGAGGATGAACTCGAAGGCTAATCCCTTTATCGGTCGCTGACTTGCCATGATGGGCACCCACCAGCCTAAGGAAGCCCTTTATTGTGCTGCTTAGCTCATCACCAAACACTAACAAGAACCAGACAGACGGAAAAACAATGCAAATGAACGAATGAACTGCTACTGGACATGATCTGACTGCCCAAAGCATGGATTGGCCATGTTACAGGAACCACCACAAATACCCTTGTTTGTAGACAAAATATTTTCCCACAAACTGGTGTTTTCCTAGCCGAGTGCAATGGCAAGGGGGTTTGTTAAATAAACGCTTACGCTGTTTAAAACATTTATCAAATATTTAATTAAAGCATGAAGTTTTCCCCCTGTCACATCTTCGTAAAAACAAATTGAGCGAATGAAGAACGATTGTAGGGCTAAGCAACGTTCCGAAGCCCACTGTGTTAGCCTGTAAGAGAAATTCTAGTTTCATGCATATAGGGGTCCTTAAATGCTCGCTGTAAAGTGACAATGTGGAACTGCCGTCGTCTACAGGCACTAACTAGGTGACGTCCCTTCTTTAACTCTCGGGCCCCCTCGGGACGGCGTTAAGCTCTCCCATAGTAGAGTACTCTGTGCTCAAAATCGTTACCACTTTTTTCTAACCCCCCCCCCCCCCCCCAATGCGGAACTGCCGTCGTCCACAGGCACTAACTAGGTGACGTCACATAAGTATTGCTTTGCCTATTGAGGCACACGGAACTCTTCGGTACTTGCGAGTGCGTAAAATTAGGGCACCCACAAGGATGAATAAAAAAAATTGTAGGAGTGGAAGCTCCAGCAGAATAGAAGCCACCTTTAGCCACTGCCAAGATGGCGGAAACGTGCTCTTTTCTGATAGTGCCTACTTGAAGATTAGGTGGCTTTGATATGTTATGTAAATGCTACGTAACTTCTATATTAAAAGATAGTTATTCCCGACGAAGTAACATACAGAAATGAGTATGGATTACTGAATCTTTAAAGAACTTTGCCTCCAATTAGAGGCTCACTAAGGAAAGTCAGTAACTGTAAGACGCACTTGGAGCACTATGTAGCCCGAAAAAGTTCCTACATTAAACTCGTCGGGCGTGCGAGGGGAACGCTTCATTTTTTGCGCTGATGTTGAATATGAAGTACTCGAAATCGTTAAACATTTTTTTTCTAAACGTATGGTAATACTTTATCGTGCCCCTAGTCAGATGGCCGCCAAAGCTACCATCTTGCCAGAGCAATCTCTTCACTTCTGTGCAATCACTTCCACTCCAGCAATTTCTTTAATCCTCCTTGGGCACCAAACGGTGATAAATTGAACCCTGACGTCATATTAAGCAGCGTTCTTGTGGAACGTGGATTGCGTATGGCAGACGCCGATGAGCGCCTCTTGCGCACGCACGATATGCCATAGAGTTCCACGTTCCTCGACAGGCAAAGCGTCTGTGCAGGTCCACTTGTCTTGAAGATATAGTAAGCGCTTGTGGCTGCCGATGGTGCCACATTGTCTTAGTAAAGTGACCGTTTCACGACCCCTTTAAACGCGATTGTCTCTCGTGGTATAATTAAGGAGATTTTGAAAACCACAGCATATTCACAGTGTGCATGATGATGAGTGGGGCGAAGCATTCGTAGGTCCGTCCGCGCTTCCATCCGCCCGTTCGTTCTTTCTTCCGTGCGTATCTGCGTTCATCCGTGCGTTCGTCTGTGCGTCCATTCGTCCATGTGTTGGTTCATGCGTCTGTCGGTGCATCGATGCATCCGTCTGCTGTCCATGGATCTATCACTCTCTCTGTCGGTGCATCTGTCTATCCGTCTGTTCATCTACTGAACACTGTAAGTACTGCCATCTCGCATCTTTTCATCATATTGTAACGTGGACTGAAAAAGCGAGAAAGAAGAAGAGGTAGGGCGCTCTCGAGTGACGTAGTTTCTGCAGTAACGGTTGAGCGCTGACATTTTCAGTGTAAATAACCCATCACATCCGTAACAGCTTTGGTGGAGGTGCTGGGTAACTTGCCATCCTGGACCCCACAGCAGTTCTTCTAAGAAGCAGACGCTTAGCTGGCCTACCCCTGGACAACATCAGCATGAACGACGACACAGCAATCCCGTTGACGTACAATGCTGCTGCATCCACTAGTGCCACCGACACGGCACAAGGTGGCCATCGACCTTGACAACCAGGCTACTGGGCACCTGAGCCACGGATATTCTCAGGTAAAACTGACGAAGACGTAAACGCTTGGCTAAAACACTACGACATAGCGAGCCGCTACTACGAATGGGGCGCGCCGGCGATGCTCGTGAACGTGGTATTCTTCCTTGCCGGGACCGCTTTGCTTTGGTTTGAAAACCATGAACATGTCCTACCCACTTGGGATATATTTGTTGAGGAACTGAAGGCCTGCTTTGGGGACACGAGTTCCATGAAAAAAAAAAAGCTGAGCGAACGCTGTCACGTAGGGCTCAGTTGCCAGGCGAAACGTGCACAACCTACATTTAAGAGGTATTGAAGCTTTGTGGGATTGTCAACGCAAATATGTATGACGAAGACGAAGTCGGTCATTTGTTAAAAGGCATCGCCGAGGACGTGTACAATTTTTAGATAACGAAAGAAAACTTGAACACTCTTTCCATTTTCGGGCATGGTATGGAAGCGCCACCACTGCCCTGAGCGGCCGCCTTTCGGCATCCTTATCCATACGAGCACACACCGACAGCAACGAGCATCGGCAACTACAAACCTATACTGATATTGTTTTGACTATAAAAACAAATTTAGTCGGCGTTGGTCCGAGCGTTGCGAGCGGTGGAGAAGGTGAAGTGAGAGAGAGCTGACACGCGGCGAGCACACGGCAGGTGAAGAACAGAGACGTCACCACGCACTTCTAGGAGGGCGTGGGCTACTGGCACTACTCCAACAGCTGCGGCGAGGGAAGTGGTGCGGATGGAGGTACAGCGCTACACAAGCTAGTCAAAGAGCTGTTATGCATCTAATATACATATCCAGGACATGACGGTGACGGTAAAAATCAGCCGAGTGACCTTAAAATTTCCACCCAAATAAAAATTTGCCACGTATCTACGTGTCTGCAAATGTCATCGAAAAACGATGGCCTTCGGCCGCACTTATTTCGTGCATGGCGTCGCATTTTCAGAGCGGCCTAAGAAACACTTGAGTATTTAGAACTACCTAAGTATGTATTTTCAAGTAAAAGAACACACCACCTAATACTTACGGATTCTTGTTGCTCCTCAGATATGTGTAATGTTTTATTTTTCATCGACAATGTTTACAACTATCGACCCAGCCACCAGTTTAAGATTGCTGTGCATTCAGCAAGTTGTACGATGATTCAAACGCAGCATCATTCGTGGGCTTTCAAAATATAGCGTTGTGTTGAGTGCCAGGCACTGTGAATGACCCCCCCCCCCCCCCTTGTTTGTGCAAATGGTCAACTGTTTTTATAAGTTTACTCATCTCGATGTTCATGAATGTTCTGTCCTTGTACAAAGTTTGCAGTGTACATCACTGCGTACACAAATAAGTTATTTTCGCTGTATATAACAGCGAAAATAACAGCGAATCATGAGTAACTGACACTAGAAACACATTGAGCCATTGACTGAAAGTGTTGAGTGAATGCCTGAAAGTCACGCGTACCCAAAGCAGCTGTCGCGGTAGTGTTTAGCGAGTGGGCAGGAGAGCCTGGTGGAAGAAACAGAGCTCTGCGTGCATCTCAGAGTGCGCACATGGTGCATGCCACAGCGCTAAGCTGCAGCCGATAGCGAAGAATCGCGCGTAGTACTTTGCTACCGTTCAACGATTGATTGATATGTGGGGTTTAACGTCCCAAAACCACCTATTGACTATGAGAGACGTCGTAGTGGAGGGCTCCGGAAATTTCGACCACCTGGGGTTCTTTAACGTGCACCCAAATCTGAGCACACGGGCCTACAACATTTCCGCCTCCATCGGAAATGCAGCCGGCGCAGCCGGGATTCGAACCCGCGACCTGCGGGTCAGCAGCCGAGTACCTTAGCCACTAGACCACCGCGGCGGGGCTACCGTTCAACGAGCTCCTCTTGTCGTGCCCGAATAAGGGAGGAAGGCCTGGGATTACAGTGGACAATTCGTATTTTTTGGATAAACAACGAAGCATTTTTGGACATACGGGCACGAACTTCCCTGCTAGAAGCACTGCAATGATAGCCCCACTTTCTTTGAGGCGATCCCAATTAGCTGTATCCCCCCCAACGAGCCATGCGCGTAACACTCGGGGCATTTTTTTCCCCGTAGACATAGAGTCCTGGAGGACGCGGCAATCAAGACGCCATGGTCTGTGAATCGTTGGCGTCTCCGCTGGCAGCCGGAGAGAGAGAGCATAACTAGGCGGTGGTCGACAATATACACTGGTGTCGGTGGCAATGACATTACCCCGGTGTCGTGAACGTAGGTAATGAGACCGGATGATGCGTACACGTGATCAATTCTGCTGCTCCACGATACTTAGCGCCAAGTATAGTCATAATTGCTACCATGTCCATTTTCATGAATGTCACTCAATGCCAATTACTGCACTAGACGTTCGAGTTCTCTGGCGTTCCAGTTTTACCGGACGCGACCCGAACCGCGAACATCTGCGTGTGAGTCTAAGACACAATTAAAGTCGCCTAGGAGTACCACATGTTGTGAATTTAAAACGAACGCATCAAGATATTGGAAGAACACATTAGAGTTCATGGACGCTGATGGGGCGTACACGCCGACAAATATTTTACGCAACAAAAAATGATGCAGTCGAATGCCAGCACGCATCCAAAGGCATCGAAAGAAACATGATGGTCACGTAAAAGACTTTAGTTAAACATATATACTCCGACGCCAGTAGAACGCGTGCTGGCGTACGAAAATAGGCAAATCCCACGTACAGTGGGAACCAATGATATGCGAAGCACGAATGAGAAATATCAATATGTCACTTTAAAATCAGCGCAACGTTATGTGGTGGAGATAAATGATGCCGTATATATCTTCCGCGTCGTGATTATCACCTTAGGATGTGTCGTTTACCTTCGTCATCTATACACGTCACGTGATACCACATTTGGCATATGTGGAGAAAGCGAAACAGCTGCGTGTACGTTATGAGCGTGGTCTGTTAAAACGTTCTTACATGAAACGCGTGGCAGGGTTATCATGTTTGCACGAGTCATATATTTCGTCATCCATTGAAGTCACGTATCACCAAATTTGGTATATGTGGAGCTAGCAAATCGGCTGCGAGCGCATCACAAAGAGCACAATATACTCCAAAGTAGCGTTGGCACACGCGCACGCTGCGCACAGAAACGCTACGTTAGTAAAACGCGAGCACTTCATAGTCTGACGCCAGGCGCGACCAGCATCCGTCGGCACGACCCGACGGCAACTGGCGCGACATGCGCCATGCTGCATTTCGTGCCGATGTCATAGAGTAACATTACTTTATGCCAATGCGTTACCCAGACAACACTACGTTGTCTGGGTAAAAAACCAATATATATATATATATTAAGTGTGAATACACTTTATAAGCGACCCCAAACCATACACCGCCGTCGGCGGCGTCCGCATCTCTCTCTCTCTCTCTCTATATATATATATATATATATATATATATATAGAGAGAGAGAGAGAGGGAGAAGAGGGAAATATATATCACGCTGGGGGCTGTTAATGACGTGAAAAGGCGCGGCACGCGGTGGCGGAGTGGGAACGGTTGCAGCACCGACCTCTTCTTGGTGCGACATATTTCCGGACACCTGGCCCAAGCGGCGACCTGAACGTAGCTCCAGGGGGTAGAGTGGTCGAGAGGATGACGAGGGATCTAACAGCACGCTCCATCACGTATGAAGTCTTGGTTTGGAAGACCTTTATTAGGCCCGAGGAACCGGCAGCCGACAGTGGAGATGCACGAACCAAGATGATGATGATACGTGACAACGATGAGGATGCATAAGCAATACATGATAATGATGATAATGTACAGATGAAGAGGATTGGTTTACTAAATGCCCACAATATATATATATATATATATATATATATATATATATATATATATATATATATATATATATATATATATATATATATATATATATATATATATATATATATATATATATATATATATATATATATATATATATATTGGTGTCAGTAACGCGCCTTATATCCAGATGGTAGTGTTGCCTCCGGGACATCCATCGCACGACCCGCTCTCGACGGGAGACTGAGAGAGAAGGCGGGCGCGCGAGAGAGAGGGGTGCTCGCGCAGCTGCAGCGAGCGAGGAGAGCGGAGGAGCGAGCGAAGGGGGGGGGGGGGGTATAAGGCGCGTTACTGACACCGATATCAGCGTCGCGTCCGTGGCTTATTCGGTAAAGCGTCGCGCTGCGGCCCGCCAAGTCCTCTTTCTTTTAAAGATAGTGAGAAGACTGCGGACTCCGCCGACGGCGGTGGATGGTTTGGGGTTGCTTATAAAGTGTATACACACTTGAAAGAAAAATTATTTTGAGGGGAGAAGTTCTTTAAAGCGGCTCCTGTTCGTCCCTCGTAGTCGTAGTCGTAGTGTGTAACAAGTGTTACATTTGGACCTGCAAGGTGGTGCCGCTGGGAGATTTCTCCTGTGCTTTGTTGAACAATAAAAAGGTGGCGGCGTGCGCGTTTACTAAAAGCCGAATGCTCCTGTCTCTTATTCCTCATTAGCAGCCATTGGCATGTACAGTGAGCACTATCTGACAGGAAAGGATTGCTACGTTCTACTCGCTGAGTGTAACCTCCTTAGTTTTAGAAAGGTTTAGCGGGCGTTGAGCCGCAGTGCCATGAATACAATGAACCAGTATATACCATGTACTCGAGGTGGTGAAAGGTGGGAAGTTGATACCAGGCGCAAGCCGTAAGAAAGTAAAAGCCGAATTCTGTCTCTGGTTTCCCATTAGCAGTGATTGGCGTGTACATTAGACACTAACTTACAGGAAAAGGGTGCGACGTTATACTCGCTAGGCGTAACCTCCTTTGTTTTAGAAATGTTTAGCAAGCGTTCGGCCGCAGTGCCATGATTACAGTGAACTAGTATATTCCATGAACTCGAGGTGGTTAAAGGGGGGAAGTAGACCCGAAGCGCAAGCCCTAAGAAAGTGTGCATGTGCCACCTCGCGTTTAGTCCTTGGAATGCCCGCTAGATGGGGGTGCTTCTATATAGAGAATATATGGTGAAAAGATGCCAGATGATGGTACTTGGAGTGTTGAATAGATGGACGAACGGACACACAGACGGATGCATGGATGGACGCATGAACGGACGCAGGAGCGGATGCATGGACGAACGCAGGGACAGATGCACGAACAGATGCAAGCACGGACGGGTGGATGGACGCATGGATGGTCATACAAACGGGCGCATGGACGGACGGAGAAAAGAACGAATGGATGGATGGATGCTTCGTCCCACTCTTCATCATTCATCCCGTGGATATGCGGCCATTTTTTTAAGTTTCTCTTTCTCTTTCAATACCACATTTAGTTTATATAATAAGTAATGGCTACTGTGCAAGGTGTTTGCAGCTAAATATTATTAGTGCAGTTTTTTGGCCCCATAAACCTACGAGAATTTAGCCGAAAGGGGTTTGTTTTGCAGTTTTTATATTGCACTACTGCTCTTTTATTGAATATCCAAACAAAAAAGTATTAGTTACTCCGAAGAAGGTATATTTTGCAAAAAAATACCTTTGCACCCCTCAAGTCAGAAAACATTAAGAGAAAAAAATCACAAATTTCCCAAAATCATCAACTTTGTCCACAATGAAGCTAGTTTGCACCACGTGGTGGTCTAATGAAAGATAACGTATATATGCAACTGGAAAGCAAGTAAGCAGTTCTTTTGATATCCCAGGTTTTATGATTACAATTTTCGTTTCATGGAAGAAAATAATTTTTGAATTTTCCAATTGGCAGCTATCTTCCCATTTGGTTATATGGCAGCTTCTCTCTTGTTCCTGTGGCCCCGGCATTCCTCAAGACAGACAGGGCGTTTCCTGTATGCCTCGCATGCTGGTGCCTCGCATGCTGGTGATGTTATCGCATGCGCCCTTCCTGCAACTGAGATGGGTCGGCTTGCTTCCCGTTTGCTTCAGCCGCATTCGTAGTGCTCACTCGCTTTCATTTACCCGCGGCTAGAACACACGATTTCTCGGGGTAGGGGGGGGGGGCTGTTATCGCTTTGGACTTTACATGGTGCGTGATGGCGATGCCGATATCGGAAACACTCCAAGAGTATTCATATCACAGTAAACATATTAAAAAGGAACTATGAAAAAACGTATGTTAAGTACACGCACCCATGCTCTCTGTTAACACATCGTGCTTCCCCAAAAAGTGGCCTGGTAGTGGCATTTCGGCTAGAAAATAACTAAGCAGAGCAGCCACCTTCTAGATTTTTTCATTAAGTTCACTAAAGCAGGGTATTGTCTCTGTACCTACAATAAGAGCAGTGCGTCTGTTGGCATCCACGGCAATTTTCTCCTTTTTCCACAAACTAAGAGGCACCCGTGAGCTTTACGTCAATCTTTGCCATGCCTCTAACAGACAGTTTTTACAGTGTACATATACCAAATTTGGTATCAAGTGACGTGAATAGATAGATGAAGAAAGTAAATAACACGTCCGAATATGATAATCATGACATGAAAGTCTTGCGTGGCACAATTTACCTCTGCCTCGTAACATTGTGCTGATGTTAAAGCGACATATTAACCTTTTTCCTTCGGGCTTCGCATATCATCGATTCCCACTGAACGTGGAATCTGCCAATTTTTTCGGCGCGCCGCCTACCCAGCGCAGGTCTCAAATACAAACTCCCGCCGAAAGCGGGCGTTCGGCCTGGCGAACACGCTCCCGCAATGATAACGTTGACGCTGTCGTACCCGCAGTGCTCAGCGACTTTTCTTGACATCGGATCGAAAGCTACAGAGCCAAATCGCGAGCATCCTTCCGCGAGCTCCACAACAGCGACCGTATTTTCACCGTAAAATATAGAAACCCTTCCATTATTTTCTACTTGGAGCTAATCGAGACAGGACGCAACTCCCCCCATTAGGATAGTCGTATTTTCCTTATTTTATTTGTTGTGACATCGAGTTTGTGAACGCGAGAGAAGTCCCACCTTTTTACGTGCACCACAAACACCAAGCGGTGTCTCCGTTTACATGAAACGCTCATGGTGCGCCCCCGTCAACTTTCATAGCGTTACGAGACGCGCACCTAAACGAACTATTTCGCGTAGTGGTACAAGAGCAGAAGCTCCACCACCGTGGCTTTCGCTTCAGTATCAAGCAATGTTGCCGCCGGGTATAGTATATTCTAGGCACTGTAATTGAGACTAGCCCGTTGCCAATAATTGCATTGCGTTTGTCTCCTATTAGCCCCGTTAACGAACTCTAGTGGCACGGAAGTTGGTTGAAGTGACGTCGAGGCAAAGACTCGCTTGATCCTCGGCCGAGTGTTGCCTTTTGCTGCGCTCACCGTGTGCCCGCTCTTACGATAAGTGATAAGGTGATAAGGGGTTATTGTTTCAATGCAAATCTTGTAAGGGTGAAGGCAGCGTTTACACTGCTAGCGAAAGTTAAATGATCTGTAGAAAGACGCGATAATCTAATAGGTAAACTTCAGCCTGAACGGAAAACTCACTGTGAATATGGTGAGGCATCACAGCAAATCATTCGTTGATTTAGCCAATGTTCCATAAACGTTGGTTTGTACTGCTTATGCCAAGAAATTGGAGCTGGAAGGCTCTACGCTGGTGGTTCTAACTTCGTTATCACTAAGTGTACACTCTAGGGTAAGAATACGTGTCCCGGAGAATTACAAAAACTATCAGAGTGTTTTTAATTTCACTAATTACATCTTGTTTTTTGTGCAGATTGTTTGGGCGATTCGCGAAAGTAGCACTGCATTAGCTGAATCTGCCATAAAATATTTTAATATATGCAGAATGTTCAGAAAAATTATGTGGTCACACACAAAGGTTCCGGGAAATGCTTAAGTATTTGTTTGCTTGAATTACGCAAGTATTTCTTCTAAGCAACTAGTCACCAGCAATTATGTGGCCGTATATTCCGATTTGCAAGAGCTGCTGGTCTGATCAAACGCCGCGTCACAAGCGGCAACGCTTAATGCATTCAATTACTGCGAGCAAAGCCTGAAACTGCATGACGAGTGAGCAAGAACAAAAGAAAAACAAATACAACAGGTGCGGTGCTCTTCTGGGCTTAGTGATGTCCAAATACATTGCGAGCTTCGATGCTGCATGGCTTTTCGCAACTGCGTAGAGCTTTGTGCACAGGGATAACGAAACTGTCTGTGGCCAGCTAGGCACATGTGTCCCATACAAATAGAACTGGTGAAAGTGAAAACATCAAATCTCGGACAGAAATGGCTCGTGAGGAAAGCAACACAGTAAATAGGTTCTTGCTCTTCACTCCCATCGGAATGCGGTCGCCACGGCCGACAATCAAACCTATCCTCGAGTTTAGCAACACGACAACCAGAACGTGATCGAAGTGTGTACGGTGGGGCGCGGTCACCAATGGTGATTGTACTGAACAAAAGTGTTTCGCTATTTTACTACAAGCATTATCGATGTTGTATTCGCCGTTCATGTGAAGATTGATTCAAGCGAAGAGCGATAGCAAACAGCTGGACAAAATACGATCCAAGCGCATGTATGTAGTAGGCGTGCTACAGTAGGCGTCGGATGATCCTTGCCATGACGTCATCCAGGCATCATACCAGGCGGCACTACCATAACTTGTTGGGACTAAGACGACTTTCCCCTCCTCCACGGGCCGTTGGAGCTGGGAGAGCGGGAGAGACGTTGAGCCCTCTCACCCGGCAGCCAAATTCAACGGTGGCGCCACGCCCGGTGTCTCCCTTTACGCACCTTATCATGCACCGATGAAGTGACACCGACGCATTTTATTATTTTTTTTTTGGAGAGCACATCTATCACGGATAACTACTACTTTGAAATGAGCTTGCGTTGTGGAATGGCCAAGTACCAGTATACGGCACATAGTGGTTCCAAAGCACTATGGATCTCAATTTTTTAATCAGAGCTGCCTATACAAGTTACAAATCGAGCGAATTACCACTACGGATATTACAGCTTACCTCTATAAGCATTCCGCATGTTCGACGCAAACAGCATGGACACCAGGTGTAGGCGCCACTGCTTCTGACGCGTATTCTGCGCCCCCCCTGTGCTGTCTGTCTCTCAACAAGACGCGTGCCCGTATTAGCTAAGATGTCGGAACAACTCAAACCAACTAGGGCCACAATGCCCACCGGCAATGAGATGTATTAAACGCTCTCACAACCTACCACTACAGAACCCAAACAGCATTAGTTAGACTACAGTAATGGTGAATAATGTGGGCGTCTGGTGTCTTATATACCATGAAATTCATGTGACGCGAAATTGATGTTCCATTTTCAAAAATTGACGCTTCCCAATACTCAAGCTAGGAGTGAAAACACACCAAAATTGGATGGTAGTGACACGAAACTGAAAGGAACATGATCTTTGCGTGAATTCTGCGACAAATTTGAAGAGACAACATAGAACTAAATTGTTTGAATCATGAAATCTAAGATCGAGGCCTGGTTCCTTTCAAAGTGGTAAGGTTAGAAAGCTTGTTTCACAGAAATAACGAAACTGCCATCATTGTTTCAGCAAGAGTTTGAGCGACAATTCAAGACAGATGCAAATAAATACTACTAATGATTATTATTATAAACTTCGCCTTGAGCAAACCTCAAAACCAAGTCGTCTGCCTAGCAAGCTGGTGTTCTGCCGCAGAACTACGCCATTCTCTGTAGTCTCTTCTGAAAAAAAAACCCTATAGAATGTTTATTGTGGGCAATGGAGGAGACTTCCCCTGCCACACCTTCCTCACATAATTCTACCGTGCAGCAATGAAATTGTTTACCTAGCCACCTGTAATGTTGCGTGGTAGAAGCATACAATAGCGCCAGGCGTCCAGATATGTTCATTGCACAACGTGTGAGTGACTAACGGCCCCCCATTAAAATGAGCTCAGTTATTTAATCAGGATCATCAACAAGAGTATCACAAAAAGGTAGTTAGCGTGTTGTTTTGCGGATGCATAGTTGGTACTTAGCTGATTTGTAAAAAGAAGAAATATGGTGTAGTGGGCAGTTAGCAAATGTGATGCAGCTTCACGTTTGCCTAAAGTGTTGCTTGGAAAGAACGTCTCGGAGCTAAGAAATGACGAAGTCGTTTAAAATAAAAACAGGATATGCAGAAACTTTAGGCATGTATGAAGATGCAAAAAGAGACAAAGTTACAACGTACGCACTGAGCCTAATTTGAAAACTAAAATGTATTCTATACGTTGTCCCGCTCATATGTTTGTGAAAATAAATGGTCACAAGTTGTTTAGATGGTGGCGGACGTTGGCTGTGTCTCAGCAGCTAGATCCACGTGTTGGCCAGCACGTCGACGCTTGGCGGAAGAAGAGGTAGTTCTTGCCCCCACCAGAACTGCGGGTGCTTTCGGACGCTAGCTCCTTCCGAGGAGGTGAACGCCACCCGAAAGGTGCCGCCCTCCACGAGTGGCTTCGGACCGGAGTCGAGGCTCGGACATCTGGGACGTGACCATGAAAAGTCAGGCCGGATCTCTGGAAGGCCGCGTTGACTCCGAGTACACCCTGGGCAGCTGGAGCATCCTGGCCTTGTCTGACTTCACGCGCTCGAGTCAGGAACCCGACACGATGGTCGCGTGACACCAAGGATTTTTTCTTTAGGCTGCTCGATACCGTTCTGCCCTCGACTAGCTCGTTTGTTTGTATATATCTTTGAAGCCTGGAATCCAAGGCACATATCCACTCTGGAAAATCGGCCACGCAAACTAATAGTACCCTACGGACAGTATCTGCACCATTGCTTACTAAAGAAATGATGTAAAAAAGAAAATCATCATTCAAAAAAGTAAAAAATAAAGATCCGGAGAGTGAGAAAAAAACAAAAAGCAAGAAAATATACGGTATTACAAAACCGATCACCTAACGTTCGGAGCCGACAAGACAGCTGATTTTGCCAAACCGAGTATATGGGATGTATGTCTCACAGTTACTCACATTTGAGAAATAACTACATGACTCTTTTTTCGAGTATTTTTTTACGTAGGCAGTAAATTTGTTAAGTGGGTTGAATGAAATTACGCACCATATTAAACACATCTCTGTGGATATGTGCCAGGGCACCAAAATTTAAAACCATTTCTGTGTTTGAAGCAAAAGCTAGCTTCGCGAATGGAAAAGGTACTAGTCTCTTCCTAATTATTGTGTGATACGAAACAATTATACAAAATAATGTTAAATGGTTTCCCATTCTTTGAAAAACGGACAAAGGAGGGGAAAGCGTCGGAACAGCTTTATGCGTATAATAATTTAACGGGGGGCTACAGCACCGCAATCTGGAAATAATAACTTCAAGTCTTTTCCACTGACCCCACTGAGGTTTTCATAACAACGTGAGGTGGTGATAATCTGCCCATTTTTCGATACTTTCAAACCTATCTGTAAAAATAGGAAATTTCGTTCATTTAATTGTTGCTACGTATTCCAATTCCGCAATGCCAATTTCGGAAGTACCAAAATTATTGGTCTAACAAGTGATAGTTGCGGCCAAAAATGTGCCAGTTCATTTAATTGTAACCCACAGTGGCCTAGGGCCCACCCTAACTTCAAGAGTTTTAACTGCGGTGGTGCTAAAGTATACGGAACGTAACTAGGGCTTGAGATTGTTCTGAGGCTATCAGAGCTGCACACACTGAAAGTAAATCTCTTACAATTATTGCACTGGCTTCATTCAAAGAAAGTTTTTGAAGTGCTAAAGTAATGGCTCCTAGCTGAGCTTCAAATACAAGGGTAAAATCTGAAAGCCCCACTGAAAAAGTCCCGCCGTTAAAACCAGAGACAATGCATACACCTGCGTTTTCATTGTTCACTAAAGCATCTGTGGCTATTACATTAATTGTGTCCGCAAGTACCAAGTTATCTTTTAATGCATTTTTAAAACTCTGAGAGATTGCAACTTGAATTTCAGAGGAAACAATTCATCATGTTCTTTCCCAATGTTGAGTATTGAGGTATTAGTTTTACTTACCTTTTTATGGTCTACGTCTATGCAATACAGTTTATTTTTTACAAAAAGTTTATGAGGTGTATTAACTCGTGGCCAATGAGCAAGAAAGAAGGAGTCAGGGTCACTGATAAATGCGTATTCTGATCTTCGAGCCAGTAACCTGTAAATTTCAAGGAGGTTAGAACTGTTTGGATGCAGAATAGACAAAGAAGTGTTGGCAAGCGCGGTTTCTTTTACACTACATTGATCGCCATAAACCCGGGAAGTCCCTGACATATTCGCAGGGCTTCTCGCTCTAACAATATTAGAGATCGCATTTTATAACCAGCACCACCCGGGAATAATACGGAGCCGTATTTAAATATTGGGCACATGAACATTTTATATAACATTAACTTCGTGTCTCTGCGCAACCCGTATTTTCTGTTACATAGCCTGCGTTAGAAACCTAACGCCCGTTGCACCTTTGCTGATATACGTATATTTTATGTGTGGGCTTCAGTTGAGCTTTTCATGGCAAATCATGCCTAAGTACTTGATTGAACCTACTTGTGGAATAGGTTCCTGATTATATAAAACAGTATTTGAAATTGATTCTGCTAGGGGAAACACCAACAGCGCATTTTTACTGATGTTTATAGATAATGAAATTGACTGCCACCTAATTCTAAGAGTATAAATAATCTCTCTGCAATTTTGATGCGATGAGTAACTGCTGGTTTCTGCAGCGAAGGATGCGATATCATCAGCAGAAACGTAGACACTGAATTCCTTGTAAATTAAAATAGCGCTCACCAGTATATTGAATAACACTGTAGATAGGACGGCCCCTTGGGGAACTCCACGTTTCTTTTTGAATTTGGGTGAACAACATCCATCCTTCAAGCAATAAAACTATCTTGATTTTAATAATTCGGCTATGCACTCAATATTATCATGAGTGAAATTTAAACTCTGCAGAGTGCTCAGTAAAATGGAGTGCTCGACATTGTCGTACGCTTTAGCTATGTCGAAACTTACTGACGCGGCGTATTGTTTTTTTTACGAGCAAGCTGTATTCGAACATATAAATCCGCATGGGCACACCAAATTGAGCATTCGCTATGAAAACCAATTTGGTTTGGCTTTATTATAAGCTTATCTGTCATCCAGATATTTATTTGTCCGTGTAGGACCCTCTCTATGAGTTTGACCATATTAGATATTAGCGAGATGGGTCGGACATTGTCTCTGCTAAAACCTAATCATTGCTTTTTCAGTAATAGAATTATCATCGCTATTTTGCAGTCACTAAGTATCAAGGTGTTTTTAAAGAGTAGTTTATAAAAGTGAGGCCATCACCGGGCGATAGCTTGAATAACATTTTAATTTTAGGAACTGTTATTTCACCAGAACCTGGAGCTGACGAGGGTAAATGTCGAATCACTTTTGATGCCTAAGACACTGTTAACTTTTTTGAAGTCAGTGTTTACGCTAGCCTTTTGCCAGGTAAAAGCCTTGGTCAAAAAGTCCAAAATTTCTAGACGTCTGCCAACAGCCAATAAAGAATTCGTCGTTCTTTCGATGATAGCCTTTCATAACCAGAATTTACAGTGAACGGCACGATTTTGCGAGTTCGCATATACCGAAATAAAGCTTTCTTATGTTTAAGTTTCGAAAGAAAATCAAAACGTTGTTTTTTCATACTCTCATTCAGCTAGGGACCCCATCCGCTTAAATTCCGACGGCAAGAAATTGATAATACAACCACGTTTCAGGGAAATGATTATGAATTAGCTTTTCACAAGCTGCCTGTCTTTGTCTGTGATCACTTAAATAGTCGGAATTCCACCATGGGCTATAGCGTGCTCTTTGCGTCAATTCAACAAAAAATTTATCTTGTTTGTATACCCTTTATTTACGGCGCTTAACTTCATAGCTTTAGTGTCATCGCGGTCTTGAGAGGGAGAATGTAAAGAAGCTTTTAAGTAATGTGTAAATTTTCAATAACCTATAAAGATTCGGGAATGTGTACATGATGGCATGTTGAGACAAGCGATCTCGAATATTATAGGAAAGCGGTCGCCGTTGAAGGTGCAATTCAGGGCTGTCCATTATGTACTAGAAATAGCCGAGCTTACAAAGCCTAAATCTAAGGCGGAGCGCGATAGAACTCAAATAAATGTATGAATTCTAGTGTTAAGGCACAATAAATTGTTGTCTAAGGACCAGTCCCACAACCGTTGTCCACATTGATCTGTTCTAAACCACAGCATGTATGGTGAGAATTGAAATCGCCAACTAGACTTTTTTTTACAACTTGAGTTAGCAGCCATATCTAACGATTGCCTGTCTTGTACGCCGATACGAAAGTAGACGTCTATTTGAGAGAAAGGCAATTATTCTGGCGAGGTAATATAAAAGGTGAAAAGTTCGCAATTAGAACGCATACATTTGTATAAGATTTCGACTTTTCAACTAATTTTATTGTTTATAAAAACGCTAAACCTCTATCTTTGAATCATAGACCAACGGTCAAGTTGAAAAGATTGAGAGTTGGGTAAGTGAAACAAGTGATGTGAGGAAAGCCAAGTTGCTTGCAATGCAATAATAACATGACCAATTATTTGGAAGACAAGTACAATAGATCTGTTAAAGCAGAGTGAATAGATTGGTGATTCTATTGTATATATTTAGAAGACCTTATGATTTTTTCAGAATTGAGTCGGAAAGAGCCTTATATAAAATATTTTTTTAGAAAATCTGTATTTGAAATTGTCTTTCTGGTATTTTTTGCTTTTGACATGTTTTGGCGAGCCAGTTTTTTTAAGACAGGAGATTTAGAACGCTTCAGACATTTGAGAATGTCCTTATCATCTGCATTTTGAGTATTTTCCTGTATACCCTCACTTTGCCCTTGAATGCCTTCTCAAGAGGGCCCTGCAGACCCTGAAATCGAAGGAGTTAACTCAGATTCTTCGAGTCTATTTGTGAAGCCGTAAATATAGCTATCTGCACTCCATACACTTGTGTCATTTGGTTATTTAAATTATACGACAAAGACTCACACAGGGTGGTAGCAGGGCGTCCACAGCCTTTAATATAATGTCAGCAATTGACAGGAAAAGTGATGTTTCCATTGTTATGTTATAGTGGGCTGCTGCACCAGTGTACCCTTCAGTTCTGGACAGAATTTCAGCGATGACATCTTTTCGGGAAGCCTACAATTTCAAGAATCTGGATTTCACGTGCCTTGGTTGAGCAATATGGGTTATCAGTGCAGTGTGCTTCATGGCAAACACCGCACTTTTCTACGTCACTTGAGTTTTGCGTCTCACCACAAACTCGGCATCTAGGTACCGACCTGCATTCTTTCACTGTGTGCCCATATCGCCAACAATTTAGTCACTGTAGAAGACGAGGTGCTTGCGGCTACACTCTGTTTATTAAAGACCACGCCTTGATTTCGGTTGGCCTACTTGACCTGGCAAAAGTAATGATTACGGACTAAGTTGGGACCTTTTTCTTATCTACCATTCGAGCACATTTATAAACCACTATCGCACCTGCCTCGGAAAACATCTAATGTCTCAGTTTGAGTCATGGCAACTACACCCCGAACGAGGCCTTTGACGCAGGCTAGGGGAGGTGGAATGAATTCTATTCTTCATCCGTATGATACATTCGTCGCTTAGGACTTAGGCCACAGGCACAGATAAGATGCCATTAGGTAGAAACAAGTCTCATTAGTAACTGCGGCGGAGGAAGCTTGAGAAGCAGACCAGATGAAGTTCCTGGTCCAGGTGCAATGATGTTCCGTATAGTACCTCGAAAAATTCCAGTTCAGAGACATCGAAATTCTGTATTTCTTGGATTTTTCTCTGGAAATGATCACGAAATTCCCAGTATATTTCCCTGCTCAAAAGAACTGTTATCCACACCCATCCACACACCCACATACTATAATTACACGTTTATGATGTACTGGTGACTTTCAAAATCATGACTGGCCCCTCAACTGCCGCTCAACAAAAGCATGACTTTATTATTTCATATTCTGTTAGAACGCTGCGCATTGTGGGCTTCAAATCTAACACAAATATTGAACTATAAATCACTCCGTGTATATACGAAGATGTGAGATAAAGATGAATAAATAAACTAAGATGTGAGATGACGTTTGCTGACTCTCAGCAACCTGACGCTAACAGAAAGCAGAGGATTTTGTTATTGCAGCCCAGAATGCGGCCGCGAATGCTAGAAGCATGCAATCTACCGATCGGAGTAGAATCCTATGTATGCGTCAGAATAGGCCACGAAAAGGGCACTCGAAAGCCAAAGGCATGACACCTTGCCATAGGTGTGGCAGTGAAGCTCACCCGAACGAGCAGTGCTATCACAATCGTACTGTCTGCCGCCGATGCGGTAAACGAGGACGCGTCGCTCGAATCCAGTAGAAGCCCCGTGGTACTTACGTCCTGTCGGCAGCAGCTGATGATAGCTCGGACAATGAGAAGCTTTATACTATCTTGGCTCATAACACGAGTACTGATCGCACAGTTAAGCCCATTTTAAAGGAAATCACTTGGGATAGTGTGCCGCTTACCATGTTCATCGATACGGCATTACCTGTTAGCGTTCTTGCAATGAGTCTGTTCAAGCAAAATCAAAGCAGATGGCCGCCTCTAAGCAGCACCACTCAAATTTTCATGTTTTTTGGGAGAACTTCCAGTGGTTGGAGAAGTGCACATGAAAGTAACCTGGAGGGGCGTGACGTACAGGGCAACCTGTACGTCACGCCCCGTGACGTACAGGGCAACCTGGTTATCATCGATACATATGGACCTGCGTTATGCGGAAGGGATACAATCAAGGCGTTTAACAATTGTGGAGTGGCCATGTTGAGGCCAAATCTCGTCGCAAACCTCAACACGCACAAGGAAGACCACACGAGCCAGGAAGTTCAAACTTTGCTCAAGGACTTCGAAGATGTGTGTGCGCCAGGTGGAGGACTATACAAAGGTCCACCGGTGAAGCTTATACTGAAGGAAAATGCCGCGCCCACTTTCGTGAAGCACGTACGGTGCCATATGCTTTGATAACCAACGTGTCTGGTGCTTTGGACCGATTGGTTGCCGACGGTGTGATACTACCAGTTATGGGTGCAAAATTGGCAACGCCAGTGGTTCCAGTTCTAAGACTAATGAATCCATTCAAATGTGTGAAGATTTTTGCCTGACAGTGAACACGGCCACAGTTACTGAACAGTACCCACTACCCCGTGTGGATGACATCTTCGCACGACTCAATGGTGGTGAAGTATTTAGTACACTGGATTTGACTCAAGTGCACAACTAGCTGCCCCTGGACGACGAGGCCAAGAACCTCACACTTATAAACACTCACACGGGCCTATTATGCTTCAATAGGCTTACATTTGGGATTAGCTCAGCTCCGGCCATCTTTCAGAGGCATACGGATTTCTTATTCAAGGATCTCCCGGGTGTACAAGCCTAACTGCACGACATCATATTGGCTGAGAAGCGCAATAATACTTCATTGTTAGAGCAACTCTTGCTGCGCATACGGGACTATAGTATCAGGCTAAACATTAAGAAATGCAAATTCAGACAACAAGAAGTCACCTTTTCGGACCTCGAGTTGATGCTTATTGGCTCAAACCGAAGGACTACAACATTGAAGCAGTTCTTCAAACACTGGTCCCCAAGTAAGTGAGTGAGCTGAAATCCTTCTTGAGCGTAGTAAACTATTATTTCAATTTTTTACCGAATCCTTTCACAGTTCTAGTGCCATTATACAATGGGCTAACTAAAAAAGCTACGTGAAAATGGCCGCAGGTACACGAGGAAAAAGTTCGAAAGGTTAAGCAGGCTATACAAAGGTCAAAGCTTTTGACACACTTTTACCCTGACAAACCTTTGAAGTCGGAATGTGACGCTTCAACTATAAGAGTGGGGGCAGCAGCTTTCCTATCGCATCAATGGCACAGACTATTTGATTAGATTTCGCCCCAGAACTTTGTTCAAAGCGTAACGAAGCTATTCCCAACTAGAAAAGGAAGCACTGGCCCTTATATTCGGCGTGACGCGATTTAAGAACTACTTATATGGCAATCAATTCGTTCTGGTGACTGACCATAAACCACTGACCAGTTTGTTTAAACCAGGAAAAGATATTCGGTGGGAAAGTGTGTCGAAAAGAGCAGCGTCTCCACACGGAGAGAAGTAGATCGGCATTACGCAGAGAGTCAACTCTCCGCAACAGCTTTCTTTTTTAAAGACGATCGTCTTTCTTGGGGACTTTCGACGCAAAAATTTTGGTCTGTCTGTCTGTCTGTCTGTCTGTTAGTTTATTTGTCTGTTTGTCCACTCTTAACGTTACCGGGTACCCTAAACGGCACTAGACGATATCCCAAACGGCTGACCCCATCTGCAGCGCCCATCATTATTGCTCAAGATTTAGTAATGACACCGCCAAACATGATAATCATGGCTTGCGTGCCATGTTCATGCCGCACTCACGATGCACTCGCGACCGTTTTACTAGCTTCACATTTGCCAAACTTGGTATTACGTCACGTGAATGAATGACGAAGGTATGTGACTGGTGTAAACATGATAATCATGAGATGCGTGTCGTGTAAGAATATGACAACAAGCCACACTCAAGGCACCAATACACTTCGACATAATCTGGTGGCGCCTTTACATTCCTTACCACTCGGATGGATGGATGGAAATGGCTGTACCCCTCAGATCGGGCGGTGGCTCGCACCACCAAGCCGTTTTACTTAGTGAACCAAAAAGTAGACTTATTTTTTTTACTTTAAATAGTGAGGATGAGGATTCGTACTTTGCAGTGAAGGGTTTAGTTTTCACTCGTGCCTTGACTTTAGCAATCAATCAGATAACCTCCTTCTAGTTAGTTCTACCCGCTTAAAGTCTATTTTGCCCTCCCTGTTTCTAAACCCCAGTGCTTTGAAAAACTCTGCGCCATCATCCTCAACTATAGGATGAAGCCTTTCACAGAACAATATCAAGTGTTCGGCAGTTTCTTCGTCCTCTCCACATGCACTGCATACCGTGTCTACCCCTTCGTATTTGGCTCGATATGTCTTGGTTTGCAATACTCCCGTCCTGGCCTGAAACAGTAGAGAACTACCCCGAGTATTATCATAGATTTTTTCCTTGGCAATTTCCTGCATAAAGTTCGATAGATCTCTAGTGCGCACTTCTTAATCATTCCGATTCTCGACATATCGGTCTCAGCTTCCTTCACCTTATTTTTAACCGAAAATTTCTTTTGGTTTTGCCCCCTGCTGTTTTCTTAGTATTTACCAGTCAATTTCCTGGTTCGCTTCCTCCATTCGTATCGACATTTTCATGTACAAGTAGCTGAAAACCTTCCTAGCCCAACGCTGCTCCCCCATTTCTCTCAATCGCTTCTCAAATTTTATCTTGCTGCTAGCTTCCCTGCCCTCAAATGATGTCCATCCCATATCACCTTGTACTCCCTGATTTGGTGTATTCCCGTGAGCTCCTAAGGCAAGCCTTCCTATTCCACGTTGCTTAATTTCTAATCTTGCTTGAACTTCTGGTCTCATGCACAAGTCCGAATTGCCGAACGTCTGACCAGGAACCATCACCCCTTTTCATAATGCTCTCACAACATCATTCATGCCTATTGTAATTCCACAGTGCCCTGTTTTTCATTACCACTGCACTCCTGTTACCTTTAGTCGTCACGTATGTTTCGTGTTCCCTTGGGTACTCGGCCCTACCCGCCGTGGTGGTCTAGTGGCTAAGGTACTCGGCTACTGACCCGAAGGTCGCGGGTTTGAATCCCGGCTGTGGTCACCACATTTCCGATGGTGGCGTAAACGTTGTAGGCCCGTGTGCTCAGATTTGGGGGCACGTTAAAGAACCCCAGGTGGTGGAAATTTCCGTAGCCCTCCACTACGGCGTCTCTCCTAATCATCTGGTGGTTTTGGGACATTAAGCCCCACATATCAATCAATTAGGTACTCGGCCCATTGCTTATCCATACGGTCAGATATTTGTATTGTTAAGCGGTTTATTGGCGGACACTCAGCGATGATTCACGACAGCGACAGTCAATGCGGGGATCGACTCTCTGCACGAGCTGCTCTTCTTCTTAAGAAAAGGGCGACCCACTAGAAGGCGCTGAAGAGGACGACCCACTGTTCAAAGGCTTTACCACAGTATTTATATGTTATCTCTAGCTTGACATTTTGTATTCTAAGCTCACTACCTTCACTGTCATTAAAAATCATGGCTGCTGATTTTTCCTTACTGAATCTGAAATCAAACCTATCTCCCTCATTACCGCAGATGTTCACCAATCTCTGCAAATCTTCCTTGTTGTCGGCAATTAACACTATATCATCTGCGTACATCAATGCTGGTAGTGCCTGTTCAATGAGTTTTCCTTGTTTGACGAAAGAGAGGTTGAAGCCCAGTCCACTTCCCTCTAATTTGGCCTCTAATCCCTGACGTACATCATGAATAACAAGGGCGACAGAGGACACCCCTGCCTTAGTCCCCGTTTCACCTCTGTTGGCTTGTATGCCTGTATTTCCCACTTTATAACTACCTTGTTACCTTTATAGATATCCTTTAAAAGATTAGTGACAACATCTTCCACGCCAGTGTGTCCAGTATTCCCCACAATTCCTCTTGAACCACGGTATCATACGCTCACTTGATATCTAAAACTGATAGCCACAGGGGCCTGTGTTCCTTTTCTGCTCTTTCGATGCACTGCGTCAGTGAGAACAGATGGTCTTTCAATCCTCCTGTGTTTCTGAAATCCATTCTGCAGTTCTCCCAGCACTCCTCATCCTCTAGCCATGCCTTCAGTCTATCCTTTATAATCAGCATCGCCAGCCTATAGACCACTGATGTTACTGTTATCGGATGGTAGTTGTTCATGTCAGCTTTGTCCCCATTTCCTTTATAGATCATGCTCATCCTGCTAAGTTTCCACCCATCGGGAACTTCCCCATCGAATATTATTTTGTTCACTGCCTCTCTCAAAGCCTGCTTAGACTTCGGACCTAAAGTCTTTATCAGCATAATCGGAACGCCATCTAGGCCTGTTGACGTACTACTAGGAACCCTTTTCTCAGCCCTTTTCCACTCTTGTTGTGAAAATGGAGCCGTTGCGCCACTTGAATTATCCTTGTCTATTGTGGTGCATAAAGCACTTCTTTGTTGAATTTTTTCTGTCACCCTTGTTCTCATATATTCAATAGCTTCGTCCCCTTCTTGCCTAGTACCTTGAGCAGTAGTTATAAACCTCTGCTCTAGGCTCGTCTCTTTTCTTAGGGAGTTTAGATGGTTCCAAAATTTCGCAGCTGCCTTTCTATCTTTTTTATGTTCTTCTGCCAGCCACTAAGCTCCCTTTCTTCTAATCTTTTCATTGATCAGAAGGGAGGCATCCCTTCTACAGCTTAGAAAGATTTCCCATTTTCTTTCAATATCATCTGTCAGTTCACCCCGCTGCTTAGCATGTCTGTGTTCCCTAGAGGCTTCCTGACGTTTCGCTATGCCTCTCTTAACTTCCTCATCCCACCAACTTTTGGGTTGGTGTCTTCTTTTCCGGGGTAACTTGTCACGCGCCTTAGCAAGCTCTAGCTCAATCAGTCTAACTAGATTCGTGTATGTCCACACTGATTTATTATCCTCAGTGATTACTATCTGAATTATTTAGTGGCTATTTCAATTACCCTTTCTGAATAAACATTTTTCTGTAGTTGCTCATCTTGTCTCCTTACATCTTTTACTGCTCTTCCTAAACTTAGCTTGATACGTTTCTCATCACTACCCAGACTTCTGGAGCCACAATCATCTATGTGCTTTCCGCTGAGCCTATCATACATCCTATGTAACATCAGTGCGTAATCTATCGTCGACTGCAGCCTTCCTACCTGTTATGGTATTTGCCCTTCACACTTCTCGGTACTGTTGCAAGTGATCAATACAAGCGTTTCACACATATCCATAATCATTTTGCCATTCGGGTGAGTATAACCATCTATATCTTCTATCTGCGCATTCATATCTCCTGATATAATTATCTCGCACTCTCCTACTAACTCCTGAATGTCATTTGATAAACACTCTATCGTTGCCTAGTTTTCCTCTCTTGCGTTTGCTCCGGTCCACAAGTACACGAAACCAAGGAGTGTCATCTGCCCTGCCACTTTCCCTTTCAGCCATAAATGTTCCTTGCACTCCTGCTTGACCCTTTGCAAGCCTGTACTTTTATGAATGAATGCCCCAATACCACCCCCTTTTCTGCTGCCTTCTGTTCTATTACAATATTTCCACGCGTAGTCTGCATTGTTAGGAGGTTGTTCCATGTTCCTGAGATGTGCTTCTACAAAACCGTATACCATCGGCCTCTCCTCCGTTAGCTGTTCTTCTATCACTTCCCACTTCAGCGTGTTCCTACCATCCTGCATGTTAATATACCCTATGTCTGAATTGGCTCGGCGCTCGTGGCTGCGTGTATTTCTGTCCCGGACTCTACCTACCTTAGATACTGGCACCACTTTGGAATCGTACCTGTCCATACCACCTGAAAAAGAGTCTCCCTGGTTGTTTTCCTCGTTGCTAGCCCTCCTGCACCCCGATGGGCACGGTTGCCCCCCAAAAAAGCTACTGCGCGTCCTGCAAGTCACCAACCCACTTCATGACCTAGCCGCCCATCGAAGTGAATTCTATCTCGTTGAAAACCACCCCACCTATGCTCCTCTCTGTTTATTTTGACCGCCTCAAAGCCTTTCTCTCGACTCATCCGCCATATCTCTTGCTTTGCGTTGACAACCGCTATTTGCAGGTGGCCATCACGCCCAAGTACCTCTGGTATTATGCGTATCACTACCTGTACCTCAGGAGAAGTGGTGGGCATGTCATCAACGCCTTTCGCCAACGTGGTTGCTAGTCCTGCTATATCTTCATTAAAGACATCGTTTAAACCGTCTGAAATTATCACGAGGTTTTGTATATCAGCTGTAGTTTACAGATTTGTGCTCACTTGCCTCATGACTGCTTCTAGTTTGCGTCCTGGGAACGCCCCTACTGCAACCCTCTTGTCTCCTCTTACCCTCTCTTTGATGGGTTCTGTGCATCGATTTAAATTCGAGTCCCCGGCGATTATCACATGCATGACTTTTCAGCTAGAGCGTCCTGCACCTGGGGGTTACTTGTACCTGTAATGCCGGCTGCTTTGTTCCCTCCCAGCCCAACCACTACTTCGCTAAAGCTAGGCCTTGCGACAATCGAACCGGCCAAACCTGATTTTTCGGAACTTGCTTGTCTTTCTTCTACGCCGTTTCGGTTGCAAGTTCTCTACTGTTCTCTCCGTAGGCCGCTCTTCTGTTCCCCTTGGCTAGTGCTTCCTCGGCGGACTTCAGCCTTTCTCCCATAGCCATCGTTTTTTCTTGCTCTGTCGCACCGAGCTCTTGCTCTCGAGCTCGGTGATTCTCATCAGCAGGTCCCTCAGGGACACCATCATTTTCTCCAATTTTTCCTCGACCTCACATTGCCTACACTACGCGTCAGCCTCTTCTCCTTCAGCTTCTACACTTGGGTCCACTTTCAAAGCCACCCCACATCCTGAACACTTTACAGTCTTTTTAACCATGTCTTCCCGACACCCTTTGTCCCTATGACTTGTCTCACTCGATAATTACAAAGCTCTAGCGCTGTCCTACGAAAAAGAGAAAGCCTAAGCTCTCCTGCAATAATTTGCGTGTTAAATGCACGTGCACCTCCTCCACAGAATGGCAAAAGAAAACAAAACAACAAAAAACGAAAAAAATCAAACACACACATGCACAAACTAATAAATACCTAGTGACTGACCCCCGAAAAAGCCGTACAATAAAATAAGTTTTACAGGGGTTTTAACTGCTGCCTTATAATTAAAAAGACAAGCTCAAAACATAAAAAACAACTTATCTGCACAGTCGATCGGGAGCACTCAAAAACACGTCCATTCACCCTGACAGTATGAACCGAACCCCGAACCGAACCCCGAAACCCGAACCGAACAGAACTCAAGGCAGGGACTAATATGAGCGCCCGAGGACTAGGTGCTTGGTGCTTTTCGGACGACTGCATGAGGCCTAGCCACAGGAATGCGCGAACATCCCTCGTCGCTCTAATCTCTAGCGGTGCGTGGACGTCAACTATCTTTGTGCTGACTGTTTTGTTGGTTTTATGTGTGGTGCAGAGAGCGCTTCCTCAACTTTGGTGTTGTGTGGCAGCTTAGAAGTGTGGCAGCTTGGGTTAGTTGGTATGGCATGACGATAGTTATAGCGCGAGATCAAAACGACGACAAAGAGACAAGAAGGACACAAAAGACACGAGCGCTGGTTTGTAAGATTATTCTCTGAGAATGTGGTGATGCGGGAACACCAACTGTTTCGTGCAAGCGGTAGTGTTGAATGACGAACAACCTGTGTCAATGTGATTATGCACAATTGATGGCTGTTTTGTGTGTGTGTTGGGCGGCGATTTGAACGTTTGTATGATTGCAGTGTACGATGATACGTAGGTGTTGGCTGATTTCTGCAGACGTTATCTCTGAATGAGATGGTGCGCACTGACGCGGTTTACTTTTGGGTGCTTACTTGCTGCATGTGGACACCTTTAGGCGCGACGTGGGCCGGTCGCAATTCAGTTCGCAAGTAGACTGACGGCTTCATCATACTTGAGCCGGATTAGTTTGGACCGTGTATCGTTGAGTAATACTGGTTTCACTCGAGATCGCGAGCACCAAGATTGTCGCTGCTGTGCAGCGTGGTACAGCCTAATCCAAATCAAGCTTGGTACAGACGCTCTGATCGCGATCACAAGTGCCTGTGTGACACGCTATAAATATTGTATTAACGTGACAGCGTTAGAGAGATCGTGTCGTAGAAATTCCGCCGTCGGCCTCGGCACCATTGGTTGTGAGCGAAAAATTGTCCGTGGTCAAAAAAATCAAGAAAGAAGCAAATAAAACAAAAAAATAATATTTTCGGTCTCATTGAGGATCAAACCAGTGCCGTTCTCCTGGCAAGTAGGGGTCCCACCACGAAGGCACAATGTTACGTGCAGAAGCTTCGGGAAAAACACTGCATAATAGGCATGTACCAGAAAGAGTCTCCTTAACGCATTTTTTTAGACAGGTGTCAAAAGGAAAACGAGTCCTTTCGGCGAGTTTAGGTGCAATTGGGAGGCGATTAAAATACGTCGAAGAAGGCTGGGATAGTGAAGCCATTGCCGCTGAAAACATACACGAACTTTCAAACAGCTCTAATATTGGACAACTATGTCCATCTAGCGGAAAACGTATCATGCCTTTCCAGAGGACATAGACAATCTACGTCCTATATTCTTTACGTCATGCGCAGGTAAAGTCACGAAGAAAGCCATACAACGGCGCTTAAGAGACTATTCAGAGGAACAGAACATCCTTCCTGACACCATGTTTAATTTTTGACAGCATCTTTATGCCCAAGACGTTCTTTTACAGCATAGGCATGAGATAATCGACCTACCCACCCCAACTGCCCGATGACAAGAAAGGGCCACCCTGGCAATAGATTTTTAACAGGCTTTCGATAACGTAAGAAACCACACCATCATGACAAACTTGATCGAAATTGGCTGTCGACCAAAAATATATGCCTACATCACAGTTTTATTAAGAGGATCAACGGCACCAATACACATGGGTAATCTATCCTCACAACCAACTACTATGGGTAACTTACCACGGCACCCCGAAAGGCGCAGTGATATCCCCATTCTTATTTATTATTGTCCTCCTTAAACTACCGCATGCCTTGCAACAAATTTTGGGGATCCACCATGCCCTGTACACAGACGATGTGACCATATGTTCTAAAGGGTAACTACAACTCACAGAGAGCAAACTCCAAAAAGCAGCCTCGACAGTCCTGTCCATCGGTAACGCCGAGAGCCTTGAGTGCTAACCCTCTAACTCAGAATTGCTCGTTTTCCGGCACAGATATTTGAAAACGACACCTCTTAAAATAAGATAGAAGACACTTATGTTGAGGAAGCCAGAAACATCATAATCCTAGGAGCATACCTTACCAGCATGGGAAACATTGCGATGCCACTACACAAACTTAGGAATAGGTGCCTCCAAATCTCAGCCATGATTAGCAAGATTGCCACCAAGCACATGAGGCTGAAGGAACAGGACCTCCTGCACCTTTTTCAAGCTTTTGTGGTCAGCCTGGTAGCATACAGCTATCCCTTTTTCCATATGAACAAAAACATATTGTTATGAGACAATGTCCCACAAAACCGGTTAGATAGGCGCGGAGAAAGATGACGTGATTTTGCGAAGCACTCGTTTCGTTATGCAAACATGTACACATAATTATATACGTATAAACTCAGATTATTGCTCTATTCTAAGAATAAATTTGTTTATGTAAATATTTGTATGCATTACATTAAGCAGCACACTTCCCTAGGCTATCGGTAATCTTTCTGTTATACCTCCATCATTCCAAATCTGAACAGCAAATTTTAAAACCTCTCGACTCTTGGCCAATCCTCCATAGTGGATATGCGCCACTAACAATAGGAGAACGACAACAACAACACTCGTTCTCCATCTTGGCTTGCGCATCGGTGCTCTGCAAATTCATCTTCAAGCGCCTAGTTTCGCGTGTACCTTCACGTAAAATTTTGGTGGCTGGTGCTGGGTTACAACACACGACAGAGTTACGCAGCGGACGCCTAGTCGCTGCTTCCGACATGTCCACCAGCAGCAACGCTTTGTAAACTGCTGCGCATAATGCATCAACGGCGCCGACCTCACCTGTTTTTCTCGTGACCACTTCACCCCGCGATCCCGGCAACTTTTCGGGAACGGAAGGCGAGGACGTGGATGAGCGGCTTAAACTGTACGAGCTCGTCAGTGGAAACCACAGGTGGGACCCAACCTTGATGCTGGCAAACATCATCTTTTATTTGCAAGGAACTGCCAATGCATAGTTTTATAACAATGTGGACGCGATCATGAGCTGGGACGAATGCAATATTAAGTTACGCGAGTTGTTCGGTCAATCAGCCAGCTGCAAGCAGGCCGCAAGGAAGAACTTGGCACACGTGTTCGGACGTCTACGGAGTCCTACCTGGCGTATAAGCAAGATGTGCTGAACCTCTGCCATAAAATTGACCGAACCATGGGTGAAGCAGACAAGGGAGCGCACGTGCTCAAGGGCATCGCAGACGATGCATTTAACCTCCTTGTGTGCAAAGGCTGCTCTACCGTGCAAGATGTTATCTCAGAGTGCCAACGCTTTCAAGAGGCTAAAAGCCGTTGCATTGCCCACCACTTTACGCACCTTGCCAACACTGTTGCAACATCAACTTGCAAGGATCTTCGTGTGTTGACCCAGCACAATTCACACTCCGGTGACATCACGAGAATCGTACGCCGCGAAATCGACGCCACATCACCCGCACCCTTGGGAGAAGTAGCACCGAGTGAATATTATCCGTCCATTTCGCTAATACAGACCGTTGTTTGCAAAGAGCTAGCCAACGCGGGTATTCAGGCGGTCTGTTCAGTGCACCGTCCCGACGCTGTCAGTTCGTCTACCGCCAGCCACCCACAGCATTATCGGCGTCCTGCTACACGTAACCGTGACCAAAATGCATGGAGGACACCGGACGACAGGCCGATTTGATTTCGATGTGAACGAGTGGGACACATTTACCGCCATTGACGAAGCACGTGAACCTCACCGTATCGGGCAAACTCAAGATTTTCTAACCTCCACTCACCAGCCCATCTGTATGGCCAGGAACTACCACGGCGGGATGGCTCAGATGATTTGGACCCGACCACTACGACCACTGCCCAGCACAGTCGATTACCTTCACCTCGACGTAGATTTTCCCGGTCTCCGGTGCCGCCCCGTTCCCCGTCCCCATCCTCTGCCCGGCGGTTTTCTCCGGACAACTAATGGCTTCAGCTCCTGGATGTGACGCTGCTGATACGACTTGCTCTCCAATTCCTCTGTTGACGCTGCCACCCAATCAAAACCTGATCGATGTTGAAGTTGACGGTTTATCTGTTAAAACCTTGCTGGGCACTGGCACCCATATTTCTGTGATGAGCTTGCACATTCGTGACCACCTAAAAAAAGTCCTTACTCCAGCCCCTTCACGCAGTGTTCGTGTTGCTGATGGTGGTACGGCTTCTGTTATTGGCGTCTGTACTGCACGCGTCACTATCGCCTGCCGTCAAACTTGAGTTCTCTTTACTGCTCTCTCTCACTGCACCAATGATGTGATCCTCGGTCTTGACTTTTTGTCCACTCATTCCACCCTCATCGACTGCTCACCTGGTACTGTGCAACTTGACCTACGGTGTTCGATTGATCCACCCAGTCCACCCCAAGCTCGTATGTGCTCTGCTGAGCATGTCCGTTGGTCACGGAAAACTGTGACCTGCATCACCGTAATTCCCTCACCATCAGTATCCGATGGCGACTATGTGCTCGCGCCCATTACATCCATTCTTTTGACTTAAAGTGTTACCTTACCACACACTGGTATTTAGCTACGTGCAAACAGCGCCTTGATTTCTGTGCTCAACTTTGCTCTGTATCCACAAGTGCTCCCGTGTGGCATTGCCTTCACCATGCTGGCTCCTTCTAACGAATGCGTCATCTCAGCTCTGTCTTCGAACGATGCTGGACAAAAATGATCGCGTCAGACCTTTTGCCGCATCAAGCTTCTTCCCGTCGTTGAGTCATACTGGGACGTATTTGACTTTTGCGATCGTCCGCTAGGTCAAACCACTGCTGTAAATCTCCGCATTGACACCGGCGATGCCTCCCCTGTCCATCGACGGCCTTACCGCGTCTCTCCAACCAAGCGTCGTTTAATTCAAGCAGAAGTTGACAAAATGCTCGCCAGAAACACAATTGAGCCATCATGTAGTCCATGGGCTTCCACACTAGTTCTTGTAAAAGGGAGGGCAACACTTGGTAACACTTTCTGTGTTGACTACCGATATCTGAACAAGATTATTAAAAAGGACGTCTACCCGCTACCGCGCATGGACAACGCCCTGAGTTGTTTTCACGGTGCTAAGTATTTTTCGTTCATTGATGTAAGATCAGGGTACTGGCAAATAGCTGTCGATGACATGGACCGCGAAAAGACCGCTTTTGTCACGCCCGATGGTCTTTACTAGTTTAAGGTCATGCTCTTCGGGCTAGGCAACGCTCCGGCATATCGAGCGGATGATAGACTCTCTCTTGCATGGGCTCAAATGGTCAACTTGTCTATGTTACCTTGATAACGTTATCGTCTTTTCTCCGACCTTTGAGACCCACCTCGACCGCCTATCCTCAATACTGGCTGTTTTTCGCAATGCCGGTCTGCAACTGAACTCGTCAAAGTGCCACTTCGGACGCCAGCAACTAACCATGTTGGGCCACCTTGTCGTCTCTTCTGGTGTACGCACGGATCCCAATATAGTGCGAGCCATGCGGAACTTCCCCATTCTGACCTGCACCAAGGAAGCCCGCAGCTTTCCTGGTCTGTGCTCCTACTTTCGACGTTTTGTAAACAACTATGCGGAAGTAGCCCGTCCTTTCAGAAACTTCAGAAAAGATTGGAATGCGTGTAATAATTTAAGCCCAGATGACTCCAAGAAATGATGCAAATTGTTGCACTAAAAGCAGAGTTTGTCCACAAAACTCGATCATACGACGACAAAATACGTTCTATCTCGCATTTCACTCTCCCGATGACGTTAGTATCAGTTTCTAATCACTGCGTATCTCTTACAGAGGCAAACTAGAAGACTGGTCTCGCGTTGACTCTTCTGCTGCCCTCGTACCATCATTTTGTTTGTTTTCAAGTTAGTACTTAAAAGAACAACTCCTTTTGTATTGGATGAAGTATAAGGAATGATTTTTGATTTTTCATGCACACTTGTGTGGCCTATCTGGAACCTTATGAATATTTGATGAGATTTATTACGTTGAACCAATTAAAACGCACAAACGGTGTCGTTACTTCCGATCATGAATATAGCCACTGCGTGTCGCTGTATTTCAAGAACAATATGGTTTCTTCGTTGAAATAAAACTATAACTGCTCTGTTTTTGGTGTTGTCACTCGCGCAGCGATATCTGAGCAATCTACAGATCGACAAGAAGTGGTGAAAACTTCCCGTTTATTTTTTGTGTCACAGGGCCCCTTTATTACCATACGAGAGACGTTGCTGACCCAGCTCATAGATGCGCTATTAACTGAATAATTCCAACAGATCCCATGCGCTGTAAGAATTGATGTAATGCGAAGCAGCGAGCAAAGGGATGTGTACATTGCTGAAGTCATTCATGTCAAATGAAGTCATCCATGTGATCGAATTTAGTTTCTTTGTCATGCACGCATCGGTGTACGATCTTTTAATGCCATTCTAGCGAAACATGTACTAGTACGTACAATGCATGACCTGTCATTAAGTTCATCACGCACTTATGTCATGACATCCATATCACTATTTTCACGTTAACACCCGTAGTTTTTGTTCGTAATACAATCGCGTCCTTCAATGCTAGTTTCGGTGTGTCAAACTAGCGAAATGACTGCGAGAAAGTTCATACGGATTTCTCAGAAAAAAAAAGCCTGTTAATTGCCAAAAAACTTGTCTTGGTCCGAGTTAGAACTCGGGACCAATGCCTTTTCGGGGCGGTCACTTTACCATCAGCGCAAACTAGGAAGCTAGCAGATGTCAGCGCGAAAATAATTCATTCACAACTCGATGCTCAGGGACACAAACTAAAGCACGGACCAAGATCATTTTTTTTTTGCATCTAGAAGGCTTTCTTTCGGAGAAATCCACGTAGATTTCCTTGTGGCTTTGTGCTAAAGGTGGGCGGTTGTCTGTTTTCCTTTTCTTGAACCCCCTCTCACAACCTTGCAGGATTCCGCAAAAACATTTCCATTACTTTGGTTTCATTTTGTCTGTAATACTGAGTCTTATTTGCGTTACAGAATTCAGCGAATAGAAAGCTCACGGAGGACAACAAGAACTGTTGGTTTTTACGTCGCACGGCTCCCAAAAATCTAGCCAGTGGGAGAACAAGGACCTAGTAAACTGTAATACATCAAGAGTGGCTAGACCAAAAGAAGGTCATGATAAACGTCGAGAAAAAAGTTAGGGACCTGCAAGTCCGGTAAGATATGTCTTTTATTCCTTACTGAGATGAAGTAGGAGAACTATCAGTGTCTAGTAGCTAAAAATATCGCCATAAATAATAGGTACCAAAAAAAGCACTACGGCCATCAGACAGAAATTTGGCACTTGTGGATGACCGACGAAGGAAAGGCCAACATAGCGAAGCACACCTAGAGCGCGGTGTGCCGATGAAAAGCGTACTCAAAAATATAAGAACATCTGTTGCAAGCAAGTTAAGGCCAGCACATTTGGCGGAGTGCATAACTCTGCATAACATCAAGCGGCAGTTTCACATTGCTGCTCTTGAACAGTGTCACGCTAATGATGCTGTTAGCGTAGATATGTGGGCGCAAGCAATGCAAGACAAAGATGAAACGCTTGTCAACCTGTATAAGGCACTGGGTGCAGTGAACCTAAATGGTACTTTTGGTGCGACGGATTTTGCCCTTGCGACAGATTTTGCCCTTGCTTTTACGTGCGTACCACAAGTGTGACCGTTAGCCGTGGATACAGAACACCACTAGCCCTTCAATGACAATGCTTTTGATGCGGTAACGACCGTCCTAGCAGTGTATACGTACGTTACAAAGCGGGTCTTGTGAGAGAAATAAGCGATGAACTCGCATCCGACGGTATTTTTTTGTGAGCTTTGACAGTGGCTGTTGGCGTCGCGGCAGCTCTAATACTTGAGTGGAGGAACTATCGCTGCAGAGCGCAAGTTTACTATAACTTTATAGAATGTTGTGCCTGCATACTTTTCCGCTTCAGATGCCTCTCGCGATTCGCCTCACGTGTCAACTTGCAATCATAGTGCGTGCCACAATTTTGCTGTTAGCGCTGTGGCGGTGGTGGTTATTACTCTGGATTCGGAATACTCTTTTCACAAAGGTGAGTGAGCGGTAGTACTTACTTGCTGTGCACAGCTATTACTAGAAGTGCATTTTGTGTTGAGTTTCTCACGGCAAAGGAGAATCATGGACGAGAAAGGCATACTGCACGCGTGCATAATTCCTTCCTACTTCTCAGTGCTGGCATAAGCAATTCAAAAGGAATGCGATTGAGAATTTGGTTTAGCCTACAGAAGTCATTGGTTCACTTTTCGCGAAAGTTTAGTTATGATGATTTTTAAAATGTTTCTGATGGTTGTAACCTAGTCTGGCGAATAAACGCTCGGTGAAACTTCGCAGCCTGTTTCCCTTTGTGCTTTCACCTGCCGTGGTAGCATAGCCTTATTGGGTGTCGTGCGACTATGCTGGAGGACGCAGGTTCGACTTCCGGCCACGGCGGCCGTATTCGAATGGGGGTAAACTGCAAAGAACATCCATACGGCAGTAGTGGCACGTGTAACTCTTTCAATTGTATATGATCGTACTTTCACGCATGGACTATAGAGTGGCATCAGGTTTTCTAGAATGTTGAAAAATTAAGTGTGATGCTTTTTTACGTGCCTCGTTGAATTCATGAGGGCTGTTGGTGCCGTGCGAAGCTAAAAATTCGTGGGCTTACCAAGTATGCCGACACCAAAAAAATTCATTTTTTTTTTACACTCTAAGGTAATCGATAAAGCAAGACTGCTTGGGAAGCAGAGCTCCTTGTATTCATGACAAATTGGTAGTATGAAGCAACACGAGACACACATAGAAGTGTGCGGAGCATCGTGCGAATGCCTGACGATAAAAAAAGACAGGCTTTTACTCTACACTAATAAAACAAAAGAAAACGTCACTCCTGCATTGCTTACAACAATCTTAGGTAAAAGCAATCGCTCGCGACTGGCCGCGGCCGGGTATAGGCTTGGCGTGCGCATGCGCGCGAGCAAGACCCCCGTGATTGAGGAGAAACTTGAACGCTGAAGGAGGATCGTTGCTCTTTTGGTCCTTGCCGCGAGAGGGCGCGACGGGTAAAGCGCCCGAAAGGGAGGAAGTCGCTGCGCCGAAGGAGGAACGGAGCCCGTTTCTACATTCTCGCTCCCCCGTTTTTTTAGAGTGTAGTTGTGCGCTGCCTCTGACAGGAGGCATGGTGCAAGTTTGACATCGAGAAACGTGACAAGCCACTGGTTTTCACATCAAAGTACATTAACGATGAAGTCTCCAATGACTATTACCGGCTATTCTGTAAGCACACCACACTGAAGTTGTGCAGTAAGAAGTTAATGAGGTCAGTCCGCAAGGTTCCTGGTGAGATGTACACTGTTGCGAAGGTGAAGCCGTGCGGCGTTTTACCACCGCAAGCGTCACCACAACTAATCTGGGGAAGCGAATTGAGGCAGTGCACATATGGATGGGAACCGAATTCACAGGCACCATAGGACCACCAAGTTCCCGAATCTTCCGGAACTTGATGTGAATAACTTTTCCTGTTGCTTCAGAGTGCGAGTGGAACCAGAGACATTTTGGGATGCCCCTTTCATTCGATGTATGTGCTTCAGTTAACCCATCTCTCCATTGAACAAGCCATCGGACACGTCAATGTTTAGGAAAAGCATGTATGACTTGTCCAAACAAAGTACATGCTTCGTTCAACATTGCTTCTTTTGAGTCCATGGCCAATAGGCCAGGGGCAAATGGTTTATATACTTAGGTCGCCGTTAGTGAGATGGACAGCATGAACGGCGGGCCTAGATGTTTAAGGTAGCGTTTAAGGGTCGCTGGTTCAAATCTCTAGTGGGTGCATGAAATTTTTCTTCTGCTTTACTTTTCTTTGTTTCTTGTCTAATTATATATATATACACGTACCTAAAAATATGCGGGACACGACGGCAATGGCAAAATCAGCCGAGAGTGTTCTCATAATTGCTATTTTGCTATTCCAATAAAAGCAAGGTAAATTGATCCAAACACAGCTCGGGCCA
Source organism: Rhipicephalus microplus (assembly GCF_043290135.1). Classification (NCBI taxonomy): domain Eukaryota; kingdom Metazoa; phylum Arthropoda; class Arachnida; order Ixodida; family Ixodidae; genus Rhipicephalus; species Rhipicephalus microplus. The sequence continues at coordinate 7,947,340 of NW_027464597.1, read as the reverse complement.
CTCCGACTCAGTCATGTGGCCCTTAAAAAAGTGTGAAACAAAATGCAACTGCAACTGTACTGAAAGAAAGGAACATGTATTTAGAGATTCTTTCAGAAGTCACTTAGCCTTCACATCGAGTGAACCCTCTTATTTATGAAGAGCCAGTTGCCTTCTGAATTTTAAGCGCAGATCTAACGGCTGTGCTTTAGTAGTTGCTCCATGGGCAATGCTTAAGGAACTGAAAAAAATGTTATAGATGCGTTCTTAAGCTGTGGTATGCTTTAATCGACGCACATCTAGCTGGCCTGGGTAGAATTTTGCATTGGCAATGCAATAAGGCAACTCCTGATGTTCTGACCTTGCTGATTTCACCTCCTTCACCGCTGCTGGTTATTTTAGACTTCCAAGGCATCAGAAAATGTTGCCATGTGAAAGCTAGCCACGAGGCTTCATGCTTGCTGCTGCATTTTTCTTATTCACTGCATAGAAAATTCACTTGAATACGGTCGTTATAACCAATAGATCATTACATCTCGAAACATTATCAGTGGGTTTGACTGTATCCTCAAATGACCAATAAGAGATGAAGTAACTAGCAGTAAGTGTGTTTTGCGTGTGCATGGTACCTTTTATTTCTTTGATGCTTTTTGTGATTTCTACATGCTAGGTGTGTGATTAAATTTCTCAACTTTCAATTTTCCATCGGTCAAACTACGCAGTGAAAAAACACTACAGAAGAATTTCGATTATACGTCCTCCGGTTTCGCGATGACTCGCATTTTACGATGAATCGGTTTTTGGTCCCGGCCATTTCGCCCTAGAAACAATGTATTGAAAATCTTGGTTATACGATGCAGTTTTACGCCAACCCTGCATCTACCAACCTTCAGATTCTGTCACGAAAAAAAAACACCTTACTTGAATAACACGACGACTAAATATTCACGAGTACAAATAATGAACTTGCATACCCCAAGAAAGACTACAGGAAAGTAGAGTCATCTTAACCGAATGGAAAATTAATTTTACTGATAGTTCTTGCACGTCTACGTTCGCCTCAATCGGGTGCATACGTACCCGGGGTCGTGTACTAGGCGAGCTCCATCCACATAGAGTATACAGAGCTCCATCCGCATAGAGGCTCAGCTGACCGAAAAGCTGACGTTTTCACATTTTCGGTCCGTGGAAACATTTCCTGTTCGACATATGGCTGACCTCTTGCCTCTGTCACACTCGCAGTCGCTGGTTTGCGCACGAATAAGGGGACGACGCAGCTGCTTTCGGCATGCAAAATTACTTTCACTTGACGTCGACGTTCAAAACAACAGCGGGACACCACTAGTTGTACTTCACAAGGCAACAAATTACAACATGCACAGCTCTGTGGCGCACGGACGCATCGTACATAAACTCTTGTTCGTCGTCATTATGTGATAGCGATGGCACTGCATCTGACTCTTCTGATGGCAGGATCACGGCAACACGGTGTCGGTTTCATTTTCACGCGCAGGCAATTTTCGAACTCTGTTTGTCGGTAGAAAGAAGCGCGTCGGATTTGATGGTTTTTAAGGCTGAGAATAAGGATTTGCTCGGACCTCCTTCAAACAAATATTGCTAGCATTAGCTACGACTGACAACTACAATTTAATCTACCCTCGTTGCAGATGTAGAAGGTCATGCCGTGGGCAGTCAGACAGTATGTAGCCGCTTTTTGGGCAAGGCTGAGTGTTGCGGTCAATAATCTCAGTTTTTTTTTTATTGTGCGACGCCTGGGTTATACGGTGGTTTTGCGTGGTCCACTAAAAGTTGTGTAATTGGGGTTCCACTGTACTTGCAAGGACACAAATCAGGATGAAGGTATTTATGGTTGTAGAGTTCTGTAATGGCTCGTCGTTTGATTAAATTGCCTTGCCTTACCATGACTCAGGTTTAATTTCTGATTGGAAGTTCTCATGTGGTCTGTTACCTGTTCTGTGCTTCTGGTTTTGCCTCTTAACTCCATGAATGTGTCGTCCTAGTAAATGTTTTGCTTGGGCGAACCCATCTTTCACATTCTAATCGGGTTAGTGTTGCCTAAGACTTGATAAATGGAGGAACGTGACCACTTCTCGTCTTTCATGCAGGTCCGCTACCAGAAGATTATCGAGAAGAGTGGCCACCAGGCGCTGCCCTGGGTCCGCTACATCACGCAAAATGGAGACTACCAGCTTCGCACAATCTGAACACTGGTAGACAGTAAACGGCAGTCGGTGTACCTCGCACAGTGTTCTACGACGTGTAGTCTATAACTCACTTATTCACGTACGTTCACAAGTGCCCTTGCGGTGTGCAACTTGTATTTTTGACATGAAATCACCTCATGTCATCTTTTTACTTTATCTATTGTAATATGAATACGGGTCATTCTACCTCAATTGTTCAAGCTGTAACATTTAAGCATTGAAGATTTTGCCGATAGAACATGTTGCTTTTTGCAGTAACACATGTTCTGACAGATAAGCTCTGCATCAAAATGTTTTGCTCCCATGAAATCTTTGCAAATTTCACTCACTTCTGTTCAACAGCATGTAATTGAAGTGCTTGACATCTACCTTTCTATGTTTATCTAATACATTCACTTCAATCTCGATTATATGTACCTGGCTATATGATTTCATAACGTTCCTCAGCTGAATTGTGTGGTGCACAACGTGCCAAAATTACTGGTACTATTTATTTATTTTGTTTCTATACTGTCGTTCCCAAATGGGGTTTTTATTTTTAACAACCTATATATTGGGCTGGATCCACTTAAAATGAAAAAAAGAGAAGATCAACATACAGTAATTCTAGATTGCAAATGCACAGTTTATATATATTTGTGTACACTGATAAATAGCAAATAATATACATTAGCAAACAATATAATTTGGGTAACTTATACAAGTTACATACATAGTAGATTAGAAGCAGTATATTGCTTAGAGATTATTCGTAGAATACAGAGCATATAACACTTGTATATCATCCGTTTGTCTGATCTGTGTCATCATAAAATGCTTGTTACTATTTCAAAATTTCTATGCTGTCGTTCACAATAAAGTTGAGGAAAACTACAGTTTCAAAAAGTAATTTCAAGTCATTGTAGTTTTTTGTCCAAGCACAACGAATTATACATCATATCAGATAAATTAAACAAAATCGTTACCTCTGCTCGTCGTAAAATTTTTTTTATTTTCTACAAGGAGCAGCAATCAATGGCTAGGAGGCCTATCGTCAATCTATACGAATCGTCGAGCCATCAAGACTATCGCGGTGGCAAGGACTGTGACGAACCGCAGCTTGCATCGTCCGTAGCCTGAGCAGAAGGTGACGTCAAGCCGGTCGAACAGCCTGTTGCCGATGGCTGCCGCCTGGTGCTCCATACCCGGGCAGTGATGCCTGGTGGCCGAACGGGCAAGGCACGACCGGTGATTGGCAAGCTCACTGTGGAGACATTATATCAACTAGAGTCAATTTCTTTTCATAGGAAGTGTATTCACGGCCTTTATTTGTACCACTTTTCACCAGTATTTTGGGCGGACGGATGGACGGACGCTCGCACAGGGTACGCATGGATGGACGCATGCACGAACAGACGGACGCACAGATGAACGGATGCTTCACCCCACTCATCATCATTCACTTTGTGAATGTGCTGTTATTTTTATACAGGATGTCCCAAGTAACTTTAGCCAGAGTTTAAAAATATGCCAGAGCACATAATTACGATGCGACCAAATGCAGCTTACTCACCCTTGCCTGGAGCTAGACTATTTTTGTGTTCTCAAATATTGTTTAATTAAATATTTTTAATTGACTAACTTTTCAAAAAACAAAGATAAATAAATATTTTCAATGAAGAAGTTGTTGATCGGTTTGCAAAATGCCCGATTAGACAGTTTCTAACTTTATATCTGTTAGGTATTAGTGTTTTTCTGCTAATTGCAAATGCCGGCGAAATACAAAAGATACCACGTGACAAACCCGCTCGCACGTATGTGCGCACGATGATTCTAGTGCTCCCTAACGTTTCGTATACGAACGACAGGCTTTCCTCGCACTGGTTCTCACAGCGATAAGCACTCTCAGCGGTTATCGGTTTTGTGGCCGATAGCAAAACACGTTCATCATAAAGCCACCATCATCGATAAGATCCTGCTGAGACACCACAATGTGGCAAATACAATGGTCGTTCGTAAATACCCCCACCACTTTGCAGCGCATTTACTTGAGTAAATGCGTCGCAGAGTGGTGGGGGTATGGCGTGGTTGTTGCGTGATTGGTTATGGTTTGGGAATAATTATTTGCTATTTGGTCTCTATTATTCTTACTTATTTAATAAAAAAGAAGCGCTAGTTTCAACGTCAAGTGAAAGCCAAGTAAGGATGCGCTTGATTGAATTACAAACACGCGATTCAGTGCCTACATATACGGGTAGTTTTGCAGCCCGAGCAGTTGTTTTGGGGGACGAAGCTCCTCTCAGTCTAACCTTCTCTTGCGTCAGGCGTAACCAAGAGAAGAAGAGACGAGAAAAAATATTCGGCAGATCCCACGTACCATGGTATCGACGTTATGCGAAGCATGCTTAGAGAGGTGATGCATAGGGAAGGTGGAAGGTGGGAGGGAAGGGGACCATGTTGCAATTTTTTTTATTGAGCTACATGTCACGAAATGACGCTAAATATATGTAAAAATGTTGGACGCACAGAGATGTGTTGAAGAGTTGCAGATATTTATATAACCAGTTGTTTACACTTGCGCAACAATGCCAACTGCAACATGCGTATTAGCGGCACCACAAGCTGATATGAAGCGCTGATGCTCGCGAGGATGCTGGGCCTGGACACTTCTACATGAATCGATTTCTGCGCATGGCAACTAACCACAAATGACGTTAACTTAAGATGGCGGGTGTATGAAAGGAGTACGTATGTAATGTTTATAAAATTGGGTAGGCTGCACTTCAATCATTATTGGCATCTCACAAAGATTAGTCTACTTGAAAAGTAGTTCCGAGACCTGGTGTAGCTCTGTGGTAAAATGTTTTATTGCCACGCAGATTGATTGACTGATATGTGAGGTTTAACATCTGAAAACCACGATACGATTACGAGAGACGCCGTAGTGAATGGCTCCGGAAGTTTCGACCACCTGAGGTTCTTAACGTGTGCCCAAATCTGAGCACACGGGCCTAAAACATTTTTGCCTTCATTGAAAATGTAGACGCCGCAGCCAAAATTTGATCCCACGACCTGCGGGTCGGCAGCCGAGTACCTTAGCCACTAGGCCACCGCAGCGGGGTATTGTCAAGCAGAATGCTTGGGTTCAATTCCAGCTGGGACCCTGATATTTATTCTTTGCATTCAACGGGTCGACGTTGCCGATGTGGAGTATTTCTTAACGCTCGCGCGTTAAGATTGTCCATCTGTGCTCTCTTCATTCCTGGCTAGATACTTAGTGTCAATCACCTGTGGCACATACCTGCATACCAGTGTCACCTACCCGCCCCCGGGTATGTGCCACTGTCAGGTGGGAAGTATTTGACGACGTACGCAAAGGGATTGTGACATTATTCATGTCTTGACCAGCGCATCATATTCGTCAACCATCTTACCCTCCCATGCTAAATTTGTTTCACACCAAGTTAAAGGGGTGACCTCGAGTACACCCAAACATAAGCGGCCAGACATATAGACACGCTCAATGTCGCCGAGGTTCACCAATAAATGCTCCGCATTTAAGAAAGAAGGCAGTATCTCTCGAACAGTATAATAGACGGCGCTGTCTCATGGAAGTACGCACAAACTGCACTTGATTGAGAATATTTTAGATGGCGCCGTACCGCTACTCGTCCATTGGCTGTTGCGTGGGTTATGCCTAGGTGCGCGAGGAAGGAGTGCCTCTCTCAGTCTCCTGGATCGTCGCCGTACGTGGTGAATCGTTGGTGGGGCATGAACAAAACTTCCCCCTCACACGACCCTGGGGGGTAGGACATGCGGGGACAGTTGTATGGATGATGATGGGTTGATGAGTTATGGGAGACTGAGACACAGCGCCTGCGGCACCGCTTTTCCTTTCTATCTGACAACGGCATTGACGAAGTGGAGTAGAGGGCCTCGGTGGCACGTGCTTGTCACCAGACAGATAAAAAGACAGAACACGAATGCACGGATGGATAGACGGCACACGAATAGACGCACGACGGATGGGCGGACGAATGCACGGACACACAAACGGACAGACAGATGGATTGGATGGACGGACGGCCGGGCTGACAGACAGACAGCTGGACGGCCGGCAGGACCGATAGACAGATGGACAGACAGACTAACAGCATTGACAGACAGACAGACACCCATAGAGACGAAAGTACAGACTGACGCTTCGCCCCACTCATCATAACTAACGCCGTGGATATGCTGTGACTTTTTTTTTACTAAAAGACGCTGCCTGCGTCGGTCTTGCGAGGCGAGAGAGGGGGATTCTGCGGGTGTCTTCCTGAGCCGGCACGAGGCGCGAGCATGCGCAGTAAGGGTGTGAACGGTGCCTCTGCCGACGCCGAAGCGCGATGTCGCACGAATAAAAAGTGCTCGAGATTTAAAAAGTGTTTAACACTTTAGAGTGATTCGTACTCTACTATGGGAGAGCAAAAGGTGCCGCAGTTCCAGATAGACAAGAACGTGTTTAGAAAAAAAAAATTGTTTGGCGATATTGAGTATTTCAGATAGATGACAACGTGTTATAAAAAAAGTATTTGGTGGTTTTAGTACTTTGTACTCGAACAATGGGAGAGCAGTGGCCGTCCCGATTTACTGGTGAACGGACATTAAAGCGAAGTACCACGCAACGGAAAGGGGGTGCTTATTGCATACTAGTGACAGCACTACAGGTGTGCACAAATGTCTCATGTATCAAAGTCACTTAATTGGCACGTACAAATAAGAGAACATAGACACGATGCCACTTACAACACTGTAATACTTTCGGATTACAAATAACTGATGAAAACTAAGAGAAAAGGAAACACAATAAATGCAAGTTTGAACAAAATCACATATTTGCGACGAGATGCAAGATATTTTTTTCCTTGCCAGTTGATTTGATTCCGCATTTAAAAAAATAAAAAAAAACTTGTATGCCATCTTCCTATAAAAGCTTCATCACTGTGCGATACTATCTCTTCGATAAGGTGCGTTTAGAAAAAGTGGGTCTTCGATGAAGTACTGAACCAAGAATGGTGTTTAGAAGAAATGATTAACAATTTAGAGTACTTAGTACTCTACTATGAAAGAGCTGAAAGCCATCCTGTGTGTTTAGAAAAAGTGGGTAACGATTTAGAGTACTATAGGTACTCCACTATGGGAGAGCTTAAAGTCGGCCCGTCGGGGTGTACACTGCTTGTCCTGTATGTTTAGAAAAATGTTTAATGATTTCGAGTACTTTGTATTCAACTATGGGAGAGCACTGAGCCATCTTGCTAAAAGCAAGAAGCATACAGAAAAGCCTATAAGAAACATTAGATGCACAGTACGCTGGGCCACTAGAATTTAGCGTGCCACTGAAGGTGACGCGACCTCCATAGACGATCTGGCTTTTTTCACATGCTTGTTCCACTGAATCATGTTCTAAAAGTGCAATTCGGATGCAACCTACGGACCAATAGCAAGAACGCGATCGGTTTGTCTTTTTAACTATCATTTCAATTAAAGTGGTAGTGCTATCCAATTTTGAGGCTGTAACAAGCCTCTAGGCATGGACGCTCCAGATGAAGGGTAGGGCTAGACCTCTGCGCCGGTACCAAAATGGCCCACGGCGCCACGCCAGTGTTTCCATCTTTGGCGGCAGCGTGTTTTCCGTAGAACTATAGATACATATAATTATACGATGAATGACGGTGACGCCGGCGGCAAAATCCAGACGAGTGTGTCTATATAACTGCTATCGCAATATTATATTACGTTCAATATAAAACGAAGAAATGATTAGTATTAGAGACGCCGTGGTAGAGGGCTCAGAATATTTCCACCGTCTGGTGCTTCTTGAGGTGCATTGACATTGAACAAACACATATGTCGCCTCCATATAAATGCGACCACGACGGCCAGGATCAAGCCCATGCCCTTTGGGTAATCAGCCTATAGTCCCGTAACAATGCGCTATACTATACCGTGGCACACCAAATGGTTGTTTGGGTTACGGGTTTTTACGACCCTAAGTGACCTGGTCTATCAGGCACGCCGCAGTGAAACGGTCTATGCAATTTTGACCACATGGGATTCTTTAACCTGCACCGACACTATACGAACACCACGCAGTACCATACGGGCACTAAGCATTTCATCTCTATCGAAATACGACCGTTGTGGTCAGGATCGAAACTGCATCTTCCTTGTCATGAGTAGATATACAATGAACTGAGTTGTTAAAACGACTTAGTTAATCTATTCGCAAGTTCCGTAGACTGTCATGCCACCCCGTGGCCACCAGCGTAATTTTTTCAAAGAGTACTGGAGTAGCGGTGGGATAGCGGCGCTCATAACATGTGCATGTATGTCTTGGCTGGCGTTGGGCTTTCACTAGACCGTTTCTGTTGTAGTTACCGGGTGCACAAAGGCTACTGCAGTCGTTGCACAGCCTCTGTTTGCAAAAAGGGCGTGCTTTTCAGACACATTGAAGTAACAATAACTGAGACGCTTATTAGCATGCATCTATAGCTGTGAATACATTTCGTGCATCATTTGTGCATGAGAAATGCCGGGCACGTTTTGATCTGCTTGCCATTCAGCGCGTGACCTTCCCATTTGTTGCTATTGCGTTCATTGTTTTGCTTTTGCGGCGAAGCTGTAATTTAAAATAAAAATGCATCAGAAATTTCGCCTACAGGCCTTCATGCCACAACAAGTGGTGTGTTTGGCATTCAGGACCTCTTCGCCTTCAACGAGGCATCGTATCCGAGTTTCTGAAGTGTCTAAGTGGCGCATAATATGCCACTGCAAATAGGGTAAAGCCATCGCGAAGAAGAAAAAAAAAGCACTGCAGTGCAGGCTGCACATGTGCTCAGCAACTCCGACCGTAACCCCGATACTCTCTGTGGGAGCCAATATGAACCACCGAGTGCGCCCCCTATAGACGATGAAACTTGCGAATACCGGCAGGTTGGAGAGAATAACTATGTATATTCGTTCATTGTTGGGAAACTTTTTCAACAGGCCAAACAGATCAGCATGCTTGTAAGATCGTTCTTCAATGCTCACGTTGGTCCGTGCACAGCGACTATGTAATATACGTAATCCTGCATAGACATCGTAAGGAGCCGGGAGCGAAGTGGTTTTGTAACAAAAACAACAACAACAAAGGACACTCACTCGCACAATCTGTTCCGCGATTCGTCACCGATACGTGCTGTCATATTGATGGCTCGGTACGAAGGAATAGCGTAGTAATCTTGCATCTTCTCGTCGCAAGATTCCCATTCCCTGGTGAATTCCTTGAGCTTGCAGGCTGTAAAATTAAATTCAGAATAACGAAAGTGGCGATAGGAGGGCAGTAGTCATGTTGCTTCTACGGAAACGCATACGAATACTGGACCGAGGAGTTGTTCGCAAGTGATATTTTGGAAACGCGTCCATCTTGCTATTCCTCTCGTAAACGTAAGGACCTGACCACACGCAGCCATTGCAGTATGGGGCTTCTTGACGCGGCGTCGTGCCCTCTCCATATGAAGAGAGTGAGCGGGCGTTGTGCCCTCTCCCTATAGAGATAGAGGGCGCGTAGCTATGCGAAGCTGCACGCTCACTCTCTTTTTATGGAGAGGGCACGACGCCGCTTCAAAAAGCCCCATACTGCAATGGCTTCGTGTGGTCAGCCCTTAACGTTTTTGGAGGACTGCACTGTAGCTTGAACGCTCCACGTTACATTTGGATAAATGTGACGTTCTAGTCAAGGCAGAAGCAGTGAATATGCAGCGACGCTTGCAAGTGTGTGCTTTCTTGACAATTGAACGCAATAACAATTTTCAACCTCTTTCTTTCCTCACCACTAATCATTTAGGGACAACGCTTTGAACAATGTTATTTTACTGAGCTTATAATGTCTTGCATATTCTTCACACACCATCAAACTCGGGAATTTTATTGTCAAATGTTATTTTTACACTAAAGAAAGCCTACATGTTGGGGCACTACCAAAGATGTTATACGAAGTCTCGGAGAGCTTAATTGTTATCTTTGTCGTGCCATGAAAACCAGGTCAAATTTCTTTTTCTTTTCCAAGAACGCAGGGTATAGAAATGACTTTTCGAAGATTCATGAAAATCATTAGATATAATTGAGACTGCTACGAATTAGTCTTGAGAGGATGGCGAAACAGCGGAGCTGGAACGTTTCCTCTCCATCCCGTCCTCCTCGACCTTCATCTTATTTTGCCCCCGTTCCTATTGTACACACTATAATATAATACGCTTTACCCTCTCTTCCTTCCCCACCCCCTTGCTACACTACACCAGACTCCTTGCTTAGCTTGATATATACCAAGCATGTGCAAACGAAGACTAGAAATGAGGAAAGTGCAGAATTGCGAGCATCACAATGCAACCTGAGGGCAACCGCCACGCAAAGCATTGCTCAAATTTTCCATTCTGCAACAAATATCTGGGGCGTAGATTACGTGGGTTACATGACACATTTTACCTCGCCCGTCTCTGTCCGACGCTCACTCCGTATACCGCCACAAGGGTTCTGTGGCTGATCAAGTGGCCCGACATCCACACCATAGTGCAATTCGAGTAACGTCTGTTGTGTGGGCTGGTACCCCACACGGCGGCTCAATACAGTGAGCAATCGAACTGCTCTCACAGTTACTAGGCATGTAAAAAGAATATTCAGCTGATTCATGGACATTCGTGTGCAACCGAGTGCTTTTGGAGATAGAAGAGAAATTAGTGGAGACTCATGCGCCTGTGGAAAACATATGTTCCTGACGTGTTTGCCAATGCAGACCAAATGCAATTAAAACACGACGTGATTGCCACTTGGCTACGCGTGATCCTCACGTTTTAAAATTCGATAACCACATATGGTTTGAAAATATACAATATTGTGCCAACAAAACCAGACATCTTGGTGATTCCTCCCTAGAAGTTTGATGTCTTTCCTGACGAGACGTCCATACCAACCTTTCAATTCGGTACAGCGTGAATGACATATGTATTGACAAAATGCGGTCATGAACATCTAGCATATAAATTTCCTTCCAACCATACAGATGAAAGAAAAGGAGGGTACAACGGGAGGAGCTGCTATTGGACTGAGGGATATCAAACATGGATGCGAAGTCAGCAAACTAAACTTAAATAGAGTTCATCCGTGCATTCCTTTTCTTTGCAAAACAATTCTCACCCAAAATGGATCATTGTTGTTATTTAAAATCCTGAGAGAAGAAAGAAAAAAGCATGTTGTTTATTTTCTTATAACAAGAGATGTCATTAAGGCATTTATATAGAGTAACGACAACAATCTGAAAACACAAAGTTGGAAAATTTTATTTTTCTTCTGATAAAAGTAATCGAATGTATGTCTTTGTAGTCCGGTGAGATCAAGTCGGATAATTATGGCCCACATGAATGGCCCACATAAAGGACCAGAAGTGCTGTAATTATGAACTAAGTAACACGTGGAGAGAAGCAGCAATGGAGTCCTGAAACCTAGTAAGTTGCAAAAACGCGGCATTTTTGGATTTTTTCTTTGGAATACATATATAGCCCGGAATTCGAGAGCATGAAATTCGCTGGTTTCCTATTACTTTGTCATACCAAGAAAGACGTTTGTAATATTCAGCTTGCATCATGTTAGCGTAGTTGTGAATTTACAGAAACACACTCCTTTTGAAATGGCTGTCGTCACTCCACGACACCTATCGATTTTTTTTTAAAAGAAATTTTATACTTGAAAATAGAATGTCATTTAGTGCTATTCGGTTTTGCATTTTTGTAAGAAGTGTGATATCCGTGTGCAAAGGAAATCTCTCAGAAATAAACGTTTCTGGCAAAGTTTTTTGTGCACTAAGAAAGTATATTTCTTTCAAAAATGGAATACCAACCACCCCAAATATCCACTCTTTTGCTGGTCATTGAGTCATAACGTAGAAAATTATCAGAAAAGCCAGAGAAATCAAATGACTCGTTTCTTTATTTTTACTTCTAATGATACGTCGGTCGACGCATTTCGATTACATAGCAGTCCATGGACATACCCGTGACCCGAGTTGGTGTGAAAGTTGAGAAATGTACGACAGACATGCCACAAACAGTGGGAAGTTTACAACGCATGCCATGCAGTCTCACTAAAGACAAAAAAAGTGGGCAGCGATGGAAGGCTTAAAGCCACCAAATCCACACTGAGTATAACCTCACCACAGATTGGGTTTCTGACCCGACCTGTGAACCAATTTTGAGTACACAGGCACACTAAGGGGCCTTCCTGCCCACCGACAGCAGGCTTTGACACCCACTGCCTCCCTGAGCCATTCCAGCCGAGTGTTTGAGGCACACGGCCATGGGTCAGGTGATGATCATTATATTGTTCGGGGTTTATGTGTATGGAGAATCAAGCGACACCAGTGGACATAGGCCGTAGCCTTACGCTGAGGGGGGCGTGGGGTGGCCGTACCCCCCCCCCTCCCGCAATCATCTGAAAGGGGACGCTTACTGCCACGAGCAGTTTCTTACTCACCCCATAAACCCAAAGGGTCGAAGAAGCTGCCACCAGTTTAGCCTACGCGACGACTACCGCCTCTTGCATCGTTAGTGACAGCAAGACAGCTATCCGCAACTTCACCAGGGGCCTAATCTCATCTCAAGCGAACAGCAGACTAGAAAGCACACCTACACATCCTCGCCGCCAAGTCAGTTCATTCTGGGCTCCGGGTGATTCGGGCCTTGCCGGCTACGAAGACGCTCACGACGCTGCCCGAGGAATCACACATCGGGCACGTCACCCATAATCAGGGAAGCTACCGTTCCTACAAGCTCAGAACGCTAAGGACAAAGAAGTCGAGTCGTGGTGCGAACAAACAAAAGACATAATGGTCGCGTAAGGAGAAATTCTTATAGTTTGGGGCATGATTGAAGTATTCACCACCTGACAAGTCGTTAAATAAGCACCATTCATCGGCATGACGACTATTACAAGCAAGCATCATTCCCGACGTCCACGCCTTGTAGTCACATATACCCAAACGTTTATATACACCAATGAAAATCTTGCTGGGTGGCTCGCGCCAACTGTCGGCCTCATTATCTCGGCACGCCTCACAGTGACACACGCCGTCGAAAGCGCTAATCCTACATTTAGGATAACTACACCATAGTAGTGGGAGACTGCTGCACGGTGGCTGCCCGGATGACCAACTGTGGGCAGTCCGGCTGACCGAAGGCGCCACCAGGACCTAAGGTCTTGCCTGTGCAACTGGCACATGAAGGAGGAGGCTCTGGTGTGGATAGTCTCCACGCCCCCCCTCTCTTGATCCCAGCAAGGGAAAAAAGGAAGTTTTGTCTCTCTCCCTCTCTCTTTCGTCATGATTCACTTCGTGGAGATGGAAAGTGAGGGCGGGGGAGAGTGACCTGGAGGTGTGGAGGTGATGAGAGACTAAAGTATAACACTAACACTACTATTACTACAAACTACTGCTACTACTGGTCGATTTCACAAAAGATAAGAAAAGGTGGTAAACTTGAAACCTCCGATTGTCCTGGTAATTTTGTACATCATGACGCGGCCAATGACCTAATATCACGAAATGACTGTTCACTTTCGAATATTTTTTTAACAAAACAAAACTCGACAAGCGTCACCGGATGACGACAGGCATTTCACAAAGAGAGCATTTTTTTACGTTCACGATCATGCTGACAGGGACGCGAATTAAGTATTACCACAATTATCTCTGTTCGTAGCACAAATAGATGTCAAGGAAAAATAGCCCATATTCTTAGCTATTTACGCGAAGAAATCTCTAGATTTCTAGACACTTTTGCGCTTTCGAAACTGGGTTAATCCCGAAAAGGGAAGCACCAGTGCGAACAGGGGACGAAAAAAAAGAAAGACGAGAATGGACGGAGTCCCCATGCATGGTTTATTGCCATAGCAACATATATACGTCCTCGGCTACGTTTTGCCATCGGCTTTCGCCATCATGACCCGTTTATATGCGTGTGTGTGTATATACACTCGCACGCCCCGCCCCCCCCCCCCCCCCACGCACACACACGCGCGCGCGCGCGTCGCGAAGAAAAATTGATGAGAATATTTTACGACACGCAGAATCGCACGGGCTACTTTTCCCTCCACAGCACTGACCGTTCAGCCTGCAAAGATGCACGTCTTTCAGCGTACCAACTGTGAGCTGTGTACATACACCATTGACCGCTGGCGGTACGGCTGTATCGGGAGAATGTCAGCGTATCCCTTGCCTTACCAGCGACGCCCCACTCATTCCGATGCTTTGGCTGAAGTGATTCTAAGAGAGGGAAAAAAAGAGGAAAGTGAGCCCCGTAACTGTCTGCATCACGGGGTGACACCTCAACAGTAGCTCACAGGGGAGTGGGGTGAGGAGGGATTAAAAGGATAGAAGTAAAGGTATAGAGAAAATGAGATGCGCTAAGCCAGCGAGCGAGGACATGTCAAGGGGATAGGAGAGATAGGAAAGATGGAAACACGGTCACAGGAGTCCGAGGACGGGGCACCACTTGCGAGAGCTCTTGTCGGCGTCAGGAGATAGCGTAGAGCAAGCCCAGTCGGCCAGAGCTACGCTGACGTCGGAGATCGTGAGGGCACAACCGGTTGGCATGGAGGCGCGTCAACCTGCTCCTTGCCATACGGGTCATTGTCGCCCGTACGCGCGCTCTCGATTCTTTTGTCATGGGGCAATTCGTTCATCGTGTGCTTTCGTCGGAAAGATTGTGTTTAAATTACTGAGCACACCAAGGTCACTTCTCCCGCTGTAGCAGCCCTCTTTGGGAAAGAAGTGAGCTACAACAGTGACACTTGTTTGGGCTCGTCCTGGGGTACTATCCTGTGCGTATTTCTCGCACGTCCTTTGTATTTGTGCAGCGCCTTAAGTGTCGAGTTGTGAACGTTGTTAGTTCGTGCTCGTCCTGTGGGTGTTATTTTCGTGTGTCCTTTCCATCTGCTTGCCCTTCTTCGCTTGACGTCACAAGTTGTTGCCATGAAAATAACAAGATTCAGCAGGCGCTTTATTGCAGAGCATCAACATGGCGCTGCCTCCCCTAGCGGCGAAAGTGTAGATTTATTTCTTCGTCCCGTGCTAGCGTTGTTAATTAAACACGTAATTCGTGCCTTTGCCTATTTCTGCTTTTATGCTTTCATGGACGGCGAACCAACATTTGAAGAATTAGTATAAGCACTCATTTAAATATTGCGTAAAAAAGATTTTCGAACCACGTTACCACATCGCTGTAACCACCTCTCGCTTACGTTGTAACACAGAAGTTTGTATATAAAGACAAGCCTTTTTTGTTTTCTCTTTGTAGGTGTAGAAAAGAAGCGGGTTTCTTGTTATAGTTCAAGTGATTATAATACTATTATTATTATTATCATTATATTATTATTAATATTATTATTATTATTATTCATACCACCAGTAATGCAGCAGTAATGCCACTGCTTCGTTCATGCTTACCTGCAGGGTACCCCTGGGACCCATTAGCAACAGAAGCCTCGGCGCCGCACTTTCCAGCAAACTCCGATAGCAGGTGTTTTCGAAGCCCCGATATCTCGAACTTGAGGACACGGTCATCCAAGCAGCCGTTGTCCTCGGCAGCCGAACGTAGACAGTGGGTCATTTCTTGCACTAGCCTAGAAAAATAGAAAGAAAAAATGTTACCATTGTGCAGAAACGATCGATCACAAATGATAAAGGAAGAGAATGCCAAATGGTTTCAGATACTAATTTTTTATGTTAAAATATATACAATGCACTTAGACGTGTGTATTTGCTGTCGCCAGAGAATCTAAATAGCGTTTGCTATTTGGTTGCGAAATTCTGTTAATAAGTGACTGCTTCGCGTTGAAGGTAAAACAGTCAATGCAATAGCAATCAACTGAAGTGTTCTACCAAGCAAGGCTAGCACACAGCTCGCGCCTTTCCAACCTGGCATAGTTCAGCAGAACGTTGAAATTCGAACAGTGTTTTGCTTCAACACATACTTTGTGACGAGGGCGCAACAACTAGAAAGGTGTACCCTTCTACTGACACTAAGTGAAAACAATCCCTCGGTTAGGATTGAAAAACTGTGCTTTGAGAACTTTAATGTCGTATGTTTCACTATCATGAGATCATATTTAGCGGAAAAATTCAAGGTTGAAGTTTAATTTTTTAAAATTTCCGCCGAGATCTGCACGCGTGACGTCGAAAATTTGAAAATCTTTTTTTCGTACTTTCGCGGCATTCGTTCGATGAAATTTTCTGAAGTTTCGTACACTATGGCTATGGCGCCCGCAGATGACTATGTACTTTGATTTCATAGATGAAAGGTACCTAGGACGCAGAAGACTCTTTCAAAATTTTTGACCTAACGATGTTTGGTATGGAAACCTCAAGGTGGCGGCCCGTCCTGCATTTCTTTTCCTGCGGTTTCTCGCTTACAGAGCATCGGGTCGTGGTGAGAGCGGTATTTTCAGGATTGTGAAATTAGGCTTTACTAATGCGCGAAAAATTGTGTTCTTCTTTAATGCTTTTTTGAAAGCACGACAAGCACGACAATGCCCAGCTGGTTGAAGTACGCATTTTTATGACTTGGCCAGGCAACTGCTTTCGGGCACCCGATCATCATGCCTCCTTCCGGCAATGGAGACAGCCGTCACTTTTCATCTCTGCTTGAGCCACGACCGTGGACGCCTCCCGCAGACCTGCACTCATACATGGAACATACGATGCTTGGAGCGATGTCACGTATCTAGAGTTGGTGCTGGGCATGATGGCGACGCCGACAGTGCAGGAACAAAAAGTCTGCCTGAAGTATCCACTAAATTGCTATCACAGTAAAGCCAGATTCATTATTTAGCACATGTAAAGAAGAAGTAAAGGTTATTTGGTGGTCTACCCTGGCGCCAGGATTGTCATGAGGGTACTTTCATACTCCGCTTTCGCAATCTCCCCAAGGGGAGAGGACGGTGAGGAAAGAGGAGGGCTGAATTTGCATCAAGCTCTCATCGCAGCCGTCCAAGTTTTCTTACACCCCTGTTGCAACCGGCCTCACGGGGCACCGTCGACTCCAGAGGAAGGATGTAGTGACTGGAGGAAGTTGAACTTAACAGAGAATCTATTCCCAATCTGAGCATGGCGAGCCCTCTCGAATGAGCTCTGTGGCTCATTATGAAGGGTATGTTCTCCCAAGATCCCTAGATCAGGGAATGGGTGCAGACTGCACTGTCCAATCACATGTCACATGCAACTTGCGAGGGTGACGCCCACAACTACCCAGGTAGGCATGCACTATTGAGGCGTGGCAGCCGCACTGAAAAGTGGCACCAACGGGGCTATTCCTTGTCGTGTGAATGCCGCTGGGTGAGGCGTTGACACCCTCGCCACCAGCCCGGGAGGCTCCGCGATGTGCTGTGCTTTGAGGCAGCTTTGCAGCTGATGTGCCACTTGTCACGTGATCATAAAGGGCGGTGGCGAGCTTTAGGCTGAACGTTGCTACAGGCGGCTCTGTATGTCGACGGTGCCTACTGCCGTTTAGAAACATGAAATATGTCTGTAGATGTCGAGGCTCTGCGCTGCTTTTTTACTGTTGTAAAGATGTTTATTGGGCGAACTAAACGGGCAGGTGGGAGATTGGAGATAGCGACAGGACGAGGAAGATGGAGGAGCTCGAGCGCCGATCTCGTGGTGCCTTACTCTGCGATGATGCTTGCTGTTCCCTTTTGTTGTTATCATTCCTTCATTATAATTGCCCCCGTCGAGAAAGATCAAGCCATCCTGGCGATCTAACAAGAGGGAACGAGCGGGTCGAAGTACGGCTTCAAGCGGTCCACGTGAACAATATCGTGTCCACGCCGACGATGGTCGCTGAGTGGCGTAAGCGGCTCAACGGCGTAATTGACGGGCGATGTGCGCTCTATTACGCGGTATGGGCCATGGTAATTTGAAAGTAGCTTGGTAGACAAACCAGGTGCACAGGGTGGTACATACAGCCATACAAGGGTTCCAGGGGCGAACTTGGCGGCAGGAGGGTGGTCGTCATCGCGGGCCTTTTTCTGGCGTTGCTGGTCAGCTGTAGTAAACTGCTTCGCTAGTTGGCGGCATTTTTCGGCGTGACGGGCGGCTTCAGACACGGTCGTGCACTCAGATACATCTGGTGCGTATGGAAGCAAAGTGTCAATTGTGTGCGATGGTTGACGTCCGTATAGGAGGTAGAATGGGGAAAAGCCGGCGGTGACTTGGGTAGCGGTGTTGTACGCGTAGGTCGCAAATGGAAGAACCAGGTCCCAGTTCGTTTGGTCAGATGCCACATGCGTCGCGAGCATGTCACCCAGGGTTCGATTAAACCGCTCAGTCAGGCCATTCGTTTGAGGGTGGTAAGCAGTACTCATCCGTTGTACAATATGGCACTGACGGAGAAGTGCTTGGATTACGTCGGATAGAAATACACGGCCCCGGTCACCGAGGAGCTCGCGAGGAGGGCCGCGACGCAACACAAACCGATGGAGGATGAAAGATGCGACGTCCTGAGCGGTCGCCGTAGGAAGAGCAGCGGTTTCGGCGTACCGTGTCAGGTGATCTACAGCAACGATAGCCCACCGGTTACCTGCTGTGGTCAACGGCAGCGGTCCATAAAGGTCGATTCCGACGCGATCGAATGGGCGGTCAGGGCACGCAAGCGGCTGTAGTGGAGCTGCTCCTGCATTCGGTGGCTGTTTTCGTCGCTGACACTCGTGGCAGCCGCGAATAAACTGTCGAACAAAAGTAAACATCCCACGCCAGTAGTACCGCTTCCTTAAACGCTCGTAGGTCTTGAAGACACCGGCGTGAGCGCATTGCGGGTCGGGGTTAAATGATGCACAGATTGTAGAGCGCAGCTTTCGGGGAATAACGAGCAGCCACTTCCTGCCGTCTGGTGAGTAATTGCGCCGGTACAAGAGGCCACCTCGAATGGTGAAGTGCGAAGCCTGGCGTCGCATTGCTGGAGTGATGGAAAGTGTCGGTACCCCAGATAAGACGTCCAGAAGCGAAGTTATCCATGGATCGTCGCGCTGTGCAGAGGTCATTGTGTCGATGTCAAGAGCGGACAGCGCGTGTTCCATAGAAGATATAGAGGCAGCCTCAGTCGACAGTGGTGATCACGAGAGCGCATCAGCATCGGCATGTTGGTGGCCGGAACGGTACACGACGCGGATGTCATACTCTTGAAGTCGCAGAGCCCAACGAGCAAGGCGACCTGATGGATCCTTCAGCGATGACAACCAACATAAGGCATGATGGTCTGTAACTACAGCAAAGGTGCGGCCATATAAGTATGGGCGAAATTTCACAATTGCCCAAAGTATGGCTAAGCACTCTTTTTCGGTAACACTGTAGTTTACCTCAGCCTTGTTGAGCGTTCTGCTGGCGTAGGCGACGACATACTCAGGGGATCCAGGCTTGCGTTGAGCGAGAACTGCACCAAGACCGACACCGCTGGCGTCTGTATGGATTTCAGTTGCAGCCGTGGGATCATA
This sequence comes from Rhipicephalus microplus, assembly GCF_043290135.1. Classification (NCBI taxonomy): domain Eukaryota; kingdom Metazoa; phylum Arthropoda; class Arachnida; order Ixodida; family Ixodidae; genus Rhipicephalus; species Rhipicephalus microplus. The sequence goes on along the minus strand of NW_027464597.1, from coordinate 7,927,601 downwards.
GTGGCGCAATATAGGCGGGGATGTCAGGAGACGGCGAAGAGTGGTAAATGCGTGATCACATTCGGAAGACCATGATGAGATGTCGTTGGCACTGCTTAAAAGTTGGGTCAAAGGGGCAATTATGGAGGCAAAGTTGCGCACAAACCGACGAAAGTAGGAGCACAATCCTACGAAGCTGCGTAACTGTTTTACAGTCGTTGGTATGGGGAATTCAGCAACAGCGCGTAGTTTAGCCGGGTTGGGAAGAACACCATCCTTTGATACGACGTGACCGAGAATGGTGAGCGTCCGAGCAGCAAAGTGGCATTTCTTGAGATTCAGTTGGAGCTGCGCATTCTTCAGACACTTGAGGACATGTTTCAGGCGTACAAGGTGTGTTGCGAAATATGGTGCAAAGACGACGATATCGTCAAAGTAGCAGAGGCATATGTTCCATTTCAAACCCCGCAGAACCGAGTCCATCATGCGCTCGAATGTTGCTGGCGCATTGCAGAAGCCGAAGGGCATGACATTGAACTCATATAGCCCGTCCGGTGTCACGAATGCTGTTTTTGGACGATCACCATCTGCTAAGGGCACCTGCCAATACCCCGAACGCAAATCTAACGACGAAAAAAACTCGGCACCTTGTAAGCAATCAAGGGCGTCATCAATCCTGGGCAAAGGTATACGTCTTTGCGAGTGATATTATTTAAGCGCCTGTAATCAAAGCAGAAGCGAATTGTACCATCCTTCTTAACAAGAACGACAGGTGATGCCCATGGACTTTGGGAAGGTCGGATAACATCGTGCTTGAGCATATCGTCAATGTGTTCGGTGATAACCTGACGTTCCGTGGCGAAAACACGGTATGTTCGCTGTCGTACTGGCGCGTTGGAATCTGTGTCGATGCAGTGGAAAAAACTGGGAGTTCGGCCAAGGGTAGGTTGAGCAACGTCAAAGGATTCACCAAACTGGTAGAGCAGCTGAAGGAGCTCAGAGCGTTCAGATGGCGATAGTCCGTCGGCAATCGATGAATCGAAAAGCTCGCAAGGTGGTATAATGGAAGGGTTGAGGGCACTGATGGCGTCGTAGTCACCGGAACAGTCTGGCGGCATGGTAACAATTTGTTCTTTATCAATGGCATGCACGTGTCCAAGAGATTCACCTTGTAACAGTTCAACGGGATACGGAAGGGGATTGATGAGGCAAAGAGCACTGTTTCCTTCTGAAATAGAGAGGGTTGAATAAGGCAGAAGAAGTGATCTTCGACTAAGGAAGAGGCTTGATGGCTCAAAGAAGGCAGCTTCGTTCCTAATGCCGTCACAGAACACGGGGAGCAAAACAGCTGCTGTCGGAGGAATTTCAGTGCCTTCTTTGACGACGAGTTTGTGTACGGCGGGCTGAATGCGGCTGGTTGGTTGGTCGTAAAACGGGAAAAGTTCAAGCTCCGATCTTGCACAATCAATAACGGCATGGTTACGCGATAAAAAATTCCATCCAAGTATGATGTCGTGTGAGCATGACGAAAGGACAATAAACTCAACAGTGTAGTGGTCCTTCGCGATCATCGGTCGGACAGTACAGGCGGCTACAGGCTGAACCGGGTCCCCATTCGCTGTTTGCAAGGACATCATATTAAGAGGCGTCGTCACTTTTCGGAGCTTGCGGCAAAGTTTAGCGTCTATCACGGAAACGGCAGCACCAGTATCCACTAGAGCATATGCTCGAGTACCTTCTACAAAAACTTCGACAATATTCGACGGCAATGTCCGAGGACTTGAGCATTTCGACAGCGCAGTTCTTGCCTCCTGAACTGCGGCGGTTAGTTTCCCTCGTGTTCAGGAGCTGGCCGACGACGCATGGGTGACAAGGAGCGACGACGGGGTGAAGGTGAGCGACCAGACATAGTACGCGGACATTCCCGTGAAGACGAGCTTGACTGAGGGTCAGAATTTTTCAGACGGGATGGAGAAAGGCCCATGAAGCTGTTCTGTGTCCGGGCGTCTGTTTACCCCGGCACGCGACGACGGCAGTAACGGGCGATATGGCCAGGGCCGCCGCACGCAAAACAGATGGGCCGGTTATCGCGCGTTCTCCAAGTATTGGCGACGAGGGGACCAGTCCATGCGGCAGACGGGTGAGTCGAGGCTGTGGTGGCAATGGGAGGAACCCAGGCGGTGGACGGCTGAGTCGGGGCTGAGGTATACGGCAGTCCCTGGAACGGCGGGGGGTGGTGTCGCTGCTGCCGCTTTAGTGCCTCAGCGTAAGTAAGAGGCGCGGTGACGGGGGGCTGCTGCAAGGGAACCGGCATAGCCTCGGAAATCTGCTCCTGGGCCACATGTCGGAGCATGGGAGCCAATGGTGGTGGGTGTCGCAGTGGCTGTTGGTGCGAGAGCTCCTGGCGTTGAGCAAAAGGCAGCAGAGAAAGCTGCCGAGCCACTTCCTCTCGCACGAAGTCTTTCATTTGTGCGAGAAGGTTTGTCTGGTCAGTCATAGCGTCCAGTGCGGTCACTGGTTGGATTGTCTGGAATGAGCGTCTCGTCTGAGCTCGTTGCCTCCGCAATTCATCATAGCTTTGGCACAAAGTCACTACTTCTGCCACAGTGCTAGGAGACTTCGCGAGAAGCATCTGGAAAACGTCATCGTCGACGCCCTTCATAATGTGCTGTATCTTCGCACTCTCGCTCATGGAAGCATCGACGCGCCGGCAGAGATCGATCACATCTTCTATATATGATGTGAAAGTTTCACCTGGCTCCTATGCCCGTGTGCACAGACGTTGTTCGGCGCGTAGCTTCTGTAAGGCAGGACGACCGAAAACGGCACATATTGCCTCCTTGAAGGTGGACCAATTCGCGAACTCGGTTTCGTGGTTCGTATACCACAGCTTGGCCACGTCGGTGAGATAAAAATTGACAGTGCCTAACTTAGCGTCATCCCACCTGTCGGGTCCACTGACTTTCTTGTATGACGACAGCCAGTCCTCGACGTCCTGGTCTTCGGTGCCGGCAAAGATCGGGGAGTCTCGCTGATGAACCGGGCCGGGGCAAGTAGCGGCCGCGAGAGGTATTGTTTGTTGGGCAGCGTCAACTTGCATGGTCGACGGCAGGGTGCGGGATAGGAGTTCCAGGTTGTAGGCGATGTGGTCACCCAGCACGATTCACCAAATGTAAAGAGGTTTATTGGGCGAACCAAACGGGCAGGTGGGAGATTGGAGATAGCGACAGGACGAGGAAGATGGAGGAGCTCGAGCGCCGATCTCGTGGTGCCTTACTCTGCGATGATGCTTGCTGTTCCCTTTTGTTGTTATCATTCCTTCGTTATACTGTTAACGCTGCAGTGTAAGCTACGTTAGTTTTTATCGGGCACTGTATATATTAGGTGATAGTTTAAAATTTGACAGTTTGGATATTTTCATCCAATGCTGTTTTTGCAACAAACACCCTCGGAGTAACTTACGAGCACACGGTAGATTGTCGTGCCGGCTTGTCAATTGCAACAGCGGAACCGTTCAGTGACGACAGTAGCATACGATCGAAGGCGACGCCGCACAGAACGACGCTTCTGATGGCCTTGGGCTGGTCGCAGGAGGTCTGCCAGTCGAGGCGTCTTAACTGCGCGACAAAGGTATGATAATGTCTTAGTTCGAAGTATACTAATACTTAGAGATGAGTGAACAGAAGAGTTTCGCTCATGCTAGAGTTCTCCAACTCATCTCAGTTAGCGGGTCAAATTCACAAAAAATGACTCCTGCAAGTACCAGGCCAGTAAAAGAGGTATAGGGGCGCCAGGGCAAAGGTGGTGGGAAGATTGGTCGCACAGTTTGTCAGTAGCTAACGCTGTCATTTGAAGTTCCCTTTACATATACAACACATGAGTCATTATTGGAGAAAATTTTGCAACAGGACTGCATAACATATTGATACCGATCTTGATCTCTAAAATGGCTGAAATGTGGACGCTTATCTCTAGTCTTCTTTCATGGTCATGTATGTATCAACACATGGCAACTGCGGGAAGTGATTCCCAAAAAATAAATTCCTAAAGGGCCCCTTGAACGTTTTTTTGTTTAACTATCGATTGATTTCATTAAAATATTTGATTTTCTCACAAATTGACCTCCGCAACAACTTTCGGGCTCCTTCAAGGACGAGCGAAATTGGAGATTTGCCGTACGCTGTAGCTGTTGTTTCGGTGGAACCGACGAGCACATTGTAAGTTAAGCAGGGAGAAATAGCACGGGGAAATAAGTTACGTGACGCCCGTGTGGTGAGTCCTTGAGGGCCTTTTGTTTTCAGAACACGTGCCTTACTTTCAGCGTGACGACGATCGCAGGGCCGCGGTGGCTTCACGATGCTCAAGTCTGCCAATGGCCGTGAATCGCGTATCCATGCATAGTGTCGCAAGGCAAAGGAAAGTGGGGGTGCACAGTGAAGAAACGAGGAGGGGAGAGTGCAAATCATCGCTTAGCTTTGTGTAGTAAGTGTATCAAGTAGATGGAAAGAGAAGGGGAAGTGAGGATAAAAGGAATGAGGAGGGGAGGGGGTAGATAATCACATAGCTTTGCGTAATATAGTAATATTAGGGAGACGGCAAATGGAAGTGAGGGTGAGGAAAAAAGGAAACAGGAAGGGAGACGGTAAATGGTTGCTTAACTTTGCATAGTTTGGTGAATCAGGAAAAGGGCAAATATAGGTGAGGGTGAGGGGAAATGAAAAGAGGATGCGAGAGGGTAAAAACTTGCACAGCTTTGTACAGTACAGCACATCAGGAAGATGGGAAAGGTGAGGAGAAAGGAAAGCAGGAAGGGAAAGGGTAAACTGTTGCATAGCGTTGTATAGTATATTGAGAAAAGCAAAAGTGAGAAGGGCTGATGTGAAGGTGTGGGGGACAAAGAACTTATGTTGGCTAAATCACTCATGAGTCGACTCACTGGGACTCACTCATACTAAGATTGAGACGTGAGTCTGAGTGAGTCCGGGCGAGTATTACTTTTGTGAGTATTGGTCAGAGTGAGCCCTGAAGAACATTTTCGTCACTGTGAGTTCGAGTGAGTTCGGCTATGGAAAATTTCGGTGAGTATCAGTCCGAGTGAGTGGGGTGTTCGCAATATGTTTCCTGAGTGAATATGAGTGAGCCCCGCAAGTTTTGCCGACCTATGCACCGAAGGGGAGGGTGCAGCATAACTAGCAACGTAAAGTGTATCACAGCTAGGAGATGGGAAGGAATGGTAAGGACAGATGAATAAAGGAGGGGATGGCTACCAGCTTAGCTGCTCCCTCCGACGTTGAACTATAAAAGAGTTGATTTTCGGTGTGCAAAAACCTCGTCAGTAAGCCGCCAAATCTTTATTTTTGTCAGCGGGATGCGATGCCTTGCAAGTGCAGAATTAGAGCCTTTGTTCACCATCACTCAAGTATTGCTATTTCATTGGAGTCATTGCCTGATCTGCGTTGCTGGTAAGCCGGTAACCTACGTTGTTTCACTTGGTGGTTCACATAATTGCCCCAGAATCACTACTACAAGAACCCCACCTGGCAGTGACATGCCTCTTTACCAATGGCGTTCTACGAGACGCTGTCCAAGTCACGTGACTCTTCCGGATGCTTAGCGACCGGCATTTCCTCAGCTGCGCCACTTAGGTTACCGAAACAAGCGCGGTCAATATAACCACCTTCCCCTTGGCGGCCGATGTCGGTGAAAGAGGGATGATAATCAAGGATTACCCAACAATGCTGTTAACCTAAAAATATGTCCTCAACAGATGATATATTGTTACGTGATGTCGTCTGACAGAAAGAGGGCATAGTGGGGCATACCCAAAAAAGGTGCCTGAGACTGAGAGTGAAGAAGTGGACGTTGTCGGTGAGCTGCGTTGTGGCTGCGGACTGGCAACTGTTATTTTCCACGTAACATTTTGGTGGAGGTGCTGGGTGGATGTGCTTAGCATCACAGATAACAAAACTTGTCTACCTCTTGTCAATTTCGGCTACATGAATCACGTGCTTCCACAACGCATTTCTGTGGCCCACCTGTGTCCGTTGCTCGATTCACAAATTGAAGCGCTTGCCTTAGACACACTTGTTTCACCGCAACACACATCACTCGCAACACATTCGGGCAGCCGTCAAATTGTAGACATGATCGCCACTGATCTTCCGCCTCCGCAAGTTGAAGCCCTACAACATCTTCTTGAGGCCTACCAGGATATTTTCGATTTTGGCGACCGACCTGTTGGGCAGACGTCCTTTGTCCAGCATCGCATACACACAGGTGATGCCGACCCTGTTCACCGCCGTCCCTACAGAGTGTATGCTTTTGAGCGGAGCATAATTCAGAAGGAGGTGAACAAGATGCTAGCGAAGGACATTATTGAACCATCCTCCAGTCCCTGGGCATCCCCGGTGGTATTGGGTAAAAAGAAGGACGGATCGTGGCGATTTTGTGTGGACTATCGCCACCTTAACAACATCACCAAGAAAGACGCATACCCTCTGCCCCGCATTGACGACGCCCTTGATTTCCTCCGTGGTGCCACCTACTTTTATTCCATCGATCTTCGTTCTGGTTATTGGCAGATTCCCGTGGACTCCATGGACCGAGAGAAGACGGCTTTTGTAACACCCGATGGCCTCTACCAATTCAAAGTCATGCCTTTCGGCTTATGTAATGCCCCCGCCACCTTTGAACGAATGATGGACTCCCCGCTCCATGAATTTAAGTCGTCTACATGTCTTTGTTATCTGGATGATGTGATTGTGTTTGCTTCCACTTTTGAAGCACACCTTGAAAGACTGTCGAAAATTCTTGATGTGTTCCGTCTCGCCGGCCTTCAGCTGAATTCATCCCAGTGCCGGTTTGGTCGCCGTCGCATTGCAATACTTGGACATATTGTTGACGCTTACGGCGTACAGCCTGACCCAGAAAAATTTCGAGCTGTGAAGGACTTTCCTGTGCCAAAAACCGCCAAAGATGCCCGCAGCTTTGTGGGGCTCTGCTCCTATTTTTGGCGGTTCATCAAGAACTTCGCGGAAATCGCTCGGCCCCTAACAGATTTACTCAAACCAGATGAGACGTTTACCTGGGGTCCCTCGCAAGCAGCAGCATTTTCCGACCTGACCACTTTGCTCACTTCTCCTGTGCTGGCTCACTTCAACCCTACGGCACCGACCGAAGTGCGCACCGATGCCAGCGGTTACGGAATAGGCGCTGTGTTGGCTCAGTGACAACGTGGGCAGCATCGCGTGATAGCTTATGCCAGCAGGCTGCTGTCCACCTCGGAGCGTAATTATTTCATCACAGAGCGCGAATGCCTAGCACTGGTGTGGGCAGTCGCGAAATTTCGCCCTTACGTATACGGCTGACCATTTATAGTTCTCACCGACCACCACGCTCTCTGCTGGCTCACCTCCCTCAAAGATCCCACAGGTCGTCTCGCCCGCTGGGCACTCCGCCTCCAGGAGTATTCTTACACCGTAGTGTATAAATCAGGAAAACTGCACAAAGATGTGGATTGTCTGTCACGCCACTCTGTGGCCGACTGCGATCCTACGAGCACTGATTCTGTGGGCTGCGTCCTTTCCATCTCCCAGCTGCTTCATCCCGGGGACGAGCAGCGTCATGATCTGGATATCAGCCACCTAATACAACAGCTCGAATCTTCACCGCAAGACGCTTCTGTTCGCATGTTTACCTTAAAGGACCGCACATTATATCGGCGTAATTTATCGCCCAATGGCCACGACCTACTTCTGGTCATACCAAAGCACCTGCGTTCCACAGTCTTACGCGAGCTCCATGATGCGCCAACCGCGGGTTACCTTGGTGTCTCTCGCACATATGACCGTGTGCGCCGCCGCTTCTACTGGCCTGGCCTTTCACGCTCTGTACGTCGCTATGTCAACGCTTGCGAAATTTGCTTGCGTCGCAAAAAGCCGTCAGGACTCCCTTCCGGGTATCTTCAGCCCATCGACATCTCATCGGAGCCATTCTTTCGTGTTGGTTTGGACCTTCTCGGTCCCTTCCCAACATCCGCCTCCGGAAACAAGTGGGTCGCGGTTAATTGCAGTTACGTGAGCCATGCAAACGAGCTGCACTACAGACGTTGCCGATTTTCTACTACGCGCTCTCATTTTAGTGCATAGAGCCCCTCGTCAACTGCTGACAGACCGAGGCCGTACGTTCCTTTCAAAAGTGGTTGACGATATCTTGCGTTCCTTCTCTACCCAACATAAGCTCACGACATCGTACCATCCTAAGACAAACGGGCTTACAGAACGTTTAAACCGCACTCTGACAGACATGCTATCAAAATACGTCTCGGCCGACCATCGTGATTGGGACCTTGCACAACCCTACGTGACGTTCGCATACAATTCCTCCCGGCATGACACTGCTGGGTACTCGCCATTTTACCTTCTGTTTGGACGCGAACCAACATTGCCGTTGGATACGTTCCTGCCAGCCGCTGCACAGTATACTTCTGAATATGCACGCGACACTATTACCCGAGCTGACCACGCTCGTCAGCTTGCCCGCAGGAGATTAATGGCGTCCAAAGACTCGCTGAAGCATTGTTACGACGAGCGGCATCGCGACGAACAGTTTCCGACAGGTTCGCTCGTTCTTCTTTGGTCCCCTACGCGACATGCAGGCCTTTCAGAAAAACTTCTCTCTCGTTTCACGGGCCCATACCGCGTGCTTAGACGAGTGACCGACAATACATATGAAATTGTCCCTGATAATCCATCAACCTCTTCCGCTCTGCTGTCAAGGGACATCGTCCACGTATCACGGCTCAAGCGTTACCACACTGCTCCTGCTGTGGCCCCGTAAACTCACCGGGTCGGCGCTTTGGCCACCGGGGTCGTGTTACGTGATTTCGTCTGACTGAAAGAGGGCATGGTGGGGCATACCCAAAAAAGGTGCCTCAGACTGAGAGTGAAGAAGTGGACGTTGTCGGTGAGCTGCGTTGTGGCTGCGGACTGACAGCTGTTATTTTCCACGTAACAATATCAATACTTTCAATAAAATATGCACCACTTCGTGCTGCACAAATTTAGCGTATAGTTCTACATATGTGTAACACACTATACATAATATATTATCTCCTAGCTTGTGACACATTGCTTCCTAAATGTGGTATCCTCATAAATATTACCTTTTAATTATACAATAATTCGGATTACTGCAGCTGTACTTAAGCACAATGTTATATATCAGCACATCACGCTTTCCATTTCCTATTTATGTGCAACTACTTCTGACCCATTTTTGTCAGTAGTGGCAGCTAGTCAAGCTGCTTCAGAAATATTTTTACTGCATTGCCACCCTTACGAAACACACTTGAAAATATATATTCGATTCCGATTGAGAGGTACACGAAAAGCCATATGATCAGTCCACAGTGTCTACAGTTATTGAGCGAGCAATCATATCTTCTACTGCACTTTATGCAAACGTATACGCCACACCTTCGTTGTCGAGACAGCCGGGCCCGTGTATTTTGCCAATGTACTTGACGACCTGGTTCAGCTTCGAGACCAGCTCGGCAAAGTCGTCGCAGCCGGTGGAGGCGGCTTGCACACACATGCTGAAGGTCAGCAACATTCTGCGTAGAAAACGTGAGGTTCCATCTGGGGACGTCTCCAATTAGTCTTTTCAGTGCAATATATTCATCTGGTCTGCTAGATTAATTTTGATAAATATTCTTACAGCACATTTTCGTAAACATATCTGTATTTTTTCAACACACCTGTACATTGGCCCTACCTTGCTCTTCTGTGATATAATGTATGCTAGTTCTTGGCTAATTTGATTGATTTCGACTGATCTTACTAATCTACATTGGCAGTTTTGTTTATTGCAAATGTTACACCCACTTTTTTTGTTGTTACATTGGCAGTTTTGTTTATTGCAAATGTTACACCCACTTTTTTTGTAGTCTCTTCCCTGCAGCGCTAACATTTCCGAGGACTTCTTTGCTATTGTATCTACAACTAGCCTTTCGTTACAGATACGGCAAGTGTTTGTCATCTCCTGTATATAATTTGAAATAAAATGCTCCTTATTCATCCTAAATCAAAAAGAATCCTTGCATGCGGTTATGCTGCATGGCCTGAATATTTGGCCTGTTGTCTGGCTGATTGTTATGAGCATTCCCATTCAGTCACATTTACATGAACTGGTCCCTACGCTATCCAACAGCCCTCTCTACGTTCTATCGCTTCAACCAACAACATTGAATTCTCAATTTCCTGATCCCATACTTCTCATGGCTACACTGTGAGACCTTATTGTTTGGCGTGTTCTTTACTTCTCCACTAACAACCTTCCATCCATCCCTCAATGGGCATCACGTACACGCGTCGCCAAGTGCACGTGGCGCCAGCTCTCGGCGACCGCAATGAGGCCGCCCCACAAGTGAATGAGGAAGAGGCAGAAAGAGTGCACACCTTGTGAACAAAACAGAAAGATCTCAGCAGATTAATGGATCCCGTTATGATAATTTCCGGCCCAACAGCATGGGTCAAGGGCTGACAGTGACAGCTATATCATTGGCATTTTATATTTTGAGATCAAGCTAAAATTTGGCTGTCTGTGTGTAAATAACGACGGACTGCTCGAAAACGTACAGACCACTTGTTCACTATTTGACACCCGCTGTCTCTCTCAGGCTTTTCATTCGAGTGTTTGTGGCACAACTTCATGGGTCAGGTCGTGATCACTGGGATATTCGGGATATATGTGCTTTTAATAAAGGAAGAAATAGGAGGAGGAGGAGGACTAATTGGGGAAGAACAGGGAGGTTAGCCAGTTCTCAGACCGGCTGGCTACACTGTACTGGGGAAGGGGGTAAGGGGGATAAAGAATGAGAGAAAAGAGACGTTGTAAAAAAAAGAGAGAGAGAAGGTCATCAGACGATCTACGACGCTGTTTACAGTCTGTCTCTAAGACCACTTGCCTGCAGAAAGCGCAACAACGCTCTCAATGCCTTGCGTGCAGAGGACAGTCTCGGCCAGTGTCTTAATACCCTTTCTTCCGACAATTTGCGATAGTCTATTCTATTTAAAGCTTTTGACAGTTCTTTTCTTGGCACGCTGAAGCGAGGACACTCGCAGAGAAGATGGGAGAAAGTCTCTGCGCAGCCACAGTTGTCACATGTCGGGCTGCTGGCCATTCCGATTCGAAACGAATAAGCATTCGTAAAGGCCACCCCAATCCACAGACGACACAAAAGTGTCTCCTCTGCTCTGGTTATTCCTGATGGAAGACGGAGCTGTAGGTGTGGGTCCAAATTATGAAAACGGACGTTGGAGAATACCGGTGAATTCCACTGAGCGAGTGTCAGTTCTCGTGCAAGTGATCGAAGCCTTGCAGCGGCGTCCGTTCTTGATAATGGTATAGCTACACAATGGGCATCATCATGAGCAGTTCGGGCTGCTTCATCTGCACGGTCGTTTTCATCAATACTGCAGACATATCACTATGATAATAACTGCGGATCACTTAACAATTAACGCAAAAAAATATGAGAACTGGTCGGCAAAATTTTTGGAGCTCACTCAGACTCATCGTTTCTTTTTTTGGAGTTTACTCAGACTTCTCGTCGTTTCAGCGCACTTTGTGACGCCAGACTGGTGTATAAGATGACGTAATTGGGATACATATTCTTTGTCGGTCTGTACACGAGAAATGTCGTCTCCTGCCCTGCTTAGGCGCGCAGTCTCCCGAACCATTCGTCCTTGTTTCGCACGACTGTCGTGCGCAGTTGACTGATTTTGCTTTGTGTTGTATGTTACCGACTGCGCAGATAACAACGTGTAGGCTACAAGGAGGAAATCCCAGTTGTCTCAGCACTTAGTTCCGACATTGAAAATGGGCTTTATGAAGAAACGAAGCAGGTGATAAGACTGAAAAACACCCTGCAACATTTTTTGCAGTAGCCATGGAATGAATTAACTGAAGCAGCTTATTGTCTCTTGAATTCATCACCGCAAAAATTTTAGAATCCGTCCCGTACAAGTGGATTTGCAAAGACTTACTGCAACTGCATTCCCTTTTCTCTCGTCCCGACAAAAACGTTGCAAGCTATCTACGGAAGCAAGGACGGCACGTGGGAAGGAAAGACATCACGTGCGCCTCTAGACCATGAGCCCTTTTTCTTTGTTCCTTTTTCTTCGAATACGTGGTTTTAGTGCCATCATGTGCCCACGCACCGACGATTCCCGGCGTCGCACGGCGACCGCAGTAATAAACGAGCGTGCAAAGCTCACATCAGCCAATGGCTGTACATCGGTTGTGACGAGTGGCTTTTGGGCTGGTAGCGTCTATTATCGAGAGAAGAAAAAGCTATAGCTTACTTTGAGAATTTATTTTAAATTTCAGGCCACGTACGTCGCTATAAAATTTGACTCGCCTGTTCTCGGTGCCATGGAATATCGTCAGTGTTTCGTGGCCCCTCAAAAAGTGTTGCCCCTTGAAGCTAGGGTATATAAGACGAAAAAAAAAAAACTGCTTTTACGTAGTAGAACTGGAGGTGGTTTTGGGGCCCTTTTAAAGACCTATCGGTGAAATTATAGGTTGCAGCGCCACCTCTTTGTGTGGGTTGTTAGCGCTAAACATACTCGCACTCTCCGGTCTGGGCGAAGCGGTACAAGTGGGCATTGTTGTGGTGCGCCTCGTAGTACGTCACGCCGCATGAGAAGAAGGCCCTCAGCAGACGCAGCTTGTTGCATGGCACTGAAAGACACAGAAGACAGGGAGGCAATACATGTGTGAGATAAAATACTGTGACCTTCTACGATCACCAATAAAAAGCGCAATGCGAAAATAGGGCATGGAGATATTGCCATGCCCGCTTCATTTTGTATCTCTATGTAACCGGTGCGTCACACGTATGGACACTGCCTTTCGCTAACGGTACGCGCATGTCTCGAAACCTTCAAGACTATTTTACGATTTTTCGATAGACTTGAGCCCGCAAACTCCAAGAGTTGCGTTTATTCTGAAACTGTCGCCCGCCATGGTGGAGCAGTGGCTAAGACATTCAGCTGCCGACCTGCAGGTCGCGGGATCGAATCCCGGCCGTGGCGGCCGCATTTTCGTCCATGTTTTTAGGTTTAGGTGCACGTAAAGAACCCAACGTGATAGAAAGTTCCGGTGGTCTCCATGATCATATCTCATAATCTCTAATAATTATGTCGTGGTTTGAGGCATTAAACCAGAACATTTATTATTCTTCTGGGACCTTCGCGGCCACGAGCTTTAAGACTCAATTGTTTAATGCCGCATGCAGACATGCCAACGCGTCTAACCAGAGATCGAATTATTTACGGCTGACGCTGTGTTCGTCGCTGCCACTACACAGCGTGCATTGGTGATAGTTTGACTTTTCATTTGCCGGGCCCATGTGCGTCCTCACGAAAAGTTTTGTCTTCAACCGGTAGACTGCTGCCTTCCTCAACGTCATGACCATGTGACTATATATTGTGCAAGTTATGGCCGTTATATACAAAAATTTTGCCGCTCATCACGCCGTAATCAATGCTTATTAGTTAGTCTCGTTTTACATTGCCCAATCATTTGCTGATGACCTCATTAACAAGAAGTTTTCTTCGGACACGTGGTGAAAGAGCTGTGGGAAAGGAGACCGTGGATTGCAACTGTATATACTGCAGTGGCTGGTATTAAGTGAAAGAAACTACTAACTCGAAATCAACACAGAAAAACACTGTGCTTATCAAGAATTGCGAAAATAAAGTTCAGCAAGTTCGCAGTTTAAAATGCGCGGGATTCGAACACAGTTTATCGTGGTGAATTGTACGCATACGCAAGCTAAAGAACATATATTGAATAGAGGAGATATGCCAAACATAGAAGCAAGAAACAAGGCAATATCGCGACGCGCATGTCGTTTTGACGCGTCCAAACTCCATATTTTTTTTTTCAATTTGAAATTTCAAGTTCAAAAAACTTCGCCACTGTTGGACACCGTTCCGTCAAGGTTGCGCGCAAGACGCGAAGAGTCTATTTCATACGAGAGCTTAAGTGGCCACCAGTGATAACGCTGGGATGCTCGATAATGCATGTATGAAAACCCGACGCGCTTGGCCAAGTGACAGATAACTCGACGGCCAAAGGCTGTTGTCACCGCTAGTCATGCAAAACACGTATCGCTGTGTTTCAAGCGTTTCTTTAACGAGCCCAAGTTCACCCGCATAAAGAGTTTCGTCTTCCTTCGTCAACGTCACGACTAGGCGACCGTGTGAATGGTTTGAACCTGTAGTCAGCAATTTGTATCATCAGAGCAACGGAGTTGAAGTGTGGAAGAGTAGTGAGTAGAAGAGGAGTGTGAAGAGGAATGCTGGGCAAAGCATTGTCACAAACTTCTGGAATTCTCGCCAGCGCACCCCTTCGTGGAAGGGAGGTGGCCTTTGTATTTGGAACAGACTTCCGAGCACTGTTTTGAATAATTGCATTGTGTGTGCTGCGTCGCATGTAGTAAATCAACCTTTCTGTAATTCTCCTTTCGTATCTTTTCAGTTCCATCATATGCTGTTATTTTATTACATTCCGCGTTGTGTTTACTTGTAGTGGCTGTGTAGCATTCTTTTGGAAATAGTTTGTTTTGTAGATGGCCTTTTCATCGCGCGTATCATTGTGTTCACTCGTCACTTCTATAAGCTCTTGCCTTTTCCTTCATTTAATTAAAGGCACGTCTGTTTTTATCCACGTGTCCATGCCAGATCCATGAGTAGGTCAGTCAGACCCAAACACGTGCAACCCTGCACGGGTCTACCGACCTGCAAATCATTTAGAAATGCACCACTTGGAAGCCTTTTTGGTGTCGCAGGCCGAAGCGTAAAGTTGAAGCCTGCGAGTCTGCCGCGCGCCGATGTTACATCGGCGAGGCCTCACAAGAAGTGTGTAACAAGCATGAACTAGACTGTCGAGTGATTGGTGACAAGTTTGGGTGCCTTGAGTAATGATGAGTTGTTTTGTTGTTTCCCGGCCTGCACTGTTATAGCATTGCTGCTGAAAAATTTGCAGATAGTTGATCTGTTATTGTTGCACTCAGTAGTTCAGATAGAATATGAGCACTAAAAAGTTTACCCTCATGTTAGAGGCCGAAAGTTCGACAGCACTTGCACAGGGTACGAGCCCTGCTTGGCATGTAGTACACGACACGAAATTATCGTGTCTTCCGATTTGACTGTATCATATCACTTTGCATGTCTTTGCAATTTAAGTAGTGAAACTAACTTTGTTGTGCAGAGAATGTTCCGCCCTGATGGTTGAGGTGGTGGTGCCCTTCTAGTGGCATGCGCACTCCGAATTTATTAGAAACATACTTTGAGCTACTTTTTTTATAATGCAGCAGAACTGCACTTGTACAGCTGTGTCGAGGCTCAGCGCCACGCAGCGCGAAAGGTGAAAACCAAACGCATGCTAAACCGACGCAGAGGTTATGCATGTTTCGCGTCTTCTACTGAAATGCCGCTAGCATCTATGAAGGTCCAACCACATACCCGCTGCAGCGCGTCAACGCGCGTCTGGCGATGCGACGCCGCACCCTCCTCCTATGGTGCAAAGAGATGGCACGGAGCTGCGCGCCCTCTCTCTTCATAGGAAGAGAATGCGGTGTCGCATCAAAAACACGCGCATTCACTCGATGCAACGCGTATGTGTGGTCAGGCCTTAACTCGCGCGCGGCCGTGCTGTCAAAGCTCTGCTGTCAATCGGCCGTCAAGAGTCGGGAATTAGGGCGGCTACAGCGTAGCAGCACTGCCATTTGAGCAATTGGAAGGAGTGGGCCCCGTAATTTACGCCGCTGCCGCATTGTACAGTTTGTGACCTTGGTGAAGTTTCGTTGTGTACGACTCCGTTTCACTTTGTTCGGCCCTTACCGGTTACGTTTTGATGCTTGCACAGTTTCGCGTAGCCGTCCGTGAGCACCGCCGTGAAGTGTGCCAGATACGATTGGAGGTCGCTGGGAGAGTGGCACTGCGCGAGCACTTGGATGCATGAAAGGAACTCCACGTAAAACCTGTAACAGCAGCGCCAGCAACGCAGCGAATGAACTTTGAAAAAAAAAGAAGTGGCAGAAGAAGGTCACCAAAAAATGTCATAATTTATAGACGGTTCATACCGTTCATATAATTTCCTACAATATTTACTACAAGAATAGCTACACTCTTAAAAAATATCGAGTAAAAAAGGGCGTAATTTTCTCGCACAAAAAAAATCGTCATCAGGCTTGCGTGCGCTTCCTTTCTTGAAAACTCGGTGCTGGCCACTTTCCTATCGAGAATGCAATGTAAACCCTGATAATGGGCTTGTCGATCGTGACGGGAAAGTACCGGGCGCGGGGCGATAGCGCAAGGATGGAACGCAATATAGATGACGATTACTGTTGTGGTACAAAAGGATGCCCTTTTTACTCGCTCTTTTTTTATAGTGTATACGGCCCTGCGACCATTCATGCACCGCGGGAAAGATGGGTAGTGCACGGTTTTGCCCAGTCTTTGTGCTTGAAGCTTCCAAGGCGTTTGTGGTGACCTCAGGGGTCCGGGTTGTCGTCTGCTGTCGTCGTGGTTTGGCGTCACGCAGGCCAAATCATGAACAGCTTAGTCCTCCTTAGCGTATTGAGCACGTGCTAGAGGCCAAAGAATAGTATCCTCCCTCTTCTTTCTTCAGTGCCTTGATGAGACTAAGTGAACAGCACCCTAGGAGCTAAGTTTTTGTATGCTGCGGTCGTTTGGCGTGAAGCAGGAAAAATGACGTACAAAAATAGAGAAACTAAAAAGAAAGCAAGCTAAAAACAGAAAGCGAGGAAACGAAAGGCTAATTATAGCAATAAAGATATATACAGCAAGAAAAAATTAATAACGAGGCAGAAATATATGTTACAAGGACAGAGAAATACAGAAACCTAGGAAAGGCAGAAAATTGAGAAGGAAATAATAAAAAAACTGAAAATAAACGAAGAAGGCTGCCCAACGCACCACTTTTTTCAGGCTTCGCACCACTAGTACAATGCTGCCTTATTTTTGTATGTCTTTTGTTGCTTTTGTTTAGGGTAAAAAATAGTTGGTCATGAACCTAGTTTGCTCATTTGAATGGCCTAGTCTGTGAGAATGAGAGCCAAAGCTGAACTTTTATGAAACCTCGTCTAGGGACAAAGCGGCTGCAAACCACAAGAACGAAGCGGAGTCGTCACGACAAAGCTTAGGCAAGTCCGTGTACCACCCATGGCATTCCCATCCAGCCTGAATTACAATGCGTTGGAGCACCCATGGACATGAGCGCTACATCACCGTCTAGGTTGCTGTTACGAAACTTTGTGATGCGAGCTATAGAGCACGAAGAAGGTGCGTAAGCACCTTGGTGGCGCTTGCCGTCACCGCGATTCAAAGACGACGCCCCCTCACGTAGATTCATTCGTCCATCGATTCGCAACAGTGCTAAATGTTAGCGCATGCAACTGTGTTCCGTCAAATAATAGAATGAAATAATGCGTTCTGCTGAAATGGCATGCAACCGCGGAGTGTCACAGCCAAGATTTTATTCCAGCGCTGCTCCGAACCATATATGACCAATCTTGTGCGTTTGTGTGTCCGCGTGTATGTAGATACACCTACAAGAAGCTGCAAATGTCAAGCTTGGAAAACAGTTTATAGTACTGTTCCTCAACCCCTATGTGTCTGAAAGGAAATACATCTACGTATGCAGGTTTACACTTTATTGTTTGGTGTTGATGGGCTGAGGTTGATGGATCAATTATTCCGCAAGTGATTTGCAACGGGCTGGCCTTTAAAAGACGTGCCTGTGGCACAGTTGGTTGATTGGGCACTTCCGCCGTGTGATGAAACATTACTTTGTTCGACTCCTCGCATTACATGACACCTGCATAGATCTAAAAAATTACGAAGCAGTGAGGCCACAGGGGTGAAACGACAGGGAGGAATGAGGAAGGACGGACGCACTCTTCCGGCCGTCTTCCGCTATCCCTGGCTTTCCAGAGCTAGCTACGGAATCACCGATTGCATTAAATTAACTAGCCTAAGCATTTGTGCCCTTGAGACACGCGCGTGGAAATGGTTGAACACATGACGACCACGTTCCTGGGTTGTTACTACAGCACAAACCACTGCTTTTTTTGAGCCCAGCACCTAGACGAGCATTCCTGCTTGGGTGGCATCACCGTAGGCTAGCGTGGGTGGCATGACCGATAGAACGAACGAGGACGCAAGAAAGTGAGCGAGGACGAAATAGAGTGAACTTGCGAAGTCTGTGTCACGGATCACTGGCCGTTGATCTCACTCACTTTTTCCGTCACGTGCGCTGGCCCCTAATTCGTAGTTTATACTAAGAAGGTTTTAAAAAAAATTGCTCTAGTGGAAGCTCCCGCAATGGTTTGCCAGCAGTAGTGAAGCCAGCTTGCCCTCCCAAGATCTCAGAAACATGCTATTTCCCAGTGGTGCCCGCTTAGACATCAAGTGGCTTTGATTTGTTAGTCTAAATGTTACGGTAATTATAAAATAAAACACAATTGTTTCCAAAGAAATTTTTTTTTATTTCGTATTTATTTCAGACAAAGACAAGTAATATGTACATTTGCCCTGTCTAGGAGGAGTGACAAAAAGGCACGAGTGCCTGACTGGGTGTCACACCCCTTTTTAGACACACACAACTCAAACATCAGTGGCAGTTATCTAAGCAAAATACACAAGCATAATGAGCAGAGCCTAGTATCAGTGACGTAATTTCCCGAAAATTGCCTAGAATTAGATGCTTACTGAAGAAAACTATTGTAACGCAAGGACGCACTGTGAATACTATGTGACCCTAAAAGGTTGCCACGTTAAACTAGTTGGGCGTGCGAGGAAAACGCCCTCTCAATCGCCGAACCCCGACAGCTCATCATGCCCCTAGTAAGATGGCTGCCGCAGCCACCATCTCACGGTTGGCCCGGCCTCACTCGTAGGTAAGAATTTCCGCTCCAACTCTTTTTAAACCCCTTTGGTTCATACGCATGCCGGGCTGGCACGTGCACTACGGCTTGATTCGCTCGTCTTAGCGGCATAGAGTAACGTAGTTGGCGGGGCTGTTGGAGTTTCGCTTCGTTTCGCTTTGGCTTGTAATGCAGAGTGATGTGCGTGGCACTTGAGTGCTGGTAGTTCCTGTGGCAACATGTAACGAATATTACATTGGCACAAATGCGGATAGCCAGAAGTTCACACACAGCTGGCGTCGCCCAGACACAAAGCTGCGCTCATAATTCCCGTCGGCGAGTATGGTACGTCGGTGCATCTTTTTGAACATTTGCACTCAACACGATTTTTCGCGCTCACGGACAAAAAGGGATTTATCGCTCACAGCGAACTCCGATGACTTCAACGTCAGAGTCTGCGACACGGTCCCTTCAACAATATCGCGTTCACATTATATCGAAACTTAAGGGATTAGCCCACCTGCAGTATTCGTCAACCGGCGGGCGAGTCGGGTAAGTGTTCTTGAGGAAGGTGGTGCCACACCGGAAGTAAGTTCCTGCGTACTGGCGCACTTGACAGATCTGCAGTGAGGACCGGAACCGTATCTTCGCTGCAATGGCGACAGACGAAAGTACAGCACTGTGAATGCAATATTGCAATGCACGTGAAGTCGTCAATAATGATTTCGGGCTTTTTTACGTTTAAAAAAGCACGATATGATTAAGAGGCACGCCATAGGAGAGAGCTCAAGGAATTCATACCTTCTGGTGATCTTCAACGAGCACTTATATCGCACTATACATGGGCCTCTAGCATTTTACCTCCGTGAAAATATGTCTTAAGTTATCGTTTAGTAGCCACATTAGGATTTGAGTAAGTGCTTCTACAACTCGTGTAAAGTTGACAAACGTTAGTATCAGTTTCGCAAAAATATGGTAAGTGTAAAGAACCGTATTCATTCCACTGAAACCTATGGGTATCAATGTTGGAGATGCACCACCGCATGATGATGTAACATCTCACGTGAACCAACAAGCACTTGCTCCAGCCTTCCTTCTGCCCGTCGCTAACGACGAAAGCGACAACGGGAACCGGAACTACGGCATTGGTATAGTTCTAACCGAGAAGGGAAGCACCTCCTTTCTGTATAAGCTAAAGGCTTGACCACACGCAGCTGTTGTAGAGCGTCAGGGTGGAGCTTTTTGACGCGGAGTCCAGCCCTCTCATAATGGGGAGAGTGGGCAGCATCACGTAGCCACACGCCTTCTCTCTCTACAGAGATACCTACCACTGAGAACGGAAACCTTGCCCCCCCCCCACCTTCCACTCATCCTTGCTACCGGACTGCTGTTCGTGTTGAAGGCGACTGTGCTGTTGCTTACTATTCTTTTTCTTTTCTTTCCATTTATCTCCCATTTTCCTTCCAGACTGGCACTGCGCCGTGCTCCCTCACGCCACGTTCCCTCACGCGCACTCATCTCGCGGTGGCGAGGAGGGGAGGACGCCTTGACTGGCCACGGGCTTTACGTAGAACGATTCCGCTGTAGTTACCGGGCGCACAAAGATCACTGCAATATTGCAGTCTCCGTTCGCGAAAAGCGCGCGCTTTTCAGATTTAGCTAAGTAACAAATGAGACGATTATTCGCGTGCATCCATACCTGTGAGTACGTTTCGTGCGCAACTTGTGCGCAAGAAACGTGGGGCACGTTTCGATCTGCTTTCTGTTCTGCGCGTGACCTTTCAAATTGTTGCTATCGCGTGCATTGCTTCGCCTTCGCGGCAAAGCTGTGGCTTTTCTAGCCTACCAAGCATCATGTCGCGGTGAGATTAGTGTTCTCGGAATTGTGAAATTGCACTTTACTAATAAGTGTTTACATTTTAGATGCACGTTAACGAATCCCCCTTGCCCGAAATGACGAGGAGTGCCCCTGCTACGGCCTAGCTCACAATCATATCACAGTGTTTGCGCCTACAGCTTCGAACGCAACACGAGGCGACACAGTGGTAGCTCCACATTTTTCTACGTCACGTAGTACCCATCAGACTGGCGGAAAGATTGTGGGTAACATAAGGTTAGAAATAGCTATTTTTAAGACTGACGCGTTGTGTTGAGAATGTGTGCCTAAATCTGCGTGACTAACTTTATGAACAATCCCAATGACAACGATAGACTTAGATTAGTGCGATGGCCAATTCGTAGCCCTTTTAATGTTTCTAACAACACTGTTACTCCGGGTGAAATACAGCTGACCAGAAAAAGTATTTAAAAGGGCACAAAAGACGAACAATGACTTGCTTTAAATTTACAAATAAACTGCACACTGATCCGACTAATACCATATGTTGCACTGCGATAAGTTATTTATTATCGGAGCAAATCAATGAAGTTTGATTTTGTAACTTCGCACCGAAATCTCCCCGTGTGAGGTCAAAAATTCCAAATTGTATTGTTGGTATTTTCCTGACCTTGGCACGAAGAAATTTTCCAAAAATTTGCATGTGGAGCCTACGTCACCCCCAGAAGACAATGCACTTCAGTTTCATCGATTCTAATCTACGCTGGAGCCAGTAGACAACTTATAAATTTTTTTACGTCGTGTAGACTGCCGCGGGAGTCTCAACATGGCGTCGCAACCCGCATTTTATTTTCTCGCATTTTCTAGCTTACCAAGCGTCGCGTCGAGGTAAGAGTAATGTTTTCGGAATTGTGAAATTGTACTCTACTGATACGCGAAAAAGTTTTCTGCTGCCCAGTGTCCTCTTAAAATAGCAATGATGAAAAGTACCGGTTTTCCTCTTGCAGTTTTCCTTGGGACAGCGCACGCCTCCGAAAGACCATGCTTCTTGGTTGACGTAGTCGAGAACCGGCTTGATTTCGATGTCGTAGTCATCACAATGAGACGTCTTCCTGACCGTAGTGAGGCAACCTTGGTGTTCTTTTACGACGCTGCAAAGAAGGAAAAAAAAATTGCAGGCAGCATATCACGCTCTGCAATGCTCGAAGGCGAAAGCCCGCAAACGCTCAATAAGCGGTTCAGTTATAAAATCATGAGCCAGATATTTTGCAAAAGTAACGAATCGTAATGAAACAGATGCTAATTCCCCCGAAAAACAAATCAAAAGAAACGATGTGACATGTCAAAACTTTTTCATACAACAATCACACAAATTTGTATTTCTACAACACTGTTCTAAAAGTGAATCAGTTGTCAGTTCAATCTGCTTTATCATGTCTTTAACAAAATTAGCTTCATTCCTTTAAATATATTATATAGTAATGTAGTAGCACTGTTCCCTATAAGTTAAGGCAAGACCACGACCGCATTACACATTTGCGAATCAGCTATGGAGCCCAAATGCTTACCTAGGTACATAATTCTCCATCTTGATATAACATAATAAAGGTATACTAAGGGCTCAATTTTTTGTCAGACATAATAATAATGAGAACTAACAGACAATCATGCCAGGGAAAGTATATGGGATGCTATTGGAACAATCTGTAATGCATATGTGAAGAAAGAAAGTAGACGAAAAGATAACTTGCCTCTGGCAGTGACCAAACCTTAAACATTCGAATGACCCACCCGATGCTCTACCACTGAGCTACGGCGGTGGTCACCCCTTCATCCACTATATATAGAGTAAATGTGCTCATCTAAACGTGGGAAAGTGAGTCAGCGCCACCTGTAGCCATTATGGTGAGTGTAGAACTCTCTTCTTGTCAGTTGGCGTGATGCCAGCAGGCAAATAGCTTGTACATGGTAATGCCTTGTACATGGTAGAAGCAACAGTTTAAATACCCCTATTTACGACTACAAGTACGGCCATTACCTCAAAGTACTGTTGCAAAGTACCTTGTACAGGTACTACTGATATTACTATCAACTGCAGGTACTGCTACTACTACTACTCATTTTACTGCTACAACTACGCTGTCTGCAAGTACTAATTAGCACAGCACTAGCAGTGCAACAGCTGCTGCTATTACTGCACTGCAAGTTGCGCGTTAACTAGGCAAGCGATTGAAGCGCCACGTCTCACCTGCACACGTGGCACTCGTATTTCGAACTTGCTCCGGGGCTGACGGTATCCATGTTGAGCGCGAAATTAAGGCCGCAGTAGAAGTAGCCGCTCAGGTAGACATCTTCGTCGCAGACTAGTGTCGTCGTCGGTGGTGTTGGAGTCGTGCGACTTCCCCTGGATGGCGTTTTTGTTGGTCCCACCGACGGCGTTGTCACATGTGGTGGACCTGGCGTTGGCGGCGTTGACGGCAACGGCTTCCCAGTTGGCAGCTGCGTGCAGGGGCAGGTAGGTATATGCGCCAGTCTAAATACAACAACAACAAAAATAACAACGACAACTACAACAAAAAGAACAACATTATTGGTTGATGGTACCGAGTATAAACGCAGTTGCAGAGCAGCTTCAGAAAAGCCCGACTGAATTCTTTCCTGCATCGTACATCTGACGTAGTCCTTCCTGCCGCGTTCTCCAAAGAACGCGGCAACATATCAAGAAGTCACGTCGTGCAGCACTTTTGTACGTGCTAGCGTGCTGCTCTAGAATTCGTACAGAACGATCAATCATTCCATATCACATTCAAAGAAGAAAAGCTTGAAGTAAAAAAAAAACAGTTTTATGCAAATTTCAATAAAAATCGCTATCAGCGTGCGATTATAGGTACTTAATTATTATTCATTCAATAAAGCTGCACTTTCGTCTAAAAGATTGATATCGTTAGTTCAAAATGTGCACGTGCAATTGCAAAATACTTGTGACGTTAGTTCTGCGACGCGGCACGTCGTACGACCGGATAATCCGCCGTAGTGCATTCACCATAGAGATCGCAGCGCATTGTGTTCAAGTCAAGACACATTGACTACACAGAAAAGGCGCAAGTTCGGGGGAAGTGGAAGCTTGAAATGATGAAACATTCATAAAAAGGGGATTCATTGAAGCCGACTTTTCGGCAAGCGGAGTTGTCTTCTGCAATGCAGCCACTCGGTCTGTGTCAATGCAGCAAATTCAGCTAGGTCATCCTATAAACCTATTTCATGTTTGTTAAAAGCGGTAGGCGCCGTTGACATAGTGAGGAGCTTGTAACGAAGCGGCGGCGCGTAGGCTCCACACAACCTATATAAAGCTCGCCACTGCCCTCTGTGATCTCATGACAATTGGCAGAGCAGTATGCGCCACAGACTTCCGGGGGCAATGTTCTCGGAGGCAGTTTTACAGCTGCTGTGCAGGTTGTGACGTGATCAAGGAGGGACGTGGCAGGCTTGCTGAGTGAAAGCTACGGACCGTGACGTCACTACAAGCGCCTCGATATGTCGACGGTGCCTACTGCTGTGTACAGACGTGGAAAAGGTTGTAATTTCATTCACGGATGTGCAAAAGAACAGGAACAGGACGTCTCATCTGTTGTCTGGTTCTTCAGCGCAGCCATGAATCTGGTTACAAATTTGCACCAACTGGCCTAGTGAGAACGTTCAAATGTCTGGCAAAGCCAAGTTGCGTCCAGTCTCGTAGACATTGCGCTTCTAGGGTATATCAAACGAGACTCACGCACCGTCACGATATTAGAGTCTGGCACGTCTGGAACGTAGCCTTGGCAATATACATCATAGGGCTCCAGGAGCACGTCCCGCACGTGCATAGAGTGAACGTTGAAGTCGGACAGGGTTTGGCACTGCACGCGCTTTGTGCAGATGTTAAAGTCGTAGTAGCCCCTGCGATCGAAAGGAGGTGGTGAGCCGTGACTTCACGAAATACACTACAAAAGAAGCTGCATGTATTCACGGTGACAAGAGAGAATAAGACAGGGAGCATATGCATAGTTCTTATTACATTTTTGTAAGACCACCTGAAAGTGAAAGCATTAATAAAAATATTTGGGGTTTGACGTCCCTTGAGAACGATATCAGTATGAAAGAGGCCGTAGCGGAGGGCTTTAGAAATTTTGACCACTTGTAGTTCTTTGAGCTGCGCTCAGATCGTACTACACACGTGGCCCTACCATTTTGCCTCCACCAAACTGCGGGAAAGTGAAAGCCAGTTTATTTTGAACATAAAAGTATTTTATGCTTCGTCCACCGCGGCTCCACTGACGCATTTCTGTGAAGGATATGAGTTTCCAAAACATACACCCACCGAGGGTAAAACCTACGACCTCTCGCTCCACAGCGGGCGGAGCGAAACAGCTTGGCCACTAACCACTATTTTTTTTAGTAGGAACGGCGAGCTATGCATATACACCCCTTTTCCTCACTGGTACTCAGAGCTCGGCGACTTCAGAGTGTTTTTGTAATCACTAGCAAGATGGTGGAAGGGAGCACTCCTTGCGTTGTGTTGCGCACACGCTTACCCCGTCATCATAGCGGCCCTTAGGCCTTGTGCTGGCGTTGTACGCCTTGCAGAGAGATCGAAGGTCACTGCACTCACTGCAACAACTGCGTAAGGTGTGTGCTTAATGGCATGATTTGGCCGCAAAAGAGACACACACAAGAAAAGGAACACTCAAACGACAAGCACAGGCGGCACTTCCAACTAAAGCAGACTAGGTGCAGACCCAGACTTAAGTACGAAAATATAGACATGCGCAGTCTTCATACAGCCTTACGCTATCCAACAATCAAACAATCTTGTCTCCGAAGCATACAACGTCACTGACGGTTCGCTGATACACCTTTCACCTTTCTTTTTAATGTAATAGGCTTCCATCAGCTCACGCGCAGTTTTGTACCTGCTTCTACCCAGAATCTTAAACTCATTAAAACGTGGTACACACCCACAGGCTTTACAGTGCATAGGCAAATGCGCCAAGCCATCGTTCATTAAATTTAATTCGTGCTCCCTAACTCGTTCATTGATGCAGCGCCCGGTAATCCCGATGTACGAGTTGCCACACGAAAAGGGAATCTCATAAACAACGCCTTTTGCACATCTCCCGTACATCGTGGCGTGTTTTTTGCCGCACCCTTGACGGCTCGCCTCCACCTCCCGAGCAGTTCTCGGGCACAGCTGAGCCAGCTTTATGGGCGCAGAGAAGGCGACAGGTACCCCATATCGGCCTGCTACCTTTTTCAGGTTGTGGGAGACCTTATGAACATAAGGAATCACTGCAGGTCTTACGGTTTCGGTTCTTTGTTCCCCCGTGGCAGCTCTAGTACCATCACCCTTAGCTTTCCGCAAAAGCGCTTCGGAGACAGCTGTCAATAGCGAGTCAGGGAAATTCGCAGCTAAAAGACGCTGGATCTGGTTTCCGAATGATGCCTGCGTCATGTGCGTGCACGATTTCTCGAGAGTAGATCCCAGGCAGAGCGTAGCTATACCACGCTTAACTATTTTCGATTGGCAAGAGTCATACGGCATTACACCTTTCTTGGCGCGAGGAAAATATTGCCAACACGTTTGCCCGTCATGGAAAGTTAAGCGGAGATCTAAAAATTGCAGGGTGTTACTTTGCGGCAGTTCTTGTGTAAAAACGAGTCCTTTTCCGTGAAGCCTAAAAATATTTAAAATGTCATCGCAGCGCGTCAAGGAGCCTTGTCTGTTAAAAAGAATTAAAAAGTCATCCATATACCTAAAAACTTTGGCAACGTTCAAGGCGCTATGCAGATTAAAAGCTTCATCGAGCGACCGGTCAATACTAGATAAAAATATGTTGCACAGCAACGGAGCAATACAGGATCCAATGCAAATGCCGCGTTTCTGCAGAAAAAGCTGCTTGTCGAAAGATATAAAAGTGCTACGTAGGTAGGCTTCTAACAGAGTTAAAAAGTCGTCTATCGTTACACCAGCCGCATTTTGAAAGGGTATGGCGCCACTTTCTTCTATGCAGGATCTCACCGCAAAGAAGAGTTCATCATGTGGAATTGAATAAAAAAGATCTTCCACATCTACTGAGAAGCCATTGTTGAGCGAGTGCTCATTATCTCTCAAGAACTGCACTATGTCTTTTGAACTGCTAGTGAAGAAGGGGTCCTTAATCTTAACGCACTTCAGCACCTTCTGTAAGTGCTTACTAAGTAAAAGCTGCCATGTGTCCCGTTCACTCACTATACTTCTAAAGGGTACTTCAACTTTGTGTGTTTTTGCGCTGAAGAATACGTTTAATGCCGTAGCTTTCATTTTTCTAATATCTGTTGCTAACTTTTGCAACTTGAGGTCTTTACATAGCTTGGAAACCTTACTCTTAACCTTTGATTCAGACTTCTTAATCTGAACAAAATTCTTTCTTATAGCCTCTGCTGCCTTCAAATTAAACATTTCTCGTGGAAGCACTACAAAACACCCTTCTTTGTCAGCTTCCAATATGACAATATTCTTTTCCCTACACAACGCTACTGTCTTTCGCATAACCTCAGTTTTATGACTCTGCCTGGTACCAGAAACACATTTTTTCAGGCTATCTACACCATCTAACAGACACCTCTCCTTATCCTCTTCTGAGGCTTTACTAGCCACATATCTGTTAAGTGCCGCTAGTTCATGCACAGGAACACTGGTGTGTGCTTCTCTGACACAAAGACATAGCTGTGGCAATTGTTAGTTCCCGATCCCCCAGGTGGGAATAATTGTCTGTGCAGTACACTACCCCGTCTCTGATGATCATCGTTGGTTTGGGACAATATGAGTGGTTTTACGTCTGAAACCACGATATGATTACGAGGAAAACCGCAATGGAGGGCTCCGGGAATCTTCACCATCTCGTGTTCTTTAACGTGCTCTGACATCACACAGTGCACATGTCTCCACCACTTCGCCTTCATGGAAATGTGACCATCACGGCCGGGATCGTACCCACGATTTTCGGGTCAGTTATCTGAGCACCCTAGCCACTGATCCACCAAAGTGAACATTGCAAAGTTTGAAGAAAGCTTTATATTTGCATTGTTAAGCCCAGTGTAAGAAGTTGCCGAACGTTACATCTCTCACTAATCTTCATTCGTTGTGAATATCCGGAGCACTGGTGGCATTATAGCGCGTGTATGTGCGCGCGTGACAGGTATAGACGTCCCACCAAGCAGCTGGTTACTAAGAAAGAAAGAAAGAAAGAAAGATAGATAGATAGATAGATAGATAGATAGATAGATAGATAGATAGATGAATATATAGATAGATACATAAATAGATAGATAGATCAAGTTCAACTTTATTCTGCCTTGCTAGCAAATAAATTTTGTGGCTGTTAAAACAAGGAGGGAAATCAGCACTCACATGCAGACCTTTTCCTTCGGCGGATTGTAGCTCATGATTTCGCTGAACTGTAAGCCGCATCCGAAGAAGGCGGCTGTGTTGTCGTGCAGGTCGCAACCCTGTTCGTCGGGCGCGGATCCGTTGTCAAATTCGTACATAGAGCGCAGGAGCTTCGCTGCAAACAAAAGATTAAGCATAAGAGGAGATTACCAGAGCTCCTTCTGAAATTTACGTGCACAACGAAGTTTCGCTTCCGTGGCCTTGGAGATTCCCGTGGTGGCAGCTGCTGGAAAACCTGTTGGTGTGAGGGCTCGGGGGGCTATAGGCATGAAGGCTGAGGCGTGGTTAAGCGAGAAAAACGTGCTTTACTCGAAATTACTTAAAACGTGCCGTCTTGCTGGAGGTGCGAGGGAAATTCTCGACTACCGATTCCTGCTTGGCCATGTAGTGTAGTTGCCATAATGGCACTGCAGGTGGCACTTCTGATCAGCTAAGCATAATCAGAGAGTACAAGGTGAAATTGGATGGAGATCACTTGAAGGCAGGGAAGCTAGCGGCAAGATAAAATTTGAGCAACGATTGAGAAAAATTGGGGAGGAGCGTTGGGGTAGGAAGGTATTCAGCTACTTGTATATGAAGAATGTCCATACAAAACGCAGGAAGCGACAGGAAAATTGACCGGTAAATACTTAAAAAACAGGAGGGGTCCAGACCAAAAAGAATTATCGATTAAGAAGAAAGTGAAGGAAGATGAGACCGATATGTGGAAAATTGGCACGATTAAGAAGTCCGCACTGACAATCTATCAAACTTCTAAGCAGGAAATTGCCAAGGAAAAGATCTATGATAAAACTCGGGGCAGTTCTCTACCGTTTGAGGCCAGGACGGGAGTATTGCGAACCAAGGCATATCGGGCTAAATACGAAGGGGTAGACATGGTATGCAGTGCATGTGGAGAGGAGGAGGAAACTGCCGAACACTTGATAATGTTCTGTAAAGGGGCTCAATCTATAGTTCACGATGATGACGCAGAGTTTTTCAAAGCACTGGGGTTTAAGTACAGGAAGGGCAAAATAAACTTTAAGCGGGTAGAAATAACTAGAAGGAGGTTATCTGAATGGTGACTAAAGTCAAGGCACAAGTAAAAATGAAACCCTTCACTGCAAAGCACCAGTCCTCAACTTCGCTATTTGAAGGAAAATAAAAAATAAATCTAGTTCTTGGTTCACTAAGTATTACGGCTTGGTGGCGTTAGCCACCACCCGCTATAAAGGGTACAGCCATATTACTCCACCCATCCATCCAGCCCGAAGCCCCTACACTGCATAAAAGTACCGCCATCCGCTCTCCCCCTCACCGCTTCCTATCCACCGCGTTGCCTTTTTGCTTTCGCTTGCGACATAGGCACCCCCTGTAACGTGCCACGAGCCTGCAGTTTGCTTGCGAGCCGAGAGGGAGAGAGAGAGGGGGTTCAGGAAAGGAAAAAGACGCTACTTCTCAGCACCTGTAGGGGTGGGATGATGGTATCAAATATGTGGAGAAGGGAGAAGAGGAATGCCGTCCATGACCAAAGACGCGGCGGGCGGCTTCTATGGCCGGTTGTCTAGTCCAGTGTCCTCAAGGAAGCGAAAAAATGGCAGCATATCCACGGAGTGAATGATGAAGAGTGGGGCGAAGCATCCGTCCGTTGATGCGTCCATCTGTGTGACCATCCGTGCATCCATCCGCACGTCCGTGCGCGCGTCTGTTCGTGCGTCTGCACGTCTATCCGTGCGTACGTCCCTACGTTCGTCCATGCATCCGCCACTGCGTCCGTCCACGCGTCCATAAGTCTGTGCAGCCATCCGTGCATCCGTCTATGCATCTGTCTGTGCGTCCGTGCAATCATCTATTCAATACTCCAAGTACCACCATCTCGCATCTTTTCATCATATATACCCCGTATAGAAGCACCGCCATCCAGCGAACATTCCAAGGACTAAACGAGAGGTGGCATACGCACACTTTCTTACAGCTCGCGCTTCGTGTCTACTTTCCACCTTTAACCACCTCGAGTTCATTGTATACACTTGTTCACTGTATTCATGGCATTGCGGCCCAACGCTCGCTAAACCTTTCTGAAACCAAAGTGGTTACGCCCAGCGAGTATAACGTAGCAACCCTTTCTTGTCAGATAGGGCTCAATGTACATACCAATGGCTGTTAATGGGGAATGAGAGACAGGAGAATTCAGCTTTTAGTTAACGCGCACGCTGCTAATTTTTTATTGTTCAACAACGCAAAGGAGAAATCTCCCATCGGCTCCATCTTGCAAGTCAAAACGTAAGACTTGCTACACAATACGACTATACGACTACTACGAGTGACAAACGGGTGCCGCTTTAAGGAGCTTCACAACTAAAAACCACCTTGAAGACCTGGGTATGGTGTTGTGCAGGGAAGAGAAGGTCCCTCTGTGTAGCCGGTGCGAAGAGGGAAGTGGCGCAGATGAAAAGAGCGCTGTACTTTTCAACTACCGCCATCTGCCGTTCTCTCGAGCCTGCTGCTTTTCTTCTCTTCACTTGCGACAGTGGCGCCCCTGTAACACGCCACGAGCTTGCAGTATGCTTTCGAGCCTGTGAGAGGAGGAAGCGGCGCCGATCAAAAGAATGCTGTACTTTTCTGAAAGTATAGGGGATTTAGCTAGGCCACCATAAGCAATGCTTGTGCGGGTGCTCACACTGGCGCACCACACCTTTGGTATGAGCGTACATATTTCGCAAGATGAGAAAACCTTCTTTCTGCACGTGGGAGAATGCTACGAACATAGTTAGGTGATCTTATTTTCAAAGGCAATTATTTCATGTGATACGCGTAGTTATAAAAAAAATTGGAGTAGTTCGTCAGAAGTTTAGAAGCAATTGTTTGTAATGCTTTCCGTAAAATAGAAATAATCGTACACGTGACTGTATAACAATGCTACGTACAAAAATAGTGCAGTAATTTTGATGAGTTTCACGGGTTGAGAAGAGTTTACTTTACTACCTGAGTGAACCCAGACCTATAGGACTCTCTTCGATACTGACCAGAGAACTAGCAGATAAAGAAGTGATGCCAAAAGTGAAAACATGCACATACACAACAATAGAGAATGCTGCCAAATAGTAGTTCACAAGGGTGGTAGGAGAATTGTTCTGAAGGTGTAAAGCAGTCAACCCCGCATCGTTGTAATACGAAGCTTTTTATCTTTTACAATACTGGTGTGCCAGAGCGTCTTAAAGAGTCGAGAGAGATAAAATAGAAAATAGGAAGGAAGGAAGGCTAACGCGAAGCCGGGATCCCGTTTGCTACCCTGCACTGCAGTAGTAGGGATCAGGGGGTTGAAAGAAAGAGAAAGAGAAAAAATAAATAAGAACAAGACACGGACACACGCGCCAAGCAAAAATGATCCACTCAGATTTGTTTAGGCAGGTCAGTTAATCGTAAGAGCCCTGTTTTAGGGGCGAAGCTCCATGAGCCCGTGGGTCATGCGTCCACTGTGTATGTAGTAGTAGTAGCATAGAGAAACCTACTATTCAAAACTTTCACCGCCTAGCGAGCCCGCTAATGCAAGCCCACCATGGATGTCGTTTGGGGGATCGCGTAGCCGGTGCGCCGGCAGCCGCCGCCAGTGTGCCCGTAACTTCGAACTGCGTAGTATTTTCAGCTGCCGCCACCATGTTGTCAAGGCTTTGCTGAGAAGGTCATTGACTTTAGCATGTATTATATTCGACACTGCGTGTTGAGAAACGCGTGTGCGGCGTATATTGAAGGAAAA
Organism: Rhipicephalus microplus; assembly: GCF_043290135.1. NCBI lineage: Eukaryota > Metazoa > Arthropoda > Arachnida > Ixodida > Ixodidae > Rhipicephalus > Rhipicephalus microplus. The sequence continues at coordinate 7,895,626 of NW_027464597.1, read as the reverse complement.
TAAGTTTTGAACGCCGGGCACATCGTCTGCTACGGCGTGAAGGAATGCACGTAGAACGCTGCTCGTGCCATGGCTGGGGAAGAACGAGCGGCCGCGCTCGTGCAAAGCAGGGAACCTCGCATTTGACTGCACGGCGTCTGCGCAACGGCATCCAATATATTTCGTGATTCTTCTAGCTCAGCAAGCAAACAATAAAGAGTAAACCATTGCTACTACGACTCGCAGTACCTGTCTAACTTCAGAATAACCGTAGTAGAAATTGCCAGCGACAAAATATAAAGCACCAGCGAACCGCCTAAGTGAGGCCGACTGAACGATGGCATGGGCTGGCTGCGTGGACATCCCCAAACGACAGTTACGACAGATGCCGCATGGTGACGCCACTATCTGTGAAAGTTGCGAATATAAAGAGTAGTCACTGGAGCCTTTTCACAGTCCAGCAGGAAAGGGTCTGACGAACCACTAGATGGAGAACACGTCCTCGCTTATACGTGTTTTTTTTTTTGTTAAGACATGTAATAGCCTCCCCAGAAGGACATGAATACCGAAGCTTATCATAAATTTTTTGCGAAGAAGAAATCTTAAATATTTGTGCAATTTTCCATATCTGCTCTACATCGTGTGCCACTGAGGACATTTAATGCCTTACAACCGAAAACAGTAAAGTATGACTAGAAAGTGTTGTCTTTCTGCATTTGTTTTGCAAAGAAACACATTCATGTGGTTTAGATGTACTGTACATGTATTCCCTTAGTGGACACATGGGCGTGTAGCATATTGGTAAAGACACTCGCTTTCGGAGCATAGGGGCGCGGGTTAAAACCCCATTGTCGAAAAAAATTGTATTTTTATTTAGGCTGAGGACATCATCGTGTCTGACCAACCACTCGTGGCGCTCAAAGCAGCGCACTAGTTATTCCGCAGGGTCCTACGGGAGTGTCCGCTCTTTATGTAGGTTCGTTTCTCTATGGTACTAGTGCGTCGTAGCCACCTCCACACCTGGACTAGAAGAGCGGCACGCGCGCACAGATTTGAATTCAGGAGGAAATCCGGGTACGTTAATCATAAATAAAAAAATAGTTGTTTCTAATAAAACAACCTACAGAGGCGAGTATTGGTGACTTAATCTCCAACACCCTTATAACACCCTCCAAATTCATACTCAGGCCCACGGGACGACTTTCTGCTCTTCCTTAGTAGAGTGCATCGTACTCTAAGTCGTTAACAACTTTTTTCTACACACACAAATTTGCCTCAAATTTGATACTTGCTGAACAAGACCACGCTTGACCATCCACGAAACTAAGAACTCATATATGCGTATCAGAAGAATGCTCTTTGAGCACTATCTGACCAGAAAGAGTGGCCTCGTTAAACTCGCTTGGCGTAACCTCCTTAATTTTAGGAATATTTAGCGAAGTTTGAGCCGCAGTGCCATGAGCTAGAGATGGTGTATGATAGGAACTATACACGAAGCGCAAGCCGTAAGAAAGTGCGCACGTGCCGCTCCCCCTGTCTGGCCGTGCCACCTCTCGTTCAGTCCTTAGAATGTCCGCTGGATGGCGCTACTTCTATATGATGAATATATGATGAAAAAGTTTGAGATGGCGGTACTTGGAGTGTTCACTAGATGGACGGAGTGAGAAACAGACAGATGCACGGACGGACGAACGAACGCGTGCACATACGGACGCAGGAACGAACGGATGCATGGAGCAACGGACGGATGAACGAATGAACGCTTAGATGTATGGACGCACGGACGGATGGTCAAACGGACGAATGGAAGCAAGAACGAACGGACGGACGGAAGTGCGAACGGACTGATGGATGCTTCGACCAACACATAATGACGCACTCCGTGGATATGCTGTAATTTTTCTTTCTGTATATGCAGGCAGCTGATGAGCTTTGCTTATGCAGAGCTCTTTGACTCGAAGTTCATGCACTCGGTCCCGGCCGCGGTGGTCACATTTCAATGAAGGCGATAAGCTACAGGCCCGTGTATTAGGAATAATGTGTACACGCTGACGTGTCTCAAGTGTTCGCACTTTCCGGAGCCCTCCACTACAGCAGGTTTTATAGTCTTACCACACTTTTGACCCGTAAGAACCGATAAAGTATTTCTAGCCTCAAGCTTGGATTTTATAAAATGCTGTGACGTTAGTAATTATGTAGCTTACGAGTTCGCTACCTTTCTTATTTAGTGCCATTCAATTTACGCATAGCTCGAGTGGTATAGTTGGTGCATAATGAGAAACACTGTCTACGTCTCGCTCTTTGGATAGATGCACTGCTACCTTATGTTGGAGTGCGGCTCGTAGGCACGGCCATTCTGGCGTTCAGCGTCAGAGCCATTGAATTTGGCAGAGCCAACGAGGACGAAAGAGAGTGAACACCGTGCACAACAGAGGATGAAAGATGGCGACAGCGAGAAGAACGCGATGACGAGGAAAGGACAGTGGCGAGACGACAGGTTATGCGGCGGCAACCCGCGGCGCCACAGTAGTGCTCGCCGTCGTGCGGTTGCTGATGACGTCGTCACTACGGTACGTGATGAGGGCGGCCACGGATACCGTATAAGGAAATTCAGCGCCACATGAACTGTGGCCTGTCTGAGGCGGCTGTTGAGGAACGCGCCGGCGTGCTTCCCTCAGCGGTCTCCCGGTTAGCGAGACAGTCACACCTTGACCCTGTCGCAAAATCAAAACACCTAAATAGCTGCTCTCAGAATCCGCATTGGGCAGTACGCTAATCATCAGTGACTTTTTGATCGCTGAAACAACAGTGAACTATCTAAGCTCACTCTCGTTGTAAAGTTCAGGAATGATTGAACTCGCATTGGCTTGGTCGTATTGGGTTCACTCAAAATGTCGACAACGCCAGACGTCGGGACGAACGAGGCTCACCTTGCAGTCGCTTGGCAAACGTGGGAGTCGTAAGCTGATGGGTGTCAAAGCACATCGCCCGGTATTTTCGTGTCAGCGCTCCGATAAAGTACTCCATGTGAACCACGAGTTCCGGGTTCTCGCTGGCCGGCTTCCCGTGCAGCACCGTGTCGACGCAGCCTTGGTAGCGGCCCAGGTACCTGCATGCACAAAAGACGTGCGCGTCAATTTCGGGGCTGATTTCTTGGCTAAGTGCTTACCAGTATATTTTCTATTGTTGACCATTCATGACTTTGTCTTATTCTTAAATCGTTTGTTAGAGAGTTGAGCTGTATACTATATGTTTCTGCTATGCCATGCATGTATATTGCTTATTCGTTGTTAACAGTCATATACTGACGGTCCATAGCTCGGATAAACCAATATAGAACTCTTGAAAGGCATTTATCTGCTCAGATCGTCGCCACACGCATGCATGTTTCGTAAAATTATGGCCAAAACTGGCTGCATAAATTCAGTATCGTCGCTTATAATACAGTCATTACAGTCATGTTGGTAAGAGATTCACCTGTCTGTCCATACGTATGCCACCCTCAGCCACGTCAGTTTGGTGTTCCCCCAGTAAATTTAATGTTAAACTGCTCATAGTGTTCCCCCTTTATACTGCAGTATGTGACTACGCTTAAGCGTTTCCTTCACCAGCAATTAGGTTGCGTACACTCAACAGAAAATTAGACGTAGCACAAGTCAAAACGTACGCCAGTGTAGAAACCAGTCGTTCCGCTGTGTTTCATTTTCCAGCCAGTAACTGTTTATTTTTTTGCACCCCACGTGTCTACGTTGTGATGACTTAAGTTCGTATTATGTACCTACTTTTCTTGTGGCGTTGTCTCAGTTTTGTCAGGAAGTGTAATTGACACAAACCTAACAAATCACAATTGTCCCAAGTTATGGACGCGTCAGTATAGGAGCAAGCGCTCTTCGGCGTTCGTGTGTCCAAGTGTATTCCTAGGCTGAACACTTGGGTTTCGCGCTGCCGAAGCAAGGGCCACGCCGAAAAAAATGGGAGCGTGGTCGATATTCAATCCTGCAGGTGTCGCAATCATCGCAGCTGCTCACAATCGCTCAATTTAGTCAACTTTACCTGAATATTCTGGCAGTTAATTGGCACTTACTCTAACTACACTCATGCTTCTTCGCTACATGTATCAAGTATGAGTCAGCAACAAGAAGCAGAATGATCCATTCGAACGAGCCTGCCGAAGCAAACCTCAAAGGGTGCATGAAAAAAAAAAGCGCGTTGCTCAGGATCTGCTCCGCAAGGGGCCACAATGATACCTCGCTCCTCCCAATCTTTTGCAATTAACTCAACAAGTTAATTTAACATTATCATCCTAGAAGCTAATAACACAAACCTTACAATAATTATGGCAGCTGCACACTACTCGCGCGAAGCCTGAAGGAAGTGCAGAGTTAGGTAGCCTTTTTGTGTTTCTCTTCAGTCATCTCCTTTCTTTCATTTTCGGATGTTTATGTGTATTTCTTACTTTATTTCTGTTTATTGTATTTTTGTTCCTATTTACTTACTTTATTTTTCTCTCTATTTCTAGATAGCTTCCTCTTTTTTTCTATATTAATGCGTAGTTTTGCTTGCGTTACGGCAAGCAAAGCCTCGTATGTGGTAGTAAGTTTCTTTTTTATTGTTGTTAACCATCTCACTGTTTTTTTTTCTCCTTGGACTTCTTATAACTATTAACACCCGAGGGTCCTGCTGCAGTCTTCGATTAAGGGACCCTCGTCTGTATATTTTTCTGTAACCGCATTTTATTCTGTAAGAATGATACGTGACTTTGAATGACGACAGCGTACGGTAGCATGTAACAGGTTGGGTCCCCAAAGTGCTGCGCACTTGATTTATGATGAAGGCGTTTGAAGAACAAAATAACGAAGACTTATCTTTGGCGCGAGCACGCTTTCAATATGCTTCGGATGGCTATGCTGTACGCTATTTTGCCGTCCTTGCACCTATCTACATAAGACTACGACAGTGTACGACACCCCGGTTAGTAATCTCCACCTAATACGTGTAAGCTCCGGTGCTATATGTCTTGAATATCCAGCCGTATTCAAGGTGTACCAAAAATTATTATTTACCCAACTGTTACCTTAAACAAGAACCACCACTTTCGTTGTATAAGGAAAACCGGACATCAGCGCTGCACAGGATATGCTTTGAACACGATAAAACAGTCCCCCGTTGCTGCCTGAGATTGATTCACTGAAAAGTGGGTTTCATACCACAATGCTTCCGTGTGGCAAAGTGCACCTATTGAGTGTTTCACTGCAAAGGTACGTTTAGCGCATGTTATATCTGTAACTGCATACCAGCAGATCTGACGTGTGTCGACCACGGGAGCTCCACGCATGCCTCTTCTCAGGTTGGCCTGGAATTCCTCGGCGCAGAGGAATTGCGTCAGCCACGCCTTTACCTCCCGGCTCGTCGATTCAGGGTTCGCGCGAACTCTGCCTCTGAACCTGGCTTCTGAAAAGAGCCCCGTTAAAAGCCCGCATTACATTTTACACTTTTTCTTGAACGCCACGGAACGCTCACTGTCAGAAGCACGCTAAAGCAGCTTATCAGTCGACATGTAGCAATAAAGGCCCAATGCTTTCATGAGCGCTTGACCTTCCGTACGAAAGAAAGTGTAAAGTTCAATGCTTATTTTTTAGTTAGACACAATAATAATGAGAACAGACAATGAACCCCACCAGAAGTGTTTATTAGTAATTACAATGTAAATGAGAAGACAGAAAAGTGGACGAAAAGATAACTTGCCACCGGCAGAGCTGAACCTGCGACCTTCGAACAACGCATCCGATGCTCTACACCACTTAGCTACGGTGGAATTTATGCATTTGTGCCCTTCAGAGGATATATTACGTGCATATAAATGTGGGAGCATCAGTCACCGGTGCCAGTAGCCACTACGGCGTGTGGAAAATTCATTTCTTGCCTGTTGGCGTCACGTAACCTTCCATGAGTAGGCCTTCTGTAAGTTTGATTTCACTTATTGGTTCATACCAGTAAAACTTGTTAAATATTAATAAATAATAACGACGTGGCACACAACAAGAATGGTCCTTCCGTCTAAAGGTGACACTATTATGCACGTGATCACACTTTTCGTGAACATTGTGATGCGTGACTGGTGTCATCAATTGGATGCCGCCATGCTTGCATCAGAAAGGTTAGGGCTACTGGCTGAAAAATTCATGATCTGATGCAAGCATGGAGGAAGGAAAACCCACCGAAAAAATCTGAAAAAAAAAACTTCCTTTCGTCATTAAAACAACGCAGTTGCCATGTACTTAATGTCCAATGAAACGAAAAATAACGTAAATCAGCATGTTCCCTGAAACAAATTGTGTTGTTTATTAATATATTGTGAAAATCATAGTAAAACAGTTATTCAGTTGTCATTAGAGAGACAGACAGGTTGATAGGTTAGCATGACACACGTCTGATTTGCTTTCCTGCAATGGAATAAGTAATGAAGGGATGACGTATCCCTCTTTTCTATTCCAGCCAACGTGATCTTTATTGTATACACCGACAGAACACAGAAAGGGTTTCAGTTTAAAGTGAGTGTGAAGCAGTGTGTCATGGCCAGGTTTGATCGGAGATGACCAACGTTAACGGCGGACATAACACCAAATTTTCGATCATGCTTTGTGTTACGGGGGGGTTGATCCTTGTGTGTTTGCGAATGAGCGCACGAAGTTTCAACAGATCGCTGTGCGAGCGTTTAAATTCCGGCAAGCGGTTTCATTCGATGTGACGCACACACGCAGTGACATAGGGAGTTGGCGGTATGGCCCCAGCAAGAACGGTACAAGATTGCTTAGAAAAACACTCGGGAGGCCTCTGCCCTGCATGCAGTTGGCGCATTCAGGATAATGGTGATTATGATGATAGGGCCCACAGGTTATAGCAAAGCTGACTCGCTCGGTGAATTCCGTGATCAACGCTTGTGTAGTCCACCATATCCAACGCGCCAGCGTAGCTCTCGCCGATCGACCCACCGTCCGTGAACTTCTTAGGCTTTGTGCTCTCGCCGATCGGTGGCCTGTCCGTCATCGGACTCCTTCGACCGGGCTCCAATCTTTCTCTTTTCTCTATATTTACTTCTCACTTCATTCCTTTTAGTCCTTCCTAATCAACTTCACTCATGAGTTACTAATGAGGTGTCAGACTTATCTGCAGCTATTTGCGGGGCTCACTTTTTCTGTTTTTGTTCTATTTTGAAACCACAACCTCCCTATAGCATAGCAGAGTATGTGATACACACCATGCTATAAACCGACACGCTAACTGAATACGACTGCGTGTAGCGTACCCCTCCGTTCATGTCTGCACTGGCTGTGACTCAGTTCAATGTGGCGTCGCATCGGCTTCAGCTGGTCCAGGAGGAAAGCCCTGTTGGCGCATGCCGTTTCTCGAATCAGTTCGGCAAGGCACTCCTTGTACTCGCCGATGAGCCTGCGACGCATCACACCAAAAGCAGAGCACTCTCTGTTGCGTAACATTCGTGATGCTCTCCAAGTAATGGCGCACGGGTGCTCTATAGTCAAACTAAGCCGCTCCCCCCTTCCCTACTCTGATGTACAGCACTGCGCAGAGCTATGAACACGGTGTGAAATTGATGTAATATAAAATGTTGCGCATACTCTGCAAATCGCCTCTGCAGCTACCACCCCGAGCAGTTCTATAAGCTGCATACGATCAGTGAGCGACGACGACTAACCGCCATAACATTTGCACTATCTAGACTAAGTGTAAAGAGCTTTCTTAGGTGCATAGAAAAGTTTCATTAGTAGGATGTAACCACTATTAGCGCTCCTCTTTTTTAGCTCACTGAAACTAAATGCAAAAGGTTTGCTCCTGCACCAGGTATCTTGCTTTATTGAGGTTAACGAATTCGGCGTCTAATTTGCAAAGCATTCCATTTTTAAGTGCGCATAGCCATTATTCCAGTGACTTATGGAATAGCACGCCAAGCGTCACGATTTCCCAAACATTACTGTTACGAACAATTCTAGAGTGAGATGAGTTTGTAATAAAAGGCTTCAATCCAGATGGGGTAAGATGTGTCCATTAGACTCGGCAATATTTCTTTCTTAAAGCGACGTAAGTGCAAAAATTTCAAGGAGTACTCACGATCCAAGCTGAAGGGCATACTCAGTAATACTGAACGCAAAAGGTCTTAGACATTGGGCAGCGATAAACCCGCATGAACGGTAACTTCGAACTGATCTTTATTTCAAATGAATAGCTTATTGAAAACCCAAACGTGAGAAGTTATTTTGAACGTGAGCATGCGCAGCAAGTTTACGCTTTGGAAGTTAGCACTGATTAGTGTTAGTTGCCGTCTTTTGCCGAAAAGTTTTCGCGCTCAGTGTTCCTCACTGTCGTTAGCACATGCGCACCACTACTCACGAGCATGCAAATGCAGCTTTCGTTTCTCGCTCGGCGAGTCGAGTTCCCAGCCGAAACGCCGCGTCGCATTGCTCTCGATAGAAAGTGAAGTACGTCACGTTGCAACCGCTTTCGCTTCCTGTGAAGGGTAAATAACAGAGAACACGTAAAAGCGAGCAATGCATGCTGCTGAGGGGAACAGCACAAAAAAACGGGACGGATAAAGAGTGAACACACGGCACAAGCGCTGACGAACAACTGTGTGTAAATTTATTACACCTGGAAATATCTAGCTGAAAACAAGAACAAAAACCATCACGTGCATATAAGAGTGAGAGGCAAAAAAGAATCGGCCACGAGTTGAAAGGTAGAAGCTAACTACTCAGAAGCATTATCTCTTTTTCAAGGAAGGCGACTGAAGGCTCACTGACGCACATGTTTTCTTTCGTCTTGATATGAAAAGCCTCGTTAAATTCGCACTCTGTCTTGTTACGATAACTTGAGAGTATCTTGCAGTCACCAAAGAATGGGGCGCAGCCGCACAAAGAGCAATGCACTGCCAATGTGCTGCTTGTTGAAGTCCTCAGATTATTAGCGTGCTCTCTCAGGTGGTCGTTGAAACAGCGACCGGTGTGTCCAGTATAGGACAGACCACGGGACAACGGAATGTCGTACACTACGTTGCTCATGCACTCAACGTATTGCGTCCTGTGTTTCTTGACACACGCATGCTCCTAGGAATTGTCATCGTTGACTTTCTTGCAAAGGTGGCGGAGCTTACGAAGAGCAGAGTTAACCATGCAGTCTCACGCCTGCCTTGCCAACAATCTTCTTGAGTGCATGGCTCACACCGTGTACGTAAGGGATGACAGAAGTTTGCTGTCTGCCCAGCGTTGGGTGTGTCCTGGAGCTACGTTCGCCTTGGCAACAATTCTACTGAGCGAGCTTTCGAAACGTGGCTCCGGGACACGTCCAACGCAATAAAAACCGAAAATCTCTGTCATCCCTCACGTACACGGCGTGGGTCATGCGCTCAAGAAAGCAGGCGCAAGGCTCGTTTTCTCGGCTCCTTGTAAGCTCGGCAGAATTTGCAAGAAAGTGAACAACGGCAATCCCAAGGGGCATGCGTGCGTCCAGAAGGAAGCAGTACGTTGAGTGCGTGAGCAACGTAGTGTACGATATTTTGTTGTCCGGTGGTCTGTTCTATACTGGACCCCACGGTCGCTGTTAGAACGACCACCTCAGAGAGCACGCAAATTTTCTCAGGACTTCAACAAGCAGCATTTTGGGAGCACATTGCTCCCTGTGCGACTGCGTTCCGCTCTTCATGAATGCAAGACACTATCAAGTTATCGTAACAAGACAGAGTGCGAAATTAACGAGGCTTTTCATATCAAGACGAAAGGGAACATGTGCGTTAGTGAGCCTTCACTCGCCTTCTTGGAAAAAGAAATAAAGTTTTTCAGTAGTTAACTTGTGCTTTTGAACTCGTGGCAGATTCTTTATGCCTTTCACTTTTATGTGCACGTGTTTTTTTTTGTTCTTGTTTTGAGCTATATATTTCCAGATGGACTTAATTTACACAGAGTTGTTCATCAGCACTTGTGTCGTGTGTAAAATTTTTCTCCGTCCCGTTTTTTGTGCTGTTCCCCAAGTATCATGTACCAACTGGCCCTTCAAGAAACCCTTCTGCAAGAATTGCATGTACGGCTTTTTGAGATATCCACCCACACTTTCTAGGTGGAGAGATAAATTGGAGTGAGAAGCATTAGACAGGAGGTTTAGTAATTTAAAGTCAGGAAAAACAACCCTAATTTCAGCAAACCATATATAGAACCACATCTTATTGTCTCGAGGGTTTAAGAGAAGGGGAGTGAAATATCAAAAATAAGTAGTCGCATGGTATCCACAGAGTGAATGATGGTCGGTGGAGGAATCTCCAGTGGTATATAGGTAAACCGTGAATCCTCCATAAATCTTGCCCAGTCGATCATCATATAAAGAGAGCGAGCACGTTCTGCAGCCGTTTTCTCAGCCCTCCGATCCGCCGCCTTTCCTTCGTCGCTCATACTCGAAGCACACAGACTGCCGGCGAAAGAGGAAGCGCGGCAAGAGCGAGCGCGTTTTAACGCAAGAGCGAACGCGGTCTCCTATCACACTGCAGCATGCATGGATGGATGGATGCTATGAGCGTCCCGTTTATAACGGGGTGGTGACAAGTATGCCACCAGGCTCGAAAAAAAAAAAAACCTTTTTTCTTTTTTTATGTTGGCCTAATGCCTCTACTTCGATAAATTCTATCTTAATGGCAAAAAAGGTAAATTTTCAGCTTAAGTTCTCTGCCATTTACGGCACACTGTCCATATTTTATTTTTCCAATATTTGTTTTTGTCCTTTCTCTCTAATTTTCTGCCACCAATACTCTAACCGTCTCTTACTTATTTCAATCGCGGGTGTGTTCAGCTTTCCATTGTTCTCCCTAAAACCCAAGGCTTCCTGTAGGCTCGTGCCCAAACGTACACCTGGGTGGATATCTCCACATTCAATCAGAACATGCTCCGCCGTTTCCTTATCTTTCCCGCAGCATGTGCATTGTTCTTCTTCTTTACTGAATCTTGCTTTATAACTACGCGTTCTAAGGCAACCCGATCTCGCTTCAAACAGTAAAGCGCTTCCCCTTGAATTATCGTAAAATGCCTCCCTCCTTATTTCATTTTTGCCCTTTCGGTAGTTACTCAAAGCCGGTTTTTTCTCCATAGCTGCCATCCAGTAAATCCTCTCCGCCTCCCTGACTTTTCCCTTAACGCTCTTTGTTGACATATGGCTTACAATACCAGCCGTATATTTACTAGTGAGTCTTCTAGTTCTTTTTCTCCACTGTGTGTCCACGCTCTTCCTATACAAATAACGGAACACCTTCTCTGCCCATCTACTCTCCTTCATATTTCTTAGCCTTTCTTCGAACCTTATTTTGCTCTGCGCTTCCCTCGCCTCAAAACCTGCCCACCCCATATCGCCCTTTACAGCCTCGTTTGTCGTCTTCCCGTGAGCACCCAACGCGAGGCGTCCCACAGTCCTTTGATTTACATCCATTCCCGATTGCACCTCTGCCCTCATGCACACCACTGAGTTCCCAAAAGTAAGCCCTGGAACCATTACACCCTTCCACAGACCTCGAAGCACCTCATACCTATTGTATCCCCACAACGCTCTGTGCTTCATTATTGCCGCATTCCTCTTTCCTTTTGCTGCCGAGGCTTTTTCCTGTACCTCCATGTATCTATCACTCTCATTTACCCATACTCCAAGGTACTTGTATTCACTTACCCTCGGTATTTCTTGGCCTTGTATGGACACCGTCTGATCACAGGGATCATTGAATACCATCAATCCACACTTCGTTACACTGAATCCTAGTCCAAGAGCTTCACCTTCCCTTCCGCATATATTCGCCAGCTGCTGTATATCATCTCGACTGTCCGCAAATAAGACGATATCGTCCGCATAAAATAAACCTGGAAGCTTCTGCTCAATCATCATGCCGCCCTGTTTGTGTGACAGATTAAAACCAATGTTGCTACCTTCTAGCGCTTTTTCCATACTCACTATGTACAGCATGAATAACAGCGGGGACAAAGGACATCCCTGTCTCAGACCCCTGCTAACCTCAACGTTCTCTTTGCTACGCATTCCTTCCCACTCTATGCAAACTGTATTTTCTCGGTATATCTCCCTCAAAAGCTGTATACAGTCGTCGCCCATGCCCATTCCTTTCAATATATCCCACAAAATTTCCTGATTAACGTTGTCGTATGCCCCAGTGATGTCTAGAAAAGCCACGTACAAGGGCCTATTCTCTATTTTAGATATTTCTATACACTGAGTGAGAACAAACAGGTTATCGTCTAACCGCCTGTCGACTCGAAATCCGTTCTGAAGTTCTCCCAAAATATCGTTATGTTCGGCCCATGTTTCTATTTTCATTTTTACTGCTTGCATCGCCAACTTGTATAGTACCGATGTAATGGTTAGTGGTCTATACGAGCGAATCTTGTCCTTTTCTCCCTTGCCTTTATAGATTAAGTTCATTCTACTTTGTCGCCAACTGTCCGGTATTTGTCCGTCCTTTAAGCTTTTTTCTACTGCTTTTAACAATGCTTCTTTAGTGTTATGTCCTAGTTCGTTAATGAGGCTAACGGGAATCCCATCTAAACCCGCGGCAGTGCGCTTTGGAATTTTTCCTTCGGCCTTTTTCCAGTTGAAATTATCAAGTACTAGCTCTTCCTCTGTTGCTTTCTCCGCCACACTTTTACTCACCGGGGAGATCCCCTGGACGCTCTTTTGAAACGAATCGGCTGTTACCTTTTGGATGTAACCTAGCGCTTCGTACCCTTCCAATTGATTTCCTCCTTCATCTAGAATATGTTGTTGCGTTGTGACAGACTTCCTACCTAGCGCCTTTATGTGGCTCCAAAAAATCCTAGGCGCGGCCTCCTTTTTTTCGTGTATCTCTGTCATCCAGCGTTCACTTTCACCTTTAATTTTTGCCTCTACCAATTTCTGTACAAGGGATTTTTTCTCTAAATATATTTCCCATATTTTTTTTTGACTTCGTCCTGCGGCCGCTTCTCCTTTTTTGCCTTTCTATGCTCCCGTGATGCTTCGCGTCTCTTCTCGATCGCCTCCCGGATTCCCTTGTTCCACCAACTTTTTGGCTTCCTTTTTCCTTTCCAGCAAACAGTTTTCTTTTCTTTCCCTATCTCCTTCGTCATTAGATGTAACAGCTCACTATACTCCTATATATGCATTGTATGTATTGTTGCGAAGAAAGATGGTTCTGCGCGGTTCTGTGTAGACTACAGACGGCTCAATAAGATCACTCGCAAGGATGTTTACCCACTGCCGCGCATCGATGACGCAATTGACAGCCTTCACGGAGCCGAATTTTTTTCTTCTCTCGATCTGCGCTCGGGGTACTGGCAAGTACCCATGGCTGATGACGCTCGACCGAAGACTGCGTTCATCACACCCGACGGCTTGTACGAATTCAACGTCATGCCGTTTGGTCTATGTAATGCACCTGCGACCTTTGAGCGCATGATGGACACCGTTCTGCGCAACTTGAAATGGCACACGTGCTTGTGTTACCTCGATGACGTTGTGGTGTTCGCTCCAGATTTCTCTACGCACCTCCAACGTCTGAAAGAAGTTTTTGCACGTGTCAGCAATGCCGGCTTGCAACTAAATCTGAAGAAGTGCCGCTTTGCAGCACGGCAACTCACCATCCTTGGGTACGTCGTGTCCAAGGATGGCATTCTTCCTGACCCAGCCAAGCTTCGGGCCGTGGCCGAATTCTTCAAACCTGCGTCCGTCAAAGAACTGCGTAGTTTCGTGGGCCTGTGCTCGTACTTCCGACGCTTCATACGAAACTTTGCCACGATCATATCACCGCTGACGAAGCTCCTTGGAAGTAACGGGTCCCTCAATTCGTGGTCGTCTGAGTGCGACGACGCGTTCGCGAAGCTCCGCCATATGTTGACATCTCCTCCCATTCTACGCCACTACGACCCTACGGCCCCGACGGAGGTGCACACAGACGCCAGCGGCGTAGGCCTCGGCGCTGTCCTGGCGCAGCGCAAACCCGGATTCCCTGAATATGTCGTAGCATATGCAAGCCGTACGCTCACGAGAGCTGAGACAAACTACACCGTCACGGAGAAAGAGTGCCTGGCGATCGTCTGGGCTCTTACAAAGTTTCGACCGTATTTGTATGGTCGCCCATTCGATGTCGTCACCGACCATCATGCACTATGCTGGCTTTCATCATTGAAGGATCCCTCAGGCCGTCTCGCCCGTTGGGCTCTTCGTTTACAAGACTACGACATCCGCGTGCTGTACCGCAATGGACGCCAGCATGCTGATGCCGACGCCCTCTCGCGCTCCCCTCTGCCTGAAGGTGATGTGCTCTGCTCAGTATCCTCGGCTGCTGTTTCTGCCATTGACGTTGACATAATCGCTACCGAACAGCGAAAGGATAATTGGATCGGCCCGCTGATCGACTTGCTCTCTGATCCATCCGCAACGCCATCCACGCGTGCATTGCGTCGTCAAGCTCGCCATTTCGCCATTCGTGACGGCCTTCTACACCGACGCAATTACGACGCCGACGGCCGGCAGTGGTTACTCGTGATACCCCGCAGTCTGCGGTCAGAGATATGTGAATCCTTCCATTCTGATCCGCAATGCGCGCACTCTGGGGTATTCAAAACCTACCATCGCATTCGACAACGCTACTTCTGGCGCGGGATGTACCGCTATGTGCAGCAGTTCGTTCGCTCTTGCCTCACTTGCCAACGCCGTAAACCGTCAGCTCACATGTCGCACGCCAGTCTACAACCGTTACCTTGCCCTGACCGTCCCTTTGGGCGCGTAGGTATCGATTTGTATGGACCACTTCCTCTGACGTCGGCTGGTAACCGCTGGGCCATCGTTGCCGTTGACCATTTAACGCGATACGCCGAAACCGCCGCTCTCCCTGCAGCTGCTGCGCGCGATGTTGCGTCCTTCCTGCTGCATCGATTTATACTGCGCCACGGACCACCCCAAGAGCTTCTCAGCGATCGAGGCCGTGTCTTCTTGTCGGAAGTCGTCGAAGCCATTCTGACGGAGTGCCATTCTGTCCACCGCAAAACTACTGCTTACCACCCACAGACGAATGGCCTCACCGAACGCTTTAACCGCACCCTCGGCGACATGCTTTCTATGTACGTCGCTGCCAACCACACTAATTGGGATAATATACTGCCCTTCGTCACCTACGCCTACAACACCGCCCCTCAGAGCACGACTGGTTTTTCACCTTTCTACTTGCTGTACGGAAGGCACCCGTCGCACACCATGGACACGATACTCCCGTACACGCCGGATCCATCTGAGTGTACACCTATTTCCGAGACAGCCAGGCTTGCTGAAGAGTGTCGCGAGCTTGCCAAGACTTTTACGACGCAAGAGCAAGAGCGGCAGAAGAGTATCCGTGATGCCAGCACCACTTCTGAGCCCACGTTCCTTCCTGGTGCGCTTGAATGGCTCTCGATCCCGACCTCTGCCGCTGGCCTCTCTTCCAAACTACGTCCCAAATACGAAGGCCCCTACCGTGTCATCGAGCGCACCTCACCCGTCAACTATCTGATCGAACCCGTTGAACAATCTTCGGACATGCGCCGCCGTGGGCGAGACATCGTCAACGTGGAGCGCCTGAAGGCTTATTATGACCCGCTCATAATAACAAGCTGTTAGGTCGCCAGGCGGCTCCCTCTTCGACCCCGGGGTAATTGTAGCGAAGCCTCCGAACTATGAAATGGGTCGAACTCTTGAGTACCTTCTAGTGGGGCTACCCAACAAGGACGCCGCTCGCACTGAGAGCCCGTGCTTGGCCGTTACTGTCGCCATTGTGCTTGCTCGCTGTGGACCGGCTATTAAACGCCTTAACAGTATATATTGTATGTATATGTATGCATTGTATATGTATGTATGTATTGTATGTATATGTATGCATTGTATGTATATATGCATTGTTGTATATACATTGTATATATGCATATATATGCATATATACTCCTATATATGCATATATGCATGCTATATATGCTCACTATTTGCATTGGGGAACGCCGCAGCACTATCTAGTGAGCAATTCGAGTACTAGTGGTGCGAGCGCCACAGCGCCATCTAGTGAGCGCTCTGAGTACTAGCGGTGGATACTACGCCGAGGCGGGACAAGCCTACGCCATAAGAACCTTTGCCTCTAAAATAGAGGCTCAAACACTGTTGTTGTTAGAGCACCCGACTCCGATTTCGTTGGTACTGGCTTTGATTTTCACGGCCGTGAGGCACTCGCTGTTTTCTTATTTAACGATTTCGTTGGTACTGGGTTTGATTTTCACGGCCGTCAGGCACTCACTGTTTTCTTATTGAATGGGGAGAGAAGTACTTCTATATGGCGCTTTGAGGTGTATAGTTTAATCGCGAAACGAGAATGAGGTCTTTCAATTTCGCTCCTAATCTCTCGTTCCACTTCCCCGAATCACAAGGAATAATTAGTAAATAAAGTTGAAATAGTAAATTTAGCTGTGTGATGTAACTTTGCTTGTGTCATATCTCTCATTTCTCAAGTGCGAACTAAACGGTAGAAGTATGTACACGAATGACGAATTAAAAATGGTCAATGAAAAGTTTGAAGAAAAAGAAAAGCCATAGAAGAGAGGATTAGACAAACTCAGCTTAGTTGTACCATGAGATGCGTTCAACGAGACACAAGATCCCCCTTGTCATGCTTACAGGAACATAGCTTGTTGAACCATGTCCAAATGATAACACTCTGCTCACGCTATCACACCAGCTTGGTTGCTAGTTAGCAATGCCGCTGAAGTGCTGAGCTCGCAGGAATGTTAGATCAAAGAAATGCTTTAGAAAAGGTCGTGAACTTATCGCTAAAATGCCCGTTAAGAAACCATATATGGTCAATACTATAATCCGGAGTTGCCCCCCCCCTATTGTGTCTCATAATAGGGTACCACTACTTCGTCCCGTCACACCCCGGAACTTCAATTTATTTTTAAAATCCGTGTTGATGTGGTATTGAACATACAAGTATAAATTGCGGGTAACACTCATGTAGTAAATAGCATATATAGATGCGATGAGCTTCCGCTTTTCCCGTTCGTTTCTGGCCTGCATTTTCTGCAGTCATATTTTCAATGAGCGCAGGATCGATACTTTCGCCGTCTGTCATAATGATATAGTCGTCTGGGGTTGTTAAACCATAACAATCATATTATTATTATTATGATTATTTTGTAACGTTATTAAAACAAAAACGTTTAATTAGACAGCCTATTGCAGTAATCGCTTTACTCACGTTGAAGGCCTTCAGGCGTGAACGTAAACAGCGTCGGCCTAGAGAAAGCAGCAGATCCAGAAAACGAGAACGCGACACGCAGGAATAGGCCGACGATGCCCCACACGTCAAGTGGCTCCATTTAGCGACTTGAAGGCTTCCAGACTGTACAAGGGTAAAGCGAATGAATAAATACTAAGGATAATTGAAACGTGACATTTTTTTACACTACAAGTTTTCCTTTTTTTACTGCGTAAAGGAGAGGATATCGAGTTAATGTTATAAAGAAGCTCATGTATAAACCATCTCGCTTCCGAAAGCCTTGCCCGTCTGTGTCCATTTCGGTGAGAAAATTTGTTGCCCAATTCACTTTTACCTGTTGTAACTGAAGGCATCACGAACAAGTACATAGCTTAAAAAAGTTTGTAAACACGTATAGTAAGCCTAGAATCGAAACGAGCACTGTGGGCACCTGTTGAGGTTATTTATATCTTTACTCCTTATCGACCCAGAGAACAGCATGCCTGCTTTTCTGCACAGACGCTGCCTAAACGCATCCTAACCCGCTTATCGCAAACAACTATACTTATAGACCACTCAGATGTACAGAAACGTAAACAGAAACTGCTATCTATGGTTGTCATTTTCAGTGAACAAAAACTACTTGTCGTAAGAGTGATAGTACATCGAGAACATTGCTGCTCTTTCAAAATGTCATTCAAAGGTTAGTAGTATTATTATTATAGCCACCTCGCTGTCGCACAAGCAATCATACCACTCGTATTCAAGTGTGATTCCATACGTACTACTCTGGCCATTGCGTGCATTTGCCTAACGCCGTCGTTGCTCTTAAATGTAGTAAAGCGGCATGTACCCAGCAGTACTTTCACTGTGGCATTCTAGATACGCGAAAATAGCCTGACCGATTATTCTGAGCTCAAAAAACCCTGCAAGATTCGAAGTTTCAGATAAAGGTAAAGACATCCTCACCTGCCAAACGGGGCCGGAATCAAACTTCTTTCACTTCCTTATCTTGTCTTGTCCACGGCACGTGCCCGCTATTGTCACATTAATGTTAATTTCGCATTACATTTCAGTTTCTCTTTTTAATTGACTGTTTATCAGATCGCTCTTCTGGGTAATTTCTCCGAGGCCACAAACCAAAACAAGTTTTCTAAAAAAACCGGTGTTTGAAATTGTATCATTAGAAAATAGTTAACGTAAATGAATACGATCGAGACGAGGCCATGGAAAGGGAAGTATATCGACAATGATGTGATGTGAAACCATGAATGTGTAGGTATTTTGAAAGATATGTGTAAAGTTCTATCATTCGACGCCTCTACTCTGGGCTACAGTCACAGGGATGTTTACTACGCCATAGAGGAATTTATCAGTCAGACTAAATGTATATCGAGCTTAATTCTTCATTTTTTAAACATTTAAATATTATTATTCAGTAAGTACTTGTTGTGTAACCTATCCCAACCATATATGAGTGGTATTGCGAAGGAACAAAAAAAATTAACCTAACACTAAACCAATCCCCTGCAGTGGGTAAGAGCCATGAGAAGAAGAAGAAGAAGAAGGACGAGGAGGTGGAGGCGATGGCGGAGGAGATGTCAAAAACTTGAACACGTATGGTGCAGGGATATTCACTGTCACTGGACTGTTGGAGAACTGATGGTGAAAGTCTACGGGATGAAAGCAAGAGAACGAATCCCCACAAAAAGTAACTTTACTCAACTGTGACTGTGAAGCGCAGAAAGTTCAAATGACAATTTACAGTTTTTCTCCAAAAAACTATGAAACTCGGATATGTATAGCAAATAAGGCCCCATGAGGCATCAGGCTTAGGGGCTCAAAAGTCACTGTCACGATTTTCAGAGGCGATGATCATGACATCCATCGGTCCGTCATCGAGTGAGCCAAACTTCGTGGATAAGGTAAGGCGAGGGTAAATGACTTCTGTGACCGGTAAATTGCCGAAGTTTTTTTCTGTAAATTTTATTTGTTTATTCTCTCAGCGGCACTAAAGCTATGAGCGCAAATTTTATGTCTCTTGGGGGTAAGTATGGTTGATAAATACATGTACAAACGAAAAAGTAGTCTAATGCGTGGCAGCAGCGTCTCACAGGACTCAAAATAATTTAAAGTTCGACATTTTAACCACGTCACCACACCATGTGAGTGTGCCTCTCTGTGTTATGTTCACGCTGCTGGAAACAAGCGGTACAGTTTGCGCTGTATACGAACCTGCTGTTACAAATTTCATTCAGTCACAGGCTATCGCAGGTGTACCGTGTTTTGCATCGCCAGACATACACAAATTTCGCATGACACACACATTTGCACTTATTCATAGCCAGTCGCACACAAAAAGAAAGGAGAGTGTGCCCTCCTGCTTAGACGGCCTCGTCAGGTACTGCCGCAAGAGAACTTCCCTTAGGCCTAGTTGGTACTCACCGTTAGACATCTTGGCCACACAAAACAGATGAGGCCGTCCACCGTGGTGGAGCAGTGGTTAAGGTGCTTGGCTGCTCAACCGAAGGTCGTGGGCTCCGTCCCAGACAGACAGACAGACAGACAGACAGACAGACAGACAGACAGATAGACAAAGAACTTTATTGGGTCCTGAGAAACGCTGCTCCTTTAGAGCAACGTCGTGGGCCGCTCCCACGTAAGAACGGGGAGGCCTAGCCTCACCGCCGCGTCGTGGGCTGTCTGGGCAGCCCGTAGTTGTGGTAGCAACACTGAACTTTCTAAGGCAGAGTCCCAATCTTTTCTGTGAGCCGACTTGGGCCCCGTAACGAGGGGCACTGCCAGAGCATATGTGCTAAGTTACTAACCTCACCACAATCAGGACAGGTCGAGTCGAAAGCCTCTGAGGAGACTATGCTGAGAAAAATAGGTTTGGATAGGATCTGGTCTGGAGCATTCTAAACGTGATGACTTGAGGTCTAGACTACTTGTTGTGCGGTGGAGCAAATGACCACCTACTCAACTGGTAGTGTTTAGCCACTTCACTGAATGTAAGTAAAGCGTCCCTGAACATCTCACTGCCAACCTGTGTACCTACGTCCTCCCCAGCGCGGAGGCTTAGTGCGCACGCCCGGGGTTGAGCAGTGTCATTCAGGTTTACTTGAGAGTCCAGTAGGGGTTGGAGATCTGCAGGAAACCAGGTAATGATATGTGGAGAAAGTGTCCTATTTTCAAGTAGTTGAAATACTTCAGTACAGACGGAACCAGAGGCGAAAGCCTTGACCACTGACATTGAGTCGGTGAAGATTTGCGATCTACTGTCATCCAAAAGGGCAAGGGCTACAGCCAACTGTTCAGCTCTTGAGAGAGTAGAGTCCCTAACTGACGCAGCATTGATTATAGAGCCCATATGATTGACGGAAATAACGATCCCAGCTGTGGCGGTCACATTTCGATGGAGGAGAAATGGTGGAGGCTCATGTGCTGTGCGATGTCCGCGCAAGTTAAAGAACACCAGTTGGTCAAAATATCCGGAGCCTTCCTCTACGGCGTCTCTCGTAATCAAATGGTTGTCTGCGGATGTTTAAACTCCGATATTAGTAGTATTAAAAACACGAGGGCAGACAGGGATCGCAGTGGTGGAGAAACGCTCCGTGTGACAGCTTCTTTTACGGGAGGTACCTAATTCGATCCCCATGCTGCCGGTCGGCCACCCACCGGTTTTCCGATCAGTTTCCAATGACTGTTTTGTAGCCCACGTTCAGACAGTCCCCTATTCTTGACCGCATGAGTGACTCATAGGAAATTATACGTAAGCTTCGATACGATAAGCTCATTGTTGATAAAAAGAGCTTCGTGTATGATAGCACGCAGGATATCGTAGTTTAGAAAGAAAAATAGCAAAAGGGTCGTTGCCTAAGCAATGTTTCCTCACGGCTGCGTTTCGGCAGAAGATGTTCTACTAATTCGATTTCTGCACTTACCATTTTGGTCGTTAACTGTCAAAGCATAATTTGCTTGAATTTGCTTCTCTGACCTCTTTTGTCGAACCTACCATGAATATAGGCACGGAATCCTGGCTCGAGGAATCTGTTGGTAGCCCAGCGATTTTCCACCTGGTTTCCACGCTTACCGTTCTGGTGGCAATGCGCATGGTGGTGATGTCTTTCTTCTTGTTGCTTCGTGCTTACAGTCGTCTCCCGTGTTAACCCCACCTGATTGTTCCGCGTCAGTTTGTTGCAATATCAAATTTCAAACTGGACAGTCTCTGGCGATTGGTTCCTTTTACCGTTCCCCTGCCTACGCATCACCTGAGTCCTACACATCCATTTCCAAGTTTCTCTCTACAATAAACAATGACTAGGTTATAGGTAGCGATTTCAGTATGCCCAATGCTAGGTAGGTGGACAACAAAACTATCTTTGGTAATTCATCTGCCCTATATTTGGCGTTTGATGAGGCCCTTATCGTCAATGACTTGTACCAGTTTGTTACTGAACCTTGTTACGAAAGACGGCGACGCCAACATGGTCCTGGTCCTGAAGGCGCCACTGCTCCGATCTCCGCCAACACGGTCACCAGGCGTTTGGTAGCGTAGGTGTCTAAGCTCGCGACTGCTTCTGCGCAGCGCTGACAGAAGAGCGGACGAGAGGACGGTGAGTTAAAGCAAGGTTTATGTACAGCATAGAAAGAGAGGCGTTACAAATTCGGCACTGCGGGCGACACTTTAGAGACTCGAAGAGCCGAGCTCTCTTCTCTGACACCTAGGTCTAGTGCTCGCGACGCGCCGCAGGGCTTTTTTATAGGCACAGGGTGGATTCTTTGAGTAGCCAAATGTCCAACCAGAAGCGCCGCTGGCCGTGAGGTGAGAATCATCCAATGGGGCTCGCCGCTGGGCCGCGTCATTCTCATCAAATCCGGAGCCGCTGCGGATGGTTGCACCCAAGGACGAGTGACGCCGCCACGCATTGCGTAAGACTCGCCAGACTGAAAGGCGCTGATTGCTTCAACGGGATCGTGGGCTGGGGGAGCTCGCTGTGCGTTGCGTGACAGACCGGCGCCACCGCGTGAGGACGCCGTTGCGTTGTTCGCGCCAGGCGGGCTAGCGTGCTGGCCTTGACATAGATTGCCTTTTTGAGAGGCATGAACGTTCGGTGTGGACTCGCAGGCATAACATGCACTAGGTGTGGCCTCTATAGTTATTCCGGCTTAGGTCTGCTCTTATCAGATGAACCATCGCTCGTGCATGATAACGCTGTTATTCCTGAGATTAGTGATTACGACTGTATTGCGGCCCACGTTCAGATAAAAACCGATTTCTTGTGTGCATGATCGGCATAGGAAGATAATCTTTTGATTGAAGAGAATTCTGGTTCGCTATTGAATGAGCTTGCCCTTTTTCGGCAGGAATGCCATCATTTAGCAAAGTCCGCACATTGAAACACCCAGTGGGATACACTTTGCTTCACACTAAAGCAGATGGTAGACAGACATGTTCCAAGTAAGCATTTGTCTGCCAAACAATGCTGTGATAAACCTTGGGTTACTCCGGAAATCAAGCGAATAATCAACGAGAGACATCGTCTTCTGAATGCTTATAGAAAACAACACAACTCTGGTGCAATCAGGGTGCTAAAGTCACTTGGAAGAGATATAAAAAACAAAAAAGTGCCAAGGAAAAATAATTACTAGCATTGGACCCAAAGTTGCAAAATAACTCGAAAAAAATGTGGAAGTGAATAAATCGAACAGCAAAGAATTGATTGGCATTTCGAGCATAAACGACGGTGGTGTACTTTTAATTGATGACACCGATAAAGCTTCTGCTTCCAATCGCTATTTGCAGGCTTCTTTTACGCACCTTTGTCACAGTGGTGTACCGTGTATTCCTGACAGCGTCTTTCAACCTATGCCAGAACTGGTGTTAAAAGATGGTGGCATATTTAGGTTGCTTGATAATATAAAGGCTTCTGCTGTAAATGGCCCTGACGGTATATCCTCTTACGTGTTGAAGGCTTGCTCTGATACCATTGCCCACTATACCTTGTTATAATCTCTGAGAAATCATTGCGTACTTCTTCTTTACCTAGTGAATGCAAAGTCGCGCATGCGGTTCAGATTCATAAGGTTGATCCAAAAAATATTTTCTCCAACTACAGGCCTATTTCTCTAACGAGCATGTGTAGCAAAACAATGAAGCACATAGTGTAAGGCGTCGTAATAAAACATCTAGAAAGTAACATTTTTTCACAGGATTGCAGCATAGATTTTGGTCTAGTTTTTCTTGCACAACACAGCTTTATCAGCTTATTGAGTTCAGTCATGGTCTTTTTTGCTCATGTGATCTTTGGGTGCTGACGGACTGCACATTCCTGGACTTTCAGAGAGCTTTTAGTACTGTGCCCCATGTACTGCTGCTACATAAACTCTCATCACTCGGTGTTACTCCTGCATTGCTTGATTGGATCAGGTGTTGTCGACAAGACCAAATGCAACGTGTCGTAATTAATGATTCCGGATCGGAACATGTCGCTGTTCCATCAGGAGTTCAACAGGGATCTGTGTTGGGACCGTTGCTATTCCAAGTATGCAGCAACGATATTGCTCATAATGTGTCATGCAAAGTACGTCTGCATGCAGATGATTGTGTGGTTTACCATTACATTAGATCAACATCTCACCACCAGTACTTGCAACGTGATTTAGACAGTATTATGCGCTGGTGTTAGAAGTGACGTATGAGTATGAACCCTAGGAAGTGCCAGGGTGTCTTCTTCACTCGTAAACACGACCAATACCTGTTTCAATATATATTAGATATCATCCAGCTAACGCGAGCAACTGGGTGTAAATATCTAGGTGATTAATTTTCATCAACTCTTACCAAGACTAAGCACGTTTAATATGTCCCTGCGAGATCATGCAGTATGTTAAACTTTGTTAAACGGAACTTCCGGTGAGCTCCTCCCGAAATAATAAAACTACTTGACTTTTCGAATGCCTGACCTATCTCAAAGTACGCCTGTGTGGCATGGGACCCCCAAACAATAACTTTCTCTAGTATGCTCGAGATCGTACAAAACCACAAAGCTCTTTTTGTGACTATGACTTCAGTGTCAGTGTCACTGCACTTAAGGATAAGTTAGGGTGGGATTTGTTAGTATGATGTAGGAACAGCTTGAGATTAGGAATGCTATTCACAATATTTCATCGATTGATCAAAATAGATAAAGAATCCCAACTTTCACCTCCCCATTTTTTATCTAAGAAAACTGACCACCCTCTAAAACAGACCAAACTCTAGCATGGCGGTATGCACACGACGGCCGGCAAATGTCAGCAATTTTGCATAAGTTGGCCTAATGCCCAGATGCTACCACCGTCAAGCGCATATGCACTTCAATTTTGGCTTTCCGCCGATTGTCAGGAAAGAAAGACGGAAGAAACAGGAGGGAAAAGGAAGGCAGGGATGTTAATCAGTCTAGAAGCACCAGTATGCCCGCCTACACTGCGGAGAGGGTTGTGGAGTTTTAAACATTGAGAAAGAGGGATAGAGAAGTGAACACTCAGATACTGATTCTAAGTTCCAGTCTGCTATGTTCAAGTTGGTTATGTTCATGATGTTGAGCAGTGCCTTAATCGCCTTCACCCGCGATGTCCTCTCGGGTTGACATTCCAGAATGGTTTCTGCCGCCATCGGTAAAGTGGCTGCGAGATATGTTGTCTGTGCAATGTAACGTGTAGCAACCTGTTCGGTTTGAATCACACCTATTAAGGGCAGTCTGTCAGACGCAGTTATCTGCAAAAATATGCAGAGACCAACGCCGCAATGATAATAAACAATAACATATAGCGCATGCTGTATTCCATTTCGTACATTAGGTGCAACGATGCAGTGGTCGCATTTTCGATGGAGGGACTAAGTATTGAGGCCCGTGCCCGTAAATTTAGGTGCACGTTATAGGACTGACGATTGCCCACAACATGAAATGAGATGACTGCACGGATGGAAACACATTCCCTCGTAGTGACTCAAACCAACCTTATTTTTCTCGTGAGAAGTAGCTACATTCTTGTTTTTTTGTTGTGAATCTCAAAAATAGCCTGTGGCGCTACCTGGTGGCAGAAACTTCAAGTGTATGACCGGCCCTGTCACGTGACTGTAAACTGGTGTACGAGGTCAAAAATTTTCCTGTTAGTATTGAAATATTGTTTGCTTCTTTATAGTAAAATATATTTCTCCATAAAAATGTACTTATGTGCCTGCGTTAGTGATACGCATTACAGTGGTGCTGCCTTCGCATGATGTAGTAATGCTCGTCAGTGCGTCAACTTTTCTGCGTGCTCATGAAACCATGCACGCAGTTTCCAGGTCGCTAAGATTTTGAAGTGACGTGGTTTTTTTACCTACACTTTGTCTCAGAAATGACGCGTTGTGACGCTTTCGCTGACTTCGCTTGGCTCGTTCTATGTCGAGAAAGTAACGACGACGGGACAGGCCATCCGCCAAACACGTGCATCAACCTGGGGCACGGGCGCTCGCAACGCGGTACCAATACATTAACAGGGAACCTGCATAAAGCCACATCATCTCATTGTAACGGCTTGTTATTTTCAAAAATACTTGTAAAACTCAGGCTAAAGCTGCTTAAGCATAGTTACAGGAACTCCTGTGAAAGTAAAACAATGGCAGCATGCACAAGTCGCTAGAAGCATAGTGTTTCCTAAAATTAACTAAGGAGACTCTGGCGCTGCGATTGTTTAGCGACCATGGCAATGACGGGTAGTAAACGGATTTGACTAGTATTCGTAGTTGCGGGTGGCGAATCGTACTCTTGGCTTCGTTTATTGCTGTGTTTCAGTTTTGTTTTGAAGGAAAGAACGTACCTTTTTGAATTTCGTTACCCGATTTGAAATGGTAAGCCTAAATCACAGAAAATTTGCTTTTTGTTTTGTAACAAGAAAGTTCGAAGCCACGTGAACACAAACGAAGCCAGAAAAACAAAAATGAGACAAATACATGTACTATTCATCATCCTATGAAAGTGCGATTGCATTTCTCTTTTTCTACTTTCTTATCCTTTTATTACGCTTTCGTTCATTCTCACCTTAACTACAACATTGAATTATGGGGCAACACATACAGCAGTCACCTGTCATCAATGCAGATTATTCAAAACCAGGCCATTCGTGTGATAACGTTTTCATCACGTTCTGTTAACGCGACTCAGATATTGCACTCCTGCAATATTCCAAGTGTGTCCCATATTATAAACATATTATCGCCATTTTTGTTTTAAAGGCACAACAGAACGATATTCCGTTGTTTATAATACAGGGCATCCCACATTAATACCAACAATGCTAGATTCGCTGGAAACGATAATTTACTTTCACCCATCGTTCGCACAAATTACGGCAAGCA
This sequence comes from Rhipicephalus microplus, assembly GCF_043290135.1. Classification (NCBI taxonomy): domain Eukaryota; kingdom Metazoa; phylum Arthropoda; class Arachnida; order Ixodida; family Ixodidae; genus Rhipicephalus; species Rhipicephalus microplus. The sequence goes on along the minus strand of NW_027464597.1, from coordinate 7,868,960 downwards.
GTCGCTACATTTCCCAGCACTTGCTTTGGGGAATTCACTACCGTCTACTCTAAAATCACTAAGTACTCAATGCTTCCGATCTGAAATTAAACATTTTCTGCTTGATTTGTCGGATTTTGGTTCTTCACTGCTACAAGTGCTCTCATTTGGTAGTTTTTGTCTATCTTCTCATTTTTTCTCATTCTTGTATTGCTTTTCTGTTATTTTTTTATTTGTCTTTATATTTTGTTTATTAGTTTGAGCTTTACTATGTTGCATTACTGTTTATTCCTTTTGAAAAGCCTCCCGCTCTCTCCTTACTTTCATCGACTATGGCACATTACTGGTTCGATGCTTTTTGTTAACGTTGTGTAAACTTATTTCTTAGTTGATTAAATTTAGTAATTATTATTATTATTATTATATTATTATTATTATTATTAATAATAGGTCCAGGAATTTCAATTTACTTGTGTTAATGAATTTGTTTTCATGTACAGGAGGTTTCTTACTATGAGACATCCTTCTGCACATACTATTCATGTATTTTCTCCTTTCGTTGACGTGCAAAATAAAATGATTCTGATTCCCATGCTCGCTGAAGCGCCGTGCGTTGCAGCTCTCATAGACCCTAGCGCCAGAGATTACTCCAGTGGATATTTAAGAAACTCTATGGCTAGAAGGACAACCGGCATCGCTATCAATTCACAGCGTTGCTGGACAGAAAGGTATGTCGGTGTTCAGGGCCTTTCAAATGGAAAAAATAATGTTGATAAAATAACTAAGTGCTTCTGGGAGTAACTATTGGTGCTGCAAACACTGCGATGGGTAAGCTTTCGGTCGCGCCGATAAAAACTGGGTCGAAAAAAATTTGTTGTTGGTCCCTTCAAAGAACATCAGGTAGTCAAAACTTCCGGAGCCCTCCAAACACATATTCATTCTTTAGGCATTGTCTTCATTACACCCAGTGTAGTCTCAACTTGTTTGAATTCACGTTTGACGATGCATGATTAATGCTACTTGTAGAGTCTCCCAACGTATGTTTGACTTCAATACTCAACCTTAGAGTAACATATAGAGTTAAAAGAGGACACTCCCATAGGCCCCTGCGGCTGAATTTGGGTCTAAGCTTTCCAAGCTGTTGTTGGCAACTTTTGCAGTCTCAGAGAAATGACCACAGAAAAGGATTTCTCGAAGGTGATTTCGTAGTGACAAGGAATAATATACAGCCCGAAAGAACACTTCTACTTGCGTGCTAGTCTCTGTGACCATACCTCTTTTTTTTTTAACGCGACGTTTGCATGCACCGATGAACTTCGTGTAAGCTGCACCACCAGAGCGGCAAGCACACGATTCCAGTGTGTGTCTATGCACACATTTAAATTAAAACATGAGAGTCATTGGAGTAAGGAAAACTTTTATTTTCAAGTTTTAATCTTGGTAAGTACATGCCCACTTTGTCAATGTTTGATAAGAGCAGGCACAAATAGATGTTCATTGCACTGCCAGACGCTCAAATACAGCAGCGATATCAAAATTATAAATTGCACACAATAAAGATACAGGCAGCAACACAAGGAGTACAGGAGAAGAGTAAAACTTCAGTAAACGCACCCAACCCTACATACAGTGCACAACGCGACACGGCAGTAGTTGCTCCAACACTTGAATCTGGCATGCGCCGAAAAAAAAAATGTTGGCTACATTTTGTTTCCCACCTTCTCACTGATTTTCTACTTCGCATTTTACATTTCTCTGTCACGAAAAACAGTCACGAGCAGTTGCCGCAGCAAAAACAAAGCAGTTTTAGGTTTCACGCAAGAAGTTAATGAGGCGTAAGTGTTTAATGAAAGATTACGTCCTAGCTTTAGCTAACAAACATTTTTCTAGGTCCACCACTTCTCTTTTGTAGCGCTCGTTAGAGCTTCAAGAATTTTGCGAACGGCACAGATAACGATACTGAGCATAGCTGCACTTATCACAAAATCTCGCTCATTGAATTATATGTGGAGTTTGACGTCCCAAAAACTTCATGTGATTGTAAGAGACGCCGTAGTGGAGGGCTCCGGAAATGTCAATCAGCTGGGATTCTTTTAGGTGCACCCAAATCTGAGCACAAGGTGCTACAGCATTTCCGCCTCCATCAAAAATGCAGCCGCTGCAGCCGGGATTCAATCCCGTGACTAGCCAGCCAGCATCCGAGTACCTTAGCCACTAAACCACCGCGGCGGGATAATCTCGCTCATGCAGTGAATTCGAATACATGTAGAGCGGCAGAAAGAAAACCTAGCAACGGGAGCAGCAACTCAATTTTTTCACCCAAGAAACAATATTCTCTCAAGCTTGCTACGAAGCATTCCATACAGTTTTCTTTTGTGTGAAGCATTCCGCAAAAACAGTATGCGAAGTGAAGAACACACGAAAAAATTGGCAGATCCCACGTAGAGTCGGAATCGATGATATGCGAAGCACGAATGAGACATGTTGATATGCCACTTTAAAATCCGCACAACGTTACGAGATGGAGGTAAATGACGCCGTACATGACTTCCGTGTCATGATTACCATGTTTGGATATGTCGTTCACCCTCGTCATCAATTCACTTCACGTGATACCAAATTTGTATATGTCGAACTAGCGAGACGGCCGCGAGCACGCTATGAGCGTGGCATGTTGTCATGATCCTAAATGACACGCGTGTCAGGATTACCATGTTTGCACCAGTCATATATTTTGTCTTCAATTGGTGTCACATAACACCTAATTTGGTATATGTGGAGCTAGCAAAATGGCTGTGAGCGCACCATGAATGGCCCAATATACTCCAATGTAGCGTTGACGCGCGCGCACGCTGGGCCCAGCGACGCTACATTAGCAATACGCAAGCACTCTATAGTCTGATGCCAGGTGCGACCAGCGTCCGTCAGCGCGGCCCGACGGCAACTGGCGCGAAATGCGACATGCTTCATTTCGCGTCGATGCATTACCCAGACAACACTGCGTCTCCCTCTTTTCGTGACGGAGGGACGCCGGACGCGCTGAAACGCGCATGCGTCAAAGCAACGCAGAGCGCGCGCCGGTGAGTATATGGCAGGACCGGTGCCCGGTGTGGCAACGCCGGCGTGACGCGACGAAATGAACGCCGGCGAGCACGCACACCACGTCACGTCGAAATGTATTGGCGCCTTGACTGTGGCATGTAGTCATGTTTTCACATAACATGCATCTTATGATTATCATGTTTGCACCAGTCACATACGTTCGTCATCCATTGACGTCACGTAATACCATCTTTGGTATATATGTGAAGCTAAGGAAAGGGCTGCAAGCGCATCATATGTGTGGCATGTAGTCATGTTGTTTCATGACACGCATGTCGTGATTATCATGTTTGGATGTGTCGTTTACCTATGTCATCCGTTCGCGTCACGTAATACCAAGTTTGGTACATGTGAAACTAGCGAAATGGCCACGAGCGCATCATGAGCGTACCATGTAGTCATGTTGTTACATGACACGCATCTCGTGTTTATCATGTTTGCACCAGTATCATACATTCGTCATCCATTCACATCCCGTAATACTACATTTGGTATATGTGACGCTATAGCGAAACGGCCACGAGCGCATCATAAGCGTGGCATGTAGTCATGTTGTTTCATGACATGCATGTCATGATTTTCATGTTAGGCTCAGTCGCTTGGTTTCGCCATGCAATCATGCCATACCATACCAGTTTTGCAACATGTCATGTGAACTAAACCACCGCAAGAGCTGCAGGACCTTGAAATGTAAATCATTACTTTCATGATATGCATATCATGATTTTCATGTTATGACTTCTCAAATATGTTCTTTATACAGTCATGTTATACCATACCAAGTTTCGTAATACACTATTATCGAAACGGCCAGGAGAGCTAAAAGTCGTAGGCGGCTAGATAGATATATAGATAGAGATAGATTAGCTGAAAGCCGCCGAAGTTCGCTAAGGAATGCTTCGCATTTGAAAAAGATGTCTTCAAAGAACAGCCGGAGATTGCTAGGTGGCGTCGAGGAGCGCGGACGTGAAAACGCCGGCTCCCGCTTTTCTACATGTTTTCGGTCGTTTCAGTGCTCCAAGATCACTTTGCTTTGTGCTTATTCGAACAAGCAAGCTCTGCGGTTTCAGTCGAGACGCCATTTTTGGCAGTGAGTGAACTCTTAGACATATTTTTGGACTTTAAAGCTGCGACGCAGCGAGCGTCCCCGCTAACCCTAACCACACCTAGGGTTGGCGAGGAGTACGGCCGTTACACGTAGCCAAAAGCTCGGCCAGACGCGGCAGCTACTGGATCAACCTCCGTACGTCGTAGCCGACAACCAGGCACTGATAATGCCTTCCACTATAACCGTGGAGGGAATGGAAGTAAGCGCGGAGATCTTCGACGGACCAGGATGGACCACCGCCATGGGACACCGAAGACAGACGACTCCGCCGAACGAGGACCTGGCTGCTGGGACAGTCGAGCACAGCAACCAGCTGAAGCACCCCAGGGGCTTTAAAAAAAGTCAATCGGCACTACACCGTGTGGTATCCGCTTCCAGGCTACCCTGCCTACCCAAGGACCAGATCAGGGTAATTATGAGACCCAGAGGAGGATTAGACGTAGCCCGAGTCGACCTCGTTCTGCTGGCGAGAGCCGTCATCATGGCCGCCCAGATCACCGACGAACAAGCACGGGAGGACACGATCTGCCCCAACAATATGCAAAACATCATTGTTATTTCTACGCCGTACCAAAATAATGCTACATCATACGTGAACGTGCAGAAACTGCACACAAACCAAGGCTCGTTCGAAGTTGCCGCATACGTGGTCGCGCCCGATAATACATGCAAGGGCGTCATCAAGAACGTTGACCTCTCCCTTGACGACGCAACGCTCAAACGCCTGATTGTGCACGAGCGAAATCCCACTGCCATTGAGGCAAGACGCATTAAAAAGACCAAAGTAGTCGCAATCCTCTTTGACGGGTTGCGCGTTCCGAGCACAGTGATATGCGGAACCGCCATGGTTTCCTGCTCGCTCTCCAAGCGACAAGTGGATGTTTGCAGAACGTGTGGAGGAGTCGGCCACCGCGCCGATGTTTGCCGGCACACAAACGCAACGAGCAAGAAATGTCACAACTGCGGTGAAACGCTACAAGAAGACGGCGTGCATCACTGCGAGCCGAAATGCAGGCTTTGCGATGGAAATCACCCCACCGGAGATCGCGAATGCAAAAGACGCTTCCACATTCCATACATAGGGAGAATGAGAAGAAGACGCAGAAAGCAAGAGTGGCAAGCACAACAACGTCAAGACGCACCAACATCTGTCACGTTTAAAGAACCCGGCCACAACCAGGTGCCGGGATGGGAGAACGCCTCGAGCGTCCATCACCGTTCTCCATGCAGGGGGAGATCCCGATCCAGAGGGCGTTCCCGATCCAGAAGGCTTTTTCGATCCAGAGGCCGTTCTCGTTCCGGAGGGCGCCCCTCGACCTTGTCGGAATCCGACAACTGCCTGTCATCTCGGGAGTGCTCCAGATCCCGATCGAGAACGAGACCAACAGCCACGCAGCAGCAGCAGCCGAACAATGGCTCCTGGGCCAGCAGGGTTGTAGGTGAATTACGAAGCACAAGTAGCCAGCCCAAAGGTAAGGCACAGCCAGAGCATGCTCCCGATTATCGTATTGTAGCGCTTGAACAAGAAAACAGGGCCCTCAAGAAGGAGCTTGAAGAGCTCCGGGCCTCAATAGCCAGAATTGAGAGCTGCCACGAAATTAATCTGTCGAACTCACCGGCACCACCGACAACCAAAGCCTGCATTTTGCAGGCTTTGGTTACGCTGCTACTGCTGCCGTTTTCACCGACAGTACTCACTGCAACGGACAATCCAGTCCCGCTGCCACCGCTGAGCCAACCTTCGAACGACCGCAATCAAGAACATGGCTTTTTCTTCGCTTGGCCTGACATGGTGCGCCGGGATTCCTGCGCAGCACCATCCTCGGTGACGTCGCCAGTTCCAGCGGCCTACATAAACAGCTGCTGGCACGACTACCGCTTCAGTGGGCAAGCGGGCAGCGCCGACATCATGTCTCACGCATCCCGCTTCTGCATTTCGCAGGTGTGTAAACGGTTTTCGCTACATGCTAAGCGAAGTGATAACCGCTATTTACTGCTGCTTCCTTGCCCACACGTGTTATGTGAAACGTTTTCTGAGTGCTTTTCTATGATCCTTATTTTGCTGTGTTCTGGCGACGTCGAGACAAATCCCGGGCCGCGTAATACCCGTTCCCAGGCCCTTATTGACCTAGATGACTTACCCGATGATCCTACACAGCATACAGATATTCTTTTCCGCCTTTTCAAGGAGGTTCATGCCCAGCAGATGGAATCCGCAAAGAACCACGCGGAGCTAATAGCCGACATAAAAGCCATAAAAACTGGGCAGAAAAGCATTGAAACAAAAGTTGGTGCTATTCAGAAGAGGTTAGACGCCGTAGAAGAAAAAATGAAAACATTTGATCGCATGGATGAAGATATCGTGCACCTTCAGAGTTCCGTCGAAACATTAACATCTCAACAAGATACCCTGCAATCACGTGTTGATGATCTGGAGGACAGGTCGCGACGCAGTAACATCATTCTACGAGGTATTCCGGACGACCGCGAAACGTGGGAGGAAACCGAGGTGCAGGTAAGGGAAGTCTTGCGTGACGTTTTAGACCCGTTACCCGAGACTGCAATTGAGCGTGCGCATCGCTTAGGGCAATATCATCCAGGTAAACGTCGCCCAATTATTGTGTGATTTTCGAACTTTAAGACTAAAAATAAACTACTTTCCGTGCGCAAAAAACTGATGGAAAAAGACGTCTCAGTAAGCGAGGACTTTTCGCCTACCACGCGTCACGCAAGAAAGAAATTGTACGAATTTGCGAAGACTCACACAGACGATTTCCAGATTCGGTACAACAAGCTCGTAATGAACAAAAAAATTGCCCGCAGCTTCCCTCGGGGGAACACTGAGGAGGATGCGGACCATATAATTGGTTAACGGGGTGTTAAAGTGCGACTTACTTGGGTCGATGGCTAAATTGGTTAACGTGGTTGTGAAATGGGGTGTTAAATTGCGACTTACTTGGGTCGATGGCTAAATTGGTTAACGTGGTTGTAGGAGGGGGTGTTAAATGAGTGAACACGTACACACGTATGCGAAAGGGCGGCGCTGGTCGAAGGGACGTCGATCATTGTGTTTGTGGATTCGTTGGAATTCATTTCACCGCGACCTTGGACGTCGACGCGCCGTACAAACCAACCGACGAGCGGCAACTGAGCGAGCGAGCGCCGACCTTGAGTATATATACAGCACGACGGCGCATGCACTGTCAGCTGTTGAATGTTCTCGAAGCGCGACGCCACATGCGCGTCCACTGGAGAATCAGGAGAATTGTAGATGTCGAACGCGGTGTGTAGAGGAGGAAGGGTGCACAGATGGTGGAGGAGTGAAGCGCACGCGGTGTGTAGAGGAGGAAGGGATGCACAGATGGTGGAAGAGTGGGCGACGGCGCGACGGCGCATGCGCGCGCGTCAGCTGTCGAATGTTCGAGAAGCGGTGCGGACGGCGCACTACAAGGCGCGAGTATAAGATGCTCCGCATCTAAAACACTATATCTACAATTCTGTAACTGATACCGTGAGTGCAACCGCTGCCCGTGTAGCGCCGGTAAAACACCAAGGGAGTGCTGCGCATTCGTCTAGCGCATAGGGGGGCGTGAGGGGCGGTGGTCGCCACATTCCTTGTGTATCAGCTCTCTTCACCAACATTCGCAGTGTGATTAACAAACGCGATTCCTTAGCTTCTGCCATAGATACGACTTGCGCCGATGTTGTCGTATTAACGGAAACTTGGCTGCACTCGCAGCTACAAAACAACGAAATTTTTCAAACCACTCGTAACTTCACAATTTATCGCTGCGACAGAAATAACCGTCAAGGAGGCGGTGTCCTTTTGGCAATTTCGGAAGACCTCAAATCCCACTGTATTCATATCCCAAGCAACTTAGAAATTTTATGGGCCATCATTGAACTTGGTTATCAGAAAATAATCGTGGGTGTTTGCTATCGTCCCCCTAATCACACTTCCGACTTCATAGATGACCTTCATGACATAACACATACAGTTTCTTCTCGTTGTCCTAGCCTGCCTTTATTTTTATTGGGTGATTTCAACATTCCTAATATTAATTGGGCTACTGAGCTACCTACCGTACTTCCACTATCAACATTAGCCAAAGAATTCGTCGACCTGTGCTCTGTATTTTCTTTCTCTCAAGTAGTTCATGAACCGACAAGAACAACATTTTCAACCGCCAATACCCTTGACCTCGTACTAACAACCAGTCCTGACGTTGTTTCGAACATTACCTACGCACCGGGCCTATGTGATCATTCTTTATTGTCGTTCAACATTAAGCTCCCGCGTCCGAAGCCGCTTAAGAGCACCAAAATAATTCGCGATTATAATAAAGCAAATTTTGAAGGCATTAACAATGACCTGTGCAATTTTCTTGACACTTTTCTGGAGGGTTTCGATGAACGCACTGTCCAAACTAATTGGAATCTGTTTATACGTAAGGTAGATGAACTGACCAACAAATACATCCCCGTTCGATCTATCACTACAAACTTACACGCCCCCTGGTTTAATAACCACATTAAACGGCTATCCAACAAAAAGAAGCGTCTATACAGATTAGCAAAGCGTTCTAACAACGCTGCCCGATGGAATGCCTACAAATTAGCATCTGCTGAGTACATCAGAGTCATCCAATCTGCTAAAGACACATTTATCAATACCACTCTTCCATCCATGCTATCCAACGATCCTAAAAAGGTTTGGCGCGTCATAAACCCAAGTAGTGAACAAACGATAACCCTTATCAATGGCTCTGGAGACGCTGTAGCCCCTGAGCAGTGCGCTTCATCTCTCAACATCTCTTTCACTGGCAATTTCTGTCGCACTATTAATGTTCCTCTGCCACCTAAGACATGCAATAACTACCCAATCATGTTCCCAATTATGATAGATTCTGTTGGTGTAGAAAACATAATTAAGTCCCTCAAACTTTCATCCGCCCCGGGATGCGACCTGATTACCACCAAGTTCCTTAAAGGTACCTGTGCCTACTCATCCATTATTCTTACTAAAAGTTTTCAACAGTCTCTTCACGAAGGCGTATTACCAATCGAATGGAAGATTGGCAAAATTGTGCCATTTCACAAGTCCGGTGACAAGCATTCCCCATTAAACTATAGACCCATCTCACTTACTAGCATTCCATGCAAAATACTGGAGCACATTTTGTACTCTAACCTTGCAACCTTCCTTGAGTCTAACTCGTTTTTTACGCGTCACCAACATGGCTTTAGGAAAACATTCTCGTGCGAAACCCAGCTTGTAGCCTTTACACACAAATTAAACGTTATTCTCGACCAAACTAGCTCTGCCGACTGCATATTCATAGATTTCTCTAAAGCTTTTGATAAAGTCTGTCACAACTTGCTGTTGCACAAATTAAATGAACTTAATATAGATCCCAGGCTTCTAACATGGCTCGAATGTTTTTTAAAAAATCGTTCTCAATTTGTTTCAGTTAATAATGTAAGCTCTGAACTAAGTGCCGTTCATTCCGGTGTACCACAAGGCTCCGTACTAGGCCCACTGCTCTTCCTTATATACATTAATGATTTACCGTCCTGTATTACCTCCAATATTCATTTATTTGCGGATGACTGCGTAATCTTCCGAGAGATAACTTGTGATGGCGATATTACCTGTCTTCAACATGATCTTAACTCCATTTCTTTTTGGTGTAAAACATGGCTCATGGAGTTAAACAATAAGAAATGCCAATTTTTACGTGTTTCGAGAGCGAACCATCAATTTCCAAACTATTACCTTGATAACACCCCTCTTCAATCCGTGACAAACTATAAATGCCTTGGGGTGCATATAACAACTGATCTGACCTGGACTGTTCACTGTAATTACGTCATTAAAAATGCTAACCGAATGTAAGGTAACCTCCGCCGCAACTTTTCAACGGCCCCTTCTTCCTTGAAACTTCTTCTTTACACTACACTAATACGACCTAAACTCGAATATTCCGCTGCAGTATGGGATCCTAGTCATACCAACCTAATACAATCTCTTGAAATGGTACAGAGTAACTCAATTCGTTTTATACTTTCTAATTACAACAGGACAGCTAGCATAACAGCCATGAAATCTAGCCTCAACTTACCTTCACTTTCATCCCGTCGTAAAATGTTTCGTCTCCACTTGTTTCACAAGCTGTCTCATCACACATCGCTGCGGGACGGTCTTATCTTGCCTCCTAGTTATATCTCACCCCGGCTGGATCATTCCCATAAGGTCGGGTTGCCTTCTTGCAGGACTCGCGCCTTTTCTCAGTCTTTCATACCTCGCACCTCTGAGGACTGGAACCGGCTTCCCGCATCAGCGGCAACCATTGTAAATCACCTTCATTTCAAAAGTGTCTTAGCTAGTTATGTGTAATTACAGCCAACAAAGTATTGTATTACCCGATGCTGTGTTGTTCCTGTACAGTATTTATTTTCTTGTCGTTTTTCCTGTCTTGATGTAATTCTCATCATTCCTGCGTTTTTGTTTGCCATAAAGCCTGTATAATCAAGATCTTCTGCTCGATGTAAGATTCGCCGCTGCATTTTGTAAAAACTTTTGTCTTTTCTTTCTCAACCACTCCCCTCTGTAATGCCGTTTGGCCTTGAGGGTATTGCAAATAAATAAATAAATAAATAAATAAATAAATAAAATAAATAAATAAATAAACACGTTCACAACAAACGATCCACAACACACACAAACGCAAAGCCGTAGACAGTGACAGCGATACGACGGAGGAGATCGAGATGGTCTCGATAGAAAAAGAAGCCCCACTGACAAATGTCAAGTCCGCGACAACTAAGCTCAATGACAAAATTGATACGTTGGCGAACACGCTTGCCAAGTTTACGGAAACCTTTAAGACTTACACAGACAAAGCTGAACAGAGGCTCGTGAGCCTGGAGAAGATGACAGCCAACCCACCTGTGGCAGGTGCTCCTCAGAAGCTAAGCGCGGACAAACCAGCGGTTACGGCAAACGTGCCGAGCATAACTTCTAGAGCTAAAGTCCGACCAGTAAAAGCACGCAATCTCGCGGAAATAACGAGCCGCGACGCACACAAGCTACCAAGCCAAAATGGCTGCTGACCGTAACGAGATTAAGATCTGGCAGTGGAACTGTAACTCACTTCAGAAACGCAAAGCAGCACTAACACAACTATTGCTAGCCTGTAAAAAAAGCCGCATATAATACTGCTACAGGAATGTGGAGAAAGCAAAACTGCTAAAAGCATTGGCATATAGGGGTACAGGGTAGCCAGGCCGACCCTGCACCCCGAGCAGAACAAGACGCGAGGAGTGGCTACCTTCATCCGGAAGGACATAATGTTCGCCGAAAGGGACGCCCCCGTATACAAAAAAAGGCCTGAAAACGGTCCTGGTAGAAGTCTTACCACACAGGGCTGTTAAAAGAAGCATCTTTGTGCTCAATGCTTACAGTCCTCCATCAGATAAGAACAGAGATTTCAACAGACTGCTTACCTCGATGGTAAAAATGGCGGGTGACAATCAGCTCATAGTAGCGGGTGATTTTAACGCCAGGAGTACCGAATGGGAATACCTAAAGAGTGAAGGCAAAGGCACCAAGATAGCAGAAAGCGCGAATGCGCTGAACCTGCAGCTGATAAACAACCTTGCCCTCCCTTCAAGAAGAGGTAATTCGGTACAGCGGGACACAATGCCGGACTTAACCTTCACCAAGAACGTCAGAGCTACCTGGGATAACCTCGCCGAAGACCTAGGTAGCGACCACTGCATCCTGGAAATTACCATTGAGAACGAGGCGAAAGCGTCAAGAAAATTCAAAATCACAGACTGGGACCAGTTCCGTAAAATACAGGAGCAGAAGGGCAATACAGAACTATCATATGAAGCCTTCTTAAATAAATTAAAAATGGCAGCGAACGAGGCCACCAAACAAGTCGAGACTGATTAATCCATTCAGCCAATGGACTCTCACCTGGCCAGTTTGCTGCAGAAAAATCATGACCTAAAAGAAGCGTGGCGTAAAAACAAGCTCAACAGACACGCACAAAAATCGCGGACCTTGGCCGCGAAATCGTATCTCACGCCAAAACACTCTGCGCCCAGCAGTGGAACAACACATGTGACAAAGCAGATGGCAAAATGAGGAAGGGAAGCAAATGGGGGCTGCTCAAACACCTTATGGCGGACAGCGACAAACCCATCAGAGGCGGCACCCAGCTGCAAATTCAACGATTGGTGCACAAGCACGCCCAGGATAGTGGTGGATCCGAAGCTCTCCTCAAAACGCTAGGCCAAAAATATCTCCCACTGGAAAGCAAATCAGTAGCCTGGGAAAACAAAAAATCCTCATATGGAGGTCGACCGCAAGAAAAGCTAGGCGAACCATTCAGCGAAGCTGAAATACGGCACGCTCTACAACAACTCAATGGCAGATCGGCGCCAGGGTCAGATGGAATCGACAATAAACTGCTACGGAATCTAGACGATAAAGCAATTGTAATCATTACTAAGATAAATGAGGCATGGGAAACGGGTACCGTGCCCAAAGAATGGTGTAGTGCCAAGGTTTCGCTCATCCCAAAACCTGGAAAACCACTGAGCATCGATAACTTAAGGCCCATATCACTCACATCTTGCGTTGGAAAAGTAGCCGAGCATGCAATACTCAACCGTATCACGGACCACATTGAGAGCAATGGGCTCTTTCGACACAACATTATTGGCTTCCGCAGGGCACTGTCCACACAGGGCGCCATGTTTATGTTAAGAGAACACATATGTTACGGCCTCCTTCACACGCCCAAAGCCATATTAGCCCTGGACCTCGCCAAGGCCTTTGACACCTTAAAACATAAACACATACTGGGTGAAATATCGCACATGAACCTAAGCGAGAAATTCTACAACTACATTAAAGGCTTTCTGGCGAACCGAACCGCTACCATACGCATAGGAGAGCAATGCGGCGAACCCGAACGACTCAGAAATATCGGCACCCCACAAGGGTCAGTGCTCTCACCATAGATATTTAATGTGGCGATGCACAGGTTGTCGGAGAAGCTCGCTCAAATCATATCCGTGCACCATGCCATATACGCGGATGATATTACCATATGGGTCCCATGTGGCCACTCATATGGTGCCTTGGAAGGAATTCTTCAAAAAGCACTGACTCACACTGTCCCCCACTAAATCTACTCTAACGCTCTTTCACCCTCGACGAAATTCGGGCGAAGAGGAGCAGCAAGTAGTGCTCAAAGCTGAGAACAACCAAACGATACCGCAAGTATATACGGTCAAAGTACTAGGGCTAACGTTAAGTGCCAAGGAGGGCCACAACAAAGAAGCACTCAAGCGCCTTGAAAAAAGCACGAACAATTTTTCAAGAGGCATTGCTTGAATCGCCAACAAGAGAGCAGGCCTCCTAGAAGACAACATCATGAAGGCTTATCACGCCTTTCTCACGTAGCATACGCGTTCCCGTTTCTGAAACTTACGAAGGCTGAAATAAAAAAGGTCGACTCCATGCTCCGCAAGGGACTGAAAACGGCACTGGGGTTGCCCAATAGCACGAGCAACGAGAAACTCGAGCAACTCAATCTGCACAACACAGCCGAAGAAATTTTTGAGGCTCTGAGAGTGGCACAGATCACACGCCTGTCGTTGACACAGGCAGGCCATCTCATCCTACGAGACGCAGGCATTTGCCCAATTTTCTAACCAGAGAAAAGAACACAGCTTTGTAATGACGTGAGGAAACACATTAGGGTTGAGCCAATCCCCCGCAACGTTCACCCTACGTTCAACAAAGGGCGAAGGAATGACAGAGCGAGGGCGCTCATAAACAAGGCAAAAAAAAAAAAAACACGCACGCGCTATTCGTAGATGCCGCCCGCTACTATGGCAGGGAGGCGTTTGCCATAGCGGTCATTGGTATAGACGGAAACGTCATAAACGCGGCAACCGTCCAAACAAGCCATGTCCACGAAGCAGAGGAAATGGCGATCGCGCTAGCCTTGCAAAGCTGCCAAGCCTACTCCAAAATATACACAGACTCTAAGACGGCGGCACGAACGTTCGCGGCTGGCCTAGTAACTAGAAGCACTGGAAAACTCACCGTCAACGCAATAGGAGAGTACGAGAGCAAAGAAACCCTTGTTAAGGAAGAGAAAGCTCAAATCTACGTATCCTGGTTCCCAGCCCACATGGGACAGTTACCGGGACTCGACCACTGCAATCCCAACGAAGAGGTCAACCGCCTGGCGCGTGAGCTCACACGCCGCGCCGCGGACAACGACCCCTCGATGAGTGAGCGGTACGAGAATCTCTGCAGCCAGGACAAAGCACTCACATACCACGAGATCACTTCACATTACCGGGGACAAAGACGTGCCTTCCCAGCACCGCACCCAAAACTTAACAAAGCACAAGCTCTAACTCTCAGAAGATTGCAAACACGTACGTACATAACACCATCCACCTTACACAGAGTCGACCCCGACACACCACCCACATGCTCCCTTTGCAACCATCCCTATTGCAATTTCGAACACATGCTCTGGCTGTGCCCTACCCATAGCGCAGCACAACTGAATACCCAAGAGGCTTGACAGGAAGCCCTCAAGAGCAATCTATACAAGCTGCAACTACAGGCGGTCCAGAGGGCCCGGGACGTCGCTACAAGCCTTCGGCTGCCAGCGCCATCCTGGGCGGAGCCTCCAGGTTGAATTAAGGGTCGGAATGGCCCTTTCTCAACCTCCTCAGGATATGTTTAAATAAAGTCAATCTCTCTCTCTCTCTCTCTCTCTCTCAACGAACAGCCCAATGACAGAAACGTTAGGTTAAGGCTTGAATGACAAAAGCAATGCGCACCTAACAAAGTATTGATGGCGTTCGTGTTTAGCAGCAGCCAAGGTGAGAGGCAGCCGAAACAAGCGAAGACCAAGATGCACGCCAGGCACGTTATCACATATTTTATGGCGTCGCCCTGCTGCTGCCCGTACTTCTTCATTGCCCTAAATGCCCATGAACACAGAGCGTGACAACGTTACCGTCACGCACCGTGCCGTCGACCCCGTGTGCACTTCTCTCGCGTCTGATTCATGCCTGATCCCAGCCCAACGTTATCGCACCATACAATCGCAGACAATAAAGACGAATTCACGCCGCTATCACAGTCGCAAAAACACGTAGACGTATACTGCTTTAAAAAAGATACTGTAGTAAATAACTAGTACACGTGTTTCATTGAAGCAGTAAGTGATGTGCTGCCATATTAAAGTTGGGGTGAAGCTACGTAGCTCCACCACTTTTGGCCTAAGTGGCCACTCTTGTAATTTTCATGTTACTCTATGACTCAACTACCCACCGTCATCGACAAATGCGCTATAAGTAAGCGAGAAAGGCGCTATTGGCGAACGTGATGGGCACTAAAATAACTACATTTCTCAACTAAGTGCAAATGAGCTCACCAAATAGCATATCGAGTGACTGGAAAATCCTAGAAACGACTCAGCGAAAAATGAAGCCCGAATTCGGTGATTACAAGTGCAACTTGAATCTCTAGTTTGAAGCTTCGTTGCTGACCACGTTATAAGCAAGTGCTTCCAGAAAGGCGGAATCCTTACTTGTTTCATCAATGGTGAAGAGTGACTGTAGGCGGCGTCAACATGGCCGAAGCAAGAAATATTTTACCGTGTGATGACGGGGCATCATCTCGACGTCACGTGATCCTTTTAGAAGCGTGACATCGCAAGCCATCAGAATGTGTGACGACACAAAGGGCTTTCTGGCTTGGTCAGGGGTAGGCCTGTCCCAAAGACACTTTAAAGCTTCATGAATTGTAGAAAGGTTCCAGTGAGTCTGATGCCGGAGGCAGTGCTGATTGTGTAGTCGTCTCGAGGAGGCGGATGAGGAGGGTACACACAAATCAACCGTGCAGAAGAAAATAGTTTTGAGAGAGTATGGATTTTGGAGAATTACGAAAGGAATGTGGATTTCGCTTTCAAGCTTTGGACTGAACAGCAAGGGTGTGATGTGGCTGAGACCTGGCGGTCCCGATACGGGTGTCACCCATTTACTGCGTGCAAAGGCGTGTTTCGCACGACCTCATCAAGGTTTCTTAAAACAATCAAAACAGTCACCTGCTTGCATGCAGAAGCGGCCGCATGGTTTTAGATCGTAAAATAAAATTCGACCAGATTCATTGCCAATTTGCCGGAAAGTTCAGTTTTTTCATATTTCACGTTTTGTACACTTTTCACGTCGGCTGTACGCCCGGGAACGGCACCGGATTACTCGTTTGAAGGGATGCATAATGCGTTGTTTCGACGAAGTGCCGCATTTTCCCTCTACTTCGCTTCAGCGTTCTAAGATGCGGCGCTCATCGTAACAAGTATGGCCGTGCGCCTCCAGTGTTGTGAAACATGACTGGACAAATATGCAGTTTTATTGAGCTGCTAACCAACTCGAAGAACGTCGCCGAAGGTGGGCGTGATTTCGAGGGCGATAGTTTTGCAACCGACAAACTCGTGATATCGTCGAGATGTGACCGTTATCGAAACGCTGATGTCACTCGAATCCAGAGACGCAAGCTACCAGAGACAAAGGACCGGTATTTCCGTGTGGCTGGCAGTAGCGTCACAGTCCAGATGGATCACCGTGGCGCAGGCGCGTGATACTGGAGAACTTGCCGTTTTTGTTCGTTTGTTTTTTAAGAACACCACGAAGTAACGCCAAAAGGGCAACGTCTGCTCACCGTTCTTCTGCTGCTCTGCCCGACGCGAAGCCGCTTTCTTTCGACCATGAGCATCAACGTTCATACAGGACTGAACCTTGCGTTCAATGTCGAGGAATCCGCAGGTGAGCGGGGCACAGATTGCCTTTTCCCACTCTATAAGTGTGATAGAAACATTGAATGATTTGAGCATTGAACGTGACAGCGGGAGGGCTGCTTCCAGAACGTTGCGCCCGAATGGTACTGTGATGAAGGGTTAATGCGACTGACTGAGAAGAAAAATTCAGGTAACTGTGCTTGGCGGACACTGACAAAACTGGTAAGGTAGTGGCTTAGTCTTCGCCAACTATATCAGCTGATTCAATGAAATGGGATTTCGATGAAGTGAGATGAATGACGTGGGAGGAGTGCCTGGGGCAGTTGCGGGCGTACTGGTGAATTGGCAGAGTAGCGAATAGTGGGCGTAGTGGCACGTTTCTGATGTGGCATTTACCTACGTTTGGTGGCACATACCCGCCCATAAACTGTGACGGCCCCCGGACATGAAAGGCTCGACTAAGAACGCCTTCGCTGTTGAAAGGCAGAGCCTACCTTTCCCCTTCGAGTCGCGTTAGGTGAATGCGTAATGGCGCTTTCCGAAGTTTGAAGCGCCATCGCTCGGGCCCCTTGCGAAGCAGGACATTATCGTGTAGCGGATAATACCGGAGTTCGCTCACCTAAAGTATTCTTGCAGCGTGAGCCGGGCTATATCAGACGCCTGACGTTGTTCGCGGTGGTGGAGAGACGCGCCATAGACGCCACCGGGAGCGGCCGCGTTTCGCAAGCGCTCCGGCAAAACTCCTGTTTCTGACTATTTAAGTCATTCAATGGCAACTTGAACAAATGTGAAGCTTTCTACGGAATCGACCGCATCATCTGAAGTGATTTCAAGTGAGTGCTTTGCAGTTCGCATCCACGAAGATTGACTTTTTGGCAGCGTTAGACTACCTCGGTGGGCCTACCGGCTAGGCCTGCCGGCTAGGCCTACCAACATGGAAGTCTACGAAACAGAGGGAGAGGAGCTTCCCTCCGCCGAAGCTGTCGACGATGATGAAAGCAGCTGGTGTCAAGTGTATGCCAGGGCCAGAAATCCCACTTCATTTCCGAAGAAATTGACGCCTGCCATCAACACTTCACAAGAAGAGTCACAGATAGCTCTCCCTTCGACTCGTCGCAGTGCCACCAGGCCTCCTCCACTTCCAGCGGACGACTACAAAATAGTCCTGCGAATACGTGGAGGCCTTAGCTGTGCTGACACTCCACTTCCGAAGCTCATACATTCCGTCTTAAAAGCGGGAGCGCTCACAAGCTCCCTACATGACCATTACCGCATCAACTCTGTAAGCAACAATCTGCTCATAAGCACACCGGACTCCGCACGCACCGAAGCATATCACCGTATCAAATCCATCAAGATGGACGAGCGCAGCTTTGAAGTGGTCCCCCACATTACCGATCCATTGAATACCTGCCGAGGGGTCATCCGTAATAATCCTTTGGAACACACATCTGAAATCATGTTGTCAAGTCTATTGGACTATGACAGACTAGGCCCCATCCTGACCGGACGTCGCATGGGTTCCCCAACGTCCATCTTGGTCACCTTCAGAGGTACGCGCGTGCCTTTCTACATAAGTTATCAGGGTGGCATCACCAGATGCGTACCCTATCGTCATAAGACGGAAGCCTCTAATCTCTGCTGCAAGCTTGGCCACAGACCAGATGTATGCCCAGGCGCCCCTCAGCCTTTATGTCCAATGTGTGCCATTCCGAACCCACTCCTTTATCACAAATGTGAACCTAAGTGTGTGGTGTGGAACAGTAACCACCCCACCGGCTCGCCCCAGTGCCCACAGCTCTACAAGCCCAAACCAAAGCACGCACCCTCAACTTTCCAGCAAGATAAAGCTCCATTCCTCGATCCAAGCCCATCTTTCAAGAACGCTCACAGAGGACGCCCACCCAGTATCACAAGACAGCAAAGCCGAAAAAGCCGCAGCCGAAGCCGCAACAAAAGAATTCATCAAGACCCCTGCCCTCGGACTGGCCCTGGACACGAGGTGAGCTGGGCTCATGCAGCCTCCCCTGAAAGCTCCATTTAAAAGCAGCTCAAACTATTGCAGGAGGAGATGGCTAAATTGAGGGCAGAAAATGCAAAACTACGCCTAGAGCTTCAGTCCTTCAAACAAACACCTACCTCCACACACCTCCCCACCTCATCTTTCACCCCTACACCATCCAGGGCTTGCCCAACCTTAGCCAAATCAACCTGGCGAAAATGGCTGCTCATAACCGCAATGAACTTTGCGTATGGCAATGGAACTGCAGGGGGTTTCGGCCAAAAAGGGCAAACCTCCTGCAGCACATCAAATCTCAAACTACCCCTCCCCAAATCATTGCGTTACAAGAAACAAATGGTGTAGTGCAGCTGCCAGGTTATAGAACGCATCAAAACCCGGCTGATACTAAACCAAACACTGCTGTCTTAACTCAGAAGTACCTTACAGTTACCTATTCAAAATTTCCTGACAACGACATTGAGCACGACTTTCTCCAAATACTACCTGATAAACTTAACTCACCATTCTTATACATTCTCAACGTATATAGTAGACCGCAAGAGCAAAGGCACCGCTTCGATTCTTCATTTGCCCGACCTACATCCTCGGCAGGCAAAGACACCCTCCTCATAGTGGGAGATTTCAACGCCTCCCACCCAGCGTGGGGTTACACCGCATCTACACCGAAAGGTAGAGCCCTCTGTTCCCATATTCAGGCACATCGTTTTACAATGCACAACGACCCGGAGGAGCCTACTCGTTTGAGGAACAAGTGTGAACAAAGATACATCGCCCGATCTTACCCTCACTCACAATGCCCCCACAATGATTTCGACTAACACCCAAACTAATCTTGGCAGTGATCGTTACATTATTAGCATTACTTTACAACTAAAACACAGACCCATTGCACCTAAACCACTGATGCTCACAGAATGGGGAAAATTTAGAGAGACCCGCAACAGCCCCGCTCCCTCATGTATTGCAGACCTTACCGAGTGGACTCAACAGCTTCAAAAAGATGTTGAAATTCACACGAAAACTCTACTCCCCGACACACCGATAACTACTCTCGACTCCAAGCTTCTCCATATGTGGGAAGCAAAACAGTCACTTCTGCGACGGTGGAAACACCAGCGCCACAACAGAAAACTCCGCATTAGTTTGAAGTTTATTCATCATCATAGTTTTTAACATACATCAATTATCCAGTGGTTGAATGGAAAGGGGTGGTGAAAAGGCAACTGAATGCCTGACAATGCACCGATCCCCGCCCAGACCACAATAATGCACAACACTCAGCATGTGTGTCTAGAGCATAAATACATAGATTCAATACAGTGAAATATACAAAGTGTTGACGTAGAGCGTGGAAAAGATAAGAAATAATTACACATCTATAAATGCACTCTTTACACATAAAAGCCCTTTAAAATCCTAAAAAAACAAAAACGTAGTTGTGAACAGTTGTGAGGAAGTGAAAAATTTACAGTGCGTTTCAGCAAAGCTACACGAGTTGCACTTCATTAACACACAAAAAAGACATATCACGTTTGAAGCATGAGTAGATAAGCGTGTATCTTCTTTTTGGAAATTGCTGGGGATTGACTTTCATTCACTATGGTGGTGGCCATGGTATTTGAGTTCAAAAACGAAGGAATAAGGTGCGCTAGCTTTTGTCTACCGTAGTTGGTCCGAGTCCTCTCACTGTAATAGGTGGTTCTTCTAAAGTTATACATTGGTAGTTTCCGGGAGTAAGCATCATGAAATTTAACTGCATTTGATTTGATTTGATCGTAAATGACTGTCGCTAGCTTTTTATGAAAGATATTTTCAAATGTTAGGATTCCATGCTTAAGGAAAAGAGGAGCAGAAGGCGTTCGACGCGGAACATTCTCGATTATACGTAGCATTCTTTTTTGCAGTCGGTGAATCCCAATTTTATTTGTTTTTGTTGTCGAGCCCCAGATTAACAGGCAGTATTGTATGCGGGAATAAACTAAAGCGTAGTAAAGTTGCTTTGTCACCCAAAGGGGTAGAAGGCACCTAATTTTTCCAATCACACCAATGGACCGTGATACCTGGGTACGTAGTTTATCTGTGTGACTAGACCAGTTCAACGTTTCGTGAAAAATGACGCCTAAGAACTTTTGAGTCTGAACTTGCTCAATCGAAACTCCTCTGAATGACAGCTGCGTATTACGGAGAATGGAATGGTTTCGAGGGTGAAAAATAATGTACTTTGTTTACTTGATATTTAGTTCTAACTGATTTATTTTCAACCATAGAGACAAATTGTTAAGCTAAAGGTTAGCTTGTTTTTCTATACTAGAAATATCCTGACCGGAAAAAAATACATTAGTGTCGTCTGCGTATAATATAATATCTGCTGTTAGAGGTACGTTTACGATATCGTTTATATATAATAGAAATAGAAGTGGCCCAAGTATGGAGCCCTGTGGGACGCCATAATTTATCTTGCCCATTTCAGACTTTGAGTGTTTCATATCAGTATATTGGAACCGGTTACTAAGGTAACTTCTTATTAAATTAAGAGACGAGCCCCTTATTCCGTATTCGGTAATCTTTTGTAGAAAAATTTCATGCTTAATAGAATCAAACGCTTTCTTAAAGTCAAGAAATATTCCGATTGTGAGGCGTTTTTGTTCAAAATTATCGATTATTTTATCTTTAATAGATAGTAGGGCTTTTTCAGTAAACTTGTTCTTCTGAAATCCATACTGATGTTCTGTAATTACTTTTTTTGAGCTACAGAAATTTGCAAATCGCACATATATCACACGTTCTATGATTTTGGAAAATATGGGCAAAACATAAATGGGCCTGTAATTACCCATGTCATTTTCATCACCACCTTTGTGAATAACAGACACTTTAGCTACTTTTAGTTTGCCCGGGAACGTTCCAGTGTTCAAGATAAGGTTACAGATATGGAAAAAAGGTGCGCTAATATTCTCTGAAACTGCTTTCAAGGGTTCAGCCTTTAAACCGTCAAAGCCAGCAGCAGAATTGTTGTTTAAATTCTTTATCAGCAAGGCTACTTCCGATTCATCTGTGGGAGTTAGGAAAATGGATTCCGGGATGCATGCTGTAATATATGATTTATAAGGCTGGACGGCACCAACTGAAGTATCGGAAGCTCCTGATCTCAAGAAATGGTCGTTGAACATATGGGCAAGTTGAGTACCGGAATAAGATCTGCCCTCTATTTGAACCTCAGAAATGGTCTTCGTATTCTTGTGTTGCAAAAGATCGTTGATAGTGTTCCAAATAGCTTTTTGATCATTGAGTATATTCGCAAACTTATTTTCGTAGTAGTTTATTCGGGCCTTTTTAATATCAGACGCTAATTTATTTCTGACCTGCTTAAACTCCATCAAGTACTTTAGGTGTTTAGATTTTATGAATTCAGTGAATAACTTATCTCTTGCTTTCATCCTTTTTAGAAGTGCAGCATCAATCTATGGTTTTCTTGCCTTCTTGGGTTTTTTGTATGTCACGAAAGGAAAGGCTAGATCGTAAAGCTCTGTTATCTTTGTTATAAATATGTCGTAGGCGCTCACAGGGTCAGCGTTATTGTAAACACCATTCCAGCTCTCTCGTGCGATAACGTTTTGGAAAACCTTGATATCTTCTTGGTTAATTTTTCGATAATGCGTAGGATTTACTGGACTTCGTTGTTTTATTGCCCAGGTAAAAAATGCAAAAATCGGAAGGTGATCGCTGAATCCGGCTGTCAAAACCCCTGCGCATACCTCATTTTTACAGTTCGTGAAGCATAAATCTAATGCAGTTTCAGTTAATTGTGTAATCCTGGTGGCTAGATAAATTGTATTTTCATAACCAAAAGAAAGCATTTCGTCAAGAAAGTTTTGCTTGTTGCAACTTGAGGACAGAATATTTATGTTAAAATCTCCGGTAATAATTGCCCATGCGCCACTTTTTTCACAGTACTCAAGCATTTCATATATGAAATCTAGGAAATTAGCCATAGCGCCTGAAGGGGGCCTATATAGAGCAGCTACTAAAAGGCTTTGACATTTTACCATGACAGATTCAAAATGCGTCGATATTACAGTGTATTCTTTGACAATATTGTATTTCACGCTCTCGTGAACATAAATCGACACACCACCCCCGCGTTTATTTTCCCTACAGATTGATGCACAACTGTAGTTCGTAAACTGTATGTTATCACGGTTATCAATAGACCACGTTTCGGTGAAAGCTAAGAAGTCAAACCGGTGATTCAAGTTGTTCAGAAGGAAGTCAACAGATTCTTTTTTATTTTGAAGGCTTTGTGCATTAAGATGAATCAGTGAGAACTGTTTTTTGTGCAGTGAAGCAACTTTTTGGAAGGCCTCGGCGTCATAGTAGTTGGTTGCCATGTTTGCGAATAAAAAGCAGTCATCTCTTGTGGTCAGCTATCTTTCACTTAATCGTATTTTTTCAAGGTCTTGCGCAGTTGCGATTCTAATCAACCTATCATTCGGGCTTCGGCGCACGAAAAGTTTGCCGTTCTTGTGCCATGCAAAATTGTAATTGTTTTCAAGTGCTTTAGTTTTCATTTGCCAGAAGAGGTTCTTGTTGTATGCCGTTAGGTTTTCACTGAAGAATATAGCTGACTTTGGCTTCTTCAGTTCCCCTTTCTTTTCAAGCCATTTTTCTTTCGTTTTGCGAGATGCAAATCGAACTATCACAGTATTGGGCTTGTCTCGAGTTCTTTCGTTTCTTGACGGTACTCTGTGGGCGGCTTCGATGTCAGACTCAGAAAGTTGTGGAAGCTTTAAATCAATTGCCAGTTGGTTGAGTTTCGCCAATAGGTTTTTGTTTTCGTGATAGGTTAACCCAATCACTTCGAGGTTGAGACGCCTCCTGTACTGGTCTAACTCGTTCAACTCCTGCTGAAGTTTTTCCACATCTTTTTGTTTATCTTGTGCTTCAAGCCTCATAACCCGCTTTCTGAGATCTGACATTTCTGCCGATTGTTTTGCCATCTGTGCAAGAACTTCATCGTACCTACTGGACATAACTTCCATCGATTCTTCAATTTTATCGACAGTTATTTTTATTTCCAACAAGGCATCGACCTTTACTTTGATGCCCAGTAGTTCAGTAAGCTTGTGATGAATTTCCACCAGCTCTGAGGCAAACTTCTTTTCCACTGCTCCGTTCTGCACTTCCGCGGTCTGTGCAACACGCGTCGGCGTTTTGCACGCTACGCATGTCCAAGATTTTTCGGCAGCCGCAGATTTCTTTTTGTAGGCGTTGTCAGTAACCGCCGAACATGAGCCAATATGATAACTACATTTGCATTCTGAACACAGAAGCCATGACTCAGATTCATGAATCTTGCCTTCGCATGAAGGACATATGTCACTCATACCTAGCACACATACACTTCAAAGTTCGCTCACAAAGTGCACCCAGCAGCAGGAAACGGAACAGAACAGAAAAGGCCTTCAAGAGGCCATGAGAACAGACTAACCTTCAATGTTCGAAAAACGTGTTTAGCCGCTCAGTCGCCAATCTGACAGCTCCGCTGCTGCTGCTGAGTGCGTGTGCGGCGGTCCAAAGGGGGCGATGTCCTTTTGTAGGCCGTCACGATGGGTGTACCACACGTGATGACCCACGTGGTCTCCGCTTGATCTAGTCGCTCCCTTGTCCGTTCCAACGTTCGTCGTGGCAAGCGCTGGTTTAAGGCCACGGTTCCTGCAATGTTCGAAAAACGTGTTTAGCCGCTCAGTCGCCGATCTGACAGCTCTGCTGCTGCTGAGTGCGTGTGCGGCAGTCCAAAGGGGGCGATGTCCTTTTGTAGGCCGTCACGATGGGTGTACCACACGTGATGATCCACGTGGTCTCCGCTTGATCTAATCGCTCCCTTGTCCGTTCCAACGTTCGTCGTGGCAAGCGCTGGTTTAAGGCCACGGTTCCTGCAATGTTCGAAAAACGTGTTTAGCCGCTCAGTCGCCAATCTGACAGCTCCGCTGCTGCTGCTGAGTGCGTGTGCGAAGCTAGACCAACAAATCGAGCGATACACGACTCAATTGGCGGCACAATGATGGGGTCAGCTTTGTGAAGAAATGCATGACCACCTCAGTAATAAACGAACGTGGCAACTTCTTAGACATCTGCTAGAGCCCAGCACTTCTCGCGCACGACACTCTCACGCTATCACTAAACTGTTATACGAGCACGGTGACCATTTAGGACTGCTCTTCGATAACCTCCGCACGTTGCATTTACCTCAATTACGCAAGGATTCTATACCATCTTACACGGGGAAACCTAATGAGTCATTAGATGCGCCGATAACGGAAGTGGAAGTTAGGAACACCCTCGCAACACTCCGTACCACGGTCGGCTTCAGGTCCCGACCGCGTTAAAAACAACTTACTTAGAAATCTTGACCCTATATCTATTAAAGCTTTGACTGAGTACTTTAATGGCTGTTTTGAAACGGGCACCCTTCCACCTTCGTGGAAAGATGCCAGAGTCATATTTATTCCTAAACCGAACAAAGCTCCCTTAGTAGAAAATCTGAGGCCCATTTCCTTAACATCGTGTCTCGGAAAGACTATGGAGCATGTTGTGCTTGCACGCCTCCAGAGACACGTGGAGGATAATGGACTACTGCCGCCAGAATTGACTGGTTTTAGGCCCTCACTTTCCGCGCAAGATGCGATGCTTCGCCTTCAACACGACATCATAACTCTTAACCAGAGCGAGGGAGGATACTCAGGCAATCCTTGGTCTGGACATATATGGAGCATTCAATAACGTAGCCCACTCAGCTATTTATGCTGGCCTCAACTTCATTTCTTGTGGCGCTAAAATGCACTCTTACATCAAAAGCTTCCTCACAGACCGCACAGCTACATTAACATTAGAACCAGAAAATTCCTCACCCTTTACACTAGGCAGCTTCGGAATACCTCAAGGGTCAGTGCTCTCTCCAATCCTTTTTAACCTGGCTATACTACCTATACCCAACGCTCTTCAACGTATCCCTGTCTTGAACTTCTCCATCTATGCCGATGATATCACCTTATGGGTGAAAGGAGGCTCAGATGGACATATTCAATACACCCTACAAACAGCTGTAGATACAGTAGCAGCACTAACATCTCAGATGAATCTCTATTGTACCAAAACTAAATCAGAGTTACTCCTTCTACCAACTCATCGTCGGAACAAACACGTTCCAATGATCGAAGTTCACATAAATGGGTGCCTCATTCCTAGAGTATCACGCATTCGTGTGCTAGGTTTATTTATTCAAAACAACCGACTTAATACGTACACACTCGAAGCTTTGCGCAATACTATTGAAAACACCCTAAGAATGATAGAAAGAGTATCAGAGAAAAATGAAGGGCTCTGAGAGCCTGAGTTACTTCGTGTAATACAAGCTTTTGTGATTAGTAAAATCACATATACCCTTCCTTACCTTCACCTTAAATTAGCAGAGGAGGAATCGGTCAACACCCTCCTCCGCAGAGTTTACAAATACGCGCTAGGCATTGCAATCAATACTTCTAATGCACTACTCCACCACACAGGAGTTATAAATACCCTAGGTGAAATACGTGAAGCCCATTTAACAGCTCAATACGCAAGGCTCGCGGCCACTAGCGCAGGTTGCCACATTTTATTGTCTACCCGAATTAACTTCACTTCACTCACCAATGCTAAATACAACATTCCCCAAAACATACACAAACATTTACTCATACCGCCCCTTCCTAAAAACATGCATACAACATATCATACTAAGCGCCGAATCCAAAGAGCAAAAGCTCTTCAGTAAAAATTGCATGGAGCCAATGACGTGCTCTATGTCGATACGGCAGAATACCCATCCTTCTCATCCTATGTCCTCTCTGCTGTCGACTATAACGGCAAGCCGCTCACAACGGCATCCGTCACTGTCAACTCTTCGGAGGAAGCAGAGGTGGCTGCCATCGCTTTAGGTCTATCCATCCCTGATATCACTATGATTGTGACTCCAAAACTGCCATACGCAACTTCAGCGCAGGTCGAATCTCATCAACTGCCCTTTCAATTCTTAGAAACATCCTCCCACGCAAGACGTTGCTGTCATATGTGTGCTCGCGCATGTGGGGTTGAGTGGCAATGAGGCGGCTCATACCTGTGCTCGAGGAATGACCGGCCGAGCGCAGGCCTCTGATGGCGCCTTAGGCCACGCGGCCTTAAGCGCGAGAGATCGTCTTTTGACCTTCCACAATATAACAAATCACTACCGCCTACAGCACACTATATACCCCCCTTACATCATGAAGCTTCGCGATACCATGAAATACTATGGCGCCAGTTACAGACCCGTACGTTTCCTACCCCATCTTTTCGCCATCTTATACACCCTGCGATATACCCTTCCCCTTTGTGCAATTTCTGTCAACAAAGAGCTAACCTAGACCGTCAAACAAAGGTCGATGAGGACGGAATGAATCACCTCGATGCCAGCAATGACGGGCAATATGTCCTGCACCTCCGCAGTGAAAGCATAGTGGACGTCTGTCCACTGTGCGCCATGCATCTGTTTTCTGGGTCGGTGGAAGCGTCGATGGCCATAAGGTGGCTGTGGATGGCTGGTTGTATGGCTGTAGCGTGAGTGGTCGATGCAGTGTCTGCTCTTGCGGCGGATACGAAGGGACCATCGGCAGCTGGTGGTACAGCGTCGGCGTAGTGGTTGGTGGACGTCGGAGAGCGGCAGCGTAGCTCATAGAACGCTGCTGAGCATCAGGACTAGCCGTAGACAACGCTTGGTGGATTTCGTCGCGTATGACTTCAGCGATCGACGCGATGGGATTTTCAGCAACCGGATTCCGCAACTTCTGTAGTTCCTCGCGAACTATCTCCCTAATCAAGTCTCGCAAGCAGCTCTGACTCTAAGACGTCATGGTGATAGCATTGATTGGGACATTGCAGGACATGCGGTCATATTGCCTGCAGCGTTGATGAAGGGCTCGCTCGATAGTCGTAGCCTCCTTAATGAAGTCAACCACGGTACTTGGAGGGTTGCGCAGTAGACCGGCAAAAAGCTGTTCTTTGACACCGCGCATGAGGTAACTCAACTTTTTCAAGCTCGTTGAAAGAGACGAGTCATGTCCTCGGCAAACATTGCAACGGTTTCGTTAGGTTTTTGAACCCGTAGCTCCAATAACTGCTGCGCACGTTCTCTTCTATCAATATTGGCGAAGGTATCGACGAACTTCTGTCGAAAATCGGGCCAAGCTGACAGATTGCCTTCTATTGCCTTCTCTATTTTCATACCAAGTACGAGCACCGTCGTCAAGGAAGAAATAGGCGCGTGAAAGCTTTTCCTGTTCCGACCACTGATTTACCTTGGCAACACGCTCGTAGTGGTCAAGCCAGTCGTGAACGTCTTCGTGGGCACCGCCACTAAAGCGATCGAGAACGAGGGGTTGAAAGAGAGTTACCTGAGATGGGTGCGTCAGAAAGTTGCCTTGGGGCACCTGTTGCGGGCTTGCGTTGGCCATTGGTTGAGGTGTGCGGTGCCTAGCAGGTTCCGGCGAGAAAGTCAGCTCTGGCGCGAGGCCTCGCAACCATCGACTGGAGCGATGCACCGGTGTTTCTACAGGTGACAATGTGTCTGGACTCGAAGAGCAGCTCCCAGCGGGCATGTAGAGCGTCAGACAGGGTTGCGGCCCAGCACTTCCACCAGTGTCGTGGTACAACGCGACTAAAACACAGATACACCTTGGGACGATGAAATCAGCGTTTCCTCAACAGCTGAGCCACAAGATTGTCTTCTTCGGCCTCGAGAGAAGCTAGAGGCCCACTACCGCGTGCCCACTAAATGCCTCATCATCGTTATCGTCCACATGTAGACACGCGTCAATATTGTTACGTGGAAAATAACAGTTGTCAGTCCGCAGCCACAACGCAGCTCACCGTTTGTTTGTTTGTTTGTTTGTATCCTCTAGTACATGGCTCGTACCCACTCTGGGGGATTGGCCAAGAGAACATATAGTCTCATATGTACGATAACTGCATTATTGCTTACAACGAAAAAAGGGGGGGGAGTTGTATAGTGAATTGTTAAAAAAAGAAAGAAACCAAAGATTGAGATTATGAGAAAAAAAGAATTCACAACAAAGTAGACACTATTAGCTACAACTTGATTTTTGGAGCCGACCAGACAGCTCACCGACAACGTCCACTTCTTCACTCTCAGTCTGAGGCACCTTTCTTGGGTATGCCCAACCAACTATGCCCTCTTTCAGTCAGCCGTAATCACGTAACACGACCCTCGGCGGCAAAAGCGCCGACCCGGCGAGTTTACGGGGCCACAGCAGGAGCAGTCTGGTAACGCTTGAACCTTGATACGTGGACTATGTCCCTTGACAGCAGAGCGGAAGAGGTTGATGGATTATCAGGGACAATTTCATATGTAGTGTCGGTCACTCGTCAAAGCACGCAGTATGGGCCCGTGAAACAAGAGAGAAGTTTTTCTGAAAGGCCTGCATGTCGCGTAGGGAACCAAAGAAGAATGAGGGAGCATGTTGGAAAGTGTTCGTCGCGGTGCCTCTCGTCGTAACGATGCTTCTGCGAGTCTTGGGACGCCATTAATCTGCTGCGGGCAAGCTGACGAGCGTGGTCAGCTCGGGAAATAGCGTCGCGTGCATATTCAGAAGTACACTGCGCAGCGGCTGGCAGGAAGGTATCCAACGGCAAGGTTGGTTCGCGTCCAAACAGAAGGTAAAATGGCGAGTACCCAGCACTGTCATGCCGGGAGGAATTGTATGCGAACGTCACGTAGGGTAGTGCAAGGTCCCAATCACGATGGTAGGCCGAGACGTATTTTGATAGCATCTCTGTCAGGGTGCGGTTTAAACGTTCTGTAAGCCCGTTTGTCTGGGGATGGTACGATGTCGTGAGCTTATGTTGCGTAGAGCAGGAACGCAAGATATCGTCAACCACTTTCGAAAGGAACGTACGGCCTTGGTCTGTCAGCAGTTGACGAGGGGCTCCATGCACTAAATTGAGATCGCGTAGTAGAAAATCAGCGACGTCTTAGCGCAGCTTGTTGGCATGGCTCGCGTAACTGCATAACGGGTCGCGTAATCCGTAGCCACCGCGACCCACTTGTTTCCGGATGCGGATGTTGGGAAGGGACCGAGAAGGTCCAAACCAACACGGAAGAATGGCTCCGATGGGATGTCGATGGGCTGAAGATATCCGGAAGGGAGTCCCGACGGCTTTTTGCGACGCTGGCAAATTTCACAAGCGTTGACATAGCGACGTACAGAGCGTGAAAGGCAAGGCCAGTAGAATCGGTGGCGGACACGGTCATATGTGCGAGAGACACCAAGGTGACCCGCGGTTGGCGCGTCATGGAGCTCGCGTAGGATTGTGGAACGCAGGTGATTTGGTATGACCAGAAGTAGGTCGTGACCATTGGGCGATAAATTACGCCGATATAAGGTGCGGTCCTCTAAGGTAAACATGCGAACAGAAGCGTCTTGCGGTGAAGATTCGAGCTGTTGTATTAGGCGGCTGATATCCGGATCGCGACGCTGCTCGTCCCCGAGATGAAGCAGCTGGGAGATGGAAAGGACGCAGCCCACAGAATCAGTGTTCGTAGGATCGCAGTCGGCCACAGGGTAGCGTGACAGACAATCCACATATTTGTGCAGTTTTTCTGATTTATACACTACGGTGTAGGAATACTCCTGGAGGCGAAGTGCCCAGCGGGCGAGACGACCTGTGGAATCTTTGAGGGAGGCGAGCCAGCAGAGAGCGTGGTGGTCGGTGAGAACTATAAATGGTCGGCCGTATAAATAAGGGCGAAATTTCGCGACTGCCCACACCGGCGCTAGGCATTCGTGCTCTGTGATGGAATAAACATGCTCCGAGGGGGACAGCAGCCTGC
This sequence comes from Rhipicephalus microplus, assembly GCF_043290135.1. Lineage (NCBI taxonomy): Eukaryota > Metazoa > Arthropoda > Arachnida > Ixodida > Ixodidae > Rhipicephalus > Rhipicephalus microplus. The sequence goes on along the minus strand of NW_027464597.1, from coordinate 7,837,983 downwards.
TGGCATAAGCTATCACGCGATGCTGCCCACGTTGTCGCTGAGCCAACACAGCGCCTATTCCGTAACCGCTGGCATCGGTGCGGACTTCGGTCGGTGCCGTAGGGTCGAAGTGAGCAAGCACAGGAGAAGAAGTGAGCAAAGTGGTCAGGTCGGAAAATGCTGCTGCTTGCGAGGGACCCCAGGTAAACGTCTCATCTGGTTTGAGTAAATCTGTTAGGGGCTGAGCGATTTCCGCGAAGTTCGTGATGAACCGCCGAAAATAGGAGCAGAGCCCCACAAAGCTACGGATATCTTTGGCGGTTTTTGGCACAGGAAAGTACTTCACAGCTCGAACTTTTTCTGGCTCAGGCTGTACGCCGTAAGCGTCAACAATCTGTCACAGTATTGTAATGCGACGGCGACCAAACTGGCACTTGGATGAATTCAGCTGAAGGCCGGCGAGAAGGAATACATCAAGAATTTTCGACAGTCTCTCAAGGTGAGCTTCAAAAGTGGGAGCAAACACAATCACGTCATCCAGATAACAAAGACACGTAGACCACTTGAATCTATGGAGCAGGGAGTCCATCATTCGTTCAAAGGTGGCGGGGGCATTACATAAGCCGAAAGGCATGACTTTGACTTGGTAGAGGCCATCGGGTGTTACAAAAGCCGTCTTCTCTCGGTGCATGGGGTCCACGGCAATCTGCCAATAACCAGAACGAAGATCGATGGAAGAAAAGTAGGCGGCACCATGGAGGCAATCAAGGGCGTCGTCAATGCGGGGCAGAGGGTATGCGTCTTTCTTGGTGATGTTGTTAAGGTGGCGATACTCCACACAAAATCGCCACGATCCGTCCTTCTTTTTAACTAATACCACCGGGGATGGCCAGGAACTGGAGGATGGTTCAATAATGTTCTTCGCTAGCATCTTGTTCACCTCCTTCTGAATTATGCTCCGCTCAAAAGCAGACACTCTGTAGGGACGGCGGTGAACAGGGTTGGCATCACCTGTGTGTATGCGATGGTGGACAAAGGACGTCTTCCCAAGAGGTCGGTCGCCAAAATCGAAAATATCCTGGTAGGACTCGAGAAGATGTTGTAGGGCTTCAACTTGCGGAGGCGGAAGATCAGTGGCGATCATGTCTACAATTTGACGGCTGCCCGAATGTGTGTCGAGTGATTTGCGCTGCGGTGAAACAAGTGTGTCTAAGGCAAGTATTTCAATTTGTGAATCGAGCAACGGACACAGGTGGGCCACAGAAATGCCTTGTGGAAGCACATGTTTCATGTAGCCGAAATTGACAAGAGGTAGACAAGTCTTATTATCTGTGATGCTGATCACCGTATAGGGCACTGCAACATTGTGCGCAAGGAGTACGTCGGTGAGAGGCGTAGTGTAATAGTCACCATCGGGCACAGCTGGTGAGCACAGAAAATCGACGTACGTCACAGTTTTGGGGGGCAGATGAGCAAAGTCGCTGCATTGTAATCGGCATGTAGGTTGGTACGGGGTGGCACTGATTTGTGGCAGTTCAAGGCAGAGCACACCAGCGGAGCAATCAATCAGAGCAGAATTGGCGGCAAGAAAATTGAGGCCTAGTATGAGGTCGTGGGGACATGTTGCAAGCACGGTAAAAAGGACGATTACTTGATGACCGGCTACGGTAAGTTGAGCTGTGCACATACCGACGACAGGGACTGTTGCACCATCTGCAACTTGGACGACACTGGTCAAGGGGGGCGTGGGGACCTTCTTCATGCGACGACGAAAACGCGAACTCATAATACAGACGTCAGCGCCCGTATCTATCAAAGGTTCAACAGGTGTGCCATCAACATATACTTCTGGGGTGTTCCGGTTCAAACGTAAGGGCAACAGAGGATTTTTGGGTAAGGTCGACAGGGCAGCTTCACCTCCAGAAGCTGCGCAGCCTAGTTTTCCGGGGACATGCGGCGGTTGAACGATGGCGAGGGAGAGCGGCGACGCGTATTTGAACGAGAAGGGTGGCTTTTAGGCGGTGGCGACGATGGGACAGGGTGGTCGTAGTCCTCAGGGGCAGTAAATGCTGTAGACTCAGTGCGGGTCGGATAACGGTGGTTTGGTGGACGGAATGAGTTACTGTAAGCGGGGTACGAGCCAGAAGACATAGATGGCCATTGGCTGCGGCAGTAACGAGCGATGTGTCCTGCGCGACCACAGCGGAAGCAGATTGGCTTATCATCAGCTGTTCGCCATTCAGACGGGTTCCTGGTTCGAATAGAGTACGGACGGCGACGTCTCATGTCCACAGAAGCTATCGAGGGACCAGTATTATCCAGGGTGGGTGCAGTGCACAGGATACAAAGGTTAGCGAATTACTGGCGGACAACAGCCTGGATCAAGGCGGCAGCTGGCGTTGAGGCGTCAGGCAACGTCGGTTTTTTGGCAGCCGGGTAAGCGGCCTCGAGTTCACGTCGGACGATGCGGGTCACGTCTTCGGTTGTAGACGGATGACAAGGAGTGGCTTCGCAAGACGACGTTGCAGGCGCTGAAACTGCTGCAAAATGCGTCGACTCTTCGCCTGCTCGAGACGGCGGCACCCTTTGATCACAGCGTCGATGGTCGTTACGTTGGTAAATACAAGCAGGCTGAACGCATCGTCGGCGATTCCTTTTAAAACGTGTGAAACCTTGTCGGCCTCAGTCATGTCGGGATCGGCCCTTTGACACAACGCTAAGACGTCTTGATTATAAGTCAAGTAGGGCTCAGTGGACGTCTAAGTACGTACAGCCAATTGTTTTCGGGCATCAACCTGTTGACCAAACGTGTTGCCAAAGAGGTCGCGGAGCTGTTGTTTAACATTTCCCAGCTTGTGATTTCGTGCTTGTGGGTCTCAAACCAGATGCGAGAGGTCTTGTCAAGATAGAAAATGACATTTGCAAGCATAACGGTTGGGTCCCAGCCATATTGCTTGCTGACGAGCTCGTACATGCTAAGCTACTTGTCCACATTCGCGTTGTCCTCTCCAGTAAAGGTACCGGGATTACGGGGTTTCGTTAGGGCGACGTACCGGGTTGCTGTCGTTGCTGAGGTAGGTGGCGAAGCCGTATCCTCACCCGGAGCCATGGTAGCAGACTTAAAGAGGCGTCCAATGCGTAGCTCCGTTTAGAAGAAAAATGTAACGTGGAAAATAACAGTTGTCAGTCAGCAGCCACAACGCAGCTCACCGACAACGTCCACTTCTTCACTCTAAGTCTGAGGCACCTTTCTTGGGTATGCCCCACTATGCCCTCTTTCAGTAAGCCGTAATCAAGTAACAATATCATGTGGGGGTGTACTCGAAACCCACCACCCAATGCTCTACACATTAATCATAAGGAGCAGTGGGAGGCTGCTATGTGCAGCTCGGCGCCCGAGGTTCAGGACCAGATCTTGGATTGGGCCAAGAGGGTAGCGGAGACCTACGCTGGGTAGGCTCCTCTGACACTCCACCACCGCACCTGTCCCTCTTGGGATAAATAGAGTTTTTCTCCTCCTCTCCTCCTCGCGGTGGTGTCCCTGCGCCGGCAGGTGTTATCTCTACGCTCTCGCTCCTTCTCGAATAGCAACAGCTGCGAACACGCGCGCTTGACCTCGCCCTTAGAAAATGGAGCACGTGGTTTGAGAGAGCGTAGGAGAGGGTAAGCGCAAATCTTAGCCGCTCCTTCTCTCAATGTTCACTCTCTTCTTCCTGCGCCCCACTCAAACGTTCGCTCGCGCCCCACTCTCGACCATTCGCTGGCTGGGCGCCTCTCAAGAACATCGGGAAATGTGTGTTCGACACGCCGCTGTGAAACGACAACACCAACGCCGAACCGAGAACACTCGCTCTTCACTCTGGAGCGGGAAGATATACGGGATAGGCAAAACAGCTCCTTGCAGCCAATTCAAAGTGTCTTAAAACTATAACGACAACGGAAGACACCCCCACCGTCAATAATTACCTGCTCCAACTTTGGGACGCCCACAGAAGCTTAACTAAACGATGGCGGAAAAACAAATTCAACAGCAAGCTTGAACTTAGAATAGCCGAGTTGAGTAAGCAAGCGGAGGAATATGCTGCACAACTGAACGAATCCAATTGGCTAGAATGGTGCAATGTTGTAGCTAAAAAAATGAATACAAGGAAAGCATGGCAACTTTTTCGAACTCTCGTGCACCCCTCCCAAACCAGAGGAGAAGCGCAAAAGCAGCTTCGTCGAGCCCTGCACAGTTTTTAGGGAACCAACTCCCAGCTGGCTGATGATTTGTGTGCTAGATACCTATGTCGCACCACGGATCCCAACAGGAACGCATATGAATACGCAGGTAGAGAAAACAGTCAGCTCAATGCCCCTTTTGAAATATGCGATCTGAAAGCAGCACTGAAAAAAATTCGCAGGGGCACTGCCCCGAGCCGAGACCTGATAACGGTAAAACTGTTAGCAAATCAGTCAGACGATTCTTATCGGCATCTATTGCAGTACATTAACGCGATCTGGGATGGCCAACCACTGCCAGCTGAATGGAAAACAGCAGTTGTCACATTCATCCCCAAACCAGGCAAGCAAATCAGCACGGACAAACTCAGACATATATCATTAACTTCATGTGCTGGCAAATTAATGGAAAGAATGGTTAGAGACCGTCTTGCCATGTACCTCGAGAGCAAGGGGCATTTCGCAGATCCCATGTTTCGCTTTAGGACACACCTGTCTGCGCAAGATATCCTCTTGCAACTAAAACGAGACATTATCCAAACCATTCCCTCGATGCACAACGACAGAGCAATCCTTGCACTCGACCTTAAAGGCGCATTCGACAACGCTAACATGAAAGCATCCTAAAGAACTTGAGTAGTCTTCATTGCGGTAAGAAAATATTTGCCTACATCAGAGATTTCCTCTCTGAGAGACTGGCGTTCATTCGCATAGATAACGAGGGACATGGACCATACAAAATGGGGACGCGGGGAACCCCGCAAGGAGCTGTCCTGTCTTCGCTGCTATTCAACATTGCCATGATGAAGCTCCCGCAAGCATTGGCAGTAATGGAAGGAATATATCATGCAATATACGCCATTGATATAACAATCTGGACGAATCGGGGCAGTTTAGAAGAAATTGAAGACCGCCTGCAGCAGTCCAGCTCCATTGTGGAGGACAATGTGGCCCAGTGTGGGTTGCAGTGCGCTCCAACCAAATCTGAATTCCTGCATATCAGAGAAATTATTGAAGATAGGACGACCTTAAACTTGATGGTATCAGGATTAACCATACGAGAGGTTTCAGAACTACGAATCCTTGGCCTTCTGATTCACAACAGAACAAAAAACAGCACCACGCTAGACAAGCTACGCAAAAATGAAGAACAGGTAGGGCACATGATCCGCCGAGTGTCAAACAAGCACGGGGAGCTACGAGGAAGGGACGTGATTCGGCTCGCCAATGCTTTTGTAACTAGCAGGATTCTATATTCAATACCGTACTTACGAATGACTAAACACGACGAGAACAGAGTCGATGCTATTTTTAGGAAAGTAACTAAGCGCGCACTTGATTTACCTATCAGCACTTCAAATCAGAAACTCTCTGCATTGGGAGTCTTTAACTGTATACAAGAGCTCCAAGAAGCCCACCTCACAAATCAATATACGCGTCTTACGCAGACGCCACCCGGGCGGCGCCTGCTGGACCGCCTCTTGATCCGGCACGAATGCGAAATCGAAAACGCGGAGCGTATTACTGAACTTTGGAGAACAAAACTCTGGGTGTCCCCGCTTCCCCGCATTATGACCAGGGAGGCGCACCAGGGTAGAAGGCAAGCGCGCGCTGAGGCACTTGAACAACGGCTTAGCTCCCATAATGGGGTTTATTTCGTCGATGTGGCCGGGCCATCACCTAGGGGATACTACATGGCGGCGGTAATACATCAAGGAACGCAGGTGGACGGCCTCACTTTCAAAGCCACAAGCTCAAGTAAGACGGAGGAGGTGGCCATTGCACTGGCAGTATCCCATTCAAACTCAAAACAAATAGTTACAGACTCTCGAAGAGCCTGCGAGAGCTATCTTGCAGAAGAAATCTCTCCATTGGCTAATAGACTTTGAAAATTCAGCATCAGGAACCACGATCATACCCCAAAACGCCTTATATGGACTCCGGGACATCAGGGTCTACAGGGTAACGAGGCTGCACATGCAGCGGCCCGCGTGCTTACTTCCCGGAAACTCCCCGTTCCCCTGATAGACCTGAACGTCCCACACCTTTAACACGGTTTCAAGAAATCAAAGAATACTACATTGAGCAACGCCGCTTGTATCCCGCACAAGCGAAGGGGCTCCTTAAACGGAGGAGCGCGTTCGGCGGCGCCTACAGACAAATACGCTGCTCTGTCCAGCCATACTCAAACATTACGACCCGAAAATAAGTGGGCAGTGTCAGTACTGTGGGGAAGTGGCTAACACTTACCATAAGGTCTGAGCCTGCCAAATGAACCCAAAATTAACCCCTTTTCCCAACCCCACCAAAGAGGACTGGGAGACCACCCTACTCAATAGCTCCACACTAGAGGAACAGCGAACTCTAGTCCAGCGGCCTCGGGTGGCGGCCTCGACTAATGACGTCCCGGACTAGGGATGTCAACCAGTCCGGTGGGAATCAGGGCTATCTGGCACAGCCAGCATCAATAAAGGTTTTTTCCTCCTCCTTCACTCTCGACCGCTCGCTGGCTGGGCGCCTCTCAAGGCGATGGCTGAACTCGGTGAAGGCGAATGTCTGACGGCAACGGTACTTTCTTTCGGCGCAAGAAATGCCTTCGCATTTCGTCACGATTCCCTTCGAGGAGATAAGGGCATTTTGCTTAACCTCCTTGAGCCCATCCTCCCCTTGTTATAGACTGCTGGAGAACGCTTGTTGTGGTACAGTCCCGGCCTTAAAGATGCGCTTAAATGAAATAAGAAAGACTTTAAAATAAGGACTCGTGCTCCTTGCGAAAAACACAGCGTAGTCATTTATCGAGGTCGACAGCAATTCGAGACTGGATGCATACTCCGAGAAAAACGTTTATTTAGGAAACTTGTACCACATTAATTGCCGGGACGGATGATGTGTGCCTTGGCACTCCCCACACTTTGAGTTCATCGACAGTGGTTCCTACAGTGGCATGGTTTCATTTGGACGTGTTGAAGCCCACTCAGGATTTACACCGAGTAGAACTAGTAGTGCACTGGCGAACGTGTGACTATTCTTGCCGGGAACTTGTTCACTGCGTTATTTTTTATAACAGCGCCGCATCGAGTGTAATACTCCTGTCACACATGGCAACCTAAGTGCACTTTGAGCGAGTGTATTTACGCTCACGAAATGTCATTTTGGCGGTTCGCTGCTACACGAGAAAGTGAAGTGTACTTTGGAAGGGATGACTGTGACAATTGTTGGGTTTGTAGCGCAATATATATTTGTTACTTTTGCGCCCGTGTCTCATCGTCGGACCACGCTGTCTTCGTGGAAGTCGCACCAGTGGCACACACACCATCGTAAACGACTAGAGCGACTCGCCTACACATGTGAAAGTGTGCCTGGGAGTAAACAACGCGACGGACGCGCCCATTGCACAGCATGTGCGCCGCATCCCCGTTGTGGACGTGGTCGCAAACTGCCTGACGATGAGAGCAGTAAGAATGTTTCTTCATTTATGGCTTGTTTTGTACATAGCGAAATCTTTTATAACGAAAACAATAGTTTAAAATTAGTAAGAGCACCGCTGCATACAACAGTGTATTTCTGTGCAAGCCACTGGTACCAAGGCTCACACTTGGTCGCAGCGAAGTGAGGTTGGAAAATGCACGTTCCGGCAAGTGTACTTTGCAGCGAGTGACACTAAAGTTGCTCGTGTGACAGCGCGCAAATGAGACTCTCGGCTAAGTGTGCTCGCTCGAAGTGCACTTAAGTTCACGCGTGACAGGGGTATAAGGCCCTTTATGCTCTCCCATATTACAGTGTATAGTACTCTAAATTGTTATCCAAAACATACCCGTAGCTCACCAGCTGAGATTGCTGAGTCACCGTGGGATGAATGTTGCCAATGTCCTCTGTTAGGCGGGATGGACAGAGTCCACCCACGCCTTTTGCACTGTGTGCCACGCGAGTTAACATTTAACTCCGATGAAGTTCTAGTATGCTAGCTGTGTTTTCAAGAGCCATGAACAAAAAAAGGGGGATTTGCGGGTCACAACCGCGCCGCGGTGGCCTAGTGGCTAAGGTACTGGGCTGCTGACCCGCAGGCCGCGGGATCAAATCCCGGCTGCAATTCCGATGGAGGCGGAAATGCTTTAGGCCCGTGTGCTCAGTCTTGAGCGCACGTTAAAGAATCCCAGGTGGTCAAAATTTCTGGAGCCCTTCATTTACGGCGTCTCTAATACTCATATGGTGGTTTTGGGACGTTAAACCCCACATATCAATAAATCAATCAGCGGGATCGAATGAAGGCTGCATTTTCCGTGCAGGCGAAAATGCTGTAGACCAGTGTGCTCAGATTTTGGTGCATGTTAAAAAACCCCAGGTTGTCGAAATTTCCAGACCCCTCCACTACAGCGCCCCAAATGCTCATACGGTGGTATTAGGACGTTAATCCCCACATATCAATTTATCAATAAATTGCGGGTCACCATGACAACGTTTGGATGCTCGTGTTATCAGTCGAAAAATATTTGCTAGCGTAGGCGTGAGCACAGTGGTCCATAAGGGGTGGAGGGCGGCGTCGCTCTAAATTTACATGGAGGCAACAAATAAAGACCCTGGATGTTCTTAGAAAAGTACCACCATTATTATAACCAAGCCGCCGTGCACTGTTCTCTCGGGCCGCCATGAGCATCACGTGCGTTATTAGCGAGGCATAGCATTCTTGATAGTAAAGTGACGCTAGCCGGGTGATAGGGCCAGCGCACACACGGTGGCCAGTCGGGAGAGGATATAAAGAAGGTATGAACACTTAGTAGAGGAGGGTTGGGCACTTTAGAGAGGATATGGAGGAGAGTGTCGGTACTTTCTGTATATTACGAAATTTTAGCAACAACTATACGTGCGCGCCCAAACTCTCGAGGGGTGCAAGGAGCAGCGCTAGCATATGATATGCTCTGTTTGCTCCTGTGCATCTAGCGAGCGTCTTAAACAGAGCTCACTGTTTCCTAGGACCAATTCATTAGTAGCATTTGAGGCCTGAGATGCCCAGTTGATATTACACTACAGGAACACTAACGTAAACGAGGCAGGAACATGTTACCCGTTGCAATCAAACGAGTGCACTTCTGAAGCAGTTTTCCTTAACAGCTGTCTAGCCGAGTGTTTATTTTTTCGTTCTCTTCATCTTTTGGAATTCATCATAACATGAAGTAGATGCGATGTTTGGTTGAGCCAACCGAATGTATTCTAGTTGGAAAAAGAATGTTATTAAGTGGGGTTTAAACTCCCAGAACCATGGTCCAATTGAGAGATGTCGCAGTGGAGGGCGCCAGGCATTTCGACCGTTTGGTGTTCTTTAACGTGCACTGAATTCGCACAGTATACGGGCCTCTGGCATTTCGCGACCATCGAAATGGGACCGCCGTGGCCATAATTGAACCCGCGACCAAAACTGAACTGTTACGCTTTCGGCATTACTAAACCATCGAGAAATGCATGATGGAACTCTGAGATTCGTGAGATTAGTACCCTGGTTTAATCAATTCAGCGTGGTTACCACTTTTGAAGTAATACTTAAAATCAAAAAGACAACCATCAGTGGCGTCAGCATCAACGCCAACTAAGAAAGAATTGAGTTGGTGATAACGTCGCCTCACGATGTCATCGTGACTATAAAGGTCGCCACAAATTGTGACGTTATCATGAGGCCACACGAGGAGGTCATCACGCGACATGTTGGCTGGGTCAAAGGGGGCATATCTCGGAGGCAATGCAAAACTGCGTAGATTGCTTAAAGCTTTTAGGCGATGGCGGCGGTTTGTGATCAATGCACTAGACTACCAAGTTCGGCTTTCGTATTCCAGTCAATTTGGGCAAATTCAAGTTTAACGACAATTTCAGTGAGAACAACGCGCAACACTTACAGTCTACAGCACACCTTTTGCCAAAATGAAGCCATTCAGAGTTTTTCTTTATTCTTCGATTCGGAACAGTGTACCTGAGTTCGTTTACGAACCAGACAGTTCTGACGAATCCCTTGAGTAGCATTCATCGTATTTAACATTGAATAATTGACCGTGGTGTAATACTACATTCGCGAGTGTTGTTGTAAACTGTTAGAGCTGTTTTTCATTGCTTCGTTAAAAATCGTACTCGCGACACTGTCGTATTGCTTGTGGTGCCGGTGTTATCAGTTATTTCTGCACTGTTCTTCTTTTTCTGTAACTCTCTTTTCGCTGCAACTCCACAACACTGCTGAGTATTCAGGCCTGCAGTGTTTTGAAATAAGTAAATACATCAGGGATCATAGTAATACATAGAGCTGATCTCTAAGGCACCCGTTCCTGTGCTGAGTGGCGTAGAGTTGTGCCGGCGTAATCGATAGAGCGAACACAGACAAAATAAAGTGAACGCAGTCTGTCGACATCACAAGCCACTGGCCTCCAACCTTGCCTTCTTCCTCTGACAGGCGTGCTGGCCCTTCCGATGGAGCTCGGGTGCACATAAAGCAGGGTTGGGGCGTGCCCTAAGGCTGGCCTTGCTTGTCGTAACAGCGCTGTCGGCGTTTCGTTCGATTCGCGACGCCTTCAATGCACCGAGTTCTGTGCAAATCATTTCAGCGCTGGCGGTTTTTGTGACAATAGGTAACGAATTTTAAAATGCTATAACGGTGCCTATAGCCAAAACTTCCGATACGGTTTGCGTAGCCCCGGTACGAGGCAGCAATCCCAGTTGGCAGCAAGAAGTGTCGTGATCGTCGGCGATTTCAATTTTGTTTCATGATAAAAATAATGCCGCATGAATTCGCGTGGTTTTCGTGTGGAAGAGGACGAAGAGGTTGGGATTGAGCCGCTTTTTAATGCCGCATGAATTCGCGTGGTTTTCGTGTGGAAGAGGACGAAGAGGTTGGGTTGGAGCAGTTTTTCTTTTTGTCCTAGCTTGACGAGCAGTTCTGCGGAAGGTTTCCTTGAGTGAGACAAGATTGGTGACAAGATTGGTGGAGCTGCTGGGTACGACAACTGACGACGCACCCCATGCACAAGAGCCCATCCAGGAGCCGGAACACAAGCCCTGTGCCCGTGGACACGCCAGTTCACAGAACAAGCCGCCGCCAACGAGGCCTACCACCAGAGACACCGGCACAGCTTATCCATAGAGCGACTATGACTTCGCCTCAAGGCGTCATGGAAACTCCTACGTCGTCGGCACCAATTTATTGCACTGTCCAGAACCCGCTGATGCCTAGTCCCTTTCACGGAGAGCTGTTTGAGGATGTGGACGACTGGCTGAGCGAGTTCGAACACGTCGCAGCGATCAACTACTGGGACGAAGCCGCCAAACTCCGCAACGTCTACGCGTGTTTGAAAGACGGCGCCCGAACGTGGTTCATGAACAGAAGTGATGTCTTGACATCCTGGCGCGAGTTCCAGCATCGCCTCTTGGAGACCTACCGGAGCCCCGACCGCCGCGATCGTGCTGAACGTGCATTGCATTCACGCATCCAGATGCCTAATGAGACCGTCACCATGTACGTGGAGGACATGACGCAGCTTTTCAGGCGAGCGGATCCGGCAATGCCAGAAGAAAAAAAGCTACGCTATCTGATGCGAGGCGTGAAGGAGCAGCTTTTTGCTGGTCTAGTGCGGAGTCCTCCGAAGAGTGTAGCAGAATTCCTGACCGAAGCCACTACGATGGAGAGGGTACTTCATCAGCGGTCAGCCCTACTCAACCGGCAAGTGAATTCTGCATCACCTACTGAATTTTCCGCCAGCTTCGGGAGCAACAGCATTGAGTGGATTCGCGAAATCGTCCGCTCCGTCGTCCGCGAGGAAATCGCGAAACTACACGGGGCGAGACAGCCGGAGGTAAGCAGCATCACCAATATTATTCGGGACGAGGTCCAACAGGTGCTTCACAGCCGTCGCCCTCAACCAACGGTTACAAATCTAGAACCACCTCCTGCGTCCACTGATGTTGGGAACCGCACATATGCCGAAGCTCTGCGCACTTCCATGCCGGTCTCAAGCCCTGCAGTCCCAATCCAGACGATGCCGCCAGTTTCAATTCAATCTGCGCATGCTGGTTTGGACATCGACGGTCGCCGTGCCCCTCCGCGGAAGTCCGATATTTGGCGTACGTCGGATAGAAGACCCCTCTGCTTCCATTGCGGTGAAGCCGGTCACATCTACCGGGAATGTCCATACCGACAACTTGGACTGCGCGGTTTCTCTATTCATTCGCCTCGTCCCCTAGTTGGTCAGAGGCCAAGAGAAATTGAGGACTACCTCGCGCAGCAACGTCTGCCTTTCCCACGGCGTCAATCGCGGTCTCCATCTCCACGACGACCCGCAGCTATTGGACCACGTCTCAGTACGATGGCACGGGGACGTTCCCCAAGCCCTCGTCGGGAAAACTGAAGGCAGCGACCTTCGGGGGCGAGGTCGCTGGGACTAAAAGTGCGGAAGACCTCCTATCGACGCTTCCACAAAACGCTGCAGACATTGAATTGACGTCTGAGTGCAGTGCGAGAGAAATGCCGGATTGTGCGTCTGAACCCAGTGGCCGAGTATCACTCGACATTCCCGTGCTGATAGACGGTCTTCAGGTCAGCGCATTGGTGGACACAGGTGCAGATTATTCTATTATGAGCGGAAAATTGGCAACCAGTCTTAAGAAAGTGATGACACCTTGGAATGGGACGCGTATTCGCACTGCTGGAGGCCACGTTATTACTCCATTGGGTCGCTGTACCGCAAGAGTGGAAATACGCGAGTCAACGTTTGTGGTAACCTGCCTCGTACTACGCGACTGTTCTCGTCAGCTCATCCTTGGAATGGACTTCCTTCGAGAGAATGGCGCGATCATAAATCTCCGCGAGCGAATGGTGACTTTCTCGACGCAACTTGCAACCGATCGAGGCGCTGATAGCTGTCGTAGACCTGCGCTGCGTGTTGCCGACGAAAGCGTGACGTTGCCTCCCCGAGCGACTGCTTTCGTAGAAGTCACCTGTGAAGACCTCCAAGACGGTGACGTGGTCGCCGAGAGCAACGTATCCCTTTTACTGCTTCAAGGTGTGTGTGCAGTGCGAAGCATTCTGCGTGTGCGTGACGGACGGTCGCAGATACTCGTCACAAATTTTAACTTCGAGCACCGACATCTTTTCCGCGGCACCACCGTGGCCTTCGGAGACCGTGTAGCGGATGTCACCGAGTGCTTCGCATCCGAGGAAATGGTTGATGGAGATAAGTTTCTGGACCACATCGACGTCAGTTCGAAGCTTTCGGACGAGAAGAAGGCCGCACTGCATACCCTGCTGAAGGAATTTAAATCTTGCTTCGCCTCTTCATCTAGAGTCGGTCAAACACCCCTCATAAAGCACCGAATTATTACCGACGATGATGTTCGCCCAATCCGCCAGCAACCTTACCGTGTTTCGGCTAAAGAACGCGAGACTATACAGACGCAGGTAAAGGAGATGCTTGACGACGGGGTGATACAACCGTCGAGCAGCCCGTGGTCCTCGCCAGTCGTTCTAGTAAAGAAGAAAGACGGAACGCTGCGATTCTGTGTTGACTACAGGAAACTCAATAGCGTCACCAAAAAAGACGTCTACCCGCTTCCACGGGTTGATGATTCTCTCGACAGGCTACGACACGCGAAGTATTTTTCATCGATAGATTTGAAGAGCGGCTATTGGCAGATAGAGGTCGATGAGCGAGACAGAGAGAAGACAGCGTTTGTAACTCCCGATGGGCTTTATGAATTCAGAGTTCTTCCTTTCGGCCTCTGTTCAGCTCCCGCAACATTCCAGCGAATGATGGATACCGTCCTCGCTGGCTTGAAGTGGCAAAGCTGCCTTGTATACCTTGATGATGTGGTCATCTTTGCCGAGAGTTTCGAAGAACATCTGAAGCGTCTAAGAATGGTTCTGGAAGCTATTCGTTCGGCCGAACTCACGCTAAAACCCCAGAAGTGCCATTTCGGCTACGATGAGCTGAAATTTCTGGGACATGTTGTGAGTGCGGATGGAGTGCGGCCTGACCCAGAAAAAACTGCAGCAGTCGCCACCTTTCCTGTGCCGTCAGACAAAAAAGCGGTACGGCGTTTTCTCGGCTTGTGTGCTTATTATCGCCGATTCATTACCAACTTCTCGACGATAGCCGAACCGCTCACGCGACTCACCCGAGATGATGTACCGTTTGCCTGGACTACAGAGCAAGAAGCAGCTTTCACAGAGTTACGGCAGCGAATGCAAGAGGCACCTGTTCTTGCGCATTTTGATGAGGACGCTGATACCGAAGTTCACACGGATGCAAGCAACGTCGGACTTGGCGCTGTCCTTGTACAACGGCACAACGGCGTAGAACATGTCATAGCTTACGCCAGTCGTACTCTCTCTCGAGCCGAGGCCAACTACTCCACTTCAGAGAAGGAATGCCTCGCAGTCGTGTGGGCAACGGCAAAGTTTCGACCTTACCTCTACGGCCGTCCCTTCAAGGTGGTGACCGATCACCATTCGCTGTGTTGGCTGGCCAATCTCCGTGACCCGTCTGGTCGTCTCGCTCGGTGGAGTTTGCGCTTGCAAGAGTTTGACATCATGATTGTGTATAGGTCTGGGCGCAAGCACGAAGATGCCGACGCACTTTCTCGAGCACCCGTGGGACATCCTGATATGGACTCGGAATATGCTGATGGTTTTCTCGGAGCCCTCAGTGATTCTGACTTTATGTCTAGACAGAGAGCCGATCAGGAATTGCGCCCTATTATTGATTCCTTAGAAGGCCGAAATTCTCACACTCCTCGGCGCATCGCTCGCGAATTGTCATCCTTTTGTCTAAGGAGGGGCATTCTTTACAAGAAAAATGCTCGAGGTAGCAACAAAGCCTTCCTCCTCGTTGTACCAGCCGACATGCGGGATGACATCCTCCTCGCGTGCCATGACGAGCCCACGTCGGGACACTTGGGCTACTCGCGGACTCTCGCCAGAGTGCGCCAGCAGTACTATTGGCCACGACTTTCGACCAGTGTACACCGCTACGTGCAAGGCTGCCGCGAGTGCCAGCGTCGCAAGACGCCACCCGTGAAACCTGCGGGCCTTCTCCACCCTATTACACCACCACGGACACCTTTCGACCTCGTGGGAATGGACCTTCTAGGACCCTTCCCTTTGTCGGCCACTGGTAACAAATGGATTATAGTGGCAACCGATTACTTGACCCGGTATGCTGAGACAAAGGCATTACCCCGCGGCACGGCGTCTGAAGTGGCGAAGTTCTTCGTGCAGCACATCGTCCTCCGGCACGGCGCGCCGTCATGTGTGATTACGGATAGAGGAACATCATTTACGGCACAAATGCTAGAGGACATTTTCAGACTGAGCTGCACGAGTCACCGAAAAACAACGGCTTACCACCCACAAAGTAATGGACTGACGGAAAGGCTCAACAAGACCATAGCGGACATGCTGTCAATGTACGTGGACGTGCAGCACAAAACCTGGGACGATATCCTCCCATACGTCACGTTCGCATACAATACGGCAATGCAGGAAACAACCCGATTTTCACCTTTCCACCTTGTTTATGGACGCAACGTACAAACGATGCTTGACGCTATGCTGCCGTACGATAATAGCGATGCTCTTTCTCCAGAAGCCGAGCAATACACGCAGTACGCCGAAGAGGCTCGTCAACTGGCTCGCGTGAACATCGGTCACCAACAAGACGCAGATGCACGACGTTACAACCTTCGCCGTCGAAACGTCGCATACCACCCGGGTGAACGAGTGTGGGTGTGGACTCCTGTCCGACGACCAGGCTTGTCTGAAAAGCTTCTGAGCCGTTATTTCGGACCATACAAGGTTATCCGACGTGTGAGTGACCTTACATACGAAGTACTTCCGGACGGCACAGTGTCGTCACGTCGACAACATCGGCCCGAAACTGTGCATGTCGTACGACTCAAGCCGTACTACACACAATAGTCTCTGTGCTTGCGAGTTACTTCGCAAACGTGACAGTGATCTCATGTGGTGTTTTTTTTTTTCTTGACTCTTCCACTGGTGCTGTTGTGTTCGCGCATGGTCCAAGTGCTTGTGCGCCCTCTTTGTTTTCCCTGGCACTCACTTTGTCATTCTCTGCGTCAACGCGTGTTCTAATTATGGGTTTTTTTTTTCTTCTTCTTTTTATTTAGAAGCATCGAGTCGATGCTTTTTAAAAGGGGGGACTAATGCCGCATGAATTCGCGTGGTTTTCGTGTGGAAGAGGACGAAGAGGTTGGGATTGAGCCGCTTTTTAATGCCGCATGAATTCGCGTGGTTTTCGTGTGGAAGAGGACGAAGAGGTTGGGTTGGAGCAGTTTTTCTTTTTGTCCTAGCTTGACGAGCAGTTCTGCGGAAGGTTTCCTTGAGTGAGACAAGATTGGTGACAATATGAATCACCGTTTAGACACAAGACCCAGAAAATATAAGACATAGCACTGTGTGTACAACTTCCCGCCATCTTGCTT
Organism: Rhipicephalus microplus; assembly: GCF_043290135.1. NCBI lineage: Eukaryota > Metazoa > Arthropoda > Arachnida > Ixodida > Ixodidae > Rhipicephalus > Rhipicephalus microplus. The sequence goes on along the minus strand of NW_027464597.1, from coordinate 7,821,315 downwards.
TGTCTCAACGCTCTTTTATATTTTTTTCATGAAACGCCACCAACTCACCCAATCTTCTTGCCTGTTCCTGTTGAAGTAATGATCCTATGTTGTTTCTCGCAGACATTGCCGACATGATCGCGTCTAGAAATGAAAAAGCCAATGATGAAGTACCGTCGTCGGCCACTGGGGGTGCGGAAGGCGTTTCTGGCGTAAAGGCATCGGTCCCAACCGGGACTGAGTCTCGCATGAAGAAGTCCACGGTTGTCACGGTGGTGTATTCCAACGTGAGTTATCCTCCACCCGTTGTCGAATGTCTGTGAGTGACTGTGGTGTTTAAACGTACTTTAGCTGAGCTCGCATCAACACTTCCAGGACATGCACTTCGTTGAGTGACTGGTGGTCACGGTGATGACACCGCCGTACGCCGCAACCACCGTTCACTCAACCAAGTGGTAGCTGCTGTGTAGCATTTTTATACCTTCATATAAGTGAGAGTCATTCATCCGTGTCTGAAATCAGCATTAAAACTGTGCAAAACATAAAAAATTGACCAAATCTCCGAAGAGAACCCAGGTGGAATGGGAAGCAGCGGCGGTGCGCACGGCGTTGGCCCGGTTAAAACGGGCGTCGACGCGGGTGCTTGAAGAACGGTTTGAAGCGAAACTTGTTGTAGCGTTTACTCGAGTAAACGTTTGTTTGAAACGAAAATACACGGGAGGAAGGTTGGGTTTCCTGCAAGCTCCACCGCACAGATCAACGAGCCGAAAGAGCAGGCAGATTTAGTCACGCGTCCGCAGCAGCCGTACGCAGCCTGCTAGCCATTTGGAATGGCAGGCTGCGTCCGTACGGGTGGGGGGGGGGGAAGTGGTTATGTTGTAAGAAGGAAAAGAAAAGAAAAGTGAGCCCCGTAACTATCTGCTTCAGGGAGCGACACCTCAGCAGTAGCTCACAAGGAATGAAGTCAGGGGGGATTAAAAGGATAGGAATAAAGGTGTAGAGAGAGAGAGAGAGGGAGAAAGAGAGATGAGGTAAGCGTGGGAGCGACGACATATCGAGGGGATAGGAGAGATAGGAAAGATGGAAACATGGTCACAGGAGTCCGAGGACGGGGCACCACTTGCAAGAGCTCTTATCGGCGTCAGGAGTTGGCCTAGAGCAAGTCCAGTCGGTCAGAGCTACACTGTCGTCGGAGATCGCGAGGGCACAACCGGTCGGCACGGAATCCAGCGAGCGAGTCGTGGTCCGTACGGCTGCTGTGGACGCGCAACTAAATATCTGTCTAGTGTTTTCACTCGACGTGCGGTCGAGCGTTTCGGGCGAAGGAGAGGGTAAAGTGAGAGAGAAGTCTGTTGCGAGCGGGCGGAGGAGACAGCAGCTGCTGCGGGTGAGAGAGAGAGTGACGTCAACACGCAGCTGTGACTTGACCTACTTCGCCCTGATCCAACACCGGTGGTGAGGGGGTCGGTGCGGACACATGGGACATAGTTATTCGAGCTAGTCAAAGAGCTGCTTCGCATCTCAAACAAAAGATTTCGCTCAAGTGCGGGGCAATCAGTTAGAGAGCCACAAATTGTAAAGTACACAGTAAGGCTAAGAGTCAACCTTTTTGGATGAGAACTCGCTTAACACAACAAAACGCTTGATGAAAAAATTAAGGTCACTTTAGGGACGAAAGCAGTTTCCGTGCTCTGGTTTCTCTGAATGCAAAATGAGCTTTGAAAGCACAACAAGGTTTACAAGCCGTCTTCTGATGCCTGTAGGGAATGGGCCCTCCGATCAACGAAGCGTCTCATTGATGTCATGATGTATCATCATTCGTGTTACGACACCTTTTGGGCGAAAAAGGTCGCTTTTCAAAAGTCACTTTTTAAGGTCGAAAAACCTCCAGGCAAGCGCGGAACGCGCAGCACTGTCGCAGCAAACGCTGTAAGAGTGGCCTTTCACAGCATTTTCTATATACTATTTGGGTAACTGCTACAAGCACACTTGCGGGGTACACATTACGCCATGAATCACAAGTCTTGTGCAGGTATTCACTATGGCATTCTTCGTTATACTTCCTTGAAGTACACGCCTGCTACACACTTGCCAGGAATTTCGTGCAATTTTTATGGTGTGGCTGATGACGACGACGAATTATGCCTCGCGCTATTGTAATGGGCTGTACCATTCGACGACCTACGCATTACCTAATTCGTATTGTGTGACGCCTGGTTGTACTTTTACTGCTGTAAATCTTCCATTGCACCCATTAATGCGATTTCTTTCCCCTTATGAAGGCTGTCCAGCGTCAGTGTGCCATGAAGTTCTAAGGACAGGCGTAGCTCAGTTGGAGATTACGGGGCTGGCGCGCAGAGAACCCGGGTTTGAATCCCGTTGTGCCTTTGTGTTGTTTATGTAGTTATTTCTTTTTCCTCGCTTTGTGCGATAGTGGTTACTGACACTGGCGGTGGCGGACAACTACGGCACACGCAACACGCTTCTGATCTTATAATTGCTTTCGCTGTAAAAGTCACTGAGAAGACATATTTTACACTTGAGGAGTCACGTAAGCTTTATACCATAATTTTAAAAATTCGGTGCACTGACTCGAACATGGCCATTTAGATAGTCTTGGATACTCTCTAGAAATGCCTTATCTTTATTATAGCATTGTTTTATCTTTTGTCTACAGTGCCTCTATTACAAATGCTCTGAAGTTCTCCCATCGTTTTCTTGCGGCTGAAAATACCATTTTACCGACTTTGCGCACGAGTGGGTGATTTTGCATGCACACCACACTTCGGCTAAACTTTCCTCCTCCTGCATACGCAGTAACCCTGCCTCGAAGTTGTGGTTACAGCCAGATATTAGCACATTAGAATTTAGCAGCTGGTTACACCGAAATTTCTGTGTCGATGTAAGCTTAGTTGTGAACGAATGGTCAGCGATGTCCGTGATATAAAAATTCGATTGCTTCCTTGCTTAAAAAAAACGGCAGGCCTGTGCGGAAGACGCTGCACAGTCAAAGCGAAAGCTAGACGAGCGGCTTTTCAGAGCCTTTTCTAAACACTCATTGGGTAACTACTGCAAGCACACTTGCTTGATACCCACTACGGCATTATTAATAAAAATTTTTGAGTAGTAGGCCGGCATCAGCTATGCTATTTTTGTCATTCTTTTTGAGAAGCATGGTATCTGCTAAACACTTGCAAGCAATTTTGTGCCAGTTGTTTATGCAGTGGCTGATAACGATGAGGAATTCTGGCTTAAGTGGGTATGCGCCCCAGTTATTAGGGGAACAAGAACAATTTTTCCTTATGGGGGTGACAATTGAATGGCCGACTCATTCCGCTATTCGCATTGTGCGATGACTGGCTGTTCTGTCACTGTTTTAAAACGCTTTTATGTGTCTTTAGAAGACATTGCACCTGCCTAAGGCAAGTTTGCCAACAAGTCACAAGCACCAGCGTAGCTCAGTTGCAGAATGCTGGGCTGGAACCCAGTGGATCCGGGTTTCGAGCCCCATTGTGTCTTAGGTGCTAAGTTAATTTTTTTCTATTTCGGGCAATGTTGTTACAGACACAGCAAACTGCATTTGCTATGGGTACAGTACACCACGGATGATATTTGAACGAACTTTTTGTTAATGCCTTGTCATTGTATTATTGTATTTGCCCCTCTTGCATGGGCCAGCTTATTGGCTTGCAGTATCGATAAATCAATGAATAATAAAAATAAATAGCGGGATCTTTAGCCGCAGTATTCCCGAGTGGGCCACCATCCCAGATTCGCCAGATACGGCTCACGTGAAAGCGCTAAGGCTCCGAAATGCTTTTGCATTGGGGAATAGGTCATTTGAATAAATGCGAAATTTCGATCATTTGAGGTATTGCTGGAATAAACAGTTGTGTGTATCTCACCAGTTAGAAGTTACTTGTACCAGATTGCGCTCTACAGTTCCACAACTAAATAATACCATAACAAAGCTCGACGCAGGGCATCCCCGCTGTGCATTTTCGCAACGAAATCGAAACAATTGAGTTGTTTTTATTCTGTCGTCGTTGCTCTTATCAGAAAAAAAAAGATTTTTAGAAGCCCCATTACAGAAGTTAGGAATTCAAGTAAATTTACCAGTACTTTTATCACTTGGCGGCACTTCATTTGGTTACTGCCACAGGGATATATGCTGCACTGTGTTTGATTACATCAACGCAACTAAAATATTACCGTGCTAGTGAACCCTTACCTTTTCAGATGTTTAGTTTATAATTTGTAGCGATGTCTGCCAAAAACAAGAGATGGTTTCACCACTTGCTCAGCAAACATTTTTGTTTATTGGTGGTATTATCTCTAAACTAACTTTTAAGATTGGATTTAATTTCATTTTAGCTTCATTTAGGTATCCTGCCGCCCGGTTCTTGGCCCATCCCCCTCAGTGGGTGAGCGCCATCCATCTGAGGTCATCAGCATCATCAGCAGTATCTTACCCTAGTAATAGGGGGACAAGAACAATTGCTTTGTTATGGGTTGGAGCATTAGACAGCCGACTCGTTCCGCTATTCGCATTGTGCGATGACTGGTTGTTCTGTCACTGTTTTAAAACGCTTTATATAAGTCACTTTAGAAGACATTGCGCCTGCCTAAGGCAAAATTGCCAACAAGTCACAAGCACCAGCAGTGGTCGAATACTGGGCTGGCCTCCAGTGGACCCGGGTTTCGAGCCCCATTGCGTCTTAGGTGCTAAGTTTTTTTCTCTATTTCGGGCAATGTGGTTACGGACACCGGAGGGGGCAGACAACTGCGTGTTACCCGAGTTGTGATCTCATAACAGCTTTGCTGTAAAAACCGTCTGACCGTGTGAGAATCGAAGTCAGGCCGTCTGCATGGCAAGCAGGTGTTCTGCCACACGGACGCGATGTTGCTTGAAACTTTTTCAGAGTAGCAAAACTACTATATGAATGTCATGTAGTGGAAGGAAGAAGTCTCTTTAACTCATTACATGCGTGGCAGGCGCGTATATTCATGCCACACGTTGAATCATGAGACTCAGCGACGAGTACTTGTTCCAAAGCATCTCCCGTTAGAAAGCACTCAGGCATATTTTAATCATCAGCTGCGAAAGCATCATGAAAATGAACAGCAGTACAGCTTCGCATATTGCCATAAGAATGCATCGTGAGCCCTTCGCTGATTTGCAAAAAAAATGGCGTGATAACATTTCAATTGTATTTTATAGGGTAGGGCCAAACGGCCAATGTTTGGAGCACAGTCACTCATTTCCTTGCGGCATGTTCGAAGCATGAACCGAAACATTTGACGAGACTATTCACTGCTGCGCACGGGGCCATCTACATTCTAATCTTGAAGGCGAAGCTTTCAAATCCTCCACGTAATTTTCTTTCCGTTTTGAGACGCCTACGAAGCGATCGTAGCATTTCGCACTTCCGATTAAAGGTGCTTTCAACAGCTGGTAGGTGGTGTGTTAACTCTTAACCGGATGCCAATATCTGGTTAACCTCCTGGCTTTCCTTTTTTTTTCTCTTTCTTTTTCAGGCATAAGTTATCATGCACTGTCTACTAACGCACAAAATTTGAGCGCCATTCTAAGCCATCCTGCATTCTGCTGAAATTTAAATAATGCCGCGATACGGTAATTGTTTTTTCTGAATATTTATTCTTAATAGTAATCAAAGGTAATTTATCCTAAAATTTATCCTGCGATGTTGTTTTTGCGTAATTTGAATGAAATCTCGCACCAGAAAATATGCAGCTCACATTGTTTTCAGCTGCAATAACTCAAGGATATATATTTTAGTTCTTGTCGTGGTTCACGGAAAGCCGCAAACCGTACGACTCGTCGAACTTGATAGTGACTGCAGCAAAGTAATCACGTACATCCACATAAAAAAGAGAGGTGATTTGGCACACATTCATGGCGTCGCACCATGAAGTAAACGAGATTCTAATGTATATTGTCACGTAAGAGTGAGGGTAGCCCGAAGACAGGAGACCAGGAGATTAGTAGAAATAGAAGGAGATCCGTTTATTTGGCGGACTTGCGCCCACTAAAGGAAAACAGACGCGCCGGCTTAGCGGGCGGCAAACAGCGCGTTCGACGGCCGTCGGGGAACAGAATGTCCCACTGGAACGCAAGGCGCGTTCACCATCCGAGATACAGTCGCCGTAGCGTCTGGCGCTACGGCGCCGTCGGGGAACAGAATGTCCCACTGGATCGCAAGGCGCGTTCACCATCCGAGATACAGTCGCCGTAGCGTCTGGCGCTACGGCGACTCCTCGCGGCATTGCTCCCCTCCTCAACGTAAGCATCGACCCGATGCTTTGTTTAAAATAAAACCAAAACAAAAGGACAGCCTGTGCGAGAGTAAATGGCAAATAAGCACGAATCACGCACACATAAACAAAACAAGAGATGCAAACAGGGAGCCTCCTTTAGCGCGCATGATAGGGCTTCAAACGGGCGACGTGTACCACTTCTTGTCGTGCGCGGCGTCGTTGGGATGAGCTAGCCCCATCAGGGACCACTTCATAGTCCACTTCACCCACTTGACGGATGACTTTGTATGGGCCGAAATAACGGCGCATGAGTTTTTCGCTTAATCCTCGGCGGCGAACGGGGGTCCAAACCCAGACTTTGTCACCTGGCCTATATGTTAAATCGCGTCTCCGCAGGTTGTAGCGTCTTGCGTCGTTTCGCTGTTGGTCTTTTATGCGCAGACGAGCAAGCTGCCGGACTTCTGCGCGCTGAAGGTAGGCGGCCACGTCTAGGTTGTTTTCATCGGTGACATTAGGCAGCATGGCGTCCAGGGTAGTAACGGCTTCCCTCCCATGGACGAGATTAAATGGTGTCATTTTAGTGGTCTCCTGCACCGTGGTGTTGTAGGCGAAGACCACGTAAGGCAGAATTAAGTCCCAGGTCTTGTGCTCTGTGTCCACGTACATAGCGAGCATATCGGCAATGGTCTTGTTCAAGCGTTCCGTGAGACCATTTGTCTGCGGATGGTACGCAGTTGTTCTTCGGTGATCTGTATGACTGTAATTAAGATTAGATTGCCTGAGTAAGATCAGCCATAAACGCCGTTCCCCTGTCTGTTATTAGTACCTCAGGTGCGCCATGACGGAGGAGAATTGATTCGACAAAAAATTTGGCAACTTCTACGGCTGTGCCGTTCGGAAGGGCCTTAGCTTCAGCGTATCGGGTAAGGTAATCAGTGGCCACTATGATCCACTTGTTACCAGATGTTGACGTGGGGAAAGGTCCAAGCAGGTCCATACCAATCTGTTGGAATGGTCTTGACGGGGGTTCAGTTGGCTTGAGAAATCCAGCTGGTTTTGTTGGAGGTCTCTTCCGGCGCTGACATTCACGGCAACTCTTGACGTACCGCGCAACATCTGAGGAGAGGCGGGGCCAGTAGTATCGTTTTTGAATTCTGTGGAGTGTGCGTTAAAACCGAGGTGGCCTGCAGTGGGTTCGTCATGTAACGCTTGTAAAATTTCTTCTCTGAGACTGCTTGGGACGACAAGAAGGTAAGCTGCCTTATTCGGTGCGAAGTTCTTTTTAACTGCCACCCCATTTTGCACACAGAAGGAGGATATCCCACGCTTGAACAGTGCACGCGGTATGGAGGCCTTTCCTTCGATGTAGTTGATCAACTGTTGTAGGATCGGGTTTGAGCGCTGCTGTAATGCAAAGGTGCTGCTGCTGATAGGCCCAAGAAAGGCATCGTCGTCTTCATGGCTTGGTGGTGCGCTGAAAGGGGCTCTTGAGATGCAGTCTGCGTCGGAGTGCTTACGACCAGATGTGTAGACTACCTTCACGTCAAACTCCTGAAGCCGTAGGCTCCATCGAGCGAGGCGGCCAGAAGGGTCTTTCAAACTGGCCAACCAGCACAACGCATGATGGTCTGTTACGACCTTGAAGGGTCTGCCATACAAGTATGGGCGGAATTTCGAGGTGGCCCATACTATCGCAAGACACTCCTCCTCAGACGTGGAATAGTTCACTTCCGCTTTCGACAGAGAGCGGCTTGCATACGCGATGACGCGCTCGCAGCCCTTGTGCTTCTGAACGAGAACGGCACCTAAGCCGATGCTGCTGGCGTCTGTATGTATCTCAGTTTCGGCATTTTCATCAAAGTGACCCAGCACAGGCGGCGACTGTAAACGTTGTTGAAGTTCTTTGAATGCCTCACGTTGCTCAGCTTTCCATTTGAAAGGGGCGTCCGACTTGGTGAGCTGCGTCAAAGGGTCAGCAATGTGTGAGAAGTTCTTGACGAAGCGCCGGTAATAGGCGCACAGTCCTAAGAATCGGCGCACTGCTCTCTTATCTTGCGGCTGAGGAAACTGTGCGATAGCGGCTGTCTTCTCACAATCTGGTCTTACGCCATCTTTGCTTATAACATGGCCAAGGAACTGTAGTTCTTCATAGGCAAAATGGCATTTTTCTTGCTTCAGTGTCAGCCCTGATGACTTAATTGCGTCCAGTACCGTCTGGAGCCTTTTCAGGTGGTCGCTAAAGTTGGAGGCGAACACGATCACATCGTCCAGGTATACGAGACATATTTGCCATTTGAGACCTGCCAGTACTGTGTCCATTAGACTCTGGAAGGTTGCTGGAGCGGAACAAAGTCCAAATGGCATCACTTTGAACTCATACAATCCATCCGGCGTGATGAAGGCGGTCTTTTCTCGGTCTCTTTCATCAACCTAAATTTGCCAATACCCTTTCTTCAGATTAATGGACGAGAAGTACCTTGCATCACTAAGACGATCTAGGGTATCGTCGATCCTTGGTAAAGGTTACACGTCCTTCCTGGTTACACTATTCAACCGTCGGTAATCGACGCAAAACCGAAGACTTCCATCTTTCTTTTTGACAAGGACGACTGGTGCCGCCCATGGGCTTTTCGATGGCTGAATTACATCGTTGTGTAACATTTGCTCAACTTGCTCTCGGATGGCCTGACGTTCACGTGCCGACACACGATAAGGGCTTTGATGGAGAGGGCGGATGTCTTCTTGTGTTGATTCGATGCTTTGCCCGAGAAGTGTGTCGGACCTGTGAAGAAGTGGGGAAACAGTCGTCATAACGTCGAAGGAGGTTCTGGAGCAGTTGCTGCTTGCATTGAGGCAAGGAAGGGTTAATGTCGAATGACAGCTGCGAGTTGTGGGTCTGTGGGGTGATGGTCGCTGGATTCGAAAGGGCGAGGGTGTTGCTGACTTCCGCGATTTCATCGAGAAAGGTAATGGTCGTGCCTTTTGCCAGGTGACGGTGTTCTTGGCTGAAATTTGTTAGCAGCACTGGGCCCTGTCCATCCCGGAAGTCCGCAATGCCTCTTGCGATTGCGATATCACGGCCAAGCAAAAGCTGCATGTTACCTTCGACGACGCCATGAGCATTTTCGGCAGTACCAGTGGTTACGGAGATTAGGGTCATTGATCGGGGTGGGACGCTCACGTCATTCTCGAGCACACGGAGGGCTGCGCGATTATGTGGTGCCGAGTATGAATTTACGGCTTCATCCGAGGAGAGTTTGATGGATCTGGACGCCAGGTCAATAACTGCGTGATGTTGAGTCAAGAAGTCCATGCCGAGAATGACGTCAAGGGAGCACTGTGGGAGTACCAAGAAAGTGGCAAGGTATGTGTGACTATCGAATGTCACCCTTGCAGTACATCACCCCGATGGGGTGAGGAGGTGGCCTTCCGCTGTGCGGATCTGCGGGCCGTCCCAAGCCGTCTTAACCTTCTTCAGTTGTGCTGTCAATGGCCCGCTGATGACCGAGTAGTCAGCTCCTGTGTCAATCAAGGCAGTTAGGGGGTGGCCGTCGATAGATACTTCAAAATCGGTGGCACGTGGGCTGGAGTTGCGGGATGGTTTTGGGTTCGGGTCACGGCTTCGTCTTGTTGCTTCGTTTTGCTTCGTCTTGCAGCTTGGGTTGTTGTGCGTTGTCGTCGTCGTAGATGATGTGCTGTCGTCATATATGGTCGTCGGTGGAGGGTCTTCGGCTTTTCCCCTTGAAGCAACCTCACCTCCAAAGGTTGCTGGTTTTAGTTTCCCCTACGGGGGCTTGGGGACCTTCTTCGTTCGTTGTTGCTGCAGTTCGGTGACGTGAAGCGTGGGGATGGCGGTGATGGAGAACGGCTGGACAAGTACTCTGTATGGCGCAAGTAGTCTTCGATTGCCGGAGGTCGTTGTCCAGGGCGTGGCCGTGGTGCCTGAGATGAGAAGCCATGCAGTCCCATCCGCCTGTAGGGGCAGTGTCGAAGAATGTGGCCGGCCTAACCACAGTGAAAGCATAGGGGACGGTCGTCGGGAGTTCTGCAGGTGTCGCATTTTTTTTGGCTCGGGCGTCTCTCGTATGTAGGGTGGGCGGGTAAGGGCGAACGGCTACTTGGGGCTGCAGCGTACCGTCGAGGACTGGGCTCGTTTCGTCGGGGTGGCCTAGTGTTCACTGCAGCGGCGTAAGTCATTGGTTCGGCCTCTGTTCGAGTCGTCGCTGATGAAGAGCCAAGCGCCTGCTGGACTTCATCACGCACTATGTCCAAGAGAGATGCTCCTTGGGGGGGCTGGGGGGTAGGAGGTAGCAATCGGCGTAGTTCTTCTTTAACCACTTCTCGAATAGCTACCCGCAGATCGTTGGTGGTTAGCCCACCTCGAATCGGTTCCGAGTAGAGCGAGCTGAGCTGAAACGGGCGGTTGTATTGCCGAGTCCGGGCGTCCAGGGTCCTTTCTATGGTGTGCGCTTCTTCAGTAAATTCGGCGACTGTTTTAGGAGGGTTCCTTATGAGACCGGCGAAAAGCGACTCCTTCACCCCTCGCATTAGGTATCCGACCTTTTTGTCTTCGGTCATGTCTTGGTCCGCTCGCCGAAAAAGACGTTTCATTTCTTCGACGTACACGTTTAGGGTTTCATTGGGCTGTTGGGTCCTCGATTCTAGCAGCAGCTGGGCTCTTTCTTTTCGCATGATGCTGGTGAAGGTCCTGAGCAACTCATTCTTCAGAAATTCCCAGGTGGTCAGTCTGGTCTCATGGTTTTCATACCACGTTTTGGAGGGGCCGTCCAGGGAAAAGTAAACGTATCGCAGCTTCATTTCTTCATCCCACCTGTTTATGGTAGCCACGCGCTCGAATTGGTCGAGCCATTCTTCTGGGTCCTCAGCGGCATAACCATGGAAAGTTGGGGGCACCCGCGGCTGCTGCAGCATGACAGGGGTAGGTGATTGCGGGGTGCTCATGGTGGCTGTGGAAACGTCCTTTCGTGATCTCGTGGGGTCCGGTAGCGGTCCCAGCTCAGGTGGCAGGTTTCGGAGGCGGCGACTGCTTCGAGTATCTGTGTCTTCAGCGTCCTCGTTCTCTGCAGTGGCTGTTTTAAGGTCGTTTTTGTGCATACCAAGCACCTCCACCAGATGTCACGTAAGAGTGAGGGTAGCTCGAAGACAGGAGACCGGGAGGTTAGTAGAAATAGAAGGAGATCCGTTTATTTGGCGGACTTGCGCCCACTAAAGAAAAACAGACGCGCCGGCTTAGCGGGCGGCGAACAGCGCGTTCGACGGCCGTCGGGGAACAGAATGTCCCACTGGAACGCAAGGCGCGTTCACCATCCGAGATACAGTCGCCGTAGCGTCTGGCGCTACGGCGCCGTCGGGGAACAGAATGTTCCACTGGAACGCAAGGCGCGTTCACCATCCGAGATACAGTCGCCGTAGCGTCTGGCGCTATGGCGACTCCTCGTAGCAATATTGCCATTAGTTGACAAAAATAGAACAACCAAGTTGTGTGCAAAACTGTACGAAGAGAAAACGAGAAAGTAGCATGCAAATCTTCCCGCTCACTCAGAATGTTCCACCTCGGTCGTACAAACGAACGCATCGCTTTCCACTAGAGCACCAAAAGTGGTGGCAGTTTGCCTCGCGCAAAACCTTTGCCGCGTCATCATCGCGCGAAACAGAGGGGTGAATTGTTCTCGACTGTGTAATGTAATGCCGCGAAAGCAACGCCCAGGCCTATTGTAATGTATACCTTTCGGTTGTATTCATTGAAGACACAGCCCCTGAGGTAGAAAGCAGATTGCGCACCCAATTCGTAGATTGTGACGAACCTACTGACATAAATGTCTATGCCCTTCAGGTATTTGTATCCAAATGTACGAGGTAAGAAATGCAGCGAACAGCAATGATGCGCTTTAGCAGCTTCGCTGTACAATATCGGTGAGTCATGTATGAACAACACGTATATTCCTCGCGAATCTCGATAAAGCTAACAAAACGATCCGACTCCTTCACGATACCATGGCATGTGCGCTCGGCTCCTAGCGGAAAGGCCAAAAGATTTCATTCTGGCGTTACCGGTTGCCCCGGTCTTCCCCGAAACTATACCAGAAGGGGAGAGGTCAGCACTGGAAAGTTAAAAAAGCTGATTACGTTTTGAGTGGCGTTGCTGACCCCTATGAAAGAGACATTATCCTCTATGAGGTGAGGACTTTTACAATTGCGGTTTATACAATAATGTAATCAAATAGGTTTCTTCGTTGGCTTTGGTTGTAGATTTCCCGGGATTAATAATGTTTTTTTCCCTTAAGGTAGTAGACAGGAATTCTAATTATTTTCAGGTTGTTGTTTTGAATGTGAACGCAGGTGTAAGTATTACAAAAAAGAGTGTCGTGGCGCTTAGGAATGCAGCGAATGAATTTCAGGGGCGAAGCTCATTACGCCATGGGTCGTACATTCCGTGTTTGTAGTATAGTATCCACCTCTCGTTTAGTCCTTTGAATGTCTGCTGGATGGCGGTACTTCTTTGTGATGAATACGTGATGAAAAGACACGAGATGGTGGTAGTTGAAGTGTTCACCAGACGGACGGATGGACGGACGGACGGACAGACGGACAGACGCACGCACGCAAACACGCTTCGCCCCACTCATCATTCGCTCCGTAGGTATGCTGGGTTTGTTTTTATACCGCGGCCTTAAAAGAGAAATTTTGGTTTAGGAATCGGGAGGGTGACTTCGACGTGATGCGGATACTGCAACTCGCAATATACAGGTGTACGCAGTCTGTTTGCTGTCAGGGACACGTGGTTCACGTAAACAATGATGAGTGAATTGTCGTCCAGAGGCTCTCGCATTGACTTCTGCTACTTAGGCGGCAGGCAGGACGCGAATTTCACAGACCCAGTGGACGACGAAGTGTTTCTCTGCTGAACGCTGCTTATTTCATTTAGGTTTTTTTTCAGTGAATTTACACATTATCCGAGGATCATTGCTCTCCTGTGGGCAGTGATGGATCCAGACCCCACAATACGCAATCCGGACTTGGCGTCTCCTTCGACGTCAACCTCAAGGAAGCGACACAGCCAGGAGGACGACAGCACCATTGACAGCATTGAACTGTACACGGCGAGTAGTGAAGACAGCGGCGACGATTTCATCCCTGCAGTGAAGCGTAAAGCTAAAAGGAGAATGGTCGGCGCGTCTTCGCCAGCTAGCGTCTCCACCGTGAAGGCAGCGTGGAGTCCTAAATGCCATATCATACTTTTTGTTCCTGTCGACTCTTCGATCAACCCGAAGAACATGAACATGCAAGGGATATCGGCGCGTCTCGAGGCTATCATGCCTAATGAGATAAACAATAATAGACTCAACCCACGGAAGAATATCTTGGCCTTAGACGTTGAGCACCCGGCTGCACTACATACCTTGCGAAATGTCTCGGAGCATGGAGGCATCAATCTCAGTGCCTACATTCCACAGGATAGTGACACGACGATGGGCGTCATTTATGACGTTGATATTTTCATACCGAACGCAGACCTTCCTGTGCTGATAAAACCAGCTACTGAGGCAACGGACGTATTGCAAGTATGCCGGCTTGGCTAATCCTGCTGCATCAAGGTGACCTTCAGAGGTGATTGCATTCCATCACATGTAAAGGTTGGTCATTTTCGTCACGTTGTCCAACCTTACATCTCAAGGCCACTACAATGCCACAACTGTCTAAAATTGGGTCATGTTAGTGCTGTGTGTTGCAACAAGCAAGCATGCCCACATTCGATCGGACCCCACAAAGCAGAGGCTTACCAAGCAACTCTCCTAAAATGCAGCACCTGCAACGGGAACCTTGAGACCTCATCCAAAAACTGCCCAGTACTCAAGAAGGAGAGGAGCATTCTGGGGCAAATGGGGAAAGACGGATCCTCACGAAATGAAGCGGTAACGGTTGTTCAACGACGGCGTTCCCGTCGACGGCAGTGCTCGAAGAAAAGAAAAAGCAGTCCTGTGCCGAAAGTGCCTTCGCTTACGCCTCCACCACCACCGCCGCCAAGACCACAGCGACGTCCCCCGCCCCCGCCACCAGGTAGGGTACGTCCAGGGGTGCTGGAAGACACTGTGGCGCAAAAGAGAACATCTTGCTCTGACTGGCCCGTTTTACCGCGGGTACACGTGTCTACAGAACCACGACATCGACAGTCACCAACGGATATGCCCCCAGCAGGCAGTCTATCTGCCCAAGAGGTACAAGATTTCTCTGTATTGAGGTCATTCATAAGTGTTATTTGCACTCTCTTGGCTAGTCTACAGATCCCTGCCACTAAATGCGCGCTGCAAGTCTTGGGCACACTAGAACCAATTCTTGCCGGACTTCAGTAACAAGATGGCGCACCTTAGACCACATCAGTCTTTCCGAGAGAAAGTCTAGCGTGCTTCCATAATTAAGTGGAACGCCAGAGGTCTACTGTGGAAAATGCCTGAGTTTAGACAGTTCATTTTCGAGAATAAGTTTCCCATCATCGTCACTTGTCAACCACATTTTTCAAAAATACCTCGACTGTTGGGGTATGAATCGTTCGTTTCTTCATCGTGCATTGAGCGAAGTCAAGTTGCTGCGTACATCCGTAAAGAACTCACTTATGTTCGCCAAAGAGTAGAATCTCACAATGGAAATCACTATGTGTGGCTATATGTTGAAAAGAAGGAATTGTCGTTTACACTGATAGGCGCTATATAGCGCCGTCACGTCGACCAGATCAACAGATATTAAGTGATATATTTGCAACGTCTTCAGAAACTTGGATATGAACGGGTGACTTCAAGAGAGAGAGAAACGAGAAATAAGGAAGACAGGGAGGTTAACCAGATGCTAGTATCCGGTATGCTACCCTACACTGGGGTTGGGGAATAGGGGGTTGAAAGAGAAAGGGAGAGTAAAAAGTAAATAAGAGAAAAACACCGACACACGTGCACACAAAATCAGTCCACTCAGAGGCGTTGCGACAGGCCAGTAGTTCGTATTAAGCCCAGTAGCGCTTGCACGGCTTTCTTCTGGGACGATGAGTCATGACGATGGCGCAGTATACTTTCTTCTGACAGCGGCTGGTCATCTAACCTGTTTAGTTTATTAGAAAGGTGTTGTCTTTCCAGGTTGTATTTCGGGCAGTCACACAGGATATGTTGAATTGTTTCTTCATCTCCGCAGTGTGCACAGTCGGCAGTGTCGGCCATACCTATGCGGAACGCGTACGCACGGGTAAGCGCGACTCCCAACCATAGTCTGCACAGAGTAGTAGCGTCACCTCGTCGAATTTTTGTTGGAAGCTGCATGCTTAACGTTGGATCAAGGGATCGTAATCTTGCATGCGTAAAGAGAGGCTCATTCCAAAGAGCCAGGGAGCGTTGGCGAGCAAGCATGCGGAGCCTCCTAGCAGCGTCCGTCCTTGAGAGAGGTATTGACTGGTCGTTGTCTTCTGTATGGGCTGAACGGGCAGCTTGATCAGCTCGTTCGTTACCGACAATTCCACAGTGGCTTGGCAACCACTGAAATATAACGTGGTGCCCTTTCTCTGTTATATGGTGTAGCATTTCTGCTGTTTCAAATACCAACTGCTCGTGTGGACCACGGCGTAGATTTGACAGAAGTTACTGCAGTGCCGGCTTGCAGTCGCAGAAAATCGTCCACCGTTGCGTGCTCTGGTCGTTAATGAAACGCAGTGCAGCGCGAAGTGCTGCAAGCTCTGCTGCCGTTGTTGTGGTTGCATGAGCTGTCCTGAATTTGATGGTTGTGGCGTGCGTTAGAATAACGACCGCCGCTGTTGAGCTGTTTGGCAGGACGGAGCCGTCGGTGTAGACGTGGGTGCAGTCTTGGTACTTCTCGTACAGCAGAAGTAAGGCGAGCTGCTTGAGGGCTGGTATTGAGAAATCTCGTTTTTTCTGGATGCCTGGTATTGTCAGGTCGTTAACTGGCTGCTTGAGGCACCATGGAGGAATTGAAGGTCTCGCCGCGGGCGTAAAACCAGTTGGTAGGGAGTCACCATGTGTAGTTATTGTTCGACAAAATGACGTATGAGGTCAATCCACTGGCAGAGAGGCTAGGTGGTGATGGGGAGTCCGACCCACATGCCTTATATGTGTTCTCAAAGCTTCAATTTCAATATGGGTCTGCACGAGGTGGTCTTTGGCTATAGCTATAGTCGCCATTGTTGAGGCACCCTGAGGCAGACCTAGACATATTCGAAGCGCCTGTGCTTGAATGCTTTGTATCATGCGTCGACTTGTTTTGCTGGCGTTTGATAATGCAGGCAGACTGTGTCGTAAAAAGCCAAGGAAAAGCACCCTATACAGTCGTAACATAGCATTAGGCTGCATTCCCCAAGTCTTTCAGCGAGAAACTTGAAAAGATGGCATATGCCTGTCAATCACTTTTTCAAATACGACACATGAGGGCTCCATGATATGTCTCTGTCGACTATGACACCCAGAAATTTGTGAGATCGACGATACGGTATATTTTGACCGTTAATTGACACTCTGTAATTCGACATGGGTTTGCGCGTAAATGCCAGAAGAGCGCACTTTCCGGAGGAAATTTCCAGGCCTCGATTGCGTAGATACAAAGTAGTTGCAGTAGCAGCTCTCTGTATTCTCGCTCGTAACTGCAGGCGAGTTACCGCAGATGTCCAGATGCAGATGTCATCAGCGTATGTTGATAGATAAATATTGTTTGGTAGGTGCGTATGGAGAGCGATTAGTGTTATATTGAATAGCACAGGGCTCAGTACACCACCCTGAGGGATGCCATGACAATTGAAATGTGTAGACGTGTTCCCGGTCTCTGTACTCACAAAATAGGATCGCATTTGGAGATAACTGCGTATCCACTTAAACATTCGGCCACGCACTCCAATCTCTTCTAGTGCGGTAAGGACGGCTTCATGTGTAACGTTTTCATAGGCTCCTTTGACGTCAAGGAACAGAGAGGCGCAAAGACGCTTATGGCCTTTCTCGTGTTCAACGTACGTGATTATGTCGATGACGCTATCGATCGATGATCGACCACGTCGAAAGCCAGCCATGGCATTTGGGAAGATCTCATGATACTCCAAGTACAACTCGAGTCGGCCGAGAATCATTCTCTCCATCACTTTACCCACGCAACTAGCCAATGCGATCGGGCGATAGGAGGAGAGTTCCAAAGGTAATTTGCCAGGTTTTAGTAATGGTACTAGACGACTAGTTTTCCAACTTAAGGGGACAGTGCCCTCTAGCCAACAATCATTATATAGCTGAAGTAGAGCTATTCTCGCGCGCTCACCCAGATGACACAGGGCTCTGTAGGAGATTCCGTCAGGTCCTGGTGCAGAGGTCTGTCCGAATGAAGCGAGTGCTGCTTTGAGCTCCTGAATTGTGAACGGGAAGTCCATACAGGAGTCACGTGGTGGCGGAGAACTGCTCGAAAGTGGTGAGATGCTGATGGCTGTAGCTTGCCCTGATAATCCGGCACAGAACTCTTCAGCAACGTTCACATCTGGTCGATTTTGGTGAAGGGCTAAGGCCTTGAATGGTGACTTCTGAATGGGCGATGATCGCAAACCTCTAACCGTCCTCCATATCTGCGATAAAGGCTTACGAGGGTCGAGTGACTCGCAGAAAATAATCCAGCGTTGGAATTCTAACTTGTCCAACTGACGTTTGATCTTCTTCTGCATACGTCTAGCAGTCCGTAAATCTTCTATGTCCTTCGTGTGCCGGTACCTTCTTTCAGCTCGTCGTCGCAAGGCTCGAAGCCGCTCCAGCTCTATGTCGATGTCCATGATTCTTACAGGGCATGGGATCGTACACACAGTCTCTTTTACAGTGCTCTTGATGGCCTCTTGTAAGTCGGATATGTGTTCTTGGCATTGGTCTTCCATACGGGATTGAAATTTTTTCCAGTCCACTCTTTTAACGATGTCGCGCACTTTATGAGGCGACAATCCTCTGATCTTGACGTATGTTGGAATGTGATCACTCCCGTGCGTTTCTATATCCGTGAACCATTCAGTATGTTTCACTAGGCTTCGCGAAACAAAAGCCAAGTCGAGACAGCTACTGTATGTGGAGCCACGTAAAAATGTAGGACTGCCATCATTCAGTAACCAAAGTTGGTTGTCGGAGGCAAAAGACACCAAGCTTCTGCCCTTCATGTTGGTATTCTGACTTCCCCATAATGTGTGATGAGCGTTAAAATCCCCAATGATAACTCACGGGTCAGGAGTTAACGCTATGATGTCTCGTAATCTTTTTTGATCGAAACGGCTTGATGGTGATAGGTATGCGCCAACCACAGTGATGTTGAGCCTCCTCTTTTTCACTCTTAAGCATACAAATTGGTTTCCGTCATGAGGTGGTACAGGTTGAAGGATGTAAGTGAGGTCTCGGCGAATGTACACCAGAACATTGCTGCTTTCAGTAACAGTAGACGACATAAAAGGTTCCTATCCCGAGAGTCGTATTGCACTCGATAAATTCGGCTCACAAATGACGATTACGGGAAACATATTGACGTACACAAATCGACGAAAGTCAACAATGCGCGATCTCAGTCCCCTGGCATTCCACTGCAGTATTGCTGCTTTAAGAACCTCATCCCGGAAAGACAGTGGTGGGTTAGCCATGGTCTACTCTAGGGCTGCTAGCACTGGACTAAGCGCGTCCGGTACTTGAAGGGCACTATTGGCTGACGGTGTATTCATGTCGCTTAACAACATGCGAATGGTGTCCACTAATGATCTTAGCATCACCATCACGCGATGATCTGGCTTCCCGGCCGTTGCAGCATTTTGTGCTTCTTCTTGAGGCGGCTTCTGTTGAGGCTCGACAGGTCGTGTAGGCGGCTTCTGTTGAGGCTCAACAGATCGTCTAGGCTGAAGGGGTGGCCATTCCTTTGGAGAGAGAGATCTTCCAGCATCTTCTCTTTCAGCGCAGATGTTTGCCGTGCTAGGAGCCGCACCTGTCGATTTCACTTGACTTTCTGACTTTCTCGTCAGATTTTGCACTGTCTTTCGTGAGGACCTTCGACGATGACGGCGCCTTCGCCTTACTTTTTGCGCAGATTCTCTGTGAGTCGAGTTGTCTCGCACCATTTGCCTCAGAATATAAATCTCTTTTTTAATCTGAGGATAGTCCTTGGAGGAAGCACTGTGAGCTCCTTGGCAGTTGGGGCATTTCAACGTAGTTGCATTACAGTCGTCTTCGGAGTGGTGTTCAGCGCATCGGGGTCACACTGCGGAATTTCTGCAAACGCCCTTCACGTGGCCAATCTTCTAGCACTTGAAACACTGCATAGGTTTCGGAATAAATGGGCGAACTTGGTGACGGAAATGGCCCACCTTCACGTAAGAGGGAAGACAGTCACCCTTGAATGTTAGTCGCACACAACGAGAGTTGCCTAGGCGACCAGCATGCACAATGACGTTGTTTTCACTCACTGGTTTTATCAGTAAAGGAAGATCTTCATTGGCAATTTCAGTGTCTATGTCATAGATAACTCCTGTCACGGTGTCACCATTCGCTGGTATGATGGATCGGACTTTGATGTTTCCCAGCTCTGACACATGCTGTAGCGTGTTCAGTGCACTTGGGTTCCTCACGTCGATTGCCAAAATATTCTTCCTCGTGTTTATCCTGATGTCCTTAATCTCGTTAGGCACAATGTTTTCAAGGTACAAGGACAATTCTTGCCTGTTGAGGAAGCGTAGATTGGCAGTAGTAGCCTGCGGCACAAACAGAATGGAGTGAGGCCATCGCTGAGGCGCTGTCCTCACAGTGGCTGTAATTGATGCCGATGATGCGTTCATGAATCTTCGTTTGGCCTTGCGGTGGAGCACAGGTTCGAAGCCGTCTTCCGAGGACTCGTAGTCTGATGCAGAGTACAGCTTGGTGTCCTCGCTCTCACTAGATGGATTACCACGCTTTCTTGAAGCAATGCCCGTGGATGAACTGGTACTGGGCGGGATATCCGGGGATTGTACATCCATGACCACGATGTAGGGGGCTGGAGACCCCGCTGTTGCGCTGTGGAACGCAGAAAAAACAGAACAGACCGCAAGATGTGTTTCACAAGAGAATCACTTCATCTTCCTCGGGTGACTTCAACGCCCATCATCCACTGTGGGGAAGCATTAGGACAAACCGAAAAGGCTCGAACCTAGTTGATCTCGAATCAGAGCACAGGCTTCAGGTGCTGAACGACGGCAGCACTACTTAACTCCAAGGAATAACTTATAGCAGTTGGCTGGACTTGTCATTAGTGTCACATAGCATTGTCACGAAAGTCCAATGGTTCACAGATATTGAAACCTACGGCAGCTACCATATCCCCACGTACGTGACAGTCGGAGGTCTGGACAATTCCTCTTCCTCTGGACACTCAAGACATATTGACTGGAAAGAGTATCAGATATCAGTGTAGAGCAAGTGCATGCACGAACCACTGGAATTCATTGAAGAAGGGATTTTGTGTGCGATGGAGACTTCCACAAAGATATGTTCGAAAGAATCGAGACGTACCGCGCTTGACCAAGAGTGGGAACAACTTCGAGCGGTCCGCCGACATGCCGAGAGACGATACAGACGCACAAAATCTATCTCTGACCTCAGAGAATCCAGACGCATTCAGAAGAAAATCCAGCGTCGAATGCAAAAACTCCAAGAGCAACGATGGAAGAGTTTTAGTGACTCACTATACCTTCGAAAGCCTTTGTCTCCCATGTGGAGGACTCTTCGAGGTATTCACTCACATCCGCAACAGCGTCATCCATTCGCCGTTCTGGCGGTACATCAACGTCGCTCACAGCTGGATATTTCTGGTGAATTTTGTGCCAAGATCGCCGGCGACATCTCTATACCGATTTATCTATTGCCACAGGACTTTCCAGTCGCACGAGATCAGCAAATGGAGGTTGCATTCACTATGGAAGAACTTCATGCAGCATTGAACACATGCAGACGCTCATCGTCCCCAGGTCCAGATGGAGTGACCTATACTGCCCTACGTCACCTAGGCCCGCAGGCCCAGCGCTGTCTCCTGGACGTTTTCAAAAAGTCTTGAAATGATGGAATGGGGCCTGATGAGTGAAAGTTGTGGGGATCTGAGGCGCGCCCGCGACCATTTCGCGGGCGTTCCGCCACACGGCCACACCCTTTTGCTTTTCTGCTCTCTTAACACCACGTGGCGATAGATGGCGCCACGTGCGGGCACGGCACGTGGTACGCGCGCGCCGAGGGAGCGCTCTTTCTTCTCCATGGTCGGTGCCGGGTAAGCACGTGTTTTCCTTCGTCCGCGTCCCCTTTGGGACTCGCGGACTGTAGCCTGCCTGGGGTGGCCTTGGGCACCCCGGCAGGCGCGTTTACTTGAGTGCTGGCTTTGGTAACGTACGCTAAGCCCAGAGCGGTGCCTAGTGCTTGAAGTGGTCGTACCACAACGAGCCGCACTTGCCGTAGGCCTACGCGTACGAGGTTTGCCCTAACACTCGCGACCAGGCCTATTGGCCATCGTGAGAGTGCGCAGCATAGCCGCGAGGGACCTTTTCCCGACCGGCGTGTCAAAGCTCACCATTGCCAGCTGCGACGTGCTCGCGGTTTTCCCCTTATTGTGAACATCCACGTGCGGGTGCCTTTGCCACCCGCGTCCCGGGAGCGGACGTTGTACTGTTGTTCGGGGTGCCGCCAGAGGTAATAAAGTGTTGTGTACTTTTGCATTAGAACACTGTCTATTTGCCGCGCCGCGCTAAACGCCTTATTAGTTGAGCGCGCGCGGAGCGGTGCGCTACACGCGAGTGAACGGAGTAGCGGCCCTGTGGCTCGCTAAGCGTGAACCCGCGGGGATCGTCCGCTGCAGTTAGTAGCGGGGTCCCCATACTGGCGCCCAACGCTGTATCAAAGGCTCATTAAGCCTTTGGTTAGTCTTAGCGAACCAGTTCGCCTGCGCGATTCGGGCTCTTCGCAACATGTCTGCTCCGTGGCATGCCGCGTTGCACAAAGAGGCCACCGCCTCTATCGACGGGCGCTCTTCGGCGCTCGCCTGTGTCGTCACCCCTTTTTGTGGTGAATACACTCCTACGTGGTAACTGACGCGCTATCTCCTGCCCCTGTTGTCTGCCGAGAACCTGGATTTCGGTGCGACGGCCGCTCGCGGTGCCTTAGCACTGGCAAGCATCGGGGGCGAAACAACGGCGAAAAGGGGGAGTCCCCATGAGGACGACCTTGGCTGCTATACAGGTAAGCGGCGCACTGCGTAGCGGCCGAGCAGGGGGAACTTTCCGAAGGCCACCGTGCCGAGAGCGAACCCGTGACGCCGTGCACGTGGCGGTTGCTGCGGTCCAGAGTGGGCGCGATACCAGACTCCCCTGGGAGAATGGGAGTTGCTTTCGGCAGCGAAGAGCTACTGAAGGCTAAGCAGAGTGATCCATTTCGATTGTCGGAAGGGCGGAGCGCCGTATACGCTGCTTGCTTTGCGGCGGGCGCCGTTACGCTGCTTGTTCTGCGGCGGGCGCGATTAGGGGGCTGAAACAGCGTGTGTCGCTGAGTCCCCGGCGGATTGATTTTGCTGGACCATGACGGGCTCCTGCTGAACTATATAGCCACTGACGACGAGTACATCGACCCGTTAAGGTGGTTATGCCCAAAAGTCTGAGAGCCGCACTGTTGCGAGCCTCTCATGACGAGCCCATTGCCGGTCACCTGAGTGGCTCTAAAAATTTTGCGAAACTGAGCAAGGTTGTGACTTGGCTTGGCATGAAGCGTGACATTTTTCGCTATTGCCATTCCTGCCACGTCTGTCAAACGGTGAAATCAAGGGGTGGCAAGCTGCCCGGCTTGATGAAACCGATTGTCAGTGAGCGTCCGTGGCAAGTAGCCACCTGCGATCTAATGGGGCCATTCCCCAGGAGTAAGCAGGGGTTCATACATCTGATGGTAGTTGTTGATCATTTTTCCAAATGGGTGGAGCTGTTTCCGCTGCGGAAAGTGACCGCGCGAGCAGTGCTAGAGAGGCTACAGGAAGTGTTTTGCCGGTTCGGCTTTCCGAAAAGATTGATCACGGATAATGCGTCGCATTTCACCGCTCGGGTGTTTGGTGATACGTGCCGTTCCCTAGGAATAGATCACTGCATCACTTCGCCCTACCATCCCCAGTCCAATTTGACGGATCGAACCAATCGTACACTCAAACCGATGTTGGCGGCCTTTGCTGAAAGTCAAAGGGACTGGGCAGACCATTTGAGTGAACTCGCGTTCGCAATCCGAACCTCCGAGAGTCGCTCTACTGGTTTCTCTCCCGCCTTCCTTAATTTCGGAAGGGAGTTGGCAAATCCGGTGACCAGTGTCATGCAATGCCAGCTCGGAGACGAGGAAGAACCGGCAGACTGTTCTGCTTACGCTTCCAAACTTCGGGACAGGCTTTGTCGAGCTCTCAGTAGAGCGAGGCAAAGTTTGGCATCGGCCAGGGCTGAGCAAAAGGCCCAGTACGACCGAAAACATCGCCACCTTTCATTTAAGGTGGGTGACCTCGTCCTGAAGCGCAACCACGCTCTTAGCGACGCGAGCAAGGGTTTCTCATCTTCGCTTGCTCCAAAGTGGCTTGGTCCGTACCGAGTGGAAAAAGCTTGGACTCCACTCGCGTACTTGCTGAAAGACCCGCTTTCGGGAAAACTCAGCCGTGCCCGTATCGCAGACCTGAAAGCCTTTGAGTCGAGGTCTGACGAGCCTGTGGCCAGTGGCTCTTGAGTGCTGGCTTGGAGGTACGCTAACCCCGGAGCGGTGCCTCGTGCTTGAAGTGGTCGTACCACAACGAGCCGCACTTGCCGTGGGCCTACGCGTATGAGGTTTGCCCTAACACTCGCGACCAGGCCCATTGGCCATCGTGAGAGTGCGCAGCATAGCCGCGAGGGACCTTTTCCCGACCGGCGTGTCAAAGCTCACCATTGCCAGCTGCGACGTGCTCGCGGTTTTCTCTTTATTGTGAACGTCCGCGTGCGGGTGCCTTTGCTACCCGCGTCCCGGGAGCGGACGTTGTACTGTTGTTCGGGGTGCCGCCAGAGGCAATAAAGTGTTGTGTACTTTTGCATTAGAACACTGTCTATTTGCCGCGCCGCGCTAAACGCCTTATTAGTTGAGCGCGTGCGGAGCGGTGCGCTACACGCGAGTGAACGGAGTAGCGGCCCTGTGGCACGCTAAGCGTGAACCCGTGGTGATCGTCCGCTGCAGTTAGTAGCACGGTCCCCATAAAGTGCAGTCGTCTAGTGCCTTTGTTGAAGCCCGGAAAGTCTCCATTGGATTTCGCATCATACCGGCCCATAGCACTTGCAAGCTGCGTCGGCAAGGTCATCCTGCTTACACGCATGGAATGATACCTGGAACGTTACAACATCTATCCTGATGCTATGGCTGGCTTTCGACGAGGTCGGTCCTCAATTGATAGCATCATTGACTTAGTGATTTCTGTTCAGCAACAGAAAACTAAGAAGCGGCTGTCTGTAGCTCTGTTCTTAGACGTGAAAGGTGCCTATGACAACGTGACCCATGAGGCTGTTCTCAATGCTCTTGAAGCAGCTGAACTTGGAGGTAGTGTCTTTCGATGGGTAACAAGCTACCTCACAGAGAGATTCATGTTCGTTCTAACTGAAGATGGGCCTACGAATAAGCATTTCACAAGTCGTGGGGGGCCACAAGGCGGCGTTTTGAGTCCGACTCTTTTCAACCTGGTTCTGGTGGGGCTCACTGAAGCGCTGCCACAGACGGCTTATATATCTCTCTACGCTGATGATATCTGCATTTGTGAGTCCAGCATGACACGGCCTCAAGTGCGCGCAAGGATACAGAAAGCGGCAACAATGACATCGGCATACCTTCGCCAGCAAGGTTTGACTATCGCCCAGAAAAATGCACAGCGGTGGCATTTACACGCAAACCGATGTCTTTTTACCCAGTGTGCATCGATGGCAGATGAATCGCATATAAGAAAAGGCCTAAATTCCTAGGTGTCATCGTAGATCGCAACCTAACCTGGAGCCCGCATGTCGCTTACCTGAAGAAAAAGCTTATTGGCACTAAGAATGTATGCAAGTTGGTCGCCGGAAAATCATGGGGCCCATCCGTGCACTCCATGTTGCAGCGTTATACAGCCCTCTTTCTCGGAATTCTCCGGTACAGCGTTCCTGTTGTGTCCAAAACGTGCAAGACTAACGTCCGTGCACTACAGAGCGTACAAGCCCAAGCACTTCGGACATGTCTTGGCCTTCCAAGATGCTCATCGACAGTGGCAGCTATGGTTATCGCACAAGACAGCCGGTTTCAACACATATTATTGTCGAGACACTGAGAGTACACATTCGGCATTTATCACGGCTACTGTCCTATCATTTAGCGTGTTTGACAGCGCGGAGGCCCCATTCTTCATTCTGTGGTATTGTGACAAAACATCAGAACATATTACCATCTGGCTTCAAACTTGCGATGCATCCAGCAGCTGCGTTATGGAGTCTACGTCAACTTGACGTGCGCTTATCAGTTCCTGTATCGTTAAGAAGGCACTCATGTCACCGAGAGCCCCGAGCAATTGACATTGCGTTTGTTAGACGAAAAGTACTTCGACTGCATACATATTTACACCGATGGCTCCACTAATTCCAACAACTCTACAGGAGCAGTGGTTGTTCCATCTGATAATGTGTTGTTTCGATACAAGATCTCTCACACCATGACGTCGACAGCAGCAGAGCTCGCAGCGCTTCACGGTGCACTAAAGAACATTCTTCGACAGCAACCTAACCAATGGGCCATCTTTTGCGACTCGAGGTCAGCCTTACAGACACTGCGAATTGTTATGCAGCACGGGTTGCACGAACAATTAGTATATCAGATAAGACACGACTACCACGAAGCGATCAAGGAAGGTCACAATATTGTATTTCAATGGTTGCTGAGTCATTCCGAAATTGTTGGCAATGACCACGCGAATGAAGCTGCTCGATTGGTTCATGACCAAGACCTGCGTCCGGCCATAGCACTCTTGAGAATGGACGCTGCAAGGCGACTACAATCACTTTCTCGCCGTATAACTCTCCTACAATGAAATACACCGGGTTTCTCCAACACGCACCTGTATTCGATCGACCCAAACTTGCAACTTCATTTGCCATCCGGGCTCCCACAATGCACTGAAACTTTAATGTGTCGCATGAGGTTGGTCGTGGCATTTACGAATGCGTACTCTCATCACCTTGGAATGGCGAGCACTTCGGCATGCAGCATCTGCGCCAGCGAGGAAGCGCTTGAGCACATTCTATGCCATTGCCCAGCACACCAGTTTGAACGACGTATTGTGGAAGCCAAGCTCTATCAGCTGGATTCACGACCGCTTAGAGAAGAAGATTCTGGGACCTTGGCCGACGGTCTCCCATACACGCAAAGCCACGAAAGCCCTCTTGCACTTCGTAAGGACCACCAGACTTCACGACCGCTTGTGAAAGAACAGTGTGACACCATGCTGTGTAGTCCCGAGCTTACTATTCATCCTTCTCTTTCTTACTCCTCTTCTTTTCTATCTCTTTTCTTTCTAATATTTTCTCTTTCTTCCACCCAAAGTGTAGGGTAGCCAACCGAGCCAAGCTTGGTTAACCTGTCTACCTTTCCTCTCTATTTATCTCTCTCTTTCTCTCTCTCTCTCTCTCTCTCTCTCTCTCTCTCTCTCTCTCTCAGACCCAGTGAACGGCGTTGACTTGTCGTGATAATGCCCATTGTAAAGGTGTCGGCTCGCAGATGCTAGGCGACTAGCCTTGGAATCAAAGTAAAATGTTTTGTGAGCGTTGTCTGGCTTGGGTGTGTGGAGAACGTTGATGGTGGTGCACACCATGGAAATGAAAGATATCATTTTTGGGGTGCTTTTATATTTTTAGGGTGATTTTTTTCTTTTGTAGGGCACAATACAAAATGATGGAACTAAGACTTCTTTTATCTCTCTCTCTCTCAGAGTGTGTGTGGGGAAAGGGGGAGAAAGAAGTAGAAATTCGAGATTGTTTTTCATTGACAGATAATAATAATGAAAATTAACGCAATGATGCCAAGCAAAGTATGAGGGATCTTATTAGTAGTAATTGTAATGTAAGCGTAAAGATAGATGGACCAAAAGATAACTTTGCGCTGGCAGGGACCGCATTTGTGGCCTTCGAATAACACCTGATGGACGCTTGGAAGTACGCCTCTGAAAGGCGTTTATGGAACGCAAGCGTAATAGTTCATCAACGCCTGTATTCCTTGACACCAAGAGCGCAGTATATTGACAAGCAATGCTAAGCAGAGACTGACGCATTAATATAGACATCACTGGGGACGGTCAATTACTATAGCGTCCGTTCCTCTTCGCTACAGAATGCACAGCGAAATTGGAGTACCTCTACATAATGTCATATTTTAATTTATTAGCGCGATTTCAAGTGATAATATTCTTAGCAAAAACAGTCCTGTACGTTGAGTATCGTTGCTGATTCTGAATGTAGATGAATGTGAACGCTGTTAAAATCTCAAGCTTAAATTGTATGATCATGCATGGTGAGTGTCAATCGCACACTATACTACAGTCCAGAGACGCCATGTCCAGGCGAGTGAAGCAAGGATGACGATTCTGTCCGCAACTAAATACCTAAATACTCCCGCTTTTGCACTGGGAAATGTACTTGAAGGTGCAGTCACCAGTCATCGAGGTCGTGATGTATGTCTGGAGAGCACGCTCATTGGGGCAGGTTTTTGTGCATTCTCCTTTGAGGAGGCAGAGCCTCGGAGTGCCCGAGTTACACACAAGTATAGGAGCTACTTGAACGTAAAGCCCTGATAAATAAATAAAACATCTTGTTTGTGTACACTCCTTCATGCAGCGTGCACCGAAGAAGTCCAAGTCCAGAGGGAAGACGCGTCTGACGCGGCCACAGCGGAGAAAGCGAGAGACCAGCGGCAGCGTCGAAAATGGAGACGCAGCTCCCTCGGCTCAAGCAATTTCAAAGAAGCAAAAACGGCGTGATGACGCATCCACAAAGAAGCGAATCAGCGTAGTTCACAGGGCTCTATCAAGTACGACCTTCACTGGTCTTCCAAATAAACGCTGAGCTTGACCACACTTTCAGGAGCTCTACTTTCGCAGTTATACTACGTTACACAGGTGAAGAATGTCTGTCTGTCTGTCTGTCTGTCTGTCTGTCTGTCTGTCTGTCTGTGTAAAAAAACTGCCAGTCCCATGTATCATGGCAATGGACGTTATGGGAAGCGTGCATAGAGATGGTGACTTGGTGTAATGTTTTATTTGAGCGAAACGTTTCAAAATGTCGCTTAAGATTTATACAAATAGACACACAGACGTATGTTAAATAGTGCGTATGTTTTATTTAACGAATTGTTCCGTGTTTCGTAACGATGCCAACAGAAACATGGGCAGCCCTGGCTAGTGCTACATAGACAGCCTTCACGGGAAAGTAGTTAAGCATACAGGTGACATAAACATGACGTGATGCCTGTATCATAGGAGTACATATGTCATCATCATCATCATAATCAGCCTAACTACGTGCAAAGCATGGCAAACGCCTGTTTCAAGATCCGACAATCAGTCCAGTCTGTCTCGTGCTTTGTGCTGCCACGTACATTATAGCTGCGAACTTTTCTAATATCATTCGCCCACCTAGCTTTGTCTCTCTGTCGTTCGTTTGCCTTCTCTGAGAATCCAGCCAGTGGCTGTTCCCCTTAATGACCAGGGGTTATTCTGCCCACGTGCTACGGGCCCGGCCCATGTTCATTCTTGATTTTAACTACGATATCCTTAACCCTTGTTTATTCCCTCATCCACTCTGCTCTGTCCTAGACTCTTAAGGTTACATCTATCACCCCGCCGTGGTGGTCTAGTGGCTAAGGTACTCGGCTGCTGACCCGCAGGTCGCGGGATCAAATCCAGGCTGCAGCGGCTGCATTTCCGATGGAGGCGGAAATGTTTTAGGCCCGTGTGCTCAGATTTGGGTGCACGTTAAAGAACCCCAGGTGGTCTAAATTTCCGGAGCCCTCCACTACGGCGTCTCTCATAATCATATGGTGGTTTTGGGACGTTAAACCCCAGATATCAATCATTAAGGTTACATCTATCATGTTCCTTTCCCTCGCTCGCTGCGTCGTCCTCAATTTAAGCTGAACCCTCTTTGTATGCCTACAGATTTGTGCTTCGTAGGTAAGTACTGGCAAAATGCAGCTGTTATATACCTTCCTATTGAGGGTTAGTCACAAATCACCATCAATGATTTACGAATACCTAATGAATGTGATCCACTCCATCTATAATCTTCTAGTCGATGTTTCACTCTAATAGTTCGGCTCTGTGATTACTACTTGTCCTAAGTAAACATATTGCTTTACAACTTCCAGCGCGTCTTCACCAATCGCAAAGTGCTGTTTTCTGCCGAGACGTTTGCACATTATTTTGTGCATATTGATTTCTAGGCCTGCTTATCTGCTTTCCGTGCCCAGTTTTGTAATCATGAGCTGTAATCCATCCCCTGAAGTCATTAAAGCAAAGTCATGGGCAAATCACAGGTTACTAAGAAATTCTTCTTTACCTCTTATCCCTAATACCCCTGTCACACGTGGCAACTTACCTGCACTTCAAACAAGTACACTTCGACGTGAATGTCGTTTGCGCGCTGTCACACGAGCAAGTTTAGTGTCACTCCCTGCAAAGTACACTTGCTGGCAAGTGCGTTCCCCAACCTCACTTCACTGCGATGAAGTGTGTAGCCTCGGTACCAGTGGCTTGTACAGAAAGACGCTGTTGCCTAAAGTGGCGTTCATAATCTGTTTAAATTATTGTTTTTGTTGTGATGTATATTGTTATGTATAAAACATATCATGAAACACAACAGTAACCTCGATACTTTCACCGTCGGGCTGTTTGCGGCCACGTCCGCTAGGGGGATGCGGCAGCACATGCGCAGCAATGGCTGCGTTCGTCGCGTTGTTTACTTCCAGGTACACTTGCTCATGTGTAGGTGAGTTGTTCTCTTTTAATTCAAGATGGCATGTGCCACAGATGCTACTTCCACAAAGACAACGTGGTCGAAAGATAAGACACAGGCGCAAAAATAACAAATATACGTTGTGCTACAAATCCGTCAATCGCCATTGCCATCATTTACAAAGTGCACTTCGCTTTCTTGTGTAGCAGCAAGCCACCAAAATGACACTTCGTGAGCGTAGGTACACTCGCACAAAGTGCACATAAGTTGCCGTGTGTGACTAGGGTGTAACGTTTTTCCAATCTAAAGCCCTGAAAACCTTCTGTAAACACGTGGTGAATGGTGTTGAAGAGACCATGTTTCCATGGCTTACACCGTTCTTTATTGGAATTCTGTCATTGTTTTATGGAAAACAATGGTGGCTGCGGATTCACTGTCGATTTTTTTCAGTATTACAGGACCAGGCTTCCTTATCAATCCGCTTGAGTTGACTTGAAGGCGCAATCCATCTCTTTCTCTGTCTTCTAATTCGATGCAATGAACCTTAATGTCCTCCTCTTCCTCCGCCAAAACATTTCTGCAACTAACGCGGTGTTTTACTGCCTCCAGCGTAGGCCCACCTATCAACGCGTGAACCATGTCATGTCACTTGATGTGAATTCACAGTTGAGTCGTAATAACGTCATTATGTCGTCATTGGTCAGCAAAATTTTTGATCAAGACTAATTTGTGAATTCACATGAAGTAATACAAAAACTTTGGCTATCAGTGACATCATAATGACGTCGTATGGTGACGTCCTTCCAAGATTTTATTGCATCACTCGTGATGACATTACTAAATTCTCGCCTTTTATGAGGTGCATGCGGCTTTTAGCCCAATAATTCAGAACTTTTACTGTTTCCATAAGTACAATATATTAAATGAAGATTTATATTGAGCCCAAAATTTCGGGGTAAAATATAACCTATCTGTTGTGATAGCTACAATAACTTTAACTTTTTCCTGAGTAGTAAGAAAATTCTCGTACATTAATAAGTGCCGCGCGACTAGGCACTTGTGTGAAATGGTATTACCATTCAAAGCCGTTCTATGAACAAATAATTCACCTTGTAACATATCCTGCATTGTGTAGCAGAGCTATAAACACGAGAGTTATCGAATGCATTCCGTGATTACCCATTCTTAAGTTTAGTATGAATTCGCCTCACCAATGCACTTGAGCACTAAATTTCGACACGTTTGTCGCAACGTGACCCGTTCGCCATTTTCCTTCAAAGCCCGACTTGCTGACGCCAGTGGAAGTAGATCGACCACCGTTACAAATACCATTCCAATTGGTATCTATCAACAGACTGGTGGTCTGCTTCGCAACCCTATTCCTTATTTCGAACCCAGTGTCGTAACTTTTTGGAAGGGCTTATGCTTACAATTAACTTTACACCTAGCAGAAAAACCACTGTCCTCAGCATGCCTGTAACTGGAAATTTTCCTGTGTTGAATGGAAAAATATTCGACTCAGCTAGAACCCACATGGCAGAACTGTCAGTGTCCCATATGCATTAAGCCGACACGACACGAAAGCAGTAGCAGTCTGTGTATTCTTTTCGGTAGATGTAATGGCACTGCCCCGCTACTCTACAAAAGCTTCCGGTAAATAACGCGGTTTCCACTGCCTCCAGGATCGGCTAATCTTTGACAGAATGACAAAGACATGCGATGAAGTGAACATGTGGCGTAGTCATCACTTCACAGCGACGTCCCAAATTGTCGCAATCTGTGAATTCATCCTGTTACACACCGAAAAGAAGCAATAATTTGGTTTAGGTGTATAAAGTGCACTCCAAGAACTCGTACACTTCAAGTTTTGCTATCACAAGTTCATTATTAGTGGAGGAAGTATGCTGAAGTTTGATCGTTAAATTTCGTGCCAAAATTGCCACGCGTGATGTTAAAAATTTCGAAATGTAATATTTACAGCATTGGCTGCATGAAAATGTTCGAGATCTCCTGTGCTAGGTCAAGGTCACCGAACGAAGACAAAGTACTACATCTTTAATGAGTAGATGCTATGTAATACCGAGTACAAGTTTTCAAAATTTACTTCGTCGGGGTGTTCGGATGCCGGCCGCGCCGACCGCATTTTCGATGGAGGTGAAAATGCTTGAAATTAGATGCACTTCAAAGAACCCCAGGTGGTCGTAATTTCAGGAGGCCTTCACGACGGCGTCTCTCATTGATATCGCGGTTCTGGGACGTTAAACTTCCACATATAATTTTATATGAGACATTAAACTCCCACATATATTCCTATATTTATTTGCAAAGCATTACCACAGGCTGAGCAGGACGGGGTGTTCATCGATCGGTTGTTGTGGACCTGCCGGAACTTGTCCAAGCAACACGACGTCCTGCTGCGGAGATCCGTTGTGAGGGTGCTAAGGGATCCGCAGCCGCAGCACGATGCTGGTAACGAACTGACCGCTTTTGTTAGCTTCATGGCCACGCTTCTGTTATCCATCCCTGGAAAAGGAACGGCTGCATCGGCGGGCTCGTGCCACTCCGGACACATCTTCTGCATCGCGGTGCTCCTGTGCGATTTCTGCAAGCTTGTCATGTGGTCGCCGGAGCTGGACCACCACACCAAGGTATGTTATTATCATTATCGCCACCAACGCCACCCCGGCTCGCCATAGGACCCGTCATAAACTCTGCTAGCGTACCTACACAAGTATAGTTGCTAAGTACAAGCCGTTCCTTAATCACCGTCTTACGTAGTCAAGGAACAGTTACATTAATATTCAATCATAATATGCGGAGTTTGTTTGCTTCTTTGGTAAGCACGAGTTTTTTTTAGTGAAGTAGGAATCACATCCGTTGGGTGAAACGTTATTCTATTTCGAGCGGAAAGAGCTTCCAAGCCACCACCAACGAGAAAACTAGGTGGTGGTGACAAAGCTCATCGGCGCATTCCCGGCCATGAGTCACCCGGCTGTCTGACCGGGGTTCCTCCAGGAGGAAAAGATTCCTTCTATTTCACTTACGCATCGGCTGCTCCTGGCCTGCGGCCCGGCGTCATCGGCTTGGCAGAACCTCGTCCCCTGCGTGCACTGCGTTTGCCCAGCGCTTCGCACGCAACGCGGGGTCTTGCTCGCCGCACTTTGTCACCACGGTCTGCCAGCGTCTACACAGATGCACCTTCTCTTTCCTGCACGGCACCACACCCAGTTCTTCAAGGCGGTTCTTCGCTTCCTTGAGAACACTGGACTAGACAACCAGCTATAGAAGCCGCCCGCCACGTCCTTGGTCATGGTCGCCTTTTCTCTTCTTCTTCTCTCTTCTTCACATCTGCAATGTCCTCTTCCCCTCCCCCACCCCTACAGGCGCTGAGCCGTGCTCCCAATTAGGGCTGCAGAGGTTGCGTCTTTTCCACTCCTGAACCTATCTCTCTCTCTATCTTTCTCATCGACAGTATTTTTGCGTGTTCAGCAAGCTCCTAAGTGGCATCGCCAAGTGACGATGAGCGAGCCGCAATGATGTCGACAATTTTTGTGTTGTCACCACGGAGTCTACATGTGGTACCGTCTGGTAGCAACGCCCGACTGCCTGGCAACGGCTTCACTTGCTTGGTTTTGCTTGGTTTGTGCAGCGCGTTCGTGTTAATTCTGCGTTTTCGTTTCGCCACTTCGGGTGATTTGTCTGGAATTAGTGTGCGCGAATGTGAATATTTCAAGCTATGGGCTCATCGCGAATAAGTAACACGCACGAAGCGTTCATATGTCTTACCAGCCAGCGTGGCGCAAACGTGCGTCTCCAGCTGTCTCGTCACTGCTTGGTCCAGCGTCGATTTCAGAATAAATCCCCAGAAGCAGATCGAACCGACATTGATTCGCCACGGCGCGATTCGTTGCGATTCATCGCGATTCCATATTCCCGACTGTTTTAATCATCGCTCGTAGACGCTGATGACGACGGCGACAACAACGGCTGTGGCGGAGGCATGCCTATACACGTCTCACCGAGCAGAAGAAATGTCAACTGAAAATTGAGTCACTATTTCGTGTGGCCGCTTGATCAGATGGAGGAGGCGGGGCTATGGGAGGGGACCGTTTGGCAGTGCTGGCAGCACTGAAAATTGGCGAGTTTAGCACCCGTTTTGAATTGGGTTCAATACTATTCATACTGATCGAGATTAAATATAGTAAGTTCGTCCCTGTGTTGCGTGATTAGTACCAAACCGTCACCAGGGGATTGACAACTACACGTTGACGTCATAAACGTGACATGCAAAAAGTTCATGTCATTGCTCCTTTAAAAAATTAACCACTACGCGTCTTTATAAGGCACTCTGTGCAGCTATATATACGTGTGTGCAAATGCAGTAAAAGCTTTAGAGGCCGTACCTCAAGAATCCGGAAAATAGCATCATTCGCACTGGTCCTTTGGCTCCAGCCAGCCTACGCGTTGCTCAACGGCAGGAAACTTTCTTTATTTCGGTCACAATAGGTCAAAACCTGGTTAATTCGGACAATCCTCGGAGCACGCTGAGCCCGAAACAGCGCTATTGTTGGTCACGAAAGAGCAAAAACAGCATTCGAAGCCATCAGAAACAAGGTGGTGGGTCCTGATCGCTATTTTCATCAGGTATCAACTGCAATGTTGTGGTGGTTGCCCCGTAATGGCGGCAGCACGCAAAAGGGAGACCTGCCTAGAACTTCTGGTTTTAATTATACCCGGCGACAACTTTCTGTGGCAGCACGGCCAAGGCTACGTGGGCGGAGCCTATGCACATGTGCTACTGCGCCAAGTAGTCCGACCGCTTCGACGGGTGTTTCGGTTTCGATTTCACCAGCGCAGTCCGCGTCGGCTCGCGTTTGCTCGCGTTTCGCTGCAGGAAACGCGAGTCGCATCTTTGAGAACTCGAGAGCAATTTTTAATAATATTGTGACGTGATTTACTGACGCGTGGACCCAGGTTGCTGGGTGAATGATACATTCAATTATTCATGTAATGGTTACACAACTCATCATGCACGTACCGTTTTGCACGTAACGTCGAGCTTAATCCGGAAGACACTGCGCTCGCTAACACCAGTGAGCTCGCTGACTTTCCGATATGTGGCTCTCACAGACAGCTGCGGGTCGCTTTTCCTTATTTGCGCGTAAACGTTGTACGCCACCTTCTTGGCCTGTACGGACAGCTTTTGATTTGACAACGCCTGGTACGGCTGCGCAGCTGGTGGACTCGCGGCACGCGGCGGTGTTTCCTCCGTAAGCGACGTTGACGAGCTGTAACCGGCGGACGCCATCTTTGACAGTGAGGAATGCGGTGAGGTAAAAAGGCGACGGAAGCCAAAAAACCCCCCAAAAACCTGAGAGAGCGTGAAATGAAATCTTTTCTACTGCGCAACGTTTTTCATCACTAATTAAAAAATTAATCCGCGAAAAATGTAAGTGACGAATGGTAAAATCTTAGTTACCCAGAACAGTATACAAACGTTTTCGTTGAGGGACTACATGCTGTGGCGCAGTAAGACAAGCGTGCTTCGGCTCCGTAGCCTTGGCTGTGCTGCCGCAGAAAGTTGTCGCGGGGTATGAACACGGTAGTCTGGCACCGGGGTCAAAAACACTGGTCTTATGCGGAATAAGTGCAGCATTTACGTATCCATAAAGCAAATGTAGGTATACATATATCACACATTTATTATTGTTTTCTTGATACATTCGATAGCTTGCCTTTCGATGAGTTGTGATACATTTACCGGTTTCATAAAATCTAAATAAACGAATCTTTACTGTATTGTTTACATTGCGCACGACGATTAGTTATCCTCATCACCATCAGCCTGACTACGCCCTCGGCAGAGCACAGGCCTCTTACGTGTTCCGCCAACCAATCTGGTCTTGTGCTTTTAGTTTAACGGTGTGCCTCAACTTCTTTTTATATCTCACCTACCCACGCAACTTTCTGACTCCCTCTCACACGACTACTTTCTCTTATAATCCAGTCAGTTACTTTTAATGACCAACGCTTATCCTGCCTACGCACCACGTGCTTCGCCCATGACCATTTACTCTTGATTTTTACTATGATAGTCTTAACCCCGGTTTGTTCCCTGACCCACTCTGCTCTCTTATTGTCTCCTGAGGTTACACATACTGTTTTCCTTTCCGTCGCTCACTGCATCATCCTTAATTTTTGTTTAATTCAAGCTCATTGTAAGCTTCCAGGATCCTGCTCCGTAGGTAAGTGTCTGTAAGATGAAGCTGTTATATGCATTCTTTATGAGGGATAGTGGTAGCCTTCCCATCAATGATTTTAGGTTGTGTGTCGAATATGCTCCGCCCCATCCTTATTCTTCTAGCTAATTGGCTCCTGTGGTTCGGTTCCGTGGTTACTAGCTACCTTTCATAAGTACACATAAGGCTTTAAAACATTAGTTATGGCTGTGCCCATTGTAACATCAGTGAAGCTCCCCAAACCCCCACTTGTTACTGGTTGACATAGTGCTAGTGACAGTTCAATTGTGTGCTTAGGCCACGAGTTCCCAACTCTTCCCTGATTTCACACTTCTCACCTTACAAGATGCATGTATAGGGTGTTTTCACCAAGAACTTTCGCGCACTGGTGTGGCTTTGTTGCAGAATAGTTGACTCGTATCTGTTATATACATGTTCTATGGAGCCCTCTTAACAAAGGAACTGTTTAAAAGCAAGGATCGGCCGTGCGCACTTTTTAGCCCACGCGTGAGAGCGAAGCCTGAGAAGAGGGAGAACAGGGTTAAAGCTATGAGGGGACAGGGGAAGCCTATAGAGCACCTACATGAGCCAGGTAGAGGGAGCGTAGCAATATGGAGAAGGCCACGCAAGGTAGAAAGAAGCAGAACGAAGGTGAAGCTGCGGCGGGATTAGAAGAGGTGCTGTAGAGAAGAGAGATACTAGTAGCGTGATTGGCTGTGCCGGGAAAAGATGTCGACCAATGCTAGCGCATTTTTTAAGCACCAGAAATGCAAGGGAAAGAGCAGGAACAGTGCGCCGAGCGTTGGCAACTTGAAGGCGTTGCTTCGACTGTTTAATGAGCCTTCTTACACTCTTAAAAGAGGCATTGCAACTTACTAACGTTGAGGTAGTAAATTGTTGTCACAACATTCACTGCCTAAGTAGTGACTGCTGGTAGTAGACAACAGACGCTTACTACCAGAAGAAACCAGAGGTAGTAAATGTCTGTGATCTACTACCTGCAGTTACTACTTAGGTAGTGAATGTTGCGACAATTCACTACCTCAAAGTTAGCAAGTAGCACGGCCTTTTTTCTAAGAGTGTAGGTCAAGGAAGTTGCAGCCTTGTAGAGCTTCGCATTTTTTTCTTCAGTCGGACAACACATTTTAACAAACTGCTAAGCATATTATAATTTATTATTGTTTTACAACTGGCACTGCAGATCGAGTGCCTCCACAGAGCCCTAACTACAGCCGGCGAAGCTGCGGAACGAGGTTCCCCTGCACGCATGGCGGCGCTGGTGGCCTGCTTGCGGGACGCTTTCCTCTCGTCGGATGTTCCCGAGAAAGCTCGCTTGACCCTGCTCGAACTTGTAGAGCTGCGTGCTTCAGACTGGAAACTGTCCCTGGAGCAGCAGCTTTCCTACGCCAGCCTCAATGACGTTGCCGGAGACGAATGCGACAATG
The DNA here is from genome assembly GCF_043290135.1 of Rhipicephalus microplus. Taxonomy (NCBI): domain Eukaryota; kingdom Metazoa; phylum Arthropoda; class Arachnida; order Ixodida; family Ixodidae; genus Rhipicephalus; species Rhipicephalus microplus. The sequence continues at coordinate 7,783,351 of NW_027464597.1, read as the reverse complement.
TTCAGAACTTGTCAGTCAGTCAGTCAGTCAATGAACTTTATTTACAAATTGTCCTGAGGAGCCGATTCCCCTCAAGAGGGAGGGTCGGCTGCGGGCCGCACCCACGTGGGGACAGGAAGAGCGAGCCCCTCCGCCAAATTGCGGGCCCTCTGGACAGCCCGGATTTGGACCTCTCGGTCCGAGCTGGTAATTGCCGTCCTCCAGGCAGCTTCTGTGCTGAGAGGCTCGCCATCGCGCAGCGCCGCGCATTGCCAGAGCATGTGGAGTAACGTGCAACGTCTCTCTTCGCAATGAGGGCATTGCGGCTTTATGCTGTCGATAAACTTGCTGTACACTAAAGGCGACGGGTAAGTACCCGTTTGCAGCATTCTTAAAGTGACTGACTGGGCCCTAGAGAGTTGCGGGTGCGGGAGCGGAAAGCTACGCCTGGCCAATTGATAATTTTTGCAAATTTCGTTAAAGGTGAGGAGCGAATCAAGCTGCCGGATGCCATCCCCAAAATTAGATGCCGATTGCCCGTCACGGTGGGACAGTTCGCGTGCTCGGGCATGGGCAAGCTCATTGGCATTGGGGATAACAGGGTGGACATCCTTGCCCATGTGGGCAGGAAACCAGGTGATGTGGCCGTCGATTTCCGTGCAATGTGGTCTTTTGGTAAGAAGATGGGCCGCCTGCTCACAGACTGAACCGGTCATGAACGCTCGTGCAGCAGCTCGAGAATCAGTGAAAATGCGCATGCGCATGGGAATCGCCACGGCCATTGCTATAGCAGCCTGCTCTGCCCTAGCCGGCGTGGTATCTCGAAGAGATGCTGCTGTGAGGATTTTACCGTGAAGGTCAGTGACCACAGCCACGAAATTGGATGTGCCGGGATACTGTGCTGCGTCAACGAACGCCACAAGTTCAGGGGTGGCAGCGGCGGAACTGAGGAGCGACCTAGCCCTAGCGGCCCGGCGGCCGACATTGTAGAGAGGGTGAACATTTCTAGGAATTTGTGAGACCGTAATCTGCTCCCTCAATTTGTGTGGAAGCTGTATCTTTTTGTCTGCTACCATAGTTGGTTCGCAGCCCAGAAACTCCAGGATGCGTCTCCCAGCTTTGGAAGAGGACAGTCTTGCAGCTTGTGCTGTTTGTTGCGCTTCTGCAATCTCACTAAATGTATTATGCATACCAAGAGCCTTGAGCATTTCCTCATTTGTGTTGTTTGGAAGGCCCAAGACCCTCTTAATGCACTTTCGAATAATCGCATCCAGTTTCCCTTGTTCTTTCCTTTCCCACCTATGCGCTGCGGCAATGTAATTAATGTGACTCATAAGAAAGGCATGGAAAAGCCTCATGAGGTTGGCCTCACAAAGCCCTCCACGCCTGTTAGACACCCGAAGTATAAGCTTGACCATGCTCTCCGCCTTTGCCGCAATACGAGTCAGAGTATGAGAGTTACTTCCGTGCTCCTCCAGGAACATGCCTAATATCCGAATTTTATCGACACGGGGGATGGCCTGCCCTGACCATGTGTGAATTTCCATCCTGATCTCTTCCGGCGGAAATGGAATAGTGGTGAACTTGCGTTTCTCCGGCTGTGTGTACAGGAGGAGCTCCAACTTGGCGGTCGACAAGTGCAGCCCCGTGCTATCCAAAAACTCCTCCGTGCACCTGAGGGCCTGCTGGAGGGACTCCTCAACGTCTCCGTCCCTACCCCCAGTGCACCATATAGTAATATCGTCCGCATACAGCGCATGTCCGATGCGGTCGATACGAGAGAGTTCGAGCGAGAGTTTCCTCATCGCGATATTAAAAATTAGCGGCGAAATGACCGATCCTTGAGGGGTTCCCCTAGGTCCAAGGTGAAATTCCTTGGAGCAGAGGTCTCCGAGCCGAATGGTGGCAACGCGATCCCTGAGAAAAGAGCGGACGAACCCGTAAAAGCGGGCCCCCAATCCCAACTCAGAGATCGAATCCAGTATGTGAGGATGTGAGATATTATCGAAAGCTTTCTCCAGATCGAGTGCAAGAATCCCTCGGACATCTGTGGTGTCTATGTCGAGAATTTGATGTTTAATCATTTTCATAACGTCCTGCGTAGAGAGCGCGGGACGAAAGCCAATGAGATTGAAAGGGAAGAGCTCGTTTTGTTCAATGTGATGGGAGATTCGGTTAAGGATTGCATGTTCCGCGACCTTACCCACGCAAGACGTGAGCGAGATCGGTCGGAGCGTGCCGAGCCCGAGAGGTTTACCAGGCTTGGGAATGAGGACGACAGAGGCCGTTCGCCACTCCTTCGGCACCTGCCCCGACTCCCAAACCCGGTTGACCTCGTCAGTTAGGAGCTCAATGGATCTATCGTCCAGATTTTTAAGTAGCCTGTTAGTGATACCATCCGGACCGGGAGCCGATTTTCCATTGAGATCAAAAAGGACCGCCCTGATCTCTACCGTGTTGAAGGGGGAGTCCAGCTCCGCATCCTCCAGACCAGAGAAATCCGGGTAGTCTGCATCCGTGGTAGCCCCCAGGGGGAGGTACCTATCCGCCAGCTGTTGTAAGATTTGATCATTGGAGAGCCCAGCAGACCTCTCCTTGTGAATGAGCCGATAAACAGTGTGTTTCTGATTAGCTTTAGTTTGCTTATCTCCCAGGAGGTGCTTGAGAATGTTCCATTTCGCCCCTGACCGCATCTGCCCATCGACAGCGTTACAGACCTCATCCCATTGTTGTCTGGCCAGGGTTTGGCTGTACGATTCAATCTCCTGTTTGAGCAGAGCAATTTTCTTTCTGAGCCGCCTGTTGAGTCGCTGCGTACGCCATCTGTTAAGTAAGGAGTTTTTGGCTTCAAGGAGCCTCGCTAGGCGGCTGTCCATGCGTTCCGTTTTAAGATCCGTCTCCACCACCTTAGTGGCATCTTTAACATCTGCCTTAAGACGCTCAAGTAGCTGGCCAAGGTCATCGTACTCTTTTTCATCGCTTTGTCTGAGTTCCCGAAAGGCATCCCAATCAACAATTTTGAAAACCCGCGGCAGCGGTGCTTTAACATCGAGGGAGATAGACGCGATGAAATGGTCGCTCCCCAAGTTCTCATGCAAGTTCTGCCAGAAAGGGCACTCGACGTTCCTGACAAAAGCCAGGTCCGGCGTGGTGTCCCTTGCTACAGAATTGCCGAGACGTGTGGGAAAGTTGTGATCAGTAACTAGTAACATATTAAGATTGGTAGTATGCTGCAGAAGCGCCCGCCCCTTAGCCGTATTATTGATATAGCCCCATGTCTGATGTTGCGCATTGAAGTCGCCAGCAACTGTCAACGGAGCCTAGCCCGCGATTTTGGAGGCTTTGCAGAGAAACGCATTAAATGTCTCCCGAGTATCAGATGGTGAGCTATAAACGTTGAGAATGAATAGGTGCTCCTTAAGCCGAGAGTTTGGAATTAACTCAATAAGTATGTGTTCCACCTTTAGGTTTGGACGTACATCACGAACCTCAAAGGAGAACTCTTTGGATATGAGGGTGGCGACCCCGCGTTTTCCTTCCCCCCAGCAGGCCACGGAGCGATAACCCCGGAGGGCCACCTCTCCTTTAAGGGTCTCCTGGAGGAGTATTACGGCTGGCTTATTCTCCTGTGAGCTGACGAACTGCTGCAAGACTGCCTTCTTCCTGTGGAAGCTCGCGCGATTTCATTGCCAAATGACAAATGTTTTATTTAGCTTCGCCATGATTGCTACTTAGGTTTTGCTCCACCACCACCACCCTTGCAGAAAGGGACTGGATCACAGAGCTGACACCAGCGATGGCCTCCTTAATTTCATGGACCACCCCCATAATTTCCTGTTTAAAGTCACTGAACTCCTTCTCGATATCTACCGGAGGGTCAGCGGCTTTTCGCTTACCGCCTCTAGGTTGTGCCTCGGCCTGCTGCACTTTCACCGCCCCTTCCGGCGTGCGTTCGCGCTGCCTAAGCTCCTCAACTAATGCTTTAATCTCCTGAAGCTCACTCCTCAGAGTTGCATTCTCACGCTCTAGCTGCTGTATTCTAGCCGTAGCTTGCTCTGGCAACTGGCGCTGCACGATAGTGCGAGACTCACGTTTTGGGCCCACTCGTTCAGCCCAGGTAGGTTCCTGCTGAATCCGGGCACAGGAGGCAGACCTATCCCTCGAGCGAGAGCGGTGACCCGCACCCCGCCCAGGGTTATCAAGGCCACCCCCCTGGTTGAACCCAAGCCCGGGAGCTTGCTGTGGCACGAACTTTGCGCGCTGCTTGTTTGCTTTTCTCCGTCGTCGCCTTCTGCGCCGAACGATGTAGGGAACCTGGTACCTGCTTTGGCAGGCCCGATCCGCCGTCGGATGCGCTCCTCCACAGATGGAGCACTTCGGCTGGCACGTATGATTCTCAGGGGGCGATGAGACCCCACAGTCCGGGCAGGTGATGACTGTAGGAGTGGGACAAACGTCCGAGCGATGTCCCAGCTTTCCGCAGGTTCGACAGGCGTCGATTTGTCGTCGGTAGAGCGTGCACCGGATCAGGTTCGTCCCACACATGACGTAGTTTGGAACTTTCATACCGTCAAACAGGACGATCACCGTGGGCGTTTTCTTAATGCGCCGTACTCCAAGAACCTTCGGATTTCTTGCGTGCACGAAGAGCTCACCAAGCCGGTCATCAGAGAGCTCAGGGTCGATACCGCGAACAACTCCTCTGCACGTATCCCCGGGTGGCGTCACGTAAGTAGAGACTTCATGGAGCGTTTCTCCCACTCGAATTTGCTTCACTTTAGCGTAGGCTTCTGCGTTCCTAGCGTGTGGCGTGCTGATCACAAAAATGTTCTGCATTTCATTGGCACAAACAATATCTTCCTCAGCCTGCGGCGGGCCGAGACAAGCAGCCATCACCAAAGCTTGGGTAACCTTGATTCCACTGACCTTGCGCACATCCATGCCTCCCTTGGGACGTACGACAACCCGGTAGTGATCTTTAGGCAATCGCGGCAGGCGCGACGCGGCGAAGAGCTTGTTTATCGGCCCCTTCGGGTGCGCTGGACGGGCGGCACGATGACCGGCACTGGGGCCAGGGCTGTCGCCGGGCGTAAAATCCTGACGCTGCTTCTTCCGAGAGTGGGCAACAATCCATCCGGAGGCTTCATCCTCCTGCCTGGAGATTTCTTCGCCGAAGACCATCTCCTCGAGCGGCATCCTCGAAGCGTCTCGCTCGGCAGGCCGAGCTGAGCGCCAACGTGGCACAGGGTGAAACACCCAAATAAAAGTTCGAAAGCTTGACCTACCCGCAAAAGTCGGGTATCCACTCGATCCTTGAAAGAAACTGGATCAGATGAGTCGAAAAACCGAGGTCGATCGGCAAATTTGCGGTCAAAAACATTTAAAAAAGCAGGAGCCGATGCGAGCGCGTCCGGCTCGCGTCTAGCAAGCGGCGTTCCTCTCAGAACTTGTCACCTCTTCCATGGCACGTTGCCGAATGAGACTTCCTTACATTTGCACCCGGAGACGAAAGCCGACCGTCGAAACGTTTCCCGCGGAGCTCAAGAGCTTCCTCTTTTTATTTTGTGTGAAATAAACTAATTCCTTTTTGATAGATCTACCAATGGCTTTTACACGCTGTCTTCAATTTTTCTTCTTTATGAACAAGTTAAGTGATTTTTTTAAGTATAGTGATGGAAGGCCTCAGCTGAAACAAGGTAAGACCATGGCCCAGAACGGAAAGCTGTGACAGGATAACTTGTTTCGAGAGGAAGGTAAGTAGGTTGCCCCTCCTCACCCCCTCAATTATTTTTTTCGAGTTTGTACTTGTATGTATACACGCACGAACATTCAAGGAGAATATCAGAACCACATCCACAAGACCATTTCGGTTACGCCCTTTCAAGTGCGCCCTTTGCTGGTGCACTTCGAATAGGCCACTATGGAACGCACGTTTTGTCCCTTCGTAGCTGTCCGTTCACGCAAGTGGGCTGTGCCACTAGCATCAGCCGCCATTTTGTTTAAGCTTAGGCTGTCAATTACTCTGCACTGTGGAGTGTCTTACTCAATGCGACAGAAGGGAGAAGGCTGAAAGGAACAAATGACCGATAAGCATGGCGTTGTCTCAACAAATACCTGAAGAAAGTCGTGGTGGAAATTACCGAAAAAAATTCACTCAGTGTAATGAATAACTTCTCCCGAAATAATTCGGATGAGAAGTGAATATCGAAATTCCTGAAGTAGAAACATTGAAACGATACTAATCAGGGCAAGTATTTCATGATATGAATACAGTGAATACTTATGTCTTTATTTATTTATTTATCTACATAATTACAAATACTGCAGAGCACTTTCGGGCTGCAACAGGAGTGGGTAAATGAATTTCAATGGTAATTTCGCAAACTTAACACACTAAAAACAATACAGCACAAATGACAAAAAAAACCTCCAGGCCCGAGCGGAACGCGCAGCACAGACACTGCGAAAGCTGGAAGAGCAGCCTTTCGGAGCCTTTTTAAACAATTTGGGTGAAGGCTACGAGGCACATTTGTGGGGTAGCCACTACGCCATAATTTTGGTGCGGGCATTTGTTTGTTTGTAGCCTGGAATCCATGACACATACCCACTCTGGGGTCAAGAAAACAGAATATCCTGTATGCCATCCTTCGTCAATATTCGGTGCAGAGTCATCCCCTTCACGCTTGCAGGAAATTTTGTGAAATGTTTTGTTGCCGTGGTTGACGACGAGAAAGGATTATGTCTAACGCTATTATGATATAGTAGTACCATTCGACGACCCACTCAATACGAAATTCGCATGGTGTGGTTCCCGCCTGCTCTGTTGCTGTTCTAAACGCTTTATTTACGCACATTAATGGCAATTTCTTTCCTGGCATGAAGCCTGCCTAGGGTCAGTCTGCCACGGAGTTCCAAGCACCGGCGTAGCTCAGTGTAGAATGTCCGGTGGGCACGCAGCGGACTCGGGTTCGAATCCAATTGTGGTCTTACTCTTTTTCTTTAGTTTTTTTCTCGCTTTGCGCGATTGCAGACACCGTTAGCAGCAGAAAACTACGGTGCACGTAACCCGTGTTGTTATCCCATAACAGCTTTCACTGCAAAAAAAAAAAAATAGCGCACTTGAATAAGGAACATAAGTACAGAGCAGAATTTCAAAAGTCAGCAGAAAGGCTATTGACGGGATCAGTGAACGATTGTGCCGAGTCCGCATTAACCATTTCTTCTGGTAATCGCTCAGAGCGGTGAAATTACATGAGGAAATTATGAACATATATATGTACCTTGAGGTGGCTGAATAGTTTACCTATGTAATAATTAACACAATGACACTGCATGTGAGGGTCCATTATGCAACGTTCACTGTGCATAAGCTAGCGTGGCCGCTATTGTTTGCACCAAGCGGAAACACGCTCAGAAGTGTGCGAATGCGCTTAGCGTCAGGAAAGGAAAGCTATGCCACGCTGGAAAAAATTCTTGATAGCAGAGATGTTGACTTGAGCATAACGTTGAGTTGGCCTATAAATGTAATAAATGTGTGAAGAAGAAGATGTGCCTGCAGCGAGCAGCATCGCCAACGCCCGGCTCTCTCGGCTCGTGCTTCGGTTCGTTGCTGTGCCGATCGCTGGACGGTTCATCACGCTGTCTCGTCGCTGCCTTTAACGGCTAATAAACCTCTTCACATTTGGTGGAAGGTGCTGTTAATCCCCGTTGCTACACCCTGGAGCTGCGAAGCCGCACGCTACCACCTGTCATGACTACCAACGCCACTACATCGACGCCTTCGCTCCAGTTCAACTGCCCTGGCCATCCCAGGCTACGGGAGCCGAAGGTCTTCAGCGGTGCGGATGGGACCGACGTAGAAGACTGGCTCGAGCACTACGAACTGGTGAGCGCCAACAATAAGTGGGACGAAGCCGACAAGCTGGGCCACGTGATATTTTATCTCACTGGCGTCGCCGAATTGTGCTTTAATAACCACAAACACAACATCCCCACATGGAGCGTCTTTAAGACGTCATGTGCTGAAGTGTTCTGTCGGCCGGCTGTCCGCAAGCAGAGGGCAGAACAGCGCTTGCGCGTCCGCTCTCAGCAAACTGGCGAGACCTTTACCAGCTACATTGAGGACGTCGTCGACCTTTGCCGACGTGTGAATGACACCATGCCCGAATCTGACAAGGTCAAAAAACATCCTGAAGGGCATCGACGACGGCGCATTTCAAATGCTCTTGGCAAGGAATCCGAGCACAGTTTCCGAAGTCGTCAGCTTGTGTCAGAGCTACGACGAGTTGAACAAGCAACGCACTCTGACTCGGCAGCCTCAGCATGGTGGTCAGTCACTGTGCAGTTTTGACACCCTGCCCGACAATTCACCGCTGCTTCAGCAAGTTCGAGCCTTCGTCCGTGAGGAAGTCGCCCGCCAACTTTCCCTAGTGCCCTTCACTCACGAGACCACCACCCGTCTACCTGCCCCGCTTCGCACTGCTATTTCGGAAGAGGTTGCCCAAGCTGTTCCTGTTGCGCACCACGAGCCGCCTCTATCCAGCCTTGCCCACTGCCAGCGTGCCGCGCAGCTGGTAGGCCCTCCTGTCGCCTATCCGCCAGCCGTGCAGCCTGTGGCCGCGCCCCTAACGTATGCAGCGCAGCCTGTGGCTCCTCCTGTCGCCTGCTCGCAAGTGATACAGCCTGTAGCAGCGCCGTTCACATATGCAGACGCTGTGCGTAGGCTTCCGCAACCACCCTATACCTCGCGCTCACAGCCCGCACACCCGGCTGCTTATACTGCACCTTGGGCGGCACCACCAGTAGCCAATTCTTGGAGGACGCGTGATAACCGACCGATATGCTACGCCTGCTTTACTCCCGGACACGTTGCCCGCTACTGCCGCCGTCGACCTCAGACGTTCGGCGACTATGTCCGATCGTCGCAACCCGGCAGCCAACCCTTCGCGCAATACGGGCCGGTGTCGTCACCTCGCTATGCCCCTCCTAACGACCCCGATTTCGTGACGCCGCGCGCACCCTCTCCTCGTCGGCGATCGCCCTCCCCAATGCGTCGCCGGCCCAGACCTTCTGACCAGGAAAACTAAGCAACGCAGTTCAAGAGGCAAGAACTGCGCCGTTTTCGAACTGTCTAAGCCCTCGCTCCTCTCCTGCTAACGCGGTCGCAGTAACTGTTGAAGGTTATTGTACTTTCGCCCTTGTCGACACTGGCGCCGCTGTTTCTGTTATTGCCGCTAATCTCTGCCGTTTATTACGCAAAGTAACGACGCCACTTTCGGGACTGTCGCTTCACACCGCAAGCGCACAGCAAGTAACGCCTCTCGCAGCTTGCACTGCAAGAGTCTCCATCGAAGGCATTCTTTACATCGTGGAGTTTATTGTTCTTCCTGTCTGTTCGCATGACGTCATCCTCGGGTGGGACTTCCTATCCCGCCATAATGCCGTCATAGACTGCGCACGCGCCGAAGTTGAGTTTTCACCCTTGTGTGATGTCCCATTACTGGACGCTCCTCATCAGCCGCCGAAGTTGCTCGTTCATGAAGATACCGATATTCCGCCTGGAAATTTCGCCCTTGTTCCCGTTTCATGCAACGCCTACACTGACGCTACAGTTCTTTTTATGCCTTCCGATATCTTCAAATGTCGTCGAGCTTTGCCGCTGCCTTTCGCAACAGTTGATCTTGCCGCCGGAAGAAGCAACATGTTCGTAAGCAATCCGCTTTCCACACCTGTCACATTGCTTGCGGGGGAATGTCTCGGCCGCGTGCAGGATCTCGACCCTTCGTTTTTGTTTGATGTCCCGGACGACTACTGCGACCACCCCAAAGCACTGTCGGCACTCGGGGAGTCGTCCGATGATACATTTTCCAGCGCCATCGCCGACACTCTCACTCCCACCGAACATGCCGACCTGCTAAATCTTCTGCGTGAGTTCAGGAGTTCGTTCGATGTGTCGCAACCTCAACTGGGCCGCACATCACAAGTCAAACATCATGTTGACACCGGCCTACACCAGCCACTGCGTCAAAGACCATACCGTGTCTCCGCTGAAGAGCGCCGCGTCATCAACGATCAAGTTGAAGATATGCTTCGTAGAGACGTCATTCGACCATCCCACAGTCCCTGGGCATCTCCCGTCGTCCTGGTGCGTAAGAAAGACGGATCTATCCGATTTTGCGTGGACTATCGTCGTTTGAATAAGATAACCCGCAAGGACGTCTATCCTTTGCCGCGCATTGATGACGCCATTGACACCCTTCACGGAGCGGAATTTTTCTCGTCGCTAGATTTGCGGTCTGGCTACTGGCAGGTCCCAATGGCAGAAGCCGATCGCCAAAAAACGGCATTTATTACACCAGACGGACTATATGAATTTAACGTCATGCCCTTTGGGCTTTGTAACGCGCCTGCCACGTTTGAGCGTCTTATGGATAATACGCTACGTGGCCTCAAATGGAATATGTGCCTCTGTTACCTCGACGATGTCGTGGTTTTCTCCCACGACTTTCCTACGCACCTCCTTCGCCTCAGGCACGTTTTGAGTTGTCTGACCAACGCTGGTCTGCAGCTTAACCTGAAAAAATGCCGCTTCGCTGCACGCGAGCTCGTCATCCTAGGCCACATCGTGTCCAAGCACGGCGTATTACCAGACCCAGCAAAACTTCGAGCAGTCGCAGAATTTCCCAAGCCGACGACCATGAAAGAACTTCGCAGTTTTGTAGGCCTATGCTCTATTTCCGGCGCTTTGTTCGAAATTTTGCATCTATCATGTCACCGTTAACCTAGCTTCTTCGCGGTGACGTGAACCTCACCTCCTGGTCCCCTGCGTGTGACGTTGCCTTCACTACTCTGCGCCGTCTGCTCACTTCCCCACCTATTCTTCGCCACTTCGACCCGACGGCTCCTACCGAAGTGCACACCGACGCCAGCGGCGTCGGGCTAGGCGCGGTCCTCGCTCAACGAAAGCCCGGCTATTCAGAATACGTTGTAGCCTACGCTAGCCGCACTCTGACGAAAGCCGAAACTAATTACAGCGTGACAGAAAAAGAGTGTTTGGCTCTGGTGTGGGCGCTTGGAAAGTTCCGGCCGTACTTATACGGCCGCCCGTTCGATCTAGTAACTGATCACCACGCGCTCTGCTGGCTCTCCACGTTGAAAGACCCTTCTGGCCGCCTTGCGCGATGGGCACTCCGCATCCAGGAGTACGACATTCGCGTCGTATACCGCTGCGGACGCAAACACTCTGACGCTGATGCCCTGTCCCGCTCACCTTTACCACCAGATCAGACGTGCGGAAACACTTGCCTCCAGACCTTGTCATCGCTAAATCTCGACTCGATTGCCACCGAACAACGTCGTGACCCGTGGATCGCCTCTCTTATCGAATATTTATCTGGCACGCCCAACCTTCCAGTATCTCGATCCCTCCGACGTCAAGCTTTCCATTTCGCCATCCGCGATCAACTTCTTCATCGACGCAACTACGCTCCCGATGGCCGCCGGTGGTTGCTGGTTATTCCACGCACTTTACGATCGCAAGTATGCGCCTCCCTTCACGACGATCCACAATGTGGCCACGCCGGAGTGTTCAAAACATATGAACGCCTTCGCCATCGCTATTACTGGCGCGGCATGTACAATTTTGTACGTAAATTCGTGCAGTGCTGTCCTGACTGCCAGCGACGTAAATCAACCCTGCCACGTGCGACTGGCGCATTGCAGCCACTTCCATGCCCTGCCAAGCCATTTGATCGCGTCGGCGTTGACCTCTACGGTCCCCTTCCATTGACACCAGATGGTAATCGGTGGATTATAGTGGCGGTTGACCACCTGACACGCTACGCCGAAACAGCCGCTTTGCCGAGCGCTACAGCTCAGGATGTCGCCTCTTTCATTTTGCAACGCTTTATCCTTCGACATGGTGCACCTCGAGAGCTCCTTAGTGACAGAGGCCGCGCTTTCCTTTCCGAGGTCGTCGAAACTCTGCTTTCGGAATACCACGTCATTCATCGGAAAACGACAGCATACCACCCGCAGACTAACGGACTAACGGAACGGTTCAACCGCACGCTAGGTGATATGCTCTCAATGTACGTGGCATCTGATCATAGCAACTGGGACCGTGTTCTCCCATACGTCACGTTCGCATATAACACCGCAGTACAAACCACCACGGGATTCTCACCTTTTTTTCTTCTTTACGGACGTGAGCCTTCCCATACAATCGATACCCTACTTCCCTACCGTCCTGATGCTTCCGAGTGTCCACCTATCTCCGATGCTGCTAGACAAGCCGAAGAGTGCCGCCAGCTCGCCCGTACGTTCACGTCGGGCAACAAATGCCGGGCGATACACGCTTATGCTTCTCGGGTATGACATCAACACACTGCCCATGCTGCCTAACAAAACGCCGCCTTGGGAAATCACGGTACTCACCGACGGCAAGCCACTTCCGTTGAATATGGACCCTAATCAGCGAGCACGGCGCCTTAACTACGCCAAGAGACATGCTAGGGCCACGAGTTCACTCCCCATGACTGAACGCGTCGTATACACTGACGCTGCACTTCCTGCAGACGGTACCAGTAACACTTGTTATGCCACTGCGTGGTACGACCAGACAAACAGAAATCAGAGCCGACGTTATCATGCTTCAGCAGATGCGATGTATAGCACTCGAGCAGAGCTAGTGGGCATCTTAGATTATTTGGAGTGGGCCCTCGAAATGTCACCTCAAACTGACCCTGTTCACCATCGTGTGTACACTGATTCCCAGGCTGCCCATCGGGCATGCGCTAATGTTCTTTACACAGATCCTGTACTCCAGAAGATCCGACACCAGACGCGCCTGCTCCGCGAATGTGGTCATGACGTTACCATCCACTGGGTCCCCGGGCATTGCGGTATCCCCGGAAACGAGAAGGCTCACAGATTAGCGCGCGCTCATCTCCTCACCGCGCTAGCCAGAGCTTCCGATACTCCTTCCACTTTTCTGGCTACCCCACCCGAGCTAGCAGATCCGATAGCAGATAAGCACATTACCAAACAACGTCGCGCCGCCTACCTCACAGCAGTGGGTAATCCACTCTCGATACCATTGCTTCCTTCGAAGGTATTCACACGGAGAGAGTCTGTCCTGCTTCGGAGAATTCAGGCAGGAACACTCCTTACCCCTTTCTTGCTGAACCGTTTCCACAGGGGTGACACGCCACCACCCGTGACAGGTCTCTGCTCCACGTGCAACTGCCGGGCTGATCTCAACCACTTGTGCTGGGAGTGCCCTGTGTACAACCCGCCTAGGCTCCGTGCCCTGGCCACCATAAAACGGGGACCCTGGCCTTCTTCTCTCCGGACATGGGCCTGCCCGGAGCCTTCGCCCCCTGGTCGCGCCATCGAGTTCTGGCGAGCACTCATCATGTTCCTCCAGGACCCGGCCGCGCCACCGGTTGGCGACCGGCTCCGCGACAGCCACAAGATTCAAGCCATTCAAGCGGCCCCCACTTAGCTGCCTCCATGACGTCCGGTAATAAAACGGAGGCAGCTCTACCCCCCCCCCCCTGCTATAGTGCCCTGACTGTCCACCGCAGCGCCTTCGGCGCGAACAAAGTGGAATAAACATGGTTTCATTCATTCATTCATTCGTTCACGTCGGAAGAGCAACAACGCCAGAAAGAAACCCGTAGCACCTCTCTTCCGGATCCCAGCTACGTCCCAGGGTCTCTTGTGTGGCTTGCCATCCCATACCAAACACCGGGACTCTCCTCGAAACTTGTCCCCCGGTACGAGGGGCCTTACACCGTTTTGGAGAAAACCTCTCCGGTTAATTTCCTAATTGAACCAGTTTCCCGATCGGACGACATGCGCCGGCGTGCACGTGACGTCGTCCATGTTTCCCGACTGAAACCGTACCATGAGCCTTTGCCTGAAACTTCTTAAGTCGCCAGGATGGCTCCTTTTTCAGCGGGGGCGATTGTGAAGAAGAAGATGTGCCTGCAGCGAGCAGCATCGCCAACGCCCGGCTCTCTCGGCTCGTGCTTCGGTTCGTTGCTGTGCCGATCGCTGGACGGTTCATCACGCTGTCTCGTCGCTGCCTTTAACGGCTAATAAACCTCTTCACAAATGCATCGTTGACAAGCACGTGCCGAAAACAAAAGGGACGAAGAAGAGCAACAAACGGGCGAGGGCTTTATAAGAACTGTTTTTTAGAACGTTCGCTAAGAACCAGAGGAACTGCATTGGCTACGACGCTGTTTCTGCGCGAAGCCGAAAGTTGGGGAGCAAGCTAGCTTTCGTGTACCTGTGAATAATGCGCGAAGAACCCAATATCACAAGAGAAACAGTGAACGACACTCAACAGTGCACATTCTGCCACTTTTGATAGCTTGCCTTAAATATACAATAGAAGTTGTGATAACCATTCATCAAGCGATGCGACAGATGTTTTTTTTTGAAGCCTGCTGAAGCGCTTATTGAGGAGAAACAATTAGGCATCAATAAATTTGTCGAAATACATGTGAGGTGTGACTTTCAACACATCTGAATGCACGTAAAATATTACAGTTTTGAGCGGAATAATGGCGTAATATTTTTCACGACATTCAACTACAACACTGTCGTAAATGGTTTTCTTATTGTGCTTGTTTTATTAGGATGCATGATTGTCACGGACGACCATTTTCGGCGATCCCACGTCACGGCAATTAACAGGCGCCGTACTTGCCCACTGACCGTGGGAACGGCGGGCGCATGAAAGCGAGCCGAGAAGTGCAGAATGGGGTGCTCTTCTTGGAACGTCACCGCCGACGATTGATCCTTTTGTAACTGCGGCGGTGTCTGAAAGGTTGTGGAAGGCCGCAATATACCCCGAACAAGGATTAGGCTACGGGACGCACCGGCTGAGAGCCAAACAGTCTGACCGTTTCCCAGGGGAAAAGCGTGGGAAACCCTCTGGTGGCCAAGCCGTATGATAACAACCCAACAGGTTGTCACTCTCGCTAGTTGAGGGCCCTCTCCCAATTAAAAAGGGGTGGGGTTAAAATATTTTGGGGCGGAGTTTCCATCAAATAAACGCGCATGATTGGACCCATGTAGAGGTTTCTTGTCCCCAAGGAAGAGAGCGAGGAGACACGAGGGGGATTTAAGCGCAGGATTTTGCCCTGCTAGGCAGACTAGTCGCTGACCAACATGGTGTAGAAACAGATCAACAAGCATCTCTTCTAGAAGTTTTTAGTGTGGCTTTGTATCGGCTGGCTACCTAAACTTAGCCGTTTGTCTAGTTGTGACACAATATTAACGTCTGCAACGTAGACATCAGGACTTCGCCTCGAGTTAGCTCAACCTGCTCGAAGTCACCTGCAAGCACTAGCCTCCCGGAGCCACCAGCGTAGCAACACCGCCGACGTCGCAGTCGTGCCAGAATTAACTTTCTTCGACTTCTCGCATCCGATCGTCGGGGAAGCAACGCTGCCGGTCATCACACGTATGCCTTCACCTGTTTATATCTTCGAACTTTCTCCTCCGTAGTTCTATTGTTGTTAGTTTGTGTAGTTTGTAATAGTTGTCTCTCGTAAGCTGATTTATTGTTTTGTATATGTATTTTTAGTTGTATCAAGTGTTGATGTATTTTGTTAGTTGTATTGAAGTGTTGTACTAGATCCCGTGTGCTGCAATATCACTAGAGTAAAGTTTGTTTTGTTTTCTCACGTCTCTCATCTCTTCACTGTCTCTGCTTGCGTACGAAACGAACCAACCTGCTGTCGTTCCCGTCGCCGACTTCGCGCTGGCGACGCTAGAGTGGCAGCTTGTAACAATGATCCTTGCTCTGGTGGCTACCACTTTGGTTTTTGTGAGAATGTGAAGGCATCGCGAAAGTGATATTGTGCTGGCCATCAACAAAATTCAACCAAAGCATTCCCTTGCTTGCGGGAGATTAGTTTGTTTTGTTACCAACGTCTGGTCTTCAATCCACACCTAGGAAGTCGCATTTCTGCGAGGCGAAATGCTAGGTGCCCGTGTACTGCGTAATTATTAGCACACGTTAAGGAACACTAGATAACAGAAATTTCCGGAGTCCTGCAGTGCAGTGTGTCTCATAGCTTTGTCAAGGTTTTGGCACATAAAACACCAAATATTTTTATTATTGTGCGTTCGTTATACTTCGCTGTAACACCTATTTCAGTCTCGCTTTGTACATGAAGACGTTAGTATATTTGTGTAAATGTGTGGCAGTTCGTGAAAATGGTAGCGTAAAGGACAATAACATTATGCTCACATGTGCCAGTTATCTCCTTCCACCAATAAAAATAGAGTAGGTGTGTTCATGCATCCTTCATTTTTTTAAGAAGCATAACATGAGCTTCTTCACGACGATATGCAAAAGTAAACTTGATTTTTTTAGTATGCGGGCCCTGCTGGTGATCACTGGAGCTAGTTGGTCATAGCAGGTCCAGGCTTCTGAGAGGTTTTTGTCGTCACTTTCCACGAGAGTTTTACGCATAAGCTGTTGATAACTGCGGTGACACTTCTCGAACGTCCACGCCTATTTCTCATTTTGGGTGAAATACGCTCGTGTTAGTAATAGGGCTTTTCCCCTTAATAATCAAGCCGCGGTTTTCCCGCGAGTCTATATTCTAAACCCACCGTTTTGTTACATATGTATGGACAGTATTGAAAAATGAGTTGTTATTAGCTAGGTCTCTTTCACTACGACGTTATCAAACATTTCTGTAATGTTCTTGAAGACCATGCGTATACAGGATTACAGAAAAACGTAAACTATGTCGTAACATGATGGCTTTGAAAGGTTGATCGTAATACGCGCCTGTGTTCTTTTTTTTTGAATTGAAATGCCAACCCTATTGTACGAGTTCTCATTTAAAAGCTTAGCTTTGAATAGAGTTCACTGCACGCGTGAAGTGCAAGCATTGAATGACTCTCTACACAAACATTAAGGGAACATACTGCCCCATTCGCTTCGTTTTTCTTCATCTAACTTAACCAGTCCGTTACACGTGTGGCCATAGAGTTTCTTATATATACACGAGAGGGAAATCCGGCACTAGTGTCTATGGGAGCTGCAATGCATGGCGCTTCAGTGAGCACGGGGATTATGGTAGGATGTGTGGTACACGGATTTGCCCATATAGCCTGCGCACTTTACGATCCTTTAGGCTTAACGTGTGTTGGAGCTGCTTTGTCGCGAAACGACAATCGGCAAATGTTCAGCAGTTGCGCTTCACGACCTTTACCTTCTAGGCTTACCAATGCAAATCGGGTAACGAAGCTTAAAATTGTTCGCTTTTTCTTTCGAAAGAAAACCGAAAGACAGCAATATACGAAGCCACAAGATCGATCCACCACCCGCAAGTTTGACGACTATAGGCAAATCCGTGTACATACCCATCACTCCCAATGGCGCTGAACGATCGCAGCGCGAGGGTCCCCTAAAGTTAATCTTTAGCAAACTTTATACTTTTGGCCACTGCATTTTGTATGTTGATGCGGAATATCTCGCAAATTTCCTGGTTATCGGATTATGTTCCGGTACGATTTCGCGCTCAACGTGAACAGCCAAGTTTATTCTGGAAATAACGCGGCCAGCATAGTGGCTATTTAAGCTCCCGAGCTTTCGTGTTTCATTACAGTTTATGATTACGCTGATAGTAATTTGTCGTCTCAATCCACATGCCTCTCAAAGCTGTCGGAAACATACAGCCGTTCCTATCTCCTTTTCTGAAAGCGCCTTGGGCAAAACAACTGAAGCACTCACCGCAGGCGTATTCAGAAGGGGCAATTCGGCAGCATGAGCATTGTCATGATGCCAATAAGCATTCAGTACCTGGACAGGGAATCTTCAAGTCAGAAAAAGTTCATAAGTATACTGCTGTACAAAGATGTTAATGGTGAGACTGTGGCTTTGAAAACACTGGTGGAAGACTCAGTCAGCGCGGGAAAGGTATAAAAGGCCGAAGCAGCGCCTACGTCAGCTGGCATTGTGAAATAAGTTGGCTGTGAGTGTCGATTTTGTATCTATGACAATAAAACTACAACTACAACTCATTGCGTTGACACAGGGAATTAAAAATTGAGATGCTCGAAGCCAAACTAGGGGAGGTTTCTAGGTTTGTGGTGATAACAACTTGATCCGATTGAACACATCCAGGAATGTGAACAGCAAAGTAAATACTACGTAAGAAAGCATTAAGGATCTTTCCGAGCTTTTTATACATTCGCCAAAAACGACTTAGAAGAGAAATCCACCTTCCTTTTTTTTTTGGCTTCAGTCGATTTATTGGTCTTTCCCGCTCCCCTCGCATAGTTTTTTACACTTAACGTGGTTTCGCCCTGGGTTCTATGACTGGACCCATTCCGAAATATCAGCACGTCAGCTGGTTTTGCTCGGCCTCTATGATCAGTGGGTCAATCACAGAGGCAGCGCAAAGCGACGATGTCGTGTGGTGACGTCATCATAAAGTTGCAAATTCTGGTGATCTGTGATATCATGACCACGTCCTAAAGGGACGCCATCAAGCGATTATTTTTGCATCAGTCCTGCTGGCGCAGCCGCCACGAGACGCCAAAGCCTACGATGGTCAATTTCTGTTTTTAGGCGAAAACTATGAATGCCTCATCAAACGTGTAATTGGACCGTTGATGCGTCAGCGTTGTCGAGTGATTCCAAAATACATTACGTGATGACGAAACAATATAAGACGTCAAATGTCGCCATAATTGCGAGATTGTTATGAAGCCACGTTATATTTAAATGATCATGTCATCACATCACATCCTAGCTTCGTCAAAGGTGATCTGATCACGGAGGCAATGCAAAATAAGGTTCTCTTAAGGCGTTTGTTAGCCGGCAACCAGCGAGCGTACGCAATGGCGACAGTCACGGCCAAGCACGGACTCTCATCGCGAGCGGCGTCCTTGTTGGGTATCCCCACTAGGAGGTACTCAAGAGTTTGACCCATATCAGAGTTCGGACGCTTCGCTACAGTTCTCACATCCACCGAACCTGGAGGCTGCGCGAAACCTCATTTGGTGCATCAAACTTTTGAAGGGTGGTGTGGATGGTGGCCAGCATGGGCGTCGGCAGGGGGGCGCAAAAGAGGCACTATATCTCCCTCAATCCGCACCAGGGCGTGCCCACACCCAAGATACACGGGTGCTCTCCCCCTCCCTCAGCCGTGATAAAAGACGGATATGCACCGTTTCACCCATGCCTAGATCCGGCTGACACTCATGAACCGGCTGGGCAGGATCAGTCCATGGACTGAAAAGAAGATGACCTTCGTCTTCGAGTCGCCTAATCTAGGTGACCCTGTGAGTTCTGGATAAGATGCATAAGGTTCCCACCTTAATTGTTTGCGTAATTACTACACGGTACGCTTCAAGTGTAAAACCGCATCACCTCAATCACTCTCAATGAGAACAGAAGCATCTTAACAACGGTCACCAATATATGATGCAGCATAACAATAATTGAAGTCTTGAAGTAGCACCGAGCATTGAGACGACACATTCGGTGTCTTTGGCGTGTTAACTTATCATCAACTCCAACAGCAGAGCAGGTTTGTCCACCGCTTTTCTTCTTGTTAGGCATGTTCAGTGATAATTCTGGCTATTCTGGACGAACAACACGATCTAGTTTATGAGCATGAAAATCGTAATGCTCAGAAGAAGCCGTTTCTTAACAACAGCAGACCTTACGCCAGCCAAAATCACTCACGGCACGTGATGAAAACAGGGGAAAGCAAAAAGCGTTGCCAGCTACTTCCTCGCGGCGCTCCGCTCCACGAGGGGAAAGCGCGGCGCTTCGATTTCTGAAATAGTCCACTCTGTCCTTGTAGAGACTGTGTTGATGCGAAATTGGTCTCCTTTCTTCGTACAACCGCGGTATTATGCCTTTAGTATCTGTCGTGTGGAACGACAGTGACATACCCGCATTACCTCCTGGTATTTTTTTTCTCGTCGGCTGCGCCCAACTTTAAGCGGTCACCCCCCCCCCCCCCATTCACTTCACTTCATTAGCTTCTGCCGCCATCCGCGACTTGGACGCATATTCGAAAAAGCGCTTCTCTAATGCGCGCAGCTTTCGTATGCCAGCTTGGCCATCGTCACACCTCAACGTCCCCGTCGGCCCCTCACAGTCTACACACATGGAGCCTTTGCCGAAACAAAGTCAACGAAGGTCTCCAGTCAAGGGTAGCACAACACGTGTACGCCAACTCCGTAGAGAGTGAGAGAGAGAGAGAGGAGAACAAACTTTTGAAATCATTGGTTCGGGAAGCCGGCCGAATCAGGCGAGAGATCACGTGAGCGCGCTCATGCTGGCTCCTCCCTGAGCCCGGACACAACGGTTCATGCCGAACCGACTGAACCCGGCGTTCGCTTTGTTCTAGCGTGGAGGAAGACCCGAGTGACGCCGGCGTTTCATAGCGGTTCGAAACCACTACAGCGCAGTACCCGACTGGCTCCTCCACCCAGCAACTCACGCACGTAGTAAGTCCGCCAACATGGCAAATTAGACAGATTCTTCTTTGGTTTTAGTTTTTTAAACTGCTCGCGAAGAAAACGAACAAGCTGCACGCTGGAAGCTTTGCTCCGTAATTGTGGTGGAGGCCTATTTTGTTGGAACATGCAAGAGAGCGGCAGCAGCTTCGCGAATGCAGACTCTGAAGCAGGACGAAGCAGAAACATCTGGCAAAATAATCTCCACCAATACAGTACGCCCGAATCCATTGCAAGGGAAATTTCTCTCTATCTTTCGGAGGTAGCTTGGGAAGACGTGGTTAAACCGCTGACCTATTGGAAAGCGAATGAGAGCCGATTTCCCGCCTCGCAAGCGCTGTTTTCACTGTGAATGCGAAGTTAGCTGAGAGGTATAACGCGTGTTTTCTACGGCACAACAGCGAAGTGAAATCTGCTGTCATGCACCTCTTTCGAGTAGCTCATGCTTGCGAAGCGCAACACATATCGGTTTTTATTCAGAACCAACCGTTGCAGCAACCATCATTTACATTTTGGTTTTTCAAATTAAATGGTGAAGCGCACATTTACCGTAACAATTCGTTGCGAAATTTCGGCGAATAAAGCCAAAACGAAGCCGTTGTGTTGTGTTTTTTTCACCTTGCACTGCTTGCTACGGTTGTAGCAGCATTTGAAAATTACGAGGACACCGGGGCACTCTTTATAACCTGTTGATTGCCAATAAGCTACTGATCACTTGCCGGACATTTGTTGTTGTAGAAACATGTGTTTGAGCCGATAAAAATAAAGTAAACCTGCGTGACCTCTTCTAAGTTCACAAAGCTGCGAGCGACCGCGGCTGCTCAAGCCTGGCGTTTCCGAATCTCGAAGTGCGAGCTGGTTATCCCGCACTCCCAGTGCTATGGGGTGGAATAATTTTATTAAAATCGTTATATTTTAGGCAAGAGGCTTTTTAGGCCATGGGTCGTTCTCTCCTCTGTAGTAATAATAGTGGGTTAATATGTAGCCACATGTAGTTTATGAGTTGCTCAATAGATGGCTCTGTGTGTGTATGCCCTTAGGAATATTGTAACTAGATGGCGTTAGTGGTTTTCATGGCATATGCAAGGAGTGAATGATAAGGAGTTGGGCGAAGCGTCCTTCCGTCCGTCGGATGGATGGACTCATGGATGGACGGATGGACTTTTCGCCGCACTTATCTTAATTCACTCCGTGCATATGCTGTGATTTTTTTATTTGCACATTTTCTTCGCTCGGCTGCTACACCCTCAGATACTACTGTAATATCATGTTCAGATTAGGTATGGAGGCCTGGGTACATGTTTTTTTCCGAAGTCGAAGACCACAAGGCATTGTCTAAGTTCACCTTTAAATAGCCAGGGCCAAGGGTAAGCGTGATGTAAAAGCGTGAACGATCTGCCAATTCATAAAACAGGAATCGAGACATAACAGTGTACAAACAAATGCATTCTCACAGCGTACACTGAAAGGAGAAAGCAATTATTCTTGTGCCTTGGTTCACACTGCTACTGCTTCGCGAAAGTGGCGAATACTTTATGCACAGCCTGATCTTTATTTCATGAGCGGTTTAGTACCTGACACATGAAAATAACCTTTGCGACAAGGAAGACGTTGCATACCTTTGTTTTTCTCGTGCCATCCTGCTAAGAGCGCTTGACAAGTGCGAGTACTGACGAGCACTGCAGCCAAGTGTTATTTATTCAATGCAAAGGCAGAGGGTGCCCGAATGGTGCACTGTTACAACTAGTACCAGTAGATCTAGATGGCTTCGTTCACCGTTAACCAAACCTTAGTTCACCCCTTGTCGACCGCTCCAGGTGCATGGCAAAACTGCTTGGTTTTCTCGAACGCTATTTTTGTGCGCTATTTGTGTTTAAGCAATAGTAAAACATCAGATCGTAGATCACATACACAAAATAAGGACATACTGAGCCAGGTCTAAACTTTGCGCAAATTTGCTTTTTGTGAAAACTAGTAATGGAACAGTCTTTTGTCTGAGCAAGTGTGAAGTGACAATGAAGGTGTTTTTTTTTTCATGTTTGTAACCTCCTGCTGTAACGCCTCTTTGTAAAGCGGGATTATGTATGAATAAAGAATGAAGCATCGTCATTTGTTCAAGAACGCTGACCATGCATGAAATGTAGGTAGCGGGATAACTGTTCCTATCGGAATTAGTAGGGTGTTTTTAGCGCCACCGAACTACTATCACTCTACCTTCGTAACGTATTTTTCGTACTCTCCCAGTTCTTGAAGCGTCTTCTGACATTACCTTAATGGGGACTTCATTCTTATCCTGATAGCAATATCAGTATGACTTTGCTACGTTGGAAAATTAGAGGAAAGGAATTAAATTGCGTTGCAATTCCCAGAATAGAATGCGGAAAAGTTTTTCATTTCTAGGAATTCAAAATAATAGAATTGAGGCGAGTTGTGATTCTCTGGAACGGAATCGGAATAGAATGGAGGCACCCATTTCGCTACACTGCCAGTGTCGAGATAGCTTGCGGAATTCAGCCCTTCGAGCGACGAAGCGACACAGTGACGTCATTATGACATCATCTTGTCATTTGTGATCGCGTGATTTTATGCAATGACACATCATTATAGAAAATCATTTTTCTGGGCCGGAAAATCACCGTAAAGGAACATTTTACGTTTAGTGAAGCATCTAACGCTTTTGCAGTAAGAAAAAAAAAACGTTGGGCCATAGCGTCGAACGCGCAGCAGTAACAGTGAAACATGAAGTCATGGCCTTTCTAGAGCCTTTTACAGCGAAAGTTGTTATCAGATCGGAACACAGGTCACACGCGGTGTTGTAGTTGTCCACTGCCGCCGGTGTCCGTAACCAGTATCGATTGAAAAAAACTCAGTAAATGAAAACAATAACGACACAATCGGTTTCGAAACCGGGACCGCTACATGCCAGCTCAGTATTCTCTCACTCTGTCAAGCCAGTGTTTGGAGGACGTTTCAAAACTTACCTTAGGCAGGCTTGATGTCGGAAAAAAAATTCGTTAATATGAGGAACAAAGTGTTTCAGAAAATCAAAGGAACAGCCTGGGGTGACACAATGTGAATTGCGTAACGAATAGGTCGTCCAATGCTACATTCATTTAAAAAACTTGTTCTTGATCACCTATTAGCTGTGACGCATACAAACTTCTGGCATACTTGTTCATCGTCGTTACCCACTGCATGAAAAAAAAAAACGGGGGGACCATTAAGTTTCACTTTTAAGAGTTGAATGCGAGAGCGAAATCTGTCCCCTAGTGCGCCTCTTTACCGCTAAGTGCATACTTATTCAATATGTTTTAATGCATACGCACACGCACGCAACCCCGCCGCGGTGGTCTAGTGGCTAAGGTACTCGGCTGCTGACCCGCAGGTCGTGGGATCGAATGCCGGCTGCGGCGGGTGCAGTTTTGATGGAGGCGAAAAATGCTGAGGACCATGTGCTCAGATTTGGGTCCACGTTAAAGAACCACAGGTAGTCGAACTTTCCGGAGCCCTCCACTACGGCGTCTCTCATAATCATATGGTGGTTTTAGGAAGTTAAACACAACATATCAATCAATCAATCAAAACACACGCACGTGCACACACACACATACACACACACGTACACTGTAGATTGTACCAGCGCGCGCGCGCCAATGGCACATGCAGCTTTTTGATCTAAAGCAAGAGTCGCACGGCCTCCAAGATACATGCTGTGCGTTTGCCATCTCGGAGGCTATAAAGAGTGTGACAATGCCTCAAAGATGACAGCACATTATATAGCGCTTGTAATTCGTTTGATCAACACCCCTCGAAAGGCATTATATGTTTTTCGCTAGATGAACATAGCTGTCTATTTTTAGAGCTGTTTGAAAGTTCCTTTGTGTTTTTAGCGGCGATGGCTGCATTATCCCAGCCTTTTTCGACGTAGTTTGAGTCCTCCCAAATGCACCTACAAATCGCCGAATGGTCTCTTTTTTGTCGTGACACCTGTCGAACAAAATGCGTTAAGGGGGTCCTGAAACACTTTTTTGAGTGACCATGGAATGAACTTACTCGAAGATCTTATTGGCTAATGAATTCGACGAAGCAAAAATTTTGAGAATTCGTCCAGTGCGAGTGGAGTTATTAAGGTTTGTCGCATGATGCAATTGCATTCTCTCTTCTCTCGTCCCGATGAAAGTGCTGGAAGCTAAGCAGGGGGAGTGTCAGGGGCCAAGAAACTTCATCATCCGTACCTCGTGACCTTGAGCACTTTTTCTTCTTTTTTTCTTTGCAAGCGCGGCTTTTTCAGTGTGATTGTGCACGCACGCGTGGACAAGTAGCGACCTCTCGCAGCGATCTCTGTAACGAGCTTTCTCGCTCACGGACAATCTTTCGCTCACAACCAACAGGGCCGAAGTAGACGGCGGAATTTCGACACGAGCTCTTGAACACTATCGCGTTAAAATTGCACTGAATTCTTACCTAGTGTTTAGCGGATACCACGCTTCTCCAAAGACTGACGAAGGGTAGCACAGTGAATACTCGCCTACTACACAAAAATTATGATTATTTATGGCGTAAAGAGTACCGAGCCGTGTGTTTGTAACAGTTATTCAAAAAGTGTTTAGAAAAGGCTCCTAAATGCCTCTCTTCTAGCTTTCGCTGTGACTGTGCAGCGCGTTCCACTCAAGCCTGACGTTTTATAAAAACATTTTTGGGGCAACCAGTACAAGCAGAGTTACATGGTACCCACCACGCCATAGATTGTTATTATTGGATGTCCCATATGCCACTATACGCCATTCTTATTAGAAACGTGGTACACACTTTTAAACCTTACGCGCACTTTCTTAATGCTGTGGCTTCTTTACACGACATGAAGCTTGCACAGGGTCAATATGGTACAATATTGCAAGTACGGGCGTAAATAGAGGGAAAGAGAGAAATGGACGGAAAGGCACGGAAGTTAACTAGCCGCATGACTGGTTTGTTTCCCTTCACTGGGGAAGACATACAAAAAAGGAGGGGGGGGGAGAAGAAGAAAGGAAAGCCAGGTTCGAACCATGCACGTCACAACCTGGACTTTTTTGTGTGTTTTGTTTCTTATTTCGCGCGATAGCAATTACGAACACTGAGCACTCTGGGTGAGTGTAAAGGGCAAGTTCGAATTGGAGCAGTGGTCGAGTTTGAATGGGTGCTGCCATATTGATTCTTAACCACATGCAGCTACTAGTGGTTACTGATACAATAAATGTTTTTGGTGGAAGCGAAAATGCTGTACGTTCATTCTCAGATTTGGGTACACGTTAAAGAAGCCCATGTGGGCGAAATTTCCGGAGCCCTCTAATACAGCGTCTCTCATAATCATATGGCGGTTTTAGGACAGTAAACCACACATATAAATCAATAATACTATAAGTGAAGAAATACGACGTAAATATTGTTACGGAAGAGAAGAGACGCCATATCGACAAGGCAGTAGGTGAAATATATTTCAAACCAGCAGCAGCAGCGGCGTGCTTGGTAGACCAGACACCGAGCGGAGACCGCTCTTCGTCCTCTTCGTCAGAAACACACGCGCATCGCCCCACAAAATGTCAACAAGCATGTAGCATAGTCCCCGGCGGGAGAAGCGCCGTCTCGGCGCATCTACATGTCAACGTCAGCAGAACAGTGGTAAGGCTTCAAGCGTGCTACATATACGGTATCGGTAGTCCTGTGGGCAGTTGAAGGCGATGAGGCAGCAGGGTCAATTTAGTATGTCACAGGAGTAACCTCACGAGGGACTCGATATGGACCTGTGTAGCGGAAAAGAAGTTTTTTCGACAAGCCGACTTGATGGGTCGGGGACCACAGCAGCACCTATGAACCAGGTAAAAAGTGCACGTCGCCGTGCCGTTGATCGTACAAACGCCGCTGGTTCTCTTGAGAGGCCAGAAAGCGATTGCGGGTGATTTCGCGTGCGTGGGTAGCCCGAATGATAGCGTCAAGGGCATATTTGCTGGTCGGTGTCGCGGTAGACGGAATGACTTTATTTAGGGGTAATGTAGGTTCTCGGTCGAACTACAGAAAGAATGGGGAGTAAGCGGCTGTGTCATGGCGAGAACAATTGTAGGCAAATGTGACGTACGACAACGCGAGAACCCAGTCGATGTGGTTGGCAGGAACATACTTAGCGAGCATGTCTGTAAGAGTTCGATTTAGACACCCCTTGAGTCCATTGGTTTGCGGGTGGTATGACGTAGTCAGCTTGTGTCTCGTTTGACAGATATGGAAGATGTCAGCTATGACCTTCGACAAAAAGGTGCGGCCACGGTCTGTAAGCAGCTGCCGTGGGGCTCCCTGTTGCAAAATCACGTTCTTGAGGAGGAAGTCGGCAACATCTGTGGCGCAGCTTGATGGAAGAGCTCGTGTGATGGCATAGCGCGTGCCGTTGTCGGTAACCACGGCTATTCACTTGTTACCCGAGGAAGACAAGGGGAAATGGCCAAGTAGGTCCGAGCCAATGTGGAAGAATGGTTCTGACGGAAAGTCAAGCGGTTGAAGGCATCCGGCGGGAATTGTCGATGTTGTTTTGCGGCGATGAAATTTCTCACAAGCCGCAACGTATCTTCTGACTGAGCGTGCAAGCAAGCCCTGGCCGAAAGAAGCGTCGGCGTATTCGGTCGTAAGTGCGTGACACACCAAGCTGACCAGCAGTCGGAATGTCATGAAGTTCATGTAGAACTCCCGAGAGAAGGTGTTTCGGAATGACAAGCAGCAGGGCCGGTTCATCCGGCTCAAAACTTTGGCGGTATAATACACCATCGTGGAGCCTGGATGAGCGATGGGACTGATTGGAAGATGGTGATTCGAGGCGCTCGATGATAGCACGCAAGGACGCATCATGGCGCTGCTCGTCACCAATGCATGTCATTTGCGAAAGGGAAAAGATGCAAGGCTCGGTGTCGGTGTCAGGCATAGTGCTCGACTCAGCAACCGGGTAGCGGGACAGGTGGCTTGCGTCCTGATGTAGGCGCCCAGACTTGTACGTCACCGTGTAGGTATACACTTGCAGTCGCAGAGCCCAGCGCTCGAGCCCGCCAGTAGGATCCTTCAGTGAATAAAGCCAACATAGCGCATGGTGGTACGTTATTTCAGAGAAATTCGTGCCATATATATATGGGTGAAACTTCGTTACTGCCCAAACAAGAGCAAGACATTCACGCTCTGTTATTGAATAGTTGCGTTCGGCAGCTGTGAGTAAGCGTTTAGCGTAGGCGATAACTCGGTCGTGCACCCGCTGGCGTTGTGCTAGGATGGCTCCAAACCCGTGACCACTCGCATCGGTGCGGACTTTTGTCGGAGCGGACGGGTCAAAGTGGGCCAATATAGGTGGAGTCGTGATGAGGATGATGAGGTGAGAAAAAGCGGCAGCTATAGCGGAACCCCACGTAAAAGTCACGTCTTTCTTCAGAAGGTTGGTGAGTGGTCGAGTGATCTTTGCAAAATCTTTCACGAACCTTCTAAAGTAGGAACACAGTCCCACAAAGCTCCGGACGTCCTTGAAAGACTGGGGTACGGGAAAGCTCGTGACGGCACGAATTTCCTCCGGGTCGGGCTGCACACGTGTTGCGTCGACAAGGTGGCCCAACACCGTAATTTGCTGGCAGCTGAAGTGACATTTCGACAAGTTTAGTTGAAGGCCAGCAGTGCGGAAGATGTCGAGAAGCGCTGACAAACGCTGGACGTGTGTCTCAAATGTAGACGAATATACAAGGACGTCCTCCAGGTAGCACAGACATGTTGACCACTTGAACCCCTGTAATAGCGAGTCCATCATGTATACGCTCAAACGAGGCTGTGGCGTTGCATTGCCCAATTGGCATCACCTTGAATTGGTATAGGCCGTCGGGAGTTACAAACGCAGTCTTTTCTTGGTCTTTCTTGTCCACCGCAATTTTCCAATAGCCAGAACGTAGGTCGATTGAAGAAAAGTATCGCGCGCCATGAAGACAATCGAGGGCGTCATTGATTCGGGGCAAAAGATACACGTCCTTTTTCGTGATTCGATTAAGGTGGCAGTAATCAACGCAGAAGGTCCACGTGTCATCCTTCTTATTAACGAGCACAACAGAAGATTCCGAAGATACGGGGAGGGTTCAATACTTCCTTTGGCTGGCATCTTGTTGACTTCTTCTTGAATTACCTTACGCTCTTGGGCAGACACCCGGTATGGTGGGCGGTGAATGGGAGAAGAATCGCCAGTAATAATGCGGTGCATCACGAGGGAAGTCTGACCGAGTGGATCTGTCGATGTCAAATATGTCGCGGTAGGAAGCCAGAAGGCGGAATAGGGCGTCGGATTGCTCAGGTTTGAGTTTCGGGTCGATCATGGAGCGCAAGGCCACATCGAGGGATGTGGTATCCTGCGGGTGCCATGGAAGATCAGAGCATGCGTCTGGCGCAAAAGCGGTGACATGGGCGTCTCTTAAGGGTCGAAGCATGGTGACTGATATTCTGTGTGGTAGTACTTGCTGCGTGAAACTGAAATTGATAATGGGCAGACACGTTCGGTTAGATGCCATGGTTACGGCGGAGTGTGGCAGAGTGATGTCGCGCGCTAGGAGAACATCTTAAATAGGCGTGACGACATAATCACCGTCAACAATTGGTGAGCTAGTTGCCAATTCGATGAACTTGAGGGATTTTGGCGGTATCCGACTGAAGTCTGTGGTACAGAGGCTTTTCGGCAGCTCGGGGCGAGAATCTGGAAGAAGAGGAAGTTCTAAACAGAGAGTGGCGGCGAAACAGTCGATCAGGGCAGAATGCGTCGATAAGAAGTTCATCCCGAAGATTCATCCCGATAAGAAGTTCATCCCGGCATGAGGTCATGAAGGCAATATTAGAGCACGGTAAATAAAACACGAACATGGCGGCTGGCGAGGCTAATACTAGCGGTACACATTCCAATGACGGCGACAGTTCCACCATCGGCGACATGGACGGCTTGTGTTGCGGCGGGCTGAGTACTTTTTTGAGGTGGCGACCGAGACGAGCACTCATTAGAGACACCTTAGCACCAGTGTCAACAAAAGCCGTCGAAGAAAGACTATCCACATGCACGTCCAGCAAGTTCTTATTAGTAGGTAGCCTCTACGGAGGATTTGAATCAGTTGCACTTGATGCCGCAACATTACGAAGTATAACTATGTTGTTGATGTGTGTTCAGCAGCAGATGCTAGACAAGGGCAAATGTCACAGCCTTACCAATTGTTAGGCAATTATATGTGGAATAATGTTTTTCTGCGCAACCGTGTGTTAAAGCAATGGGTCGATTACACCCCGTAGCTTAGACAATGTTGAGCCGTAGTGGTGAGGCAGAGCATCAAAAAACTAGGTGGTGTGCAAAACTGTGTACAAAACATCCTAAAGGGTTAACAAACTCGTAGTGTATTAATCTTCCAGCTGTCTCAGAATATACCGCTGAGAATGTATAAAGGAACGCATCGCTCCCCACTAAGTTACCAAAGGTGGCGACAGTTAGCCTGGCGCGAACCACCTGACACAATCATCGCGCGAAACTGAGGTGGAATGTTACCAGACTGCGCAATGCAATGCCGCGAAAGCAAAACCGCGGCAAATCGTAATGTATACCTTCAGCTTTACATCCATTCATTCTATAGTGCTTATACCACAGGTACCGAGGAAGGAAACAATGCGCGCTCTTTCGGACCGTGTGTCTTTAACATTATCTATTCATTGAATGTAACAAGCTTATCTTTATGCTGCTACCATAAGCCTGGGCAGTGTAACATAGCGCCACAAGATGGCGGTATTGCGCTCGTACGATTAGTAAAATAAATTTGCTGCTGGCCACATACGTCAGTCAGCAATTGAGCCGAGCCTCGTCTGTGTGCTGCCTCGAGAGAAAATAAAAGCCGGTGGCGAGGTTGATATAAAATCTTCAGGGTGGTCGTGGCAGCAACACCCGCGCTTGAATTCAACGAGAATGTCGTTCGTGTGCAGACTAGAAGCGTTCGACGCAAGCCCAAGGGAGTAGCCGGAATATCACGAGCGTGTTTTGCTTTTCTTCGCTGCGAACAATGTGGCAGACGATAAAAAAAGGCGGTATTCCTGACAAGCTGAGGAGCAGCAACGCACTTTGTTGCTACGCGACCTGCTGTTGCCTTCAAAATCGAGTGATGTGGTAAATGCAGCTATCTTCACGCTCCTCGGTGCCACTTCAAGCCCAAAATTTCCAAAGTGGTCGCAATTTTTTTTGTTTTCCTACAAAAAGACATGAAGGCGAGGCCGTTGTGATACTACGTAGCTGCACTTATCAAGGTAGTAGGCGATTGAAACTTTGGCGCAGTGCGTGAGCGAATGATGCGGCACCAGATTGTCTGTGGAATAAACGAACCCGGAACGCAGACTCGCTTTTCGGAAAGTTTGACCACCTCAGGCAAAAAGTTTCTCCATGTGGAACCACTTGAAGTGGATTATTGAACCTGGCTTTGAAGTGGAACCACTTACCAAGTGCTTCCACTTGAAATCCAGCTTCATTAATCCACTTGCAAGTAGAACTAATTGCCAAGTGCTTACAATCTAGGTTAAATTTTCCACTTCAAGTGCTTCCACTTGACAAGTGGTTTCACTTCACTAGTGACGCCTGCTGTTATGCCTGCGAGTCCGCAGCGAACGTCCATGCCTCGGAAAAAGGAACTCTGTGCCACAGCCAGCACGCGAGCCCGCCTGACGCGATGAACAACTCGACGGCATCATCACGCGACGGCGCCTTTCTGCCGCGCACGTGCAATGAGTCACGTCAGCCAGCGAGCCGGCGCCTTCCTGTCTGGCGAGTCGGACGCAATGCGTGGCGACGTCACTCGTCCTTAGGTGCAGCCACGTGCAACGCAGCGGCTCCAGATTCGATGAGAAAGAATGACGCGGCCCAGCGGTGACCCCATTGGAGGAGTCTGACCTCACGACCAGTGGCGCTTCTGGTTGGACATTTGGTTACTCAAAGGATCCACCTGGTGCATATAAAAGAATTTGTAATTGTAATGCCAAATTTGTAATGCCTCTGTATATATGCTGTACATAAACTTTGTTTAACTCACCGTTGTCTCGTCCGCTCGTCTATCAACTCTGCGCAGAAGCAGTCGCGAGCTGAAAAACCTACGCTACCAAACGGCTGGTGACCTTCCCGGCGGAGTTCGAAGCGGTGGCGCCTTCGAGACTGTGTTGGCGTCGCCGTCTTTCGTAAACAGTGGTTGCAGCGGGGAGATTCGTGGCGCCCTTCGTAACGTCGTCGGAGGCGCGCTTCGTAACAGTGGTTGGCAGCTGCGGGATCGGCCGGCGTCAGCGACATAGATGCAGTGAGTGCCTGATATTTTCCCCTCAGTTCACCAGACTACTCTAGCTCAGGTTATAGTAGTTTAGAGAAGGGCTGTGTGTAGCATTAAAGTGAGCTTTGACCGTTTCAAGCAAAGTCGAAGTGCTTTGAAACCAAAGTTAACGCGGAGTGGGTAAACACGGGAGTGTTAAAAATTGCTTGCGCGTCTTGCTAGTAGGCCAATAGTGGGTACGGCAAGTAGATTCTTAACAGGGGCAAACAGCAAGAGGCTAGTGTGAACGATGGAGAACCTTAAAGTGAAGGAACTCATCGAAATTTGTGAGGAACTCGGCATTATTTCGGCCCGTGCGAAACGAAAGCACGCGATCCTTGAGATCATGAAAAATGAAGGAGTGTCGGCTGAGGAAGCCGATGAGGCCTGGGTGCATATCAAAGCACGCCACGTGAGGCCGAAAGGCGAGAAGCTCGCGAACGTGAAGAAGCGGAAGGCGAGAAGTTCGCTAACGTGAAGAAGCTGAAAGGCGAGAAGTTCGCGAACGTGAAGAAGCTGAAAGGTGCGAACGTCGCGAGCCTGAGGAGGCCGAGAGACCGGAGTGCCTCGAGTTGAAACGAATAGAGTTGGCAATCCTACAGTGTTCGCAGGCGCCTAGCGTAGCTTCTCCAACGATTCAGGTCAGCGGTTATAGAATTCGCGACCAACTGCCACCGTTCGTAGTAGGCGAGTACATGGCGAAGTATCTCGTCAAGTTTGAACACGTCTGGGAGGGAAATGCTTTGGAGCGGTCTCTTTGGGCGCAGTACCTGTTAGCTCTTTTTGCCGGCGAAGTGTCCGACGCGATAACTTGCTTGTCGAGGGAAGCGTTTGAGAGCTATGACGAGGTTAAGGAAGTGCTCTTAAGACGTTATAAGTTGTCACCCGAGGTTTTCAGGCAAAGGTTCCGGTATGCTAAAAATGGGAATGAGTCACACGTTGACTTCGCGTTTCGTCACCCCGCCACGGTGGTCTAGTGGCTAAGGTACTCGGCTGCTGACCCACAGGTCGCGGGATCAAATCCCGGCTGTGGCGGCTGCATTTCCGATGGAGGCGAAAATGTTGTAGGCCCGTGTACTCAGATTTGAGCGCACGTCAAAGAACCCCAGGTGGTCGAAATTTCCGGAGCCCTCCACTACGGCGTCTCTCATAATCATATGGTTGTTTTGGGACGTTAAACACCACAAATCAATCAATCAATTGACTTCGCGTTTCGTCTTAAAGCTGATTTCATTGAATGGCTCAAGGGCGGTGGTGTTTATGACGATCGCGATAAAGTGGTAGAAAGCATTGCATTGGAGCAATTCTGCCGCTGCATCGAGGAGGATGTCAAGCTTTGGCTGCGGGACAAACTTGGTGAAGCACAGCTAAACAAGGCAGCAGAGTTAGCTGAGGAGTATTATACCCGCCAAAAGTTGCATAGCAGGGCAGTGCGCGTTGAAAAGGATGAAAGGAAAAGGACTTTTCAAAGAAACCTGATCAATGGAAGCCGCGAATCTGCTACAACTACAGAAAGGAAGGGCACATCGCGATAAACTGTAAGCAAAAGTTTGCAACTATTCGAGAATCGGAAAACAAACAGAATCCGCCAGTCTGCTACAACTGCAGAAAGGAAGGGCACATCGCGAGAAACTGTCAGCAAAAGTTGGCAACTATCCTAGAATCGGAAAACAAACGGAAGCCGCTAATCTGCTACAACTGTAAAAAGGAAGGGCACATCGCGATAAACTGTAAGCAAAAGTTTGCTTTCGCAACAATCCGAGAATCAGAAAAGAACATGCAGTTGTTAGAGCAGTTGTTAGATCCAAGAAATTGGTGTCAGTGGGAAAACGTGTCGAGCACTTCGTGACTCTGCGGCAACTAAGGATGTTGTCCATCCTTCATCGGTGTCTCCGGATGACTTTACAGGAGAACGCGCGTGGATCAGGCAAGTAGCCGAGGAGCAGAGTGCTTGCTTACCAATCGCTACGGTTGTCATTAAAGGCCTGTTCGGTAAGCTTCGCACCGAAGCGGCTGTGCCTGCCGCGCTTCCCGATCGTTTTCCTTACCTTTTCTCTAACAAATCAGAGCAGCTTCTCAAAGAGCAGGGTAAATGGTTCTTCCCCAACTTAGCGTACATGGCCCTCACGCGATCGCAAGCGCGGAAGCTTTCGCAGGAGTTTGATCTTGTTCAATGCTGCGAACCTTCAAGTGACCTTGGCGGCGAGTCGACGGAACCTCAGAGAGGCAATTCTCCGTGTGAGTCATGTGAGCAGTCACTCGAGCGGACCGTCGCCGAAGCGACCGGCGCGGTATCCGTAGCAGGGGGAGACGACATGGCGCCATTGAGTCAGAACGAAAGGGGTGCAACGCTCTCGCCTGTAGCGGAAAGTTGGAGTAAGCTGTCGAGGGTTGATCGAGAAACGCTCATTCGAGAGCAGCGTGAGGACCTCTCGATAAAACCGCTAATGAAAAGCGTAAACTTGGGAAAAAAGAAAAAGAATGTTTCTTTTTTTGAGATGCAGGGCTTTTGTATCGGAGCTACACAAATGCGCAAGGTCGCAAGTATGAGCAGCTCTTGGTGCCACAAAAGTATCGTCGCCAACTATTGAAACTGGCGCATGAAAACGCATGGGCAGGGCATCTCGCCATAAAAAAGACCAAAGCTAGAGTTTTCTTTGAGTTTTATTGGCCAAACTCTGAAAGGATATCGAAGGCTTTGTACGCTCATGCGACACTTGCCAGAGAGCGGGGAAATCCACGGACAATTGTGTAAGGCACCCATGAAGCTTGTGCCAATTATCACAGAATCTTTTCCGCGCCTAGTAATTGACATCGTCGGGCCATTGCCAGAGTCAAGGCAAGGTTGTCGGTATATCCTGACGGCTCTCTGTGTAGCCACAAAATTTCCGGAAGCGATACCACTTAAGTAGCTCAATTCCCATGATGTCGTGAATGCACTGCTATCTATATTTGCCCGCGTCGTATTTCCTTCTGGAATCCAATGCGACAAGGGTAGTGTCTTCACCAGCTGCTTTACCTCTACCTTTATGGATAAATGCGGAATAAAAGTAGTGCACAGCTCGATCCATCACCCGCAATCTAATCCGGTAGAGCGTATACATTCCGTTCTGAAACGGATACTAAGAGCTCTTTGCTACGAGCCCAAATGTGACTGGGAAGCGTGTATTCCTCCCGCTATGTTCGCTTTGAGATCAGTTCCTCATGAGAGCACTGGTTTTAGCCCTGCAGAGCTTGTCTATGGCAGGAGTTTGAGAACACCATTGCGAATGCTGCGCGAGTCCTGGGAGGGTTTCGATGAGGACCCTAATGTAGTTGCGTATGTTCTTGACTTCCTTCAGAGGCTTAGAAAACCGAAAGATCTAGTGGAAAGCCACATGAAGGTTGCACAAGTGTTGTCGAAGGACTACTACGACAAATCGGCGAAGAAGCGTGCTTTTGAAATGGGTAGTCAGGTAATGCTGCTGCTGCCGTCCAAAAAGAACAAAACTGAGGTTCATTGGGAAGGGCCCGCCAAAGTAATATCGAAGCTTTCTGATACCAATTATGAAGTGAAATTAGGAAGGCGGCTGAACAAAATTTACTACAGTAACTTTATGAAACCATACGTTCAACGTCAAGCGGTCGTAAATCTGCTGTTGAATGCTTCAGAGGAAGAGGAAGCAGAAATTTTGAGTTCTAGTGATGTAATCGAAAGGGGATCGG
Source organism: Rhipicephalus microplus (assembly GCF_043290135.1). Taxonomy (NCBI): domain Eukaryota; kingdom Metazoa; phylum Arthropoda; class Arachnida; order Ixodida; family Ixodidae; genus Rhipicephalus; species Rhipicephalus microplus. The sequence continues at coordinate 7,747,805 of NW_027464597.1, read as the reverse complement.
AGGTAATCTTGGAGCAGTTGAACCTAGAGCCTAGGTTAAGTGAAGTCCAAAAGGAGGATCTGAGAAGGATTGTTTTCAAGTTTGAAGACGTGTTTTCGAACCGTCCCGAAAACACGACGGTGATCAAACACGATATCGAGCTAACTTGTGAGGAGCCAATCCGGAACAAGCCGTATCGTTGTTTCTCTGTGCAACGTCGCAAGTATGAGCAGCTGTTGGTACCACATAGGTATCGTTGCCTAAAAGTGGCCGGTTACTGAGCTGGAGCATGATACTCCAGCATCAAAACTTTGATGTTCGCTACAAAAAAGGAAAGCTAAACGCTAATGCAGACGCATTGAGCCGTGCGTTTAGTTAGTACCTTCTCCACCTTTCGGTTTCTCGCTGGTGATTCGGGGCAAAACTTTGTCCTCACCACGGCCTTAGCTATCCACCTTTCGGTTTCTCGCTGGTGATTCGGGGCAAAATTTTGTCCTCATCACGGCCTTAGCTGAGCGCTTTCGTCCAGAATGAGCTCAAGGAGCCAACTTTATGTTCTATTCTATTTCGTTAAGTTATTTTGCGTGTTAAAATTTGAGTTGTCATTTTAAGAGTCTTGTGTCCCACATGTGCCTCTTGATGTAGCGGGAACGTAATTCCGATAGACACGTAGCTAGGTATATGTTGTACTATACTTTGTCTGGTGTTCTGTCGGGTGACCGAGGGCACTTGCTTGTGTCGTGTGTTGTCTGTTGTCGAACCGTCCTTGACAAGATGCAGAACCATCGACCAGTGCTGATACCAAAGATGGTCAGAAGAGACGAGCGAAGCTGGCCGACAAGTTGTGGCGACAAGCGGGTGGAGCTGGGATCCGTCCTCAAGAATGGGATGTGTTCTTGGAACGGAGTCTGGAGCTGCATTCTCCCTGTGGCCTGGAGGTGAACCTGAAGGGATCTGGCGAACGAGCGCGCCTGACATCCGAGCCACGTGGAAGCAGCTCGTCTTTCCGGCGCATTGTCTGGCGGCGGGGGTGCTGTTATGCCTGCGAGTCCGCAGCGAATGTCCATGCCTCGGAAAAAGGAAATCTGTGTCAAGGCCAGCACGCGAGCCCGCCTGACGCGATGAACAACTCAACGGCGTCATCACGCGACGGCGCCTTTCTGCCGCGCACGTGCAGTGAGTCACGTCAGCCAGCGAGCCGGCGCCTTCCTGTCTGGCGAGTCGGACGCAATGCGTGGCGACGTCACTCGTCCTTGGGTGCAGCCACGTGCAACGCAGCGGCTCCAGATTCGATGAGAAAGAATGACGCGGCCCAGCGGCGACCCCATTGGAGGAGTCTGACCTCACGACCAGCGGCGCTTCTGGTTGGACATTTGGCTACTCAAAGAATCCACCCGGTGCATATAAAAGAAGCCCTGCGGCGCTTCGCGAGCAGTTGAGCTATGTGTTAGCAGGAGACCTATGTGTTAGAGAAGAGAGCTGGGCTCTTCGAGTCTCTAAGTTGTCGGCCTCAGTGCCGAATTTGTAATGCCTCTGTATATATGCTGTACATAAACCTTGTTTAACTCACTGTCGTCTCGTCCGCTCGTCTATCACCTCTGCGCAGAAGCAGTCGTGAGCTGAAAAACCTACGCTACCAAACAGCTGGTGACCTTTCCGGCGGAGTTCGAAGCAGTGGCGCCTTCGGGACCGTGTTGGCGTCGCCGTCTTTCGTAAACAGTGGTTACAGCGGTGAGAATCGTGGTGCCCTTCGTAACGTCGTCGGAGGTGCGCTTCGTAACACTGCCTAATGTATCTTCTTGTCAAGTGGTCTGAGTAACCACTGGTGCACTTCAACGAATATTAGAAACAAAATCTTACTTTTGCAATAACTTATTGATAAGTGAATGGCACTTAAAAAGGAAAATTAATGTGAAGTCAAAATAAACATTTTTTGTAGCATTCCATCTTCTTTTCTCTTCGTCGTCCTGATATGTTGAATTTTTTAGACAAAATATTGGACAAATTGTCCAGCGTTTCCTTAACTGGGACTCCGCCCCTTGACCATCAAATGTGTCAGCCTGTCTGCAAAGAAGGCAGAAATTAAAACAGCCATGAGATACATAATTATGTACAACACAAATCAACCCCAATCCTACCAATAATCAAACCAACATTATGTGGACTCAGCTGCTTCCGCACGACTGCTTGTGGGTACTTGTACTCCTTAAGGGCCAATTTGCCTCTACAACATTGCTCCGCCAATCCTTTGTGACCCCCTATAGCTTGGGCCCTGACCTTCACAACAAGTGAAGGCTTTTTATGGCCCAGGATCTTTTTCACCTGCTTGCTGCCAATCATAAGGCCGTGTTTAACATGATACTGTAAATAAAAAACAGCCTTTAAAAAGAAAAAAAAGAGAAGGCAGCCATGCACTTACCTTGGCATAACCAATGTCAGTAAGAGGAATGTGGGCTTCTGAGTCTGCAGATGATGAGAAATAAAGAGTGAAGTTGGTGTTTACACCAAAATAATAGCAACATAAAGCATTTGGGCGTCTACCTTCGGGGAGTGCGTCTCCAGCAGGCTTGGATGTCCTGCCCATTTGTGCTGGTGGTGGCGTTGGTGTGGGCTATGAAATAATAGGGGAAGGTGTTTACATCAAAATATAAGCAACACAATTACATTCGAAACGTTTGGGCTTGTGATGAGTGTTGTGCAAGAGTGCGGTGTTGTCGGTGTGGTGTTCTCGGTGCGGTGCTGTTGTGGTGGCGCGAGCGATGCAAAATCGTTGTGCAACGCAACGGTGGCTCCACACAACGGACACGTGCACAACGAAAAGAAGGACGACGTTGGCGGGGCATGGCACGTGGTGAGTTGACGAGGGAAATCGGACAAGAGAAAAACCAGTGGTAGCTGACACGAAGACGAAGAAGAGGAAGAGGACGGCGGGCTGGAACGCGGGGCGGGAGATCCGAGGAAGTGATCGAACAACACGGTGCTGGTGCCAGGGTCCATATTGTCCACCTTCGGGGACGAGTACGAAGGGCCCAACAGCAAGGGTGTCCTCTACAAGTCGTTCACGAGTCCTGCTGCCGCCTGCTTCACCCGTCTAGCCCAGAAGCCTGCTGCCTTCCTGCGTGTGACGTACATGGACAAGGGAATCTCCGGCCGCCGGGCCAAGACATTGACTCAGCGGCGTCGCCGCGTGCCTGCCTCCTCGTCCGCCCTACGAGTGCCCGTACCACTGTTTCACCGTGTGCGCAACGACTACACCACCCCAGTTGCTGCAAGCATCGCAACAACTGGTGAATATTTCTTTTCCCTTTGAAACGTTCAACGGGATTTTCTTTAGTCTCGTGATTCGGGTCAAACTAGCTTTGTCGTGAACTTGGCCTAATCATCTCTTATAGTTGCTTGTATATTTTCCATCTTTTTTTTTTCCCGTGTGCTATCAAGTTGGACTTCTTGGTATTGTTTGAAAATGGCTCCAATTCTTCCCGGTCTGAGGCTTCGTCTCAAGCGAGAACATTGAGTACACAAAAGCCTGCTTAACAGGGCCCGACCGGGGGCGAATGTGTCTGCAACAGGCTTGGATGCCGTGTCCATGTGTGGTTGTGGTGGCGTTGGTGTGGGGCCTGAGAAAGAGAAAGCTAAGTTGATGTTTACATCAACATCAAAATAATAGCAACACATTGGCAATCAAAGAGTTTGGGCACCTGTGTGGAGTGCGTCTGCAGCAGGCATGCATGCCCTGTGTAGGTTTTCCATGAATGTATTGTCCATGTGTGCTGGTGGTGGTGGTGTGGGGGCTGTGTGTGGTGGTTTTACTTCATAATCCAAACCATTAAAGTCTTTGCCATCCTCCCACAGTTCTGCACCCTCAGGAGAGAAATGTACAAACAATTTACAGGGGCTGTTATAAAAATACAACTATAATTTGCAATATCTAGCCAAAAGCTGAAGGGTTCTACTTTTGACCCGCAAAAAAGTTGAGCAAAACTATAGTTCAAGCAGTGCTGCCGACTTTACACATAGGGGACTGTTGTGCTTGATTAGGAAGCGGGGCACTTTTTCGTACCTTTTGAAGCTGATGGGCACTTCTTTCCTGTGGCATTTCGGCAAATGCAGGTTTAGAAAAGAACATTTATCAAACATATGCCAGTAACTCTATAGACAAATGTAAAGAGCACATGAAGTAAGATGTTGTGCTATTGGCGTGAAATAAAGCATGACCAGCCGCAAACATTCCAAATGGTTTAGTGTACGACGTCCAGAGCATTGACAGTTTTTTAGAAATTCTACCAAAAGAGCATTTGACAACGAAGATATTGCAATATAAGAAATGGCAGCATAATTACTTATTGAAAGGGTCAAGTCTATTTGATCAATTCTATCATTGATTGTAGTAACTGTTAGTCGTAGTTCATTGCGCTCTTTAAGCACACTCTAATAAGGCTCCTGCCAAGCCTCTTGCGTCATTTTGCTTGTGTTTGATTTCTCAGTTTGTGGTGTCTTCTCTGAAATTCACACGTTTTTTAGAGAATGTCTGTCCACAAGAAAAGAGAGCTGGGAGTTGAAAAGGGCCGCCCAAAACCGAGAAGTGCACAGTTCTACTTGAGAAGCTCTGGCGGCTTTATTATTTTTTTTTCTGAGGAACTTGAGGCCTGCTGGTCAGAATTTCCTCATAGGCCGCACTTTTTTAATGCCGGCTCATGGTGCATTATTTTTTGTGCCTGCAAAGAGAAATAAAAACAATAAGCAATTTTGGATAGAAACGTGGCAAACTTTCAGCGCAATTATACGGTAGTATCTGTTTTGCAGTCTTCTGGTTGTTTACTGTTGACAGCTGCAGGTCAATAAACTCTACCGTTTGGTCAATATCTGACAGGTGTATCCGAGGCCGTGCAAGGCGCTTGCTGCCACTTTAATCTTGTATCTCTTGTTCCAAGTCTGTTAGGCACAAGCATAAAGTCGAAATTCACAAATATTGGTCTGGAAAAGCTGGTACATATGTACACGCTGCGTGTGTGTTTAGCAGTTTTGTGTCAGTGAGAAATGCAACACAATTTAAGGTAAGCTGTAAAAACGCAAACTTGCAATTGACCCATCGCCGTACCTGACATTGTTATCAACTAGACCCACAAAGCATCATCACGCCAAATCCTTCACACCTAATTTCTGCAAGATAGACGCTTATAAGTACTCATTTATTCCTCGCACGGCCTCAGATTGGAACGAAACAACTCAGGCATCCTCTTATAATCTATTTCTCCTTTGCTCTATATAGCGTTGGCTTGCAAAACCAGGTTTCCGTTTTTTTATTACAGTGTTTTTCTTTCTTTCCATTTCTTCTTCTTCGTTTCTTCTTGTTTCGTTCTTTTTTAAATGTGCTGTTTTTATTGTATACATATGTATTCATTACTTTCTTGGCTTGAACAGTGAGAAATCTTGTGCTTATTGTTTTGCATTCAAAATTAGTTGATTTTTACTTTAGTTGCACAACATATGAAATATGTATTTGTGATTTGCTTTTTTTCTTTTTTCCGGCACATGCGTTATTACGAAATAATTTTCTATGTCGCTTCCTGTGCTCACTATGGATGTATGAAACACTCACCCCAAGCAATTTTTATGCCACTTATTGTATAAACTATGTCCTCTTGAAACTGCCTACTTGCTTCGACCTAAGGGTCTGCATTATGTAAACAATAAAAAATAAAAAAATAAAACGCGATGCGTGAATCTCGCGCCCTGCATCCATCTGCGGATTGTGGCAGGGATACAAGAGAGACGCGCGCACGCGTCTATTTTCTGCGTGCCCCTAATGGCGAATGTCAAAACTTTGCGACGGGGCAGTGTGAACAATGCAGCTTCCTCTGGTCAGTGAGTGGTGGCCAGTGAATGGCCGTGCAGAGTGAGCAGTCGGTTTTTACTAGCAGACGCTCCCTGCATCGGCATTGCGAGGCGAGAGAGGGGAGAGGTGGGAGACGACAGCTGGCACGATACGCTAGCATGTGCACAGTGGGGGTGTGTAGATGACACCGCCGACGCTGGAAAACCATCACTTAGTCTTTGTACGAATGCAACCGACGAGCGAAGCTCTTTAGAAATGATGTGCAGACGGTTAGAACCAGTTCAGTTTTGGAGCTCCGCTCGCGAGCCGGCACACGCGGCTGATGCCTGAAAGCAGAGGCGCCCCACATGCCGCAGCAAGCTGAGACACGCGAGGAGTGGACGCTTGCGACGCGTTGCCCGTTTCTCCGCGATCGCTTCCTCAGTACTCCGTGCGTGATTTACGAACGCGCGAGGCATGATACAAGATGGAACGGCAGCGTCGCTAGCCCTTGCAAGGGCCATCGCGTCCAATTCACACCTGGTTCTTGAAACGCTGCGGTGGGGAGTGGTGATGCGGAATGAAACTTCAATGGCGACGGAGAGCTGTGGGCAAAGGAGCTTGGCTCCTAAAAAAGCACGTTGCTCGTGTACACTCCTGCATGCAGTGTGGAATGACGAGAACCTGGACCAGGGAGACACGTCCGACGCCGCCGCAGTGGAAGGAGCGAGCGACCAGCAGAAGCTTCGAGCAATGGACGCCACTCTCTCGGGTCAAGTATACTCAAAGATGCAAGAACGACGTGACGATGCACACAGAAAGGGGCGCGTCAGCATCGTCCTGAGAGCTCTATCAGGTACGACCTTCTCTGTCTTCCGAATCAACGCTTGAGTGGTAGGCCACTCAAAAAACAAAATTTTTTAAGGGCAGGCAGCGTTAAAAAATCTTTTTCCTAAAAATCAGCATGTCTTTTTTATTTACCCAGCTGTTTACAGTGCAAAATATTGAATATATATTTATTGGGAGGTAATCTTTGTCAAAAATTTCATTAAAAGTGCTAGCCACGCCAGCTGTGATAAGTGACTAATAGATGGCTTTATTCAGTAAAGCTTTGACATTTGTGTGAATAATGGCTGGAGCTGTGCAGTGAACTAGAATAAATATTATGCAGGGACTAACAAAGAAGTATTGCTAAAAAACAAAAAAGGGAAAAGAGCCAATTTAGACAACCTGTTGGAGGATTCAGCTGTGAACTGAAAATATTCGATGGATTTCTTTTATTCTAGTTAACTGCACAAATATATATGTTGTAAATCATTGTGCGAAATTTCAGTTCTAAGTATATGCTGAGAAGTACGTTATGAAAGTTTGCGTCGTAACATTTGGAGCAAATTGTTATTTTCAGAAAAACGTAAACAAAGATTTCCGAGCTTGTAAAAAGGGTAACAATCATCGCATGCAGGCCTAAAATGCACCAGATTCATAGCTGGGCCCTTCTGCGGAAGCATTATTGTCTCCTTTTATTCGGGTGGTTGCTCGACTTTTCTTCCTGGCCTGTTTTGTCCCATCCGCTGACTTGCGTTTAGCATTCTGCATGCGCAGGTGATCCCTGGCGATGCAAGCTTTCGTCGTGTGATACCCTGGTTCTGTGCCAGCTTGCCTCAGGATATCTAGGGTGCTTACACTGTCATTATTAAAGTGTGCCACAGCATCATGCAAGGCAAACATTACTGTAAGCAAGCTTACGTAGACCTCTTTGGATGCTCGCTGCCATATTATACCATTGAAATACTCATTAGCATTTTGAGTCTTTCCATGAATGCACTTCATTAAAAGTTCATCAGAGCATAGATCACTGTAGACAGTTTTAACTTTGTGTAGCGCATCATTTGGCAGTCCTCCTTTGTGTACATATATCCCCTGGCCGAGTGCTTCGACCTTTTGGTATCCGCACCAGCTTTTCAGTCCAAGTGGACACAGGCCATGTCTCGCCTGCTTGTCCGTAGAGCTGCAATGAAAAAGACTGGCAAGGGTAGCCTTTTTCATTGCAGAAAGGTTCCCCACATTAGCCCTTATGGCGATGTCTTAGTAGTTTTGCAGGCGGTCAATGAGGGCATCAGTGAGCTTTCCCTTGCCACCGAGTCCACGCACTGCCTTCTTCAGTTTTCAGAGGCGGCAGCCAACATGCTTCTGGACATGCCCAATACATTCCAGTTTCTGCACACTGTCCTTTCCATACATTTCTTTGACAGCAGCATAGCTCTTGGAATCACCATCGCCGTAGTACTGCAGGTACATCGAATCTCTTTTGCCTTTCGATCTTTCAAATATTCGGTATAGAACAACCGTCTCCATACTGCCTGCACTTCCTTCATGGTTTGCTTGACAGGAAGTGTGGTTTGCCTTCCATTCCTGGTACGAAGCACTATCTTGCCTCAACTTGCTTTTGGTTTTACAAGACTTACACGAACTAGAAAGGGCCTCAACATCAATAACCTTTCCCGTGTCAACAAAAATCACAGACACACAACCGTTCAAAGATGAATGGCCACGCTTCTGCCACGTGCCATCACCTGAAACACCACACCCGGCACTCCCCACAACACGACGAACTTCCTCAGCAGCATCAGTCATCGACTTCGACGCCAGTTCTCCTGCCGCTGCAGAAAGCCAATATGACAATTTGTCTAAGGCGGAGTGACGTGGAGGAGCAGGCATGTTCGTCACTTTGAAAAAGTATTTCGCACCAGCGTGGCCTTTTCCTAACTGGCGCATCGCATAAACCAGACGTAAATTGTTCTCATTGGCACGACCCACATTTCTCGACGTATGAAATGGGCGCTTGAACCCACAGCCAGTACACACGACCGCACAAGCCAAGCATATCCCTTGTGAGAGCGTTCTTCGAGTTTCAGTGTTGTGTTCATGCTTTCGGAACATGCCAGGGATGAAACACTGAGGAAAGAATACATATGTCCATTATCCTGTTCCCTTGGAACGCACAATTCTCTAGTGGAGCCTGGTACACCTTGTTTACTTACCCAAGCTTCTTCGCGGTCGCAAAAAAACCGGCGTCTGTGTCACTAGGCAGCCTCGTCGTCCTGTAGCGATTTCTAGCAAACTTCTGCACTTCCCTTCTGTGTTCTGCACTTCCCCATGCTGGTCGTAATATGGTCCAGGTGGCCTAAACACACAGCCCTAGTAGCGTTGACACGTAGAACGAATGCAGAACGAAGCCGTACGTAGCCTGACCAAGGCAAACAACAAAAATTCCGACGAGCATCGTGCGTCCCCCTTGTGACTTTTGTTAGAGATTACCGAGAACATTTAAACACAAAGTTGTATTTAATGACATCATCCTATATAACAGTCACAATAAAATGCATAAAGTATTTTCAATAGTGCAAGGGTGTTTAATAGCGACGCCAGGTAGTAGGCAGGCAGCAGGTACGGACAGAATTGCTTGAACAGTCCAGCGTCTACAGCTCGTGCACACACTCGCGCTTCGCACTCCGAGAGAGATGGTCCCACTAGTCAGTGCCTTGCGAATTCCCCACTACAATACCCCGGCGACGAAGACGAGCCATCCTGGCGACTCAAGGTGACAAGAGAACAGGAGGGTCGTAGCAGGGCTTGAGGCGACTGACGTGGACCGTCTCACGACCAAGGCGGCGCTTGTCCGTGGATGGCTTGAGCGGTTCAATCACATAGGTGACAGAAGAAGGGTGCTGTATGACGCGGTAAGTGCCCGTATACTTAGGTGCAAACTTGGGAGTCAGTCCAGGAGAGTGGAAATGCAGTCGGAGCCACACGAGACAACCGACGGGGAAAGTGTCCTGAACAAGATCACGGTCGTGGCGATCTTTTTGGAGGGCTTGATTATCGGCTGTGAAGGACCGTGCAAGCTGACGACACTTTTCGGCATGTTCTGCCATTTCAGAAACTGGGCTCAACTCGGAGGCATCAGGATTGTATGGCAGAATTGTGTCGAGTGTGCTGCATGGGTCACGACCATATAAAAGAAAAGACCGCGTAAAATGCTGTCCATCATTCGCTCGAATGAGGCGGGCGCATTGCAGAGTTCGAATGGCATTACGGTGAATTCATAGAGACCATCTGGTGTGACGAACGCCGTTTTTGGACAATCAGACTCAGCCATTGGGACCTGCCAATAACCTGAACGAAGGTCAAGCGAGGAAAAAAATTCTGCACCTTGGAGACAATCGAAAGCGTCGTCTATGCGAGGAAGAGGGTAAACATCTTTCCTCGTAATGTTGTTTAGGCGCCTGTAGTCTACGCAGAACCGGATCTAACCATCCTTTTTTTTTGACGAGTACAGCTGGTGAAGACCAAGGACTACAAGAAGGCTTGATGACTCCACGCTGTGGCATGTCGTCTACTTGTTCTGCAATTACGCGACGCTCCGCTGGGGACACACGATAGGGGCGCTGGCGCAAAGGAGTACTCTTTCCTGTGTCAATTGTGTGCACAACGGCGTTCGTTCTTCCTAGAACCGCTTAGGGAAAGTTGAACGAACGCCCGAATTCGTGCCACAGGGTAACAAGCTGCTCTCGTTGAGCCGGGGCTAGATGGCAGTCAATAGAACGATGAAATGCATCGGACGACACACTGTTCGAGGCAAAGTGAGGAACCAACGCGTTCAGCTTCATATTCGGCTTGGTGTCGAAGAAATCGGCAGGCACGATAGTACCTGCATCGATAAGCTGAATGTGGCCGAGCTTCTCGTTGCGGCGAAAACTGAGGGGGCACGAGTTAGGATAGAAAATAAATATTCCGGTAGTGTCCTCACAAAGCGCAAGAACGGCGAATGGCAGCGATGTGTGATGGCGGCTACCGAAGATGTCCGATGGCGTGAATAGGACAGTAGCGTCAGAAAGTGAGGTGCAGCAGGCAGGGACAAACTGGGCGCTGAAGAGAGGAAGGTCTATGTCCGTCGCGACGACAAGGTTAGCCACACTAGATACGGCCGCATCAACATAAGGCGCATCACGAAACGGTAACAGCTCCACTTCGGCCCGAGCGCAGTCCACGACGACGTGATGACGTGATAAGAAATCTCATTCTAGGATGACATCGTGGGGACATGAAGCCAACACGTGAAATTCAATGATGTACAACACGTCTCGAATAACCTCTTTTGCCGTACATGCCGCAGCGGGCTGAATTTGTTGGGCGCTCGCACTGCTAAGAGAAACTACTGGAGAAAGCATAGTCACTTTACGAAGAGAGCGGCAGAGTCTTTGACTAATCACAGATATCGCGGCACCGGTATCAATGAGTGCAAGTGTTCGTACACCTTCGACGATTACATCGATAAGATTGGCGGGAGACAGGCAGGACTTAAACGATTAGACGATGACGCAGCTCGTGCCTCCGGAGCTGCGGCAGTTAGTTTTCCGTCTCAATAGAGGTGGGTCGTCGACGCATAGGCGACACGGAAGGACGACTTGATGAAGGGGAAGGCGAGTGGGAAGTAGAACGTCGAGAAGCGGAGGTTCGGGTGCCGGAAGCAGCTTGCGCATCGCGTTCGTGATCTTCAAGTAGCACGTGATGCGCGTGGTATGGAGGCCGAAACGAGTATCCAGGGTATCTTGGTGCATTAGCTGCGAAAATCCGACGTCATAGACGCGCAACGTGACCTGGAATTCCGCAAAAGTAGCATATCGGCCGGTTGTCAGCAAAGCGCCAAGGCTTTCCAGCGTGCTACTGTGTAGCTGGAAACGGCGCGGTGGAAGGTCGCACAGGTTGTGGCGTATACAATGGCATACGAGGCGGAGGCATTGCCGCGACGGCCGCATAAGTTAGTGGCGCAGCAACAGGTGTTGATGGAGAGGCAGGCGTAGGTAATGGCAACGCCTCGGAGATCTCCTCCTGAATAGCCTGTCTGATTGTCGGCGTTAGACGGTTCGTTGGTGCTTCGGTGGTCGGCGGATACGAGAGACACGAAAGCTGTCGTGCGACCTCTTCACGTACATATTATTTTATCTGCTCCAGCAGGGTGCTGTCACCACCGACGGCCAGGGAAGTGAGAGAGTCGTCTGCTGTCGTTGACCTCCGAACTAATGCGCGTTGCTTGCGAATCTTTTCCAAGTTCTGGCACAAGGTCACAAGTTCGGATACGGTACTTGGGCCCTTTGCCAGCAACATTTGAAAGGCATCATCGTCTATTCCTTTCAAGATATGCCTGATCTTGTCTTGTTCGGTCATCTCAGGGCTAAAGCTCCGCCATAAATTGATAACATCTTCATTGTAGCTAGTGAAGTTTTCACCCTGCCTTTGAGCTCGTCCGCGTAGGCGCTGTTCAGCACGCAGCTTGCGCACTGCGGGGCGATCGAACACAGCGGCAAGGGTGGCCTTGAAAGAGGCCCAAGTAGTAAATTTAGTACGGTGGTTTGTGAACCACAGGCTGGCGACGTCTTTGAGATGAAATGAGACGTACTCCAATTTCGAGAGGTCGTCCCACTTGTTGGCGGCGCTCACCTTTTCAAACAGCTGCAACCAGTCTTCCACATCTTGGTCCTCGGTGCCGCTGAAGAAGGGGGGATCCCGTTGGCGCAGGGTGGTAGGTACGATGACCAGTTGAGATTAGGCCGTGCTCTGCAGGGGGGTGCCTTGCTCGGTCGTCTGATCAGGCATTGCTGATGCAGTGGGCAGCTTCCGGCTTCGAAGTTTCAGGTTTGCGTACCCAGCACACTTCCACCACTTTGCAAGGGAGTTCAATAGCGACGCCAGGTAGTAGGCAGGCAGCCGGTACGGACAGAAATGCTCGAGCAGTCCAGCGTCTACAGCTCGTGCACACATTCGCGCTTCGCACTCCGAGAGAGATGGTCCCACTAGTCAGTGCCTTGCGAATTCCCCACTACAAATAGCATTAATATATACGAAACAACACTTGCTTTTGAAAGCGATTTTTCGAAACCGAAACCACAGTGGGATATGTGGTTTCGGTTTTGCTATAGGCGCATAGGGTATAGAAAGTTTGCTGTAACTCGCAAACTATTGACGCTAGGAGGAAAATTTTTGTTGTAACATATATGTGAATGTTCGGGCGGGCAAGAAAAACAAAACCCTTAAAAGTTATTTCGCGAAAAAAGAATGATTTTTGACAGTGGCCTACCACCTTAACAAAACTGTCAGGACCATTACACTAACGTGAACGTATCTATCTATCTATCTATCTATCTATCTATCTATCTATCTATCTATCTATCTATCTATCTATCTATCTATCTATCTATCTATCTATCTATCTATCTATCTATTTATCTATCTATCTATCTATCTATCTATCTATCTATCTATCTATCTATCTATCTATCTATCTATCTAGTCTGTCTGTCTGTCTGTCTGTCTGTGTCTGTCTGTCTGTCTGTCTGAAAATTAAGCAGATCCCACGTAGCATGGTAACTGATGCTATGCGAAGCATGCAGGGGTTAAGGTGGCTGTGGTGTATTATTTTTATTCAGCGAGACGTTACGAAATAACGCTAAAAATAAAGAAATGACGCCCCGTAGAAATATGTACAAATGTTGTACGCACGGACACACACTGAACACTCGCATGTTTCGTATTACCAGTTGTTTTTCAGTTGCGTAACGATGACAACAGCAACATGGATAACCCTCGCTAGCGTATACGTACAGTGGCGGTCAAAATCTTGTGGACCACGGGAGTGCGTGTCAAACAGCACCTCTGCGCCTTACGACGGCTGCCTGCGAAGCTCGAAAGCGTGCACTGCGCACGAGCGCCTTTTTTCACCTGCCAGCCCGCTCGTTTGCTCTCTTCAACAGCGTGCGCACCGGAACGCTAGAAAAAAGCGCAAGGTGTCACTCCAGCAGTCAGCGCTCGAACCTTATCACAAGGGTCGATTTTTGAAAAACTGACGCCGTATGCACATATTTGACAGAGCGGATCGTTTAAGACTAAGGCACTAAGGCGCATAATGCGACGCGCACCGAGCACTGCGAATAGAAATTAAGTGTTTTCGTCACGAAATCATCGCTTGGTGTTTCCGCGGCGACAGCAGGAGTGACACCTTACGCTTTTTCTGACATTCCAGTGCGCGCGCTGTCGAAAAGAGCGAACGAGTGGGCTGGCAGGTAAAACAGGGCGCGTGCGCGTAGTTCACGCTCTCGAATTTTGGCGGAAGCCGTCAGAAGACGCCTCGGGGCTATTATACATAAGGTCACAAGATGAAACAAGTTTTCTAGGTAGCGTCACTCAATGTTCTCGATGCCATCCTCCTCACTCTTTAGCGTACCCCTTCTTTTGTCTGCCATCCGCGTCCGTAATTGGTCCATTCCTTGCACGTGATCTTGCAGATGGCTGATGCTGTTATTTATTATTATGCAAGAAGTTCGAAACGAGTCCGCATGTGCATGTATGGCTGCAGCCGCATTTTCGGCGTGGCCAAAGAAGAAATCGTAGCCAGGACGTAAACTGAAGAGGAGAAGCGTTTCAGTGTGCATCAAGTCGACCAATATTGTTTCGCGGTGCTCGTTCAATGCAACATCCGCGTTTTCAACAAAGCTTGGTTGCCTAAAACAACAAAAAAAAACGGTTTTGCTCTCTTCAACATACCTCGTGTTATCCGAGATGAAGCACGCCGTGAAGTGTAGCTATGAAACATTTCACACGAACGCTTTTGTCCAACTCCGTCGACGTATCGTCGACGCGGATCTGCGAAGCGAGTTTATTAAACGCTTTTTATTGAAACGCCAGGAGCGCGTTTAATGCGTGCCAGCAGTGCATGTGAGTTGTCACAAACACTTGTGCGTTTGCACGTGTAGAGAGCAGCTGGAGCGTGTAATCAGGGCACCTTCAGGAACGTTTCACGCTTCACCAGTTGACCAGAACCTGGCATAAAGGAGCCGAAACGGGCTGCTTCAAGACACTTCACCAGAAGAACTCTCACGTTTCAGGCAGATCCCCGCACCGCACCAGAATCACCTGGCATTATGATTGTCAAAATGGGCACATAAAAAAAAAAATTGCCCGCAGCTTCCCTCGGGGGAACACTGAGGAGGATGCGGACCATATAATTGGTTAACGGGGTGTTAAAGTGCGACTTACTTGGGTCGATGGCTAAATTGGTTAACGTGGTTGTAGGAGGGGGTGTTAAATGAGTGAACACGTTCACACGTATGCGAAAGGGCGGCGCTGGTCGAAGGGACGTCGATCATTGTGTTTGTGGATTCGTTGGAATTCATTTCACCGCGACCTTGGACGTCGACGTGCCGTACAAACCAACCGACGAGCGGCAACTGAGCGAGCGAGCGCCGACCTTGAGTATATATACAGCACGACGGTGCATGCACTGTCAGCTGTTGAATGTTCTCGAAGTGCGACGCCACATGCGCGTCCACTGGAGAATCAGGAGAATTGTAGATGTCGAACGCGGTGTGTAGAGGAGGAAGGGTGCACAGATGGTGGAGGAGTGAAGCGCGCGCGGTGTGGAGAGGAGGAAGGGATGCACAGATGGTGGAAGAGTGGGCGACGGCGCGACGGCGCATGCGCGCGCGTCAGCTGTCGAATGTTCGAGAAGCGGTGCGGACGGCGCACTACAAGGCGCGAGTATAAGATGCTCCGCATCTAAAAAGGCAGATCCCGCGTAAACTAGGAATCGACGATATGCGAAGCATGAATAGGAAATGTTGGTATGTCACTTTAAAATCAGCACAACCTTTCGAGGTGGAGGTTAATGATGCCGTTCGACTTCCGTGTCACGATTGCGTTAGGCTGTGGCGTTTACCCTCGTCATCTATTCACGTCACGTGATACGATATTAAGTATATGTGGAGTAAGCGAAACGGCCGCGAGCACGCTATGAGCGTGGTATGCTGTCATGCTCTTACATGACATGCGTGTCAGGATTATCATGTTTGCACCGGTCATATATTTCTTCATCCATTGACGTTACGTAATACCAACTTTGGTATATGTGGAGCTAGCGAAGCGGCCGCGAGCGTATCATGAAGGGCCCAATATACTCCAGCGTAGCGTTGACGCGCGCGAACGCTGGGCACAGCGACGCTACTTCAGCAAAACGCGAGCACTCTGTAGTGTGATGCCAGGCGCAACAAGCGTCCGTCAGTGCGGCCTGACGGCAACCGGCGTGAAATGCGACATGCTGCATTTCGCGCCGATGCGTTACCCAGGCAACACTGCGTCTCCCTCTTTTCGTTATGATGGGACGCCGGACGTGCTGAAACGCGCATGCGTAGGAGCAACACTGCGCGGCGTGTTTCTGCGAGTATATGGCAGGACCGGTGCCCGGTGTGGCAACGCCGGCGCGACGCGAAGAAATGAGCGCCGGCGAGCACGCGCACCACGTCACGTCGAAATGTATTGGCGCCTTGACTGTGGCATGTAGTCATGTTCTCAGATAACAGGCATCTCATGATTATCTTGGTTGCACCAGCCACATACGTTCGTCATCCATTCACGTGCTGTAAACCAAATTTGGTATATTTGACGCTAGCGAAACGGCCTCGAGCGTTTCATGAGCGTGGCATGTAGTCATGTTGTTACATGACACGGATGTCATGATTTTCATGTCAGGGTCTGTCAATTGTGTTCGCCATGCAATCGTGCTATACCATACCAGTTTTGCAACATGCCAAGTGAACGAAACCAGCGCAAGAGCGGCAGGACCACGAAATGTAAATCATGACATTCATGTCATGATTTTGTTGTTACGACTAGTCCAACATGTTCTTCATGCAGTCATGCAATGCCATACTATGTTTGGTATCGATTGCATTTTCCAAACGAACAGGAGAGCTAAAAGTCATAAGATAGATAGATAGATAGATAGATAGATAGATAGATAGATAGATAGATAGATAGATAGATAGATAGATAGATAGATAGATAGATAGATAGATAGATAGATAGATAGATAGATAGATAGATAGATAGATAGATAGATAGATACGCTCAAGTCGCCGAAGTTCGCTTAGAAACGCTTCGCATTCAAAAAAAGAAAAGCCGTCATTGCTGTGTTGCTAGTCGAGCGTTCGTACTAGTCTGGCCGTGATTTTTTCTCGCGTATGCACAAGCCGGCTGTCATCACTCGTCACAACGTCACACCGAGGTCACTGTACAGGGCCTAGAAAAATACTACCTTGTGTGCTGAGTGCACGCATTTTGTACGAGTGAGGGTGGTCCGACAAGTGATGACTGCGTTCAGTTGCCGCAAGCGGCGCTGTGAGTCCAGTGGGTGCATGATTGTGCGAAGAAGTTTTCTCGTCCATTTGCTGCCGGAGCCTCGCTACAAGTTAGATAAGTGTTTTAAAGCTGTTATCTGTCGTATTGTTAAGTTCTATTTGGCCAGATGTGAGCAGCAACATACTTATATGTTAAAGGCTAAGGGGCAATGCAACGAAACGACATGTTTTGGGCCTCTGTGTCGAAGCAGTTATCGGTCGAACGAGGAAAGAGTATCATTGTTCACCGCACCGACGGACCCAGACGGCTTGAAGAATGGGAAAGCAGGATCAAGAGGGCAGACAGGAGGCTGACGCCGAAGGCTGTCGTTTGCGAATGACATTTTGAGAGTGACTGCAATGAACGATCTTTTCAGATTACAGTGAACGTGTCAATGTGTACGTGTGTGTGTGTGCGCGCGTGTGTGTGCACGTGTGTGTGTGCGTATGTGTCTGTGTGCGTGTGTATTTACGTGTGTGCGTGTGTGTGTGCGTGTGTATGTGCGTGTGTGTGCGTGTATGTGCGTGTGTGTGTGCGTGTGTGTGTGTGGGTGTGTATGTGTGGGTGTGTGTTTGTGTGTGTGCGTGTGTGTGTGTGCGTATGTGTCCACGTGTGTGTGCGTATGTGTGTGTGTGTGCGTGTGTATGTGCGTGTGTGTGTGCGTGTGTGTGTGCGTGTGTGTGTTTGTGTGTGTGCGTGTGTGAGTGTGCGTGCGTGTGTGTGAGTGTGCGTGTGTGTGTGCACGTGTGTGTGCAAGTGTGTGCGTGTGTGCGTGTGTGCGTGTGTGTGTGTGCGTGTGTGTGTGCGTGTGTGGGTGTGTGCGTGCGTGCGTGTGCGTGTGTGTTTTGTGGCCGGCAGCCAACAATGAGGTGTATGTAACGACATTATCTTCATTTAATATTGCTAAATACGAGTACTGTGAAAGCAGTCGCGGAGGTATTGTACAATAAAACGTTTTGTGAAGAACTCCGAAAATACGGAAAAATTGAAAGTTGGCCTTGCGTGACTCGGCCTGAGAGCTTCGCAGCACTTGCGAAGCGCGCGGATTGAACGCAGATTCTCCCACTTAGGGAGCCTTCATTTGCGCGCGTCTCCGTGTTTGAGGGTGGTTACAATTCCGATCATGATTGCTTACAACTGGCCAAAACGGCCTCATACTTGACGGGCCACCATGTTGGTTCTGAGTGGTCGCTCATTTACATTGACGGTGGCCTGGGTTTCAACGTGTTGACGATATTTTTAGATGCGGAGCATCTTATACTCGCGCCTTGTAGTGCGCCGTCCGCACCGCTTCTCGAACATTCGACAGCTGACGCGCGCGCATGCGCCGTCGCGCCGTCGCCCACTCTTCCACCATCTGTGCATCCCTTCCTCCTCTACACACCGCGCGCGCTTCACTCCTCCACCATCTGTGCACCCTTCCTCCTCTACACACCGCGTTCGACATCTACAATTCTCCTGATTCTCCAGTGGACGCGCATGTGGCGTCGCGCTTCGAGAACATTCAACAGCTGACAGTGCATGCGCCGTCGTGCTGTATATATACTCAAGGTCGGCGCTCGCTCGCTCAGTTGCCGCTCGTCGGTTGGTTTGTACGGCGCGTCGACGTCCAAGGTCGCGGTGAAATGAATTCCAACGAATCCACAAACACAATGATCGACGTCCCTTCGACCAGCGCCGCCCTTTCGCATACGTGTGTACGTGTTCACTCATTTAATACCCCCTCCTACAACCACGTTAACCAATTTAGCCATCGACCCAAGTAAGTCGCAATTTAACACCCCATTTCACAACTACGTTAACCAATTTAGCCATCGACCCAAGTAAGTCGCACTTTAACACCCCGTTAACCAATTATATGGTCCGCATCCTCCTCAGTGTTCCCCCGAGGGAAGCTGCGGGCAAGTTTTTTTCATATATCAAGTTCTGAAGGCTGAAGAGTTTTTTTCTGAAGTTAGCCGTGGTTTGGTATAACAGGAAAGACATATTCGCGACTCGATTTTGTGTAAAATACGCTCATGATGAGCTTGCGGCCGTTTCGCTAACTTCACTTATACCAAATTTGGCATTACAGGGCGTGAATAAATGACGAAGGTATGATACTCGTGCAAACTTAATAAACATGAGATGCGTGTCATGTAACAACATGACTACATGCTACGCTCATGATGCGCTCTTGGCCGTTTCGCTAGCTCATATGTACCAAACTCGGTATTACGCGACGCGAACGGACGACATAGGTAAATGACACATACAAACATGATAATCATGACATGCGTGTCTTGTAACAACGTGACTACATGCCACACTAATGATGCGCTCGCCGCTGTTTCGATAGTTTTGCATATGCCAAATTTGGTATTACGTGACATCAATGGATGACGAAAGTATATGACTGGTGCAAACATGATAACCATGAGATGCGTGTCATGTGAGAACATGACTATATGCCACCGTCAAGGCGCCAATACATTTCGACGTGGCGCGGTGCGCGTGCTTGCCGGCGTTCATTTCGTCACGTCACGCCTGCATTGCCACGCCAGGCGCCGGTCCTGCCTTATACTCGCGAGGGCGCACCGCGCTGCGTTGGTTTGACGCAAGCGTGTTTCAGCGCGTCCGGCGTCCCTCCGCCACGAAAATAGGGAGACGCAGTATTGTCTGGGCAATCGGCGCGAACTTCGCGCCGGTTGCCGTCGGGGACAGACGCTTGTCGCGCCAGTCGCGCCTGGCGTCAGGCTATAGTGTGCTAGTGTTTTGCTAACGTAGCATCGTTGTGCCCAGCGTACGCGCAAGTGAACGCTACATTAGTGTATTTTGGGCCCTTCATGATGCGCTCGCGGTCGTTTAGCTAGCTACACATAAACTAAATTTTGTGTTACGTGACCTTATTGGGTAATGAAATATATGACTGGTGCACACATTATAATTCTGACATGCGTGTCATGCTTGTCATGACAACTTACCACGGTAATAGCGTGCTCGCGGCCTTTTCGCTGGCTCCACATATACTAAATTTGCTATCACGTGGCGTGAATAGGTGACGAAGCTAAACGACACATCTCAACATGATAATCATTACATGGAAGTCATGTACAGCATCATTTACCTCCACCTCGTAACGTTGTGCTGATTATACAGTGACATATGAACCTCTATTATTCGTGCTTCGCATATCATCGATTCCAACTGTACGTAGGATCTGCCATTTTTCTTTGTATCGTTTAAGTTCAGAAAGGTAACCGTATATTCTACGACTCAATTGGTTCCCTTTGTTTCACTTACACGTATTTACCGTAGCAACTGAACACAGACATTCGCTTTTTGATTAAAATTTTGAACCTTGTAGGGAGCGCTACAGGAACATAGGCGAGAAGCATAGAGAAAGGTGTTGCTACTTTGGAAACTTCTCATCTAAGGACCTTAATTTGACACCCGTTCCCGTGGTCCGCAACAAAGGCGTAGCCAGAGGGTGGCACAGCGAGAATTTACGCCCCACGAAATCATTTCTCGCCATGGCATAGAGAGCGAAAAATTGCCTTATTAAGGGGATGCCCCTACCGAAAAAAAATGTTCTGGCTATGTGCCTCGTTCGCAATAATTCGACCACCATTGTGCACCATTTTCAGTGAAAGGCGCTGAATCATACACCGTGACGCTGGTATATTAGGAGTAAATGTGTAATGTCTATAAAATTAGACAGCCAGCTCTGCAACCATAATCGACGTTTCACGAATATTATGCTTCGAGTGCAACTCCGGATCTGATTTATTGGTTGTGTAGAGAGGAAGAAGATTATGTGCCGCAGTGGGTCACACCTTTAGCGAAAGGAGCAAAGCGCAAGTGTTTGCCCCGAGTGCTTTGATTCCTGGGTTCGTTGCTACTCCACCGCGACCTCCACTTCGGCCGACTCCCCAGCCTGCACGAGTACCCACGACGCCACTTCCAGCAACACAACAGCGCTATAACGGAAACACTTGGCGCACAGTTGACAATCGTCCGATCTGTTACGCATGCGGATATCCAGGTCACGTGGCGCGCAGCTGTCGCCGGCGCTTCGCAACGGGCCTGGCTGCAGCTCCGAGGTACTCTGACGACTCTTTCACGGTCCCGTACAATGCGCAACGTGAAGTGCCCCGTCAATGCGACCGACAATCAGTGCAACGCGACCAGTCCCCTTCCGACCTAGACTACCACCCTAGTGCCGACTACCGACCATCCGGTCCCCGTCGCTCATCCTCACCACGCCGCTACCGTTCTCCGTCGCCGCTGCGTCGCCGACCAAACCCCGTAGAGACGGAAAACTGACTGCCGCAGCTCCGGAGGCACGAGCTGCGATATCGTCGCATTGTAGAAGTCCTCGCCCTTCCTCCACAAACGTTCTGGAACTGTTAGTTGAAGGTCTACGAACTCTTGCGCTTGTTGACATGGGTGCCGCCGCATCTGTGATGAGTCAAAATCTCTGCCGTTCGATACGAAAAGTAACGACGTCGCCTTCCGACGTATTGCTGAATACCGCGAGCGCGCAACCTATTCGACCAGTCGGAGCATGTACGGCGAGAGTAAACATTCAGGACGTCCTGTACCACATCGAGTTTCTCGTGTAGGCCACTTGTTCCCACGACGTGATACTTGGATGGGATTTTTGTCACGCCACCATGCCGTAATTGACTGCGCTCGCGCGCAGGTGGAATTTTCTGTGTTTTCTGATGCGCCATCTACCGACAATGAGCTCACTCACCTTGGCAAGCTTCTTGTTGCTTCCGACATAGATGTTCCCCCTCTTAGTGCCGTCGTTGTCCCCGTCAATCACACTGAATTGTCCGGCTCTACCATTGTGTTCTACCCATCTGACGTTTTCAGTCGCCGCCACGGTACGTCTCTATGCCGTTCTGCCACCTCACCAAGATACTTCCGGAATTGTCGTTTGCAATCCTAGCTCATGTCCTCTCACCTCGAGAGCTCACAAAACACTGGGCTATGTTCTTCCTGTTGATGACAACGTTATTGTGCCTATTGAGTCCCACGACCCTGGCCAGCAACTTCAACTGAACGCTGTTTCTCCTCCTTTTACGCGGGATGACCACTTCTCGGATATCTTCGATCGTTACATCTACAGCAAGCTTCCTCCGGATCAAAGGAACCAGCTAACAACCCTTCTCCATAAATTCCGAGATTCATTTCACCTTCCTCAAAAAGCACTGAGTCAAACTAACACCGTCACTCACACAATCTATACTAGAACGCACCTTCCTTTGCGGCAACGCCCCTGCCTCGTATCACCCAAGGAACGAAGTGTAATTGTAGAGCACGTGGACGATATGCTTCAGCGCGGTGTCATCAAGCCATCTTCTGGCCCCTGGTCTTCACCTGTTGTGCTAGTGAAGAAAAAAGACAGTTCGATTAGATTTTGTGTCGACTACCGGTGACTGAACAAAATTACACGGAAAGATGTGTACCCTCTTCCCCGCATCGACGACGCAATCGATTGCCTACAAGGTGCCGAATTCTTTTCTTCGCTGGACTTACGTTCAGGTTACTGGCAGGTTCCGATGGCAGAGTGTGACCGCCCCATAACAGCGTTCGTTACGCCAGATGGCCTATACGAATTCACGGTTATGCCATTCGGTCTGTGCAATGCACCTGCAACGTTTGAACGAATAATGGACAGCATTTTACGCGGCCCTAAATGGCAGATATGCTCATGTTACCTTGATGAAGTATTATTAATTTCTCCTGATTTCCCTTCCCACTTCGACCGTCTGCGCACGATTTTTCAGTGCCTTACTAATGCAAACCTGCAGCTTAACCTAAAGAAGTACCGCTTCGGGGCTTGCCAACTTACTATACTTGGTCACGTTGTGTCAAAACATGGAATTTGCCCCGACCCGGACAAACTTCGAGCCGTAGCCAACTTTCCGAAGCCGACTTCACTCAAAGAACTTAGGAGATTCATCGGCTTGTGCTCGTATTTTCGCCGTTTCGTCCAGAACTTTGCATCAATAATATACTCACTTACGCAACTACTGAATGGTCCAGCTAATCTTTCTAACTGGACCCCGTCATGTGACGAAGCCTTCCTTACACTGCGCCGCCTTCTTACGTCGCCACCCATTCTACGCCATTACGACTCAAGTGCCCCCACTGAAGTGCACACAGACGCCAGTGGCGTTGGTCTGGGAGCAGTACTCGCGCAACGAAAGCCCGGTATTCCAGAGTACGTTGTCGCATATGCAAGCCGCGCACTCACAAAAGCGGAAATGAACTACTCCGTAACTGAAAAAGAATGCCTCGCAATCGTTTGGGTGTTAAGCAGGTTTCGTCCTTACTTTGCGGACAAAGTTTCGACGTTGTGACAGACCACCACGCACTTTGTTGGTTGGCGTCGCTAAAAGATCCTTCAGGTCGTCTTGAACGTTGGCCTCTTCGCCTACAAGAATTCGACATTCGTGTCGTCTACCGCTCAGGACGAAAACACTCTGATGCGGACGCCCTCTCACGATCACCAGTGAGATCCAGCACAGACCTGCATTCGGACGCCAACTGTCCCATCGCTTACATTTCCGTCTCAAGCATGTCGTCTGAACAGCGGAAAGACCCATGGATAAAATCTCTCGTTAACATTCTTTCCGACTCCTCAACGTCTGCGTACCCACGTGCTCTTCGCTGCCAAGCCACACATTTCGAGATACGGGATGCGCAACTATACCGCAGAAACTACCACGCGGATGGTCGTAAATGGCTCTTGGTTATACCACGCCACATGCGATCTGACGTCTGTGCGTACTTTCACGCCGACCCACAACATGCTCAGGCTGGTGTATTAAAAACATATCACCGGATCTGCCAGCGTTACTACTGGCGTGGTATGTACACCTTTGTAGAAAAATACATTATTTCCTGTTCATCATGCCAACGACGAAAGACAGCGGCACGTTCACCCGGATTATTACAGCTTCTACCGTGTCCGGCGCGCCCTTTCGACCGCGTTGGAATCGATTTATGTGGTCCCCTTCCATACACTGCCTCTGGAAATCGATGGATCATTGTCGCAGATCATACCATCATATCAGAGCATCTGACGAGGTATGCTGAAACAGCTCCACTACCCACGGCTGGTGCATGTGACATAGCCAATTTCATCTTGCGACACTTCGTACTGCGTCATGGGGCACCACGTGAAGTACTGAGTGATCGAGGGCGTGCCTTTTAATCAGAAGTTGTACAACTCCTTCGGGCATGCCGCACGGTGCACCGCACCTCTACAGCCTACCACCCGCAGACCAACGGTCTAACTGAGCGCTTCAACCGAACGCTAGGAGACATGCTCACCATGTATGTCAATTCTGACCAATCGAACTGGGATGTTATTCTTACATTTGTGACTTATGCGTACAACACCGCGATGCAGTCAACCACAGGCTTCTCACCTTTCTTTCTTTTATATGAACGTGAGCCATGCTCCACCCTCGACACCATTTTGCCGTATCGTCCCGACGTCTCAGAGTTCAACCCTCTCTCTGAAATTGTGCACCACGCTGAAGAGTGTCGTCAGTTGGCCCGATGAT
Source organism: Rhipicephalus microplus (assembly GCF_043290135.1). Taxonomy (NCBI): domain Eukaryota; kingdom Metazoa; phylum Arthropoda; class Arachnida; order Ixodida; family Ixodidae; genus Rhipicephalus; species Rhipicephalus microplus. The sequence continues at coordinate 7,723,217 of NW_027464597.1, read as the reverse complement.
TCACCTCGGACAAGCAAGCACTCGAAAAAGACCACCCCAACTGCGACCAGCAAGTCAAGACTTTTGCCGTGGGCTCGCTCGTCTGGCTTCGACTGCCCTTACACTCCCCAGGTCTGTCCTTTAAGTTTGGCCCCAAGTTTCACGGTCCTTATCGCGTGGACGAACGTCGATGTCATGTCACATACGTGATCGAGACGATCACGCCATCTACAGACAGGCGATGCTTTGGTCGTGAGACTGTCCACGTAAGTCGTCTCAAGCCCTTTCACGAACCACTCCTACTCTCGTCACCTTGACTTGCCAGGATGGCTCGTCTTCGTCGCCGGGGTATTGTAGAGAGGAAGAAGATTATGTGCCGCAGTGGGTCACACCTTTAGCGAGAGGAACCAAGCGTGAGCGTTTGTCTTGAGTGCTGCGATTCCTGGGTCCGTTGCTGCCGCCCGCTTTCCGCATTAGTAGACCTGCTGTGCAAGTACTACTTGCGTCAATAAACCTTGTTTCAGTTGCAATAAGCAACCTTTGCTGTTGCACTGTTCAAAATGATTTCGGTCGAGCTTGGCGGAGTTGTATGTCCAATCGCTATCGAGGAACTAGATCGCGATTTTCTTGACCTGCCCTGGTTGCGATCAAACCCTGGTTGCGAGTGCTAAGGTACGCACTCATCATCGATGTAATTTTCTTAAGTGTTTTCATTATTATTGTACTAATGAATATGTACTCGATTAATGTTGGTGAACGTACTTGACTTGATGCTGTGATTCGATTTACTCGCTGTTTCCTTTTTATTGTTACTTTTTGGTATTCTGTTTTCCGTTCATGTTGCTTGAAATGTAAGTATTCACTTAAATCCCCCCCTATGTAATGCCCAATTGGGCCTTTAGGGTATTGAAATAAATAAATAAATAAAAATAAATAAATTGAGTTGTTCGTGTGACACCAGTATTGCATCACCTTGTAACATATTCGGCACTGTGTAACAGGGCTGTACACAAGACTATTATTGAATATATTCCATAATTAACCATTTCTCAGTGTATTATGAATTCACCAGAGCAGTGCACTTTAAACACAAAATTTCGACGTCTCTATCGCAACGTAAGCCATACACCTTGTTTTCTTCAGAGCCTGACTTGTTGGCGCCAGAGGAAGTGGATGTACTTGTGCGTGTAGTCTTATGGAAAGCCATCCACGACGACGACAGTGCTGAGCCGGCGGCGAAGTTCTGCACCCGCGTCATCAGGGTGAGGGATTAGCGTATGAGAAGGGCCCTCACTTTTTGAAGGGAATGCTTCAATAGCCCGTCAGATTCGGAAAGTTACCGGCATCCTGTGACGGTGTCCCTCGTCGGCGATCACGTCAGCGTCGTAACTATGGTCAAGTTACGCAATGAATTATCGTGCGATGAGGACACGATATGTCATCACGGCGTCACAGATGATCAAAAACATGTGACGTCATCACGACGTCGATTTCACAGCTTTCACTCTGACTCTGATGCGTGTTCCGCGGAGGCCTAGCAAGCTTTATTCTGAGCCCCTCTAACAATATGATTCGAAACGAATGAGTGCGTTGCAACACGAAATAGACAAGTGGCACACAGTGCAGGTACTCAACTCTCGGCTGCGCTTCACTAAGCAAATATCAGAAAAATGTCGTAACAGCAAGCAGAAGGTGCGATAACATTCGTTAGTCATAGACGCCTTGCTGAAATCCATGAATATTTCACTTTACTGATGGAAATGAGAAAAGACGATTAATTGCGAGATTCGACTGGTCCGTGCTAGATCATCCAGCTATATATAGAGACTGGGATATTTTGCCTCCGTGTAGCGTCCCTGGCTTGCGGGATATACCGTTTTCGATCGTCGACTTCTGAGCTGAGCTGAATTCTTATAAGCTAGTTTATTACGCTTTCACGTAAAGAATAACTTTTATTTACCACCCACGGATTGCAAGATCACTTGTTTACTTCTCCGCGCCTTTATCGTTTGGATAATACCACAGGCTGAGTTCGACGGGGGGTTCGTCGATCAACTCTTGTGGACCTGCCGCAAGTGGCTCAAGCGACACGACGTCCCGGTGCAGAGCTCCACTTTTTTGGCGCCACTGGAGCCGAAGACTCAGAAGAATGCCGGTCAGAAACTGATCGCCTTTGTGAGCTTCATGGCCGCGCTTCTGTCGGACGTCCCTGAAAATCCAGGAGCTGCATCGTTGGGCTCGCTTCACTGCGGACACATGTTCTCTATGGCGGCGCTTCTGTGTGACTCCTGCAGGCTTGTCATGAACTCGCCTCAGCTGGACTACGAAGCTAAGGTATGCACTCATCATCATCACCGCAACCACCAAGGCATGCTCTAGGGCACGCGCGCCGTAAACTTTTTTGGTGAGCCTAGACAAGTGTGGTTGCGAAGCGCCTACGAAGCCGTGATTATCCAGCATCCTACGCTGTAACGAATCGCCCACTAGTCTTTTGCATAAGGTATTCTGTGCACCCATGTATTTACAAATGCAGTAAAAGCTCGTCAATGCAGAAAATGGGACACTTTAGACGTGTCCTTTTGTTCCGACCCGCATACCCACTGTTTTATTACATGAAACTTGTTAATGCGGGCACATTTAGACGATCTATGAATGAGTCCGCGGAGCACAAAATGCCCCAAATGTGCGAGTGAAAAAAACATAAACGGTGTTCGCAGGTCACAGGAACAAGGTTGCGCAGTGTGAATCGCTATTTTCTTCATGGAGGTAGGGACCAAAGTTTCATCCACATTCGGATTTGTGAGACCGCAGCTTCGTTTTAAATTGATGCACTACGCGCGCCATGTCACAAAACTCATGCACGCATAAGAGGTTTGTGATGAAGAGCGTTGAGGTTCGGTCGGCATGCTGGCATAAAACTCATTTTCCGTATCGTGATGGGTGAGCCATCAGTTGCCGGCCATTTTTACCCGTAAGGGGACCATTGTCACATGCGCGTAATGGTGGTAATGGTGGCATGCAGTACGCAATAAGGGAGGCGTGGAGAGAACGTTTCGGGCTAAAAAAAAACAGTGAATGTGGCGCCTTGGTCGCATGCATCGTGAATAAAATGCCAGAATGAAAAAAATTTGCTGCTTTCACGCTGCTCGTATACGAAATAACTGCAGCATTCACGTATCCATGCAGAAAACGAAAGTATATAAAACAGACGTTATCGTTATGGTTTGCTTATCGCTTTCGATGTTTTTGACATTGAGTGAATTTTGATATTTTTGGCTGGTCCCGCATTATTCGAATTGAAGAAATCTTACATATATTGTTTGTGTTGTGGCTGAGGATCATCATTTAAGGCTTAGCCCATAGTGACGTGCCCGTAGCGCTCATGCACCCGCTCTTTACTGATTGCCGTAGCGCGACTGGCGGTGCAATTGTAGGCTTCTTCGACGCATTGCTGCATCGGTTAGCATCACTTGTTACCGTTATGTGGTCCTTTCTCCAAGATGCTTCATGCACTAGCGTGGCTATGTGATACAACGGTGAGCTCCGGCTTGTGCTTCGTGTTCCGCGCAGGCTTTTTATCCACGACGCTGTTTAAAAGCGGTGGTGAAATTCTTGGAATCGGTCGTCCGCACTATTTAGTCCAGGTGCAAGAGTGAAGCGGGACGAGAGAGAGAGAGAGCGCGCGCGGACGAATCCATTAGGGTAACAGGGGAGTCTACTGTAACTAGTGAAGTCACACGAGTTGAGCCGGTCCTCGGCGGTCGCATTTCGATGGAGGCGAAATGGTCGAGGCCCTTGTGCTGTGCGATGTCAGCGGATGTCAAAAAAAATTACGGCATATTCACGGGGTGAATGATGATGAATGGGCGAAGCTCCGGAGGGATTCACCGGTAAACTGTGAATCTTCCGTGTAATTTGCCCAGTAGATCATCATGTAAAGACGTGAGAAACGCTGTGTGTGTATATACACAAATCACTTTTATTTGTTCTTAGACGATGGATGGCTTGCGATGTCCCTTGCCTCGCGCGCTCGCACATCGGGATTCTGTCTGCGAGCGCGCGCTGCTGCCGCCTTGCGCTCTCTCCGCTGTGCCGCCTTATCCATCCGGCGACTCCGAGCGCGCGCCAACAGCGAACGGATTTTATTACAACGCTCCCCCTAGCGTACGTCGCCGCACTAAATCGAACGATTGCCTTCAACCAATGACACGCGCCATATGTGACATCATTCCTATTTTATAAGATCTCGCGTCTTTCATCAACTACAAGTACCGCTTTCTAGTTTATAACATCTTGCATCTTTTCATCATCAGCTACAAGTACCACCATCTAGTAAACACTACAAGAACTAAACGAGAGGTGGCTACATACAGAAGACGGTACCGCCATCTAGTGAACACTGCAAGAACTAAACTAGAGGTGGCTACATACAGGGGACGGTACCGCCATCTAGTGAACACTGCAAGGACTAAACTAGAGGTGGCTACATACAGGCTACAGGGGACGCACAGCCTACGCCCTAAGGAGCTTCGCCCCTAAAACACCAGATGGTCCACATTCCCAGAGCCCTCTATTGTGGCGTCTGTCATAATCATATCGTGGTTTTGGGACTTAGAACTTCAAATAAAATTCGTGTTATTATTGAGTTGAGCCACTAGGGAGTGTTGGTTGAGCACGCTACAGAGAAAGCGTAGCGATGTGGAGCAGGTGAAGGTGGTTGGGAAGGAGAGCGAAGGCGAAGCAATGACGGGATTGGAACACCTGGTGTAGAGAGGAGGAGGGAGTAGCAGAGTGGATGGCATTGCCAGCGAAAGAATTCCGCCAATGGTAGCGTTCGTTCAAGCAGAGATGGCGCTGGGGAAAGAGCAGGTATTGTGCGCCGAGTGATGGCGACCTGATGCCGCCACTCCTGCTGTTTAATCGGCCTTCGCGAGGTTGTCAGTTGAAGGCTTATAGCTGTGGGTAATTGTTTATTAAGTCGGACTACCCATTTTTACTGACTACAAAATAATACGTGACAAAGAAAGTGTGAAGAAACTGTGAGATTCGCTCATACAAATATGCTAAATTTTCAATTCTTTCACTGCAGGTCGAGTGCCTCCGCAGAGCACTAACTACAGCCGGCGAAGCTGCGGAACGAGGTGCCCCTGCCCGCATGGCGCGCTGGTGGACTGCTTGCGGGACGCTTTCCTGTCGTCAGATGTTGTCGAAGAAGCTCGCTTGACCCTACTCGAACTTCTAGAACTGCGTGCTTCAGGCTGGAAACTATCCCTGGAGCAGCAGCTTTACTATACCAGGCTCAACGACGCTGCCGGAGACGAATATGGCAATAATCAAAACTCGTCACTTCTGCCATGCCGCGCCGCCGAATGAGTCTTTATTACAGTTTGTACTCGGAGACGGAAGCCAACCGTCTAAACGTTTCTCACAGTGCTCAAGGGCAGCGTCTTTTTTCCCCCTTTTAAATAAACTAAGGACTTTTTTAGAAGCTCATCTATGGCTTTTTCGTTTGACAATACGTGACTAGCTGTCGTCGCATAGGAGACAAAAGGCGACGTTACGAGCACAGTATCACCGTGGTTACGAGTCACCTGGGTAGGCCTGTAGCCTCACACTGTAAGTTCATCACGCGGTGCAACTGCTTTGAAAGAATGAAATACAAGAGCAGAATGTCATTGCGGAGCACCAGGAAGAAGTTTATCGGCAATACAACAATGCTTGAAATTGTGTTTTTGATAACAAATACGTATCATTTTAAAGGAAAAAAAACACAGAGCAGTGGTAGTGTAGGCTCCAGTTTTCCATGCGGGAGCTTTATTACAGGCTTTCGTACTTGAACAGTAACATGGGGGGGGGGGGGGGGTACATATGCCTACGCTCATACATGTAATAGTAAAGAGAATAACTAAGTTCACTCAAGGTGTAATAGCTAAATTTGCTCTAAGAAGTACATATTTGACTTTTTCTGAACGATGACATGGAAGAAGTTTGCATTATCAAAGTTAAGACTTGAGGATAAGTGTGTAGTAAATGGGGAAGCTGCCATTTTGAAAGTTGCTGACCATAGGTGGTTCTGCCTTTTTGGGTTCAAAAAAGTAGAATCTCTCAAGTTGTAGTTGCGATTGTTCTTAGTGTGGGTAGCGAGAAATCGCTAAGGGACATTTCTTTATCGAATAAATATGAGCTCAGAGATACGCTGGCTATATACCTCATGAATACAAAGAATGTGTTCTGTTAAAAGAAAAGGAAGATATGTGTTTGTGCTATTTCCAGTTACGAATGAAACGAAGAGATATTTCTGCATGATATGTACAGGTTATTGAGATTTAGATAATAGTTTATTAAGATTATAAATTAAAACTAAGTATGATTGACGTGCTAATGACGAATTACAAGGTCCGATATATGTTTAGCATACCTACTGAATTGGCTAGGTTATCAATAAATTCTACATTTATATTCCAGTGACCTGCATATTTCTATTCTTAACGAAATTTGTGCTCCCTTAAGCAAAATGTCGAACCGACTAGCCCAACATTGCCAATTATCAGTTTCCGCGGAATTTGACTCTATAAAATTTCTAATGATAAATTCGTTTCTGCACCTGCGTCCTAAATAAATTAGAGGTGATAAAGGAAGTGCCTCATTTTTTGACAAGTAGAGTCATGGAGAGCCTCATCTAAAACGAAGTAACAGCACACGGCATACTGGATACTGGTGGCGCGGTCCAGAGCAGGAAGCTATGACGAGATCAAGCAGCGATCAAAAGTAGAACATCAACGTACCCAGCATAAGGGTGAGACTTTCTTTCCACGTCCAATTGCCCCTTTTTTATAATTTTTATTTTATCTTTCGAATGTGCAGGTTCACGCGCTCTATTCAGATAATTGATCTCAGCGCGAAGTAAAGACACGTACAAAAGAAGACACATTCAGAACAACACAACATCATGATTTAACAAACCCACAAAAACTTGTGACGCCACATGGGTAATCACATGACCTCGTCGTTTGGTTAGCGTGGGCTGATGCCGCAGACACTACGAAACCCCATGAGGTTCTTAGAGCTAGCATAGATCGTACAGACTGAACGCAATCACTTATACTGTGACAAACTTTCCGGGCACACGATTGCAATCGACTGAGGAGCAAAAAAAAAAAGAAACATGACCCATCCCCCTTCTAGGAATTGGTATAACAAAAAAGCGAAACGTGTATTCACAGAGGTAGTTGAAACTTTATTGTTCAATATTTCAGCAACAGCAACAAATTGCAAAGTCATGTGAAGAACGGCAAGCAGGTCGAAACTTGCAGCAGATAGCTGCAACTTTCGAGCTGCATACACAAAACGAGCACGGACTTGCAACTGTCACAGTTCGACAATCAAAGCGTGCTGTTCAAACAAAAAGAAAGACGCACGAAACGAGCGCTATCCTGTACACAGGACAAGCGCTAACAATTGTCACAGCTCTTCCTTTGATGTGCATAGAGTTACCTAAATATACACTAAAGGGAACTCTGGCTGTATAGTGCCTATGGGAAGTGTACTACATAGCGCTTCAGCAAGCACGGAAATAATGGGTGTAACATGGATTTGCCCAGTATTCGTACTTTACTTTCGTTGTGGCTTCACGTGGCTTGAAGCTGCTTTGTCCCGAAACGACAAGTGACAAATGCTTGGCATTTGCGCTTCTACACCTTAATAATTTAGACTCACCACTTCAAATCGGGTCACGTGGTGAACAAAACCAAAAGCAGCAATGACCAAAAGCAATGACCAGCAGCAATGACCAAACAAAACCAAATGCAGCAATGAGCACGCTACAGCGGCCAGCAGTGTGTTCGCTGCGCGCAAACACGAAGACTAGGCAAATCCATGTCATACCCATAAGTTTTGAGGTCGCTGAACGATCGCAGCGCTAGTGTATCCTCTAGTTAAAATTACAAAACTCTATGTCGTCATGGGTCAGCAGCGCGCCGGCGCGTTCTTTTCGTAAACGCGGCAGTGGGAGCAAGCGAAGTGGCCTTGGTCCTCCCCGAATAGACTGCCAAACGCTGTGGACTGCCAAACGCTGTGTGGCGCATATAAATGGTGGCACCGTGACATAGAAGATAGAGACGCACGCTGCAACTTCAACCTACCTACCTACCTACCTACCTACCTACCTACCTACCTACCTACCTACCTACCTACCTACCTACCTACCTACCTACCTACCTACCTACCTACCTACCTACCTACCTACCTACCTACCTACCTACCTACCTACCTACCTACCTACCTACCTACCTACCTACCTACCTATCTATCTATCTATCTATCTATCTATCTATCTATCTATCTATCTATCTATCTATCTATCTATCTATCTATCTATCTATCTATCTATCTATTAGCTGTCTACGACTTTTAGCTCTCCTGGCCGTTTTCATAATGGTATCGACACCAAACTCGGTATGGCATAACATAGCTGTATGAAGTGCGAATTTGACTGGTCATAACATGAAAAGTCGTAGGTAGATATATAGATAGAAAGATAGATAGATATATAGATAGAAAGATAGATAGATAGATAGATAGATAGATAGATAGATAGATAGATAGATTCACTTGCCAGAACGACGGCGAGAACAAGAGCACACGCAACAGCTCCGCAACTTACAAAACCTACACCAGTCGACGCTACTATTGCATCTTCTATTGCAAGTGTGGCAGTTTGGGCTAGTTGGTATGACATGACAATAGTTATAGCGCGAGAACAGAACGATGAGGCCTTCCTGGTCCTACTTGTCTTTTTGTCGTCGTTCTGTTCTGGTGCTATAACTATCGTCAGACTACGATTGCGTTGTGAATTACCACGGACGTAAATGACTTCAATTGTGCTGATTTCTTCACCTTTAACGAAGCAGAACGGTGAGAATACTGGATATGGGTCGTCGCAAACGTGTTGGTAAGCAAACTATTCACGTTATCTACAGCAGGCCGCAGGAGAAAGTGTGATAATGAACGTGATATGATGATTCGCCCGATCGTTACCACGGAGAACCATGGTAACTTTGATTATGAATTTTAACAGAGCCTCTAACCGCGGTGCGCGCTTTGGAAAAGTAAACAGGTGACGCGGCAATACACATCGCACATGCCATGACCACCGATAATCTGAAGTGGTCGGCACTACGCAGCATTACGCATGTGGAGTTTTGAAGGCTCTAAGTTTCTGCTTTAACTAGGAAATGTGAACGTGTACGTCACATAGATAAATTGCAAAATTGTTGCGACCACAATCAGGCTTTTTTTTTCGTTTGTCTCTGCACAGTAAAAATGTTTGCACCCAAAAGAATGTAAAAAGGGTGCTTTTACAAAAAAGCACCCTTTGTCACACCCTTCAACGTCCTTATATTGTTCATTTCAGAAAAACCACCCTTTTGTTTGGTTGCTTGGCTCAATAGCACCCTAAAATTTGCACTAAGGGTGCTTTTGCGCCTAATAAGGGTGTAAGTGAAGATGAATGAACATGAAATATGCGACAAAACACGAGCACACAGTAACAATATTTGGTATTTTATGTCGCAGAACGCCGGTATAATTAAAAGAAATTCCGTAATGCAGTGCTCCAGAAAATTTTACCTTCTGGTGTGCTTTATAATGTGCACGCTTTGATATCGCATCGTATATATATATATATATATATATATATATATATATATATATATATATATATATATATATATATATATATATATATATATATATATATATATATATGTACAAGATTCAATCATTTCGCCCTAATCTAAACGCGGCCGCCGCCACCGGGATCGAACCTGCAAACTTCGGATCAGAAGCCGAGAAGCGTATAGCTACTAATCCACCGTGGCGGACATGAGCACTGTCTGTTTATATATATATATATATATATATATATATATATATATATATATATATATATATATATATATATATATGTATGTATATCGGCATTTCAAGCTGTTGCACAGCTTCTATGCTTCACAATGGGCACGCCAAGCAAGCTCACATCAAGTGACCTCAATACTCATGCCCTTGAAATCAAAGCAACAAGACTTTCAAACACTCACAAGCAGGGTATACAGACATCTCGCACCATGCCGCTCGTATAACGAGTGTCAGTTGAAAAAGCGACCACTTGTGTAGCGGTGAAGTGGCAACAAAGAAATGCAGGTTGTGTTCTGAGGACCAACTTGAAAAATAATTTTCTGTCTCAAAAAAAAAATACATTAGCCTTTCTTCTATACTTAACCATGGAGTGGTCTATCAAACGTCGCATTATGAGACTTTTATCTTGGACCACATCAGTACGAAAATTGCGGTTAAATATCAGAATAATTGCATAATTTTGCCGAATTCAATTTGTTTTTCCGGGAAGATTTGAAGTCTATTTCCGCCTCTAAACATTTTTGTACGAAAGTAAACTTTCTTGAGAACTACAATACTTTTGCATGACTGGTTCCCGATGCTGTGATTATTGTGAGACCATCTGCATACTCTTTACGATGCTTTCGTGTAGACTTTGTAATACAATAAAAGTGAACCAACACTGAAAGAATTATGTGGTATAAGTTTATACCAAATACCTACAATCTAAAGAAATACATTTCTCAGAATAAACACACAGGAATACTTTGCTACCTCTCAGCAGAACCAGCATGTGAAAAATACCAGTGCGAAAACAAGTGACATGAACAAATTATGCCAGGATAAAATGAACACATACATGCACTGCATGAAGACACAAATTCATACACAGATGTATTCACGTACTCATACTTAACAAAATGTTAACATGTAGTTGGCACGTTAGGAGCACATGCTCTGAAAATGAGAAAACTTTTGTAGTCAAGTTCAAAGATTCTGCTTTTCGCAGGAACACAAGTGCTGCACTACAGGCGTGCCATAGAAAATCACACTGAGCCAGAAAAGAAAAGTACACATCAATTGACAATCAAGCAATCAAAAGCTGTAGGTATTGAAATGAATATTTAAAACAAGGCGTGTCGAGTGCTTATAATGCTCCGTCCCATGTGTTTGCACAAGTACAGTGGCTCCATCACGAACTCCGAGAAAGAGGTTAGGATTCTGTACTTATCTGTCTTGTTAACAACAAACACACGGATGTGTTCATCGAAGGAAACAGTTTCAAGTAGCTCCAACATGATCAAAAGAACTTTGCCCACATAAAATAGCCCGCAAACGTGCACGAACTCAGGCAATCTGACATCTGGAACGTTAAGGACAAGGCAGCAACCTACTCGGTACGATCTTCCATTCACAGTGACACAGTTCACTTGAAAACAATTATTGCATTCAAGGTCATGTTTGGAAATGAACTCTTTAACACAACAAGGAAGATACGTCTACTTCCAGTAGACGTATCTAGAAATACGTAGAAGTAGAAATACGTCTACTTCCAGTGCTTCTAAACATCTCAGCGATCTTCAACAAGCTCACGTGGAAAGCGTTCTTACAGATACAGCGCGTGCTCCAGTGCTACACAAGCAGTGTTGGAGATTTCGCAAGCTTCATACCACGGAGCTTCATACCATGTATGCTCGATATGCCTGGAAAATAGCTCTCTTTTCCATTGGGAGGCTGCGGCCAGTGCGCAATCTCAGAGGCCGTGTCTCCTGCCACGCGTTCCAACCAGCCGCGGTATGAGACCGCTCGCCTCCGTACCACTCAGTCACGTGACAAAATCTCAGCAGCTGCTCGGATGCAACTTTGAGAGCTGTTGTGTTTGCAAGAGGTGGCCGTCAGAGGCGCTTACCAACGTACCAGAGAGAAAGAGAATAAACTCCGAGGGAAGAGCAGCACGTTCGCGGCCATGGAGGAAGGAATTTTTCCTTCCTCCATAGGGGAGACCCACGCCGAGGGAGGCGCTGCGGAGCGTGGCGCTGTCAGTAAATGCGGGGAAAAAACTGGTTACTCGAGTCTTCGCCCCTCCGCTGTCCCATCAACCTGCCTTGAAAACGCGTTTCTTTGCTTGCGCGCTGCACGCGTTCTGCGCGTGTTTTTGAGAGTTTTGCGTCGCGTGCGGTGCGCTCTGTCAGCATTTATTAGGATTCCGCAATTGAGGATTTTTTTTTCGTGGCAGCAATTTAGTAAAAGGGCAGCGAAGCAAGTTGTAGCAGACGGCGCCGTCCTCGTCAGAGCGAAGTGCGTTTCGCAAGTGAAAGACGACGCTGTTTACGACGTTAGAGGTGAATAAAACTTTCTGTACGTTCATTATTATATACTTGTTTTATTTGGTTTACTCTGTGTACTATGCACTATATTTGTTCCTGGATGGATGGGTAAGGCCGCTTCACGTGCTTTAGGTTAAGCGGTTCTTGCGCTGTGACTGCTATTAGTTGGGATACCGTAAATTACTAGCACCGACCCAAGTTATCGTGCGGTGTATACACAACACTTAAAAAATAAATGGTCTATTTGGGGCATCTTTCTGACCCACAACAATAATTGACATCTATCTCGCGTGTCTTTCCTTGCATTATCACCGTTCTCATCGCGGGTACTTTGAGTTCGCGAACAGCGTGCGTACCATCGTGATGAGCGCCCAGCTTTCAGAGAAACTTTTTTGTGTGTGTCTAATCTGCAGGGGAAGAGCGCATTGCTATAAAGGCATTTTATCTTGGTCACGTGTCAAAAATGCGCCGTGTTGTTCGGGCTGCCCCTGCACACTCAGTAACCACTAGTTCACTGTATCTGCCAACGGACGTGCAACAACGGCTAATGCGTTTTTTTCTTTTTTTTGATAGTTGTCCAAGCGTTTGGCAACCACACACTTCCGTCGGTGCTACGTAGATTTAAAAATATATAACAACACATTACCAATACCACATGTGCACACAGCTTCAACTACTACGTCCCCAACAATATCGAATAATAGTAGCAGCGTAAAATATTTATTCACTATTTTTTAACAGTGCTCTAAAGACGGGCGTGGAAAATCTATACTTTTAAGATGGGGACGTGCATCTCCCAGTAACTCGATAGATCAGAGAAACGGTGACGCTGGATTTAACACACGTAATTTTGAATGTATTGTGCGCGTGCTAATGTTTCTGAAAAAAATTGTTTGCATACTTTTTTCGGCGAACTGCTTTAATCCATTTCTGTCGTCTGCTTGTTTCGTACCATCGGTTTGGGAATCGGTAGAATTTCACTGGTGGAGTCGACCACTCGTGTTTGCATGGTTATTGTGACAGTTGACGACGCAGCGATGTCACCCCCTTTTCTGTTGGGGTGACATCGCGGAACGAGGGACGTTTCACGTGCAGCGCGTGCTTCGGAAATGCGTGGAAGCCAAAGGGAGCGGAAGGGTCGGAAGGCTCTACTGTTGTGCGCTTTTTCTGGTAGGGGAAAGGCAAGCGCTGGCGTCGCTGGGCAAACATGAGTGGGTCTCCCCTATGGCGTGAAAGATATCCCCTACGATGGCGGGGACGCACGTTGCCCCGCTAGTGGCTGGTGGCGGCCACGTGGTAATATGACTTTTAGTATTTTATTTTTTTATTCAAGGACGCCTCGAAGCCACGCTACGTTGTGCTCTTCTGAGTCCTCTCTTCGACCCTCCTCCTTTACGAGCTCTCTCGCTGCTCGAGCGAAAAAGGCGGGAAAACAGGGAGCCATTTCAGTTGCTGCCCTGCTTGGAGGCGTTTGGCTGTGCGAACGAGTGTTTTCTTGTATACCGTCAGCGGATTGCGTGTTTGCCATATTCGTCGATGGATTGCGTGTTCCGCCGTAGCGCAGTGATGGCGTTGCGGTGCCTTGTGAGCGTGCCTGCCATACATGCGAAGCGTACGTACACTTTGAAAGAAGGCACCCTGGATGCATTGAAAGCCGCCATATCTACGTGCCCAATCATGGCCGACAGGGTGGACCTTTCCAAGAGGACATTCAAGGCAAGTCACTGTTAATTTTGCCTTTTTCTCTGCTTTTCATGCAAGCAAAATATCTTATTTGCACGTATCTTGACATTTATTTGCGATTTGGTGCACGCGTTTTCTTGTTTTGTTTCCTTCTTTTCTTGCTTAGCAGTGACAGCCACACACACGAGCGACGTTTACTACTCCGTCATGGCTTTTTTTTTTGCAATTCGTGTACACAACTCAAGTACATCTCTAGCTGACTCATAGCATATTCAGCAGATCGCTGGCTTGTTTAGCTGCACGATGGTCGATTGCTAACCGGCCAAATTAAGTCATAAGGCGTCAGGAAGGCTCGCACTTTCATCGCAGGTGAATGTATCCGCCAGCTGTCCCCAACGCTCTACATTTGCGTGAGAACGTCGCCGTGCGCTCCCGGTATCGTTCTTTGTTAACTGAGAACTATACATCGCTGCTATAAACACAGAGGCACTGATTTTACATTCAGCGAACGTGTCGTTTATATTAAAAGAATGAAATAACTCAGTGTATTCAAAATTTATGTGATAATCACATTCACAACGTTCATCAGCAGGCAGACTTTTTGGCTAGCGCCTTAGTGGGTTACATATTCTTTGCGCAGGTGAGATGAGCTCTAATTCAAAACTTTATCAATGTTTAGGTGCGTACGAAAAAAGTTGGAATAATAAAACAACTGACTAAATGTTTAGGTACTGCGTTTGTCATTTACAGATTTTTGATCCAAACTTTGCCGAATATGTTGATCTTGCCCCAGTTGACGACATAATCGACTTAGCATGAGTCATGGTGCTCTACGAAGCAGAACATCATGTTTCATCTGAAATGGTAATTACCTTCAATCCTTGTTAGAAAAGCTTTCCCTAGCGTTGGTTATGTGCTACATGTTTGCTATGCACTATATACATGCGTAATGTGCGCCCGAGTATCTGTATTTTCGTGCGTGAACCTCTGCATGTGTTCGTGCGGAACCACGCTTGTGTACGCCCGCCCGCGCAGGCGTGTGTGTGTGTGTGTAAGAGAGCGAGAGAGGTAGTGCGTGCCTGCGGGTACGCCCGTGCATGTCTGCATGTGTGACGCGCGTATGTATGTGCGCTCGTGCACGGGTCATCCTACGTCGAACGTCCCAGCCAATTTGGGGACCATCTCAAGTGTATTCGAAAAAAAAATTGCCCCGCCGCGGTGGTCTAGTGGCTAAGGTACTCGGCTGCTGACCCTCAGTTCGCAGGTTTGAATCCCGGTTGTGGCGGCTGCATTTCCGATGGAGGCGGAAATGTTGTAGGCCCGTGTGCTCAGATTTGGGTGCACGTTGAAGAACCCCAGGTGGTCGAAATCTCCGGAGCCCTCTACTACGGCGTCTCTCATAATCATATGATAATTTTGGGACGTTATACCCCACATATCTATCAATTTATCAAATCGAAAAAAAATTGTGCTCATTGACTGCATTGAAAGCAGTTAACTTCTAGGATATTTTGCAGAGAAAAATTTTTTGATCATGTGGCTTGCCTTCTGAACTTCCTCGAATGACGTGTGGGATATGCATGTGAAAAAAAATATTTTAAAAACACTGCTCCTTATTTGTTTACCAAATTTTATGTACATGTCAAGTAAAGGAGCTTGAGTAATGTGTTTGAAGCTATGTAATATTAGTACTGGCACATACGCCTCCAATAACTTAGCCAAAATGTGTCATGTCTGAATTTTTTTATTGCAATACTTCACTTTGTTAGAATATCGGAGCAGTTATTACTTACTCCACAGGAGGTATATTTTGAAGGAAAAAGATTTTTAGACCTCTCAAGCTGCTAAACATATGAGAGAAGAATCGCAAAGTTCGCAAAATCATCATTTTTGTCCATATTATGACGCATTTTCACGATTTGGTGGTCTAATTAAAATCATCATTACACCTCAATAAAAATCAAACAAGCAGTTCTTTTTATGTGGGAAACTTATTATTACATTTTCAAGGAAGGAAATAATTTTTAAAATGTCGAAATTGAAATGTCCAATGACGACAGCTGCCGCTTTGAAATGGCCCATTGTCATCAAAGGTAAACTTCAAAAATTATTTTCTTTCCTAAAAGAATGAAAAATTCAATGACAAAATTTGACATTAAAAAGAACTGCTTATTTTCTTTAAATTCTAGTATAAAGATGGCTAAGGGTACTCCTAGAGCGCGCCAGCTCTGACCAACCAACACAATCGCGCTGTCTCTAGAGAGCCGTACGTGGCAAGTCAGAGCCACCCGAAGAGTTAGGTATATCCTCTTTTTTTTTTCTAGGGTGTAGGAACTTGTGCTCATCTTTTATCGTGACATGTGCAGTGAATCACATTCCAATGTGCACAATGAAGCACTGAACCACTATTGAATACAATTATGCCACTAAGCTAATACGCAAATAGTATACTTCAACATTTGTTAGGTCTTAGAATTTGCATTGAATCATGTTGCTGTGTGATGGATCTACACCAAAATACATATTTCCCGTTTGTTTCCATTGCACCGAATTGTGCTGAATTTGTTTAAACCAATGCATATCTATACAACGTGCCATGATATGGTAATGACTAATGGGTATGACTCATTTGCATATATTTAGGGTTCACAAGAGGAAAATGATTGTGATCCTTCTGTGGCTTTGATGGTGGATGGTGACAGCTTTTCAGGCCTGGAATGTTTTCATCTGTAAGTGGCGAGAACTTCTTGCTGTGTTGGATGCCTGTACGACAGTGTTGCGAGAGATTGCCTACTATGTATTTATTAGCTGTTTTGCTTCAGTTGGAGGGTTAAAACAATCTTTAACTGTATACCTTCAGTAGGAGTTTTTAATTGGCGAAATCGACACTTAGCTTTGTGCTTGTTAGCTTGTGTGATCACGTGCATGTAATTTGTCTTGCAGTATGACGCAGCTCACAGCTTTCTGCCTTTCCTTCTATCTCTCTCTTTCTGATAGCTTCATATTATGTGGTGTGAATACATTAGCGTATCGTCTGCGAATAATTGCGCCTATAGTTAGGATAAATTATCATTCTGAACGTACATTCATCTTGCTTCTTGAAACGCTATCAACAGACCGTACGTAGCATGCAACTTGCTCTTTTTTATTGAATGGCTTTGTTTTAGTATTTCTTTGTAATCATAGGATTATATGAGACAGAAGTGCACCAATAGGGAATGAAAAAGAACTTTCTTGTGTTTTTAACACAACAGAAGCTTAGACCTAATACCATTCAGAGACAATTATTTTCAACGATGACAGCCAAACTGGGACACTGAAATATCTGATTTTACATTTCAGTTCTTCACATTCAGATGACGACGGAAAGACATTTGTATTCCCAAGTTTTGGATCCCTTCATGACACCATAGTGAGGGATGGCCCAGTGACATCTGCAGTGTTTAGGCAAATTGTTGATACTTTGTTTCAAGAGATGGTAAAGATAACAGTGGAAGTAAAAAGGTGCTTCCCCTGCCTTACATAGTCATGCTTATAGGACTCATTAACGTAGCCTTCAGTATTGTACTTCAGCCTTTATATATATATATATATATATATATATATATATATATATATATATATATATATATATATATATATATATATGAGGTGTTGACACGCTTCTCTACATCAATGCAACCTGAAAACCTCCAGTGAGTAACCTGCTGCAAATGTCTGCGTATTCTTTGAATGTACTTAGAAACAATATTATTCTCTTGTAAAAGACAACTTCTGAAGGGGAAGATTTTGCGAAGTCCATTGCGTTTTCTGAAATGTAGCCATAGTCAGTATGGAGCATGATGTGGTTCAGTTGGCCCTCCTGACCAAGCCTGTGTATTTCGTTCTTGCAGGGTCCCAACGCGACACTTTTATAACAAAGTAATGATTCAACTTCAGGAAAAGTACCCGCAGTTGCAAGATGCTATAGGGAGTGGCATGGTAAGGAAAAATTGAATCACGCAGGAACAGTAATCAGTTTCTAAGCTATAGACTGTGTTGCTTAAGAATCGTGCTTAAAACAGTTGGGGTGTGTACGGTCTGGGTAAAGAAACCAAAGAAATGCGGTCAAAAGCTATAGAGGTGTATAAAAAAGGGTGCATTTATATTCTTAGCTTAATTTCCTGCCAAGGGATTTAAATAAAACACAGGAAATATCTGCTTATTTGGGCCCTGATTTCCGCACTGTTGCCAATAAGACACATAACATTTTATGCTGCTAAGCTACTGAATGTGAGTTTGATTCCCTACCACAGCATTCCGCTTTCGTTCAGGGGAAAGTGCGCCTGCCAGTTTAGATTTGGCCAAATAGTAAAGAATCCCAGTGAGACGAAATTGTTCTGGAGACACCCACTCTAACGGGGCTCCGTAACCATAATGCTTCAAAAACCTCGTCGTTATTAATACTACTTTTACGTGTGTCATATTTTTCGTGTAGATAAATTAACAAAGGTACTCATGTTTTCAGGACTCGTGGAAGTGATCGCTTCGTATGAAATTCAAGAACCAGTGGCGAAGTTTGTCTAACGACGCTCGCGTAGCGGAGAACCGTAAGAAGTTTTCTGCTTCTCGCAATACAGATGACAACTGTACATCGGAACTCAAGCGGCACAAGAAGCCGAAGATGGTGAGTGATAGTGAAATAACGAACACATTGTCCGGCATGTGGAATAGTTATAGTATTTGAAATTATGCGAATATCCTGTAGCTGGTCGAAGAAAATCACTATTTTTTGTCGTTATGACACGAAATCGGAAGATGAAACTCAAGATCAAATTCAGTGCCACACTAAATGCGATGAGACAGGAAATAGCAGCCAGAATAATATAATGCTATCCTAGAGATCAAAAAATAGCAGAGTGGGTCAGAAAAACAAGAAGGGTAAAGCAGGTGTTGCAAAAAAAGTGTCTCAAAGTACAACAATTGAAAAAGCGTGATATTTGTTTTATGCCTTCACTTACCTCTGTAGCTGCGGACCATTTGCAAAAAAAAAGACATCATTTTGGGTAGTAAATAAGGATATAAAGCATCTAGGTTTTTGATATGACAGATTACTTGGCGAACAGCAGCTACTTGGAACGTGTCTACTATACAGCCGCCTACATCTGTGTGCTCTCGTGATGGCTACTTTAACTAGGTATAGACCAAAACTGGTACTAGCGGGGCTGGGCGGGTAAGTGCATTTGACGATTGTGATCATGTAGTCATTATATGAATAACCAGAGTAACATCGCCGTGATTTTTGATAATTTGGGACACACATTTGAATCACCGGTAGACCCCTTAATAATAGGTGGAAGAAATGAAGCCTGGCCAGCTGCGCAATGCATAGTACTGCTATGGCAACTGGTGGTAAGTTAGAGTACCAGAGTTGGTTGTATGGGAAGGACACAGGTGCTGAAGATGTCAGGGAGTTAGAAGTTGTCGACGAAATTAAAAAGCCTAGCACAAGTGCTGTCGTCAGTAATGAAAGGAGAGGTGCACACACACACACATTTCAGTGGAACTGTTTACTTTTAGAGTAAACACAAAAAAGAGTATACAAAAAAGGTACTGTGTTCTATGTGGCATCTGCAACGACATAATCATACTCATTTTTTTAAAAGAAAAAGTTGCTCAGTCTGTGCAAAAGGGGCAAAACACGTGACGTTGACTCATGTTTTCAATGCTTCTAATTTAGAACTATTCTAGATTTTTCTTTTCCTTCGACGCATTGCTTTTGTTACAAGTCAATGCTGTTTTATTCTATTGCAAATTGTAATACCAAATGAATATATATGTACCCGCTCCTGCCTGCGACTTCGCATGGAAGTCGGCAGTATTTACTAAATAAAATAAATATAAAAATAAATTATTTAGCAGCCGAAATCACAGCCTAAATTTGCTGGGCATAAAGAACTGTCTGAGTTTACTTTCGTTTTTTTTCTAATCGAGGTTTAATGACATCGCAAATTTTTGGGGGAGGTCCCCTATCATAATTTTCAAAAGAATGAAGTTAACGTGCGTTTCTTGTCTCATTATTTTTTCCCTTTCCTACAGAACATTGACATCTCTGGCTTTGCTGGAGAGGATGAGAACAGCTTTGAAAAGCACGAGGAATGGCTGCGGTCTCAGGCTTTCAGTGCAGCGCCAGACGAGAAGTTAATTGATGAGAGAATGAACCTGACTGCGAAACGAAGACTATATGAAATCGCAGACATGAGCATTGCCAGTGTTAAACACAAATATCCATATTTGATGGACTATGAACGAGTAAGCTGGGCTTTATTGACATTTTTATTGAAGAGGGAGTGTTGGAAGGAGAAAATTTTTTTCTTCGTCTCTTTCTAGCAAAATGACTGGCATTCTTGTGCTCTTTACACTAATTGTACCCGTCCTTGCTGCTTACATATGCTACTTGCTGCAATCCTGTATTACTCCTCAAACCCATAGTGCTGTATAATGAGAGAGGCAAGCAATATTTCGACTCGTAGCCACCTCCTGGTAATATTGGTGTGTTTACACTGATTATAAAAGGCTTCGTGAGCGGAAGTAGTCTAAATTTTGCAAACTCTTGTGTTACTAATGGCGTTAGGACATTTCTTCCGAAAATGTCATTTGTCTCCTGATTGATAGATATGTGGGGTTTAACATCCCAAACCATCATATGATTATGAGAGACGCCGTAGTGGAGGGCTCCGGAAATTTTGACCACCTGGGGTTCTTTAACGTGCATTCAAATCTGAGCACACGGGCCTACAATTCCGCCTCCTTGGGAAATGCAGCCTCCCCAGCTGGGATTCGATCCCGTGACCTGCGGGTCAGTAGCCAAGTACCTTAGCGACTAGACCACCGCGGCAGGGCTCGTTTGTCTCCTCATTGCGAATTATGTTTCTGTATTAAGTAAGGACGTTTAATACTAACAAAGAACAATGTGTAACACTTATAATTCTTTAAAATTATAGGGCAATTTATATACTCATGCTTCAAAAAATTTTTACAAAATATGCTATCTTTGCATTTTTGGTCATGTAATGTTTGTCTGTATATGCGTCACATAAAAACAGTGAAATAATAGGCAGGGCAAGGCAACATGTGAAGTATGCCAACTTGCCCAAGAAACAACTTTAGCTACCTAATATGCATATCCAGTTTGTAAGTCATACTAGGCTTACAAAAGAAGGTGAGAAATTTAAGAGCACGTCATTGCATTCACACCAAAGTGTCATTCGCACCATGTCATGCATTAACAGAATATTATATGTATTCCTCAATCCGAAACAAATTTACTGGCTTCCTTGTTATTGCCAAGCCAGCGACTGGTTACATCAACAAAGTGCTGCTTCCGAAACGTTTCCTCCAGCACCGTTGTCAGTTCAATGATTTTCCTTAGAGTGACTGCTCCAAAAATAATCATTGTACCAGTTTTCTGCAGTTTTTTAGTCGAGCCTTTGCTGTCTGATCTTTGTTAGCGCTGTTACTTATGTCATCAAAAAGGTGAAGGTGAAAAAAAAGATGTGGCCACAACTGTGGGGCGTGTCACACTACTGCATTATGTCGTTGTGGAGTGAAAGTGTAGTTCAAAATATGTACTTGCTGAAAAACTGCTCAAGTATAATTTCATTGTTTTTTACAGTTCGTTTCAGACTTGAAAAGGATGACTGGAATTGATGCAATAGAAAAAATCAAGCTCGGAATTGATATGCTTCTTTCTCTGGGACGCAAACGTGTGGTCGGTCATGATGACGTCTTAGAAGAAATTATGGCTGCAATGCGACTGGAACAGGAAAGTCACGTACTTTGAACGAGACGTAAGTTTACAAAACCTCCCTGAAAATTGGACGACCTATAACATCTTTCATCAAACTAAAATGAGTTAAGGTGATTGAAATGTGGATGCGAATTGCTGTCAGATCAAGCACATAAAATACAACTTTGATGCTCGGGGTTTAGAGAGCACGCAAATATCAAGCACAGCATCAATTGTTGAATAGTTTGCCATGGAGCTTCCTGGGGGTAGGAAGAACAAAGAAATCGTTCATTTTTGATGCCTCTAAGGAGGCAGTCAGAATTGTACTGATTACTGAGTTGTTCCTTGAATTGTTCGAGGCGTGATCAAAGTCAATATATTTTAAATTTTTTTGCAGACCTCTTCGCTCTGGCCACCCTCAAGATAATTTCATCTCATGTGAAAGAGAACGCTGCCATATCTTCACTCTTTGTACATGAAGATGTAAGTCTTGCGCTTTTGATTCATACTATATACATGTTCTGAACAATGTATTTTGAAAAAATGTTTTTTGCACGGGCTCTTAGTGCATTAGGAATTTGATTCTAAGGTCAGTTCAGGCTTTTGTTGGTGCCATTCTTAAGCTGTAGTTTTACACTTCATCTCAATTCGAGAAGTAGCTATAGGCTAGAAAACTACTTTATCACATGAAATTATTGGAAAGTATGGATTGTATGGCTCAAGCTATGTATAAATGTCATATATATGCCGTTTTATAGGATAGGCACCACACATTCTTCATATATATGATGCTGCCAAAACAGGACGAACATCCTTTCATGAGAAATGATATTTGCTCTCATCACAGGACGAGACAGTGCCGCTGACGCCTTGTGTAGTATACTCCGGCCCCAGCCTAGCACAAGCTCACGTCCTCCACCTCCACGTGGATGACCAAAAAGTCTTCCGTGTCAGCAATGCGGAAGATGGAGCGACTGCGCTGATGAGTGCATTTTTTGTTTTCAATATTGTCTATGGCCGCAAGGCCTTCAATACAACCACCGTGCTGGAGCGACTTTTTCTCAGCATGAATAAGACCTCACCGAGAGCTGTTGCTACAAAGTTTGTCAACAAAGTTGTTCAGACACTAGACTAGGGTGCCGAAACTTTTAGTGTTATATTTCCTGAACTACTTTTTTGAAATTATCAAGTAATGTTATTTGTGTAAGGTATTTTTATTTTGCTGACTTCTAGCTTGGCCAAATGTCCCAATTTTTTGATGACCATCTGAAATGTACATGAAAATAATTGCGCTCATTTAATGCATTGAAAACAGTAGACTGCTATAATAATTCAGAGAGAACAATGTTTTTTGGTCACATGTCTGCTTTCTTAATTTCTTAGAAAATCATTTGGGTGTTTCTAGAAAAATTTATTTAAAAAGTACCACTCCTTCTGCACCAAGCTTAGCTTACATGTTATGTAAATGTGCTTATGTGAAGGTATTTAGAGCTCAGTATTATAAGTGCAACTTTTTTACCACTTATGCTTCCAAGAATTAACCATAAATTTGCATTTTTCTATTTGCTTTTTTTACACACTACACCCAGACGACATTCCAGAAAGTTTTAGATTTTTTCAAATATATTTCAGATGGCTGCCAATATAGCTGAGACATTCGGCGGGGAATCAGCCAGCTGTTTCAATGGCTATAATTGTGCATTGCCTCTTTCTTTTGTTTTTTGTGTGTCCTGGCTGAGTTTTGTGTTCATTTTTAGCTTATTATGCTTCTTATTTTGTATTGGTTTTATCATACAGGTATATTCGCTGCTAAAGCTGTGTGTGAAAAACCTGTATACGTTTGTGTATACATGATTTCTCGTGACTGATTCTTGTACATCGAGAAATACAAAACAAAAACCACTCTTAATGTATACATTTGAAACAATCATCAGTGTATACTAGCGTGTACATCATTTTTCATGATTTATGTATATATGAAGGCATATATTGTGAAACCACCCTTACGGCATATATTTGAAAAAAATTCTCTGCATATATTTGCGTGTATTTCATTTCAAGTCAGTGATTGTGTACATGAAGGAGTATACTAAACAGGAACAACTGGGATTGTACATATTTGAAATAATTATCTGTATATAATGGCGCGTATTTTTTTCTAGTCACCGATTGTGTACTTGGATGAGTACTAAACTGAAAACATTTTAATTGTATGTTTAAAAGAATTCTCAATAAAGTGGAACTGAAAAAATATAATTAAACATTTAGGTGTTGCATCTCAGATGTACGTATATGTATACACATATATGTATATGCACGTTACACGTCTGGTGAATAAAATGTGTGGTAGGAAAAAGTGTACAGGAATGGCACGGGCTGCTGCATGGGTTACACTAGCTTAATGAATGAATACAATTAGCAAGGGCAACAAGGCTTAGTTTTCTGTAGGGTGCTATATGCATATATATACTGCGAAATATATTGTATGGCCAGGAGTTCATGCACGATTTCAGGCATTATATATATCTGTGCACACGGATTCGATATAGAGTTCGACAGTTGGCACACTATCGCCAATCAGGACCAGTTCCTTCAAGAACTGTGTTATCCGTGCATACTGACATCTATATTAGTGCACTCTAAATGAATACTGGCACCCCGGCCATGGGCACTCAACACCCTTGTGCACCCTTCCGGCACCCTCCTCAATGGGTGTTAAAAAGTGACGGACGTTAAAGGCACCCTTTTTGAAGGGTGCTTCTGTAACACCCTACAGTTTTTTTACATGTACACCCTGTTCTTAGGGTGCATGTCAAAGCACCCCTTTTGGAAGGTGCTGAATTAGCCCCCTTAGGGTGTCGTCAATTGGACAAGCTCATTTACACCCTTTTGGGTGCAAAAATTTTTACTGTGCGATTGCCGGAGCTGTCTCGAAACATCGGTTTTGCCTTTTGTTATTTACTGAGAAAGTGGACACACATTGCAGTATATAGAAACTGAAGACAACCATCAACTTAACACTCTAGCAACAGCTCAACGCACAGGAAGCGAGAGATTGATAGAAATTGCAAAGCAAAGACAAAAATTGTCAGAGCCATTCGTGCCGGATAAAGCGAGCTTCGTACCACTGATCGTAAGACAGATTACACGTGTATGTACTTGGTCACTTTAACATGATGTGTATACCCATGTATAACGCAATTAGGTGTTGAAGAACACACGTCGGAGTGCTTGCCTCAAACTCGATGTCATGCGATGCTCGCTTGCATTTGAACTACAACACAACGAAATAACTGAAACAACTTTTGCGTTGTACTCGCAGTTCGCTTTGATGAGCTTTCTACTTTTCTGAAGCGACGTTGGATTGACGGAAGAAGCTTTCCATGTCCCTGATTTTCAAGAAACCGCGCCTCAAACCGACGAAGCAGGAGGGCCTATGCACGTTAGCTTGCGAATGGCTCTCTTTTCCCTATTCATTTATTGCCGGCGTGTTGATGGGGGCATTAGTGGCAGCGCTTTTCACAGCGCCGCCTGGACAGAGTCTGACATACATGTGCAATCCGCTCTCAATACTATCGCTTCCTTCGAAGGTATTCACATGGCAATAGTCTGTCCTGCTTCGGAGAATGCAGGCAAGAACACTCCTTACTCCTTTTTTGCTGAACCGTGGGTGGCACACCACCACCGTGGCAGGTTCCTTCTTCAAGAGAACTGTCGGGCTGATCTCAACCACCAGTGTTGGGAGTGCCCTGTATACAACCCACCTAGGATTCGTACCATGGCCACCATAAAATGGGAACCCTGCACAGTAAAAATTTTTACACCCTGAAGGGTGTAATTGAGCTTGTCCCATGGATGACACCCTAAAGGTGTTAACTCAGCACCTTCGAAAAGCACCCTTAGAATAGGGTGTACATGTAAAAAACAGTAGGGTAAACAAAAACACCCTTAAGGAAGGGTGCCTTCGATGTCCATCACTTTTTTAGCACCCTCTGAGGAGGGTGCGAGAAGGGTGCAAAAGGGTGTTGAGTGCCCATGGCAGCGGTGCCAGTATTCTTTTAGACTGCACTAATAGATATAAGCATGCACTGATTACATACAACTTGAAGAAAGTGGTCCTGATTACAAATGGTGCGCCACCTGTCAAGCTCCATTCATTGCGTGTGGGCAAAAATATAAACACGTACAATCGTGTATGAACTTCTGCTGGATCTATATATACTTCACAGTATATGCATAATGAACGTTACAGAAAACTAAGCCTTGCTGCCCTAGCATATTGCATTTATTTAATAGGCAAATAAAACCTATAAACTTTTCTTCTGCCACACAACTTTTTCACCAGATGTGTAACATGTTGACGTATACGTACACTACACACGCAACACCTCAAATGTTTATTATATTTTTTGAGTTTCACTTTATGGACAATTCTTTGAAATATACAATTACACTGGTTTCAGTTTAGTATACTACTTCACGTACATAGAGACTACAAATGAAATACACGCTAATATATCCCTATAATTCTTTCAAGTATCTACAATCCCAGTGGTTTCCAGTTTAATACTCCTTCATGTACACAGTCGGTAATATATAGGAATGAAATACAGGCAAATGTATACTTATAATTCTTTCAAATATATACAATCACCATGATTTCACTATATACGCCTTCATGTACACAATCGTTCACAAGAAATGATGCACACAAAAATATATACGGATAGTGTTTTCAAATGTATACAATCACAGTGATTTAAGCTTTGTATTCCTGGATGTATAGCGATTGGTTATGAGAAATGATGTACATGCAAACATATATGGGTTTTTTCACATATAACTTTAGCGAATACTTAAAAAAATCAATACAATGATCAGAAACAGAATATGCTAAAAACGAACACAAAACTGAGTCAGGACACAAAAAAAACAAAAGAGGTAATGCATAATTACGGCTAATGACACAGCTTGGTCATTTTATGCCAAATGTCCCAGCCATTTCGGCAACCATCTCAAATGTATTCGAAAAACTCGTGCTGCATTGAACATAGTGAACTTCTAGAATATTTAGGAGAGGAAAAATATTTGGTCACGTGGCTGCCTTCTGAACTTCCTGGAATGCCGTCTAGGTGTTGTATGTGAAAAAGTTTACCTTAAAAGCACCGCTCCTTCTTTCTATACGAAACTCGGTATACGTGTTACGTAACAAGAGTTTAATTTGGGTGAGTTGGTTCATCGTGCTTGTGTGCTAGTCACAGCGCAACAACTTCAGGAAGAGACAGAAAGGACAGGAAAGAGCACCGACTGTCAACTGAATTTAATGAATGTGCTACGAGCGCTTTTATACGGAGTATAAGAACCGTGCTCATGCGTGACGACACGTGTGACCACTACAAAATAATCTTAACTGAGAAAAGAATACTCCCTCTCGGAAAGGGTAAGTGAACGTGAATGATGCACTAATCATTGGTTTACCTGATAAAAAATACTTCTACAAACGTTAAATTGGCATTAAGTAAATCTATTCTCGTGACGAATGGTGCAAGATTGACTATTTCTGTTGCTGTTTAGTACACACACTTTTGAAAGCTTGCAAGGGGTTGAAAACAACACGTTAATATCATATCTGCTGGCTATTTTTTTAATTGTGAGACACGTGATGTGGTATAACAAGCAAAGGTTTTGGTCATTGTTTTTTTTTTGTTGGTCCTGTCTTCTTTAACTTTACTTTCTGCAGGAGGGTTTCACAAACGGGTGGGATGATTCTGTTGGGATATCCAGCATCTTTTAGTCTTTTAATCTGGTTTTTAAGCCTGACCTCACCCTTGTCCTAACATGACTTCTGAAGGGTGGCCTGAATACATGTGGTATCAATTCCTCTTTTTACTAATTTTGAATGCCCACTATCAAAAGGCAGAACATTCTTAGCACTCCTCTCCTGATAGCACCAGCCAATACCAAACAGCATCATCACACTCGTTTGCGAAACCCTCCTGCAGAAAGTAAAGTTAAAGGAAACAGGACCATAAGAAAAACAGAATTACCAATGACCTTTGCATGTTAAACGGTACTACGTACATAAGGTGTCTCACAATTTTAGGAAAAGAGCCAGCAGGTATGACATTGTTGTTTCCCACCCCTTGGAAGCTTTCACAAGTGCATGTACTTACAGCAACAGGAATAGTCAATCTTGCACCATTTGTTACTAGAATAGGTTTACTGAATGCCAATCTAATGTGTATGAGATACCGCTAACATGTGGAAAAGTAAACATAGGACCAACTGGGCAATGCTTCAATGATGGAGCAAGACAGCATGCTTCAAATGTCAAGAAGGGCTATAGTAGTCTCATGGCCGGACACCGTAAAAAATGTAAGTGCAGTCCTGGGTTTCATAAAACACTGTTTTTGAAAAAAAAATCAAGCAGAAAAGATGAGAGATTTTTAGAACTTTTTATCAGGAAGGCCAAGGATCAATGCATCAGTACACCTTCACTTATCTTTTCTGAAAAAGTATTCTTTTCTCGGTTAAAATTATTTTGTCATGGCCACACATGTGTTGTTGTAGATGAGCCCAGTTCTTGTGCTCAGTATAAAAACGCTCGTAGCACCTTCAATAAAATTCAGTTGACAGTGCTCTTTCCTGTCCTTTTTATGATAAGATTTTCATTACAGAAAGAATTTCATTTTCTTACAATTCAGGTATAATGATGAGTTTTCATAGTATAACAACATGGAGCAAATTGCATCTCAATACGGACAAAAATCACAATTTTGTGAAATTTGTGATATTTTCTCATATATTTCAGCAGCTTGAGAGGTCTAAAGATATTTTTTCCTCAAAATATACTTTTTGTGGAGTAAGTATTCACTGCTCAGATATTCATACAAAGTGCAATATTGCAATAAAAAATGCAAACATAACAAATTTTGGCTTTATTCTTGGAAGCAAATGTGGCAAAGAAAATTGCACTAATATTATTGAGCTTCAAATACCTTACAGAAGCACTTTTACTTAACAGGTAGACCAAATTCGCTTTAGAAAAAATAATCGGTAGTTTTAAAACAAAGTTTTCCACAAACAGCACACAGACAGAATTACGCCAGGAAGTTATAAGCCAGCCACATGAACAAAACTTTTTTTCTCGCTGAAATATTCTAGCAGTTCACTGTTTTCAATGCAGTAAGTCAGCACTTTTTTTTTAAATACAATTCAGATGGTCGCCAAAGTGGCTGGGACGTATGGCATGGAATGGTCCAGCTATATTTAAGCAAAATAACTTACACAAATAACAATATTTGTTCATCTATCATGACCACACTAGAAAAAGTTGTTCAAGCTTTGTGACACTAAAATTTTCAGCGTTGTACTGCCTGAACAACTTCTTTGATAAACTCCAAGCTCACGCCGAGAAAAGCCGCTCTATCACGGTGGTTGCTGAAGGCCTTGCGGCCGTAGATAATGTTGAAAAATTTTAAAAATCAACTCATCAGTGCTGTCACCCTTCTTCGTCAATACTGACACGGAAGATTTTTCGGTCATCCACGTGGAGGTTCAGAAACTAGGCTTGCTCTTGGCTGGGGCCAGGGTAGACTACGCAGGACGTTAGCCGCACCCTCTCGTCCTGTAATAAGACCAAATATGACTTCTCATAAAATGATGTTCGTGCTGTTCTGGCAGCACCTTATATGAAGAATGTGTAGTGTCTATCCTTTGAAATGGCATGTAATTGACATTACACTGAACTCGAAGCATACAACCCGTATATTCCGATAATTTCGCATGATAAAGATAAGATAGTTTTCTAGCATAATGCAAATTCCCAAATTGAGGTGAAGTGTAAGACTAAAGCTCAAAAATGGCACTTACGAAAGCCTGAACTCACCTAAGAATCAAATTCCTTGTAGGGTAGTGAGCCAGTGTGAAAAACACTTCTTAAAGTACAACGTTCAGAACATGTAGCATTATTCAAAACGCACAAGAAAGCTACCTCTTCATGTACAAACAGTGAAGGCATCTCTGCTTTCTCTTTTACATGAGAACAAATGATCTTGGGCGTGGCACTAGCGAAGCGGTCTGCAAAAAAAGTAAAAGATTTACTTACTTTAATCACGCCTCTAACAATTTGAGGAATTGTGACAATTAAGCAATCAGTGCAATTATGACTGCCTCAATAAAGGCATCAAAAATGAACAATTTTCTCTTTCTTTCTACCCTCACAAGAAGCGCCGTCCATGGCATTTAATCCAAATTTGACACTGTGCTTCCTATTTGCCTGCTTTCTAGACGTAGGGCTACAAACATGTATTTTGTGCACGTAATCTAGCACAGAAATTCGTCATCTATAATTCAATCATCCTAATTCATTGTAATTTGATGAAAGATGTGATAGCTCGTCCAGTTTTTAAAGAGTTGCGGGCCTGCAATAGACACTGCCTAGCACGTATTAAAGTATTTCTTTTAAAAAAATTCTTCAAAGCTTGCTTTCAGAAAAAGCGTCTGGCACATTTCGACAACGAAGCCCATCCTCTGATGGCAATCAGGGGCACGCTATTAGCGCTTATTGACCACGGAATTTACAAACGTAACCCATGCCTAAATACTCAGATAAACACAATCAAGCAAGTAGGAGCGCTCGAACGACACCAACGCGCGCGGACGCCGTCTACGTTGCAGCAGCCATGGCTTATGCTAGAGATACCGCACATAGCTCCCACAGTCACGTATACTCTCTTGATTCTGGTATAACGCCGAACGTTATCGCAGGTGAAAGCAAAGCACGAAAAAGCAAACAGAAACGAGGGAAAACAATGCACGGCGATGGCCACAACAACGCGCCTTTGGAAGTCTACTAGATCTTTCCCTGTTGCTGGTGACACGTGTCCTAAATATTTTAAAAGACCGACGCACACGTTCTGGGAGCTCCGCGGTATATCAGCACCTCAAACTATACCGTCTTTAAGCAAAAAAAAGCCATTTCATACAGTGCGCCTCTGTACATATTTTTTCTTTTTCTTTCTTTTTTTTTACGTTTACACCTACAGAAGCACGTTGCATATTTGAGTATTATTAGAAATGTTATTACGATGTAGCCTAAAGCACATCTTGAAACAATATCAATCACCTTGAGCAGTGTAAAGACATTGTGCGATCAGCAACTAATCGCGCCCTTGTTAAGTGATCACATCACTCATTGTATGAGTGATGCAGGCACTTACACAACATCGCGCATAGCAGTATGAACTCGTTAAGTCACACGGTTAATCGGGCATCTGCAACAGGCCCGCGAACGCATGCTGTTGTAAATGCTGGCAACCTACTTTGGCAGAGCTGCTGCAGGCGCCCAGCTAGCGCTGTATGATTACTACCTACGAAAACAGTGCACTCACCGTTAACAGGCCCACGTTGCCCGCGTCCGCCGCTCCATGAATATTCCTTAATACGAGCGTCACTTCGAACACGGTGTCATGCGTGCCACCATTGAAAAAGCGCCTGTTCGCTAGAACTCACACAGCGACCAAGACCCCAGACCAACGCAACGCATTTGAAAGACCGATGAGGCAGAGAGAGCAACGTTGAGAGAGAGGAGGAGGAGGCACTGGCGGCGGCGCCGCAGCTGTCGACGCAGGTGTTCGGTGACGCAACTATTCGCTTATCTACACCGCTGTTGGCAACGCTGGCCCAAGTGAGCGGGGTGAGCGGGAAACCCGCCCAGACGGCGCCGAAAGGCAAACGCTATGGCGCATACGGCGCGCGGCGGTTCGACGCGGAAGGCAATCGAATTGCGCCTCAAGAATGACTCCTTCTAAATGGAAACTCTCCTTCCACCTAGCCGCACAGCAGCGCAGGTTATTTACCAGCCTCGGGTCCTTTGAGTATTTTGACGGAATGCGACTGCAGTGGGCGAAAAATAGTGAAGCAAAACTTGCGGAAAACAAAGTGCACCCTGGAATGGCCAGAAACAATAAATATTTCGTCCTCGGTGGCATTAGCGGGAAAGCATCGCTACACCTTTTTTCAGAGGAATTTCTTTTCGCATTGTCCATGTCTGGAAATTCCGCGTATGGTGCCGCAAACACTGAATGCGTAGTCGAAGCTGGAACAAATTAATCCACAGTCACGGATGTTTAGAAGGCTTGTCACGCACCACGAAACGTGCCGAGGCTGTTATAACAAGTCTTTTGCTGGCCACATGATCAGCACATAATTCCATATGGTTGCCTAATGAGCTAGCTAAGCACCTGTAGCAAAGGCAGGGCACGTTTTTGTTAAACGTTGTTAATATAAACGATGGTTGTGCATAAGTGCAGTGACAGGTTTCCATGTAAATTGGTCATAACCCACGTTTTCGAGCGTAGAAGCGCCTCAGCGGACCTAATCAGCTACCACAGCAAGTTCGTAAGCAACAATGAGGTACGAGAATGTGCAGCTGTTTTCCAGGTACTGAATAGTCCGTGTACAGTGCTTTGACGATCGCCATTCCTTAAGCCACCTCCCATATAGTCTCCCAATCTGAACAGGTGTGGGACCTTAAACACTAAGAAGCAGTGCCCCCGCCCACACACACACGAAATTTGAGGGCGCACGGGCTGATACACACGCATACTTATTCACAGGCGCACACACATACACGTATACATACATACGGCCACACACACACGCGACCGTAAACGCACGCATGCATGGGCGTACACATGTGCACAGGCACGCTCAACACGAGCACGCACTCGCACATATACGCGCACGCACACATGCACGGGTGTACACACAATCGCGCTTACACACAAACACATGCGCAGGCTCACGCACACACACCCATACTCGGGCGGACATTATATGTGTGTATATGATCCATAGCAAACATGTAGCTTATAACCAACGCTAAGGAAGGCTTTCGTAACATGGATTGCAGTTAATTGCCGTTATATATGAAACGTGATTTGCTTCTGCTGGCATTCTGCTGTATTCGGAGAGCACCTTCGCATATTCTAAGTCGATTAGGCCGTCATTTAACGCAAGGTCCACATATTCGTGCAGTAGCTACGCTGCTCGGCCGCCAATCTAAAAGTCGCGGGTTCGATGCCGGCCGTGGCAGTCGAATTAAGGCGGAGGAGAAAAGGTAGAAGCCTGTGCACTGTACGACATGAGCGCTCATTAAAGAACACCAAATGGTCCAAATCTCCACAGCTTTCCACTACGACGACCCTCATAATCATATCGAGGTTTTTGAGACGTAAAATACCAAATATTATAATTATGTGTTCTTCTTATGCTGCATATACCATCTGATGAATCGGCACCTACACCCTTCTCAGGCACGAAAGCACCCTTAGAGCCTATTTTAGGGTGCTATCGAGGCAAGCACCAAAACAAAGGGGTGCTTTTTTTTTTCAATCGACCAATTAAGGGTGTTAAAGGGTGTTGAAAAAATGCTTTCTTGTAAAAGCACCCTTTTTACACCCTTTTGAGTGTAAAAATGTTTATTGTGTGGCCTTCTCTCCGCCCGGAGCCTTCACCCCCAGAACTCGCCATCGAGTTCTGGTGAGCACTCATCTTATCCTCCCCCAAACCGCGCCACCGGTCAGCGACCGAGTCCGCGACAGCTACAAGATTCAAGCCATTCAAGCGGCCCCCACTTAGCCGCCTCTATGACAACCGTTAATAAAACGGAGGCTGCTTTATCCTCTCCATCCGCTATATTGCCCTGTCCCTGCCCACCGCAGCACCCTCAGTGCTAACAAAGTGAAAAAAAATGGCATATCCCACGTAAACTGAAAATCGATAATATGCGAAGCGCGAATGAAGGAGGTTGATATGTCTCTTAAAATTCAGCACAACATTACGAGGCGGAGATATGTTATGCCGTACATGGATCTATGCATTGAATAAATTGTTTAGACGTGCCATTTGCATCGTTATCTGTTCACGTCGCCTGATACCAAATTTGGTATATGTGCCGCTAGCGGAACTACCGTGAGTGTGCTATGAGCGTAACATGTCGGCATGTTTTGCATGACAGCATATCAAGATTATCATGTTTGCACGTGTCACTTACATTCGTTGTTCTTTCACGTCACGTGACACCAAATTTGGTATATACGGAGCTCGCGATACGGTCACGAGCGCATCATGAGCGCGAGATGTTGTAATGATGTTGTTACATGACACGCAACTCATGATTATCATGTTTCCACCAGCCGCATACCTTCGTCGTTCATTCACGTCCCATGATATCAAGTTTGGTATATGTGAAACTAGCGAAATGGCGGTGAGCACATCATGAAGGGCCCGTTATACTCCGACGTAACGTTGACGTGCGCGCGCGCTGGGCGCAGCGACGCTACGCTAGCAAAACGCCAGCTCTCTATAGTGCGACGTAGTCTTACGCCAAGCGCAGCCAGCGTGGACCGGCGGTAACCGGCGCGAGATGCGACATGCTGCATTTCCCGCTGACGAAGTTAACGATAGAGCACCGCGTATGCTTCTGTTGGTGACGGAGGGACACCGGGTGCGCTTGAACGCGCATGCGTCAAAGCAACGCAGCGTGTAGCGCACATGCGAGTATATGGCAGGCAGATCGGCACCTGGCGTGGCATCGCCGGCTTGATGCGACGAAGGGAATGTTGGTGCGCACCAGCGCTGTTGCGAAGCGCGACGCCAACACGGTACCGAAGGCGCCACTGCTCCAAAACTCGCCGCCAAGGTCACCAGCCGTTTGGTATCGTGTGTTTCTCAGCTCGCGACTGCTTTTGCGCTAAGCTGATAAACGAGCGGACAAGATGACGGTGAGTTAGGGCAATGTACAGCATCGAAATAGAGGTGTTACAAATTCGGCACTGGGGCCGACAGCTTAGGGTCTCGAAGAACCGAGATGTCTTCTCTCTGACGCATAGGTCAGCTCCTGGCGACGTGCCGCTTCGCTTTTTTTATAGGCACCGGGTGGACGTTTGGACCACCAAAGTCCAACCTGTAGCACTGCTTGCCGTGATGTCGGAATCCTCCAATAGAGACCCACCGCTGGGTTGCGTGATGATCCTCAAATCCGGAGCCGCTGCGCTGGGTTGCACCCAAGGACGAGCGATATTGCCACGCATTGCGTAACAGTCGCCAGACTGGAAGGCGCCGACTACTTCATCAGGCTCGTGGGCTGAGGGAGCTCGCTGTGCGTTGCGCGAGAGAGACCGGCATCGCCGCTTTATGACGTCATTGTGTTGATCGCGTCAGGTGGTCTTGATTGCTGGCCTTGACACAGATTGCCTTTGCAGAGGCCTTGACGTTCGGTGTGGACTCCCAGGCGTAACAGCACCCCTGCCGCCAGGCAATGCGCCGGAACGACGAGCTGCCTCCACATGGCTCGGATGTCGGGTGCGCTCGTTCACCAGGTCCCTCCAGGGCTATTGGTAGGATGTAGCTCCAGGCTGAGTTCAGAGAGCGGGAGGAAGTGAAAACACACACACACAAGAATGTCACAAAGATTAGATGAGGCGGGTCGATCGCAGAAACTTTAGAAGCATGGTCGAAGTCGCAATAAATGTATAGACATGCTAAGCTTTCGGACAAAAGAAAACGGTGCCTATTCTGGTTCGAAACTACCTTGGCAACCGTTTGCAGTACTTAGGTATCTGGTAGTGTCTGTGACCGATGAAAATGCAATAGATAAGCTATTTCAGGTGCTGTGTTGTTGGGATCTCGCATCGCCATAAAAGCACTTCATATCTTCTTAATAACTGCGTGTAAGTAAACATAGGCCAAAAATTAAGCAATCTTAAGGAAGTGTGTTATTCTGTCATTGCAAAATCTATCATTCACGGCACACACAGCAAACACTAGGCCTGCAGAACAAACTATTTGCAAGCAAATATAAACATCATATTTCACCGTGATGAAATGCCACACTAATAGAGAAAGACGATCACTCAGAACAAACACAGTAGACACCAACATAGAGAAAGCACGCCTGCTGAAAACACTGTGTTGTTGGTTAGAAAACCTAAACCATTCTTGAGGATGGACCCCAGCTCCTTGGCTTGTTGCCGCAACTTGTCGACTAGCTTCGCTCGTCTCTTCTGACGGTTTGAGGTCTCAGCACTTGTCGATGATTCTGCAACTTGTCAAGAACGGTTCGACAACAGACAACACACGACACAAGCACGTGCCCTCGGTTACCTGACTGAACACCAGAGAAGATATAGTACAACATATACCTAGCTACGTGTCTATCGGAATTTCGTTCCCTCTAAATCAAGAGGCACATGTCGGACACAAGACTCTTAAATTGAGAACTCAAATTTTTACACGCACAACAGCGTAATGAAATAGAATGAAAAATATAGTTGGCGCCTTGAGATAACTTTGGACGAGAGCGCCCAGCTAAGGCCGTGTTGAGGACTATGTTCAGTGAGTGAGAATTTATTAGAAGGCAGAGAGGTCGGCCTGAGCTAGTTCGTTCTAGCCTGCTACTCTACACAGGGGATAAGAGAAAGGGAAAGGAAAGAGGGATGAAGGGTGATGATGGGGGCAAGAGGAGGTGGTGCGTATGTACAGTAGCCACTTAGCATAGTACCCTAATGTCTATTTTCTAGTACAGTGCTTTTTATAAAGTCTAGAACAGCCTTTGTAGCAGTTTTTGACACTGTTTGGTCGTTCATTGCTGACAATATGTGGCTTTCAGTTAATGGTGTTCGTCTGATGCTTGCCAACTTTGCAGTTAGCATTTTTCTTTGCGCCACGTATAATGCACATTCACAAAATATGTGAGCTATCGTTTCGCGCACTTGGCAGCGTTCACAATTCGGGCTGTCCGCACGGCCGATTAGGTGGGTGTAGTGGTGGGTGCCGATTAGGTGGGTGTAGTAGTGATTAGGTGGGTGATTAGGTGGGTGCCTTGCTCGCAGTTGTGGTCGCGTTGCTCCAGATGCCCATATGCATATGTCGTCCGCATACACACTGATTCTGACAACGTCGGGAAGCTCAGCTTCAAGGCCAATGAGTGCTATGTTAAAAAGCATGGGGCACAGGACGGCGCCTTGCCGAACTCCACGGCTTACGAAGTGCCTGGCCGTGTCACCGTCAGATGTCGACATAAAAATGGTACGTCCTCTGAGATAGCTCACTATCCATGCGTGTAGTCGGCCACCTACGCCGATGTCTTCAAAGCGTCAAGAATGGCCTCATGGTAGACGCTATCGTACGCGCCCTTTATATCTAAGAAAATGGCCCCTACCAATCTCCGACGTTGTCTTTCCTTTTCAACAGAAGAAACTAGATCGACAACACCGTCTATAAATGATCGACCTCTACGGAAGCTATTTACAAAATCTGGTAAGCCGACATTATTCTCCAGCAGCCATTCCAATCTTGCAGCACCATGCGTTCCATCACTTCACCGATGCAACTGGCTAGGGCAATGGGTCTATAAGAAGACGTGTGAACACTTGCTTGGTTTCAGTAAGGCCACTATGAGGCTGCACTTCCAGCTCTCTGGGACTGTCGATGTTTCCCACGTAGAGTTGTAGAACGACAAGAGAGCCTGCCTTGCTTCCTGACTGAGGTGATATAGAGCCGAATAAGTAATTCCATCTGGCCCTTGTTCGAACGACCATCGGGACGCAGAAATCGCAGCATCGAGTTCGTGCATTGTGAATGGTAAGTCGAGGTGATCGTCGCTGGATGGCGGTGAGGCTAAACACGGAGGTGATATTGGTGAGGAGGACATACCTACGAGTAAGTGGCAGTAATCTTCTGCAACCTCTACTTCAGGTCGACCTTGCTTTAGAGCCAAAGCTCGGAAAGGAAACAACTGTTGAGTGGGCGTTTGAAGGCTTCGGACAGTTTGCCATATTCGAGACAGGGGTTTTCTGGGATGAAAAGAGCCACAAAATACCTTCCATCGTTGCCTATTGAGCTTATCGAGGTGTCGCAATACATGTCGTTGTGCTTGGCGTGCTGTCGATAGGTCAGATGGTGATTTCGTCCTCCTGTATTTCTTCTCTGCCCGGCGACGGACTGCACGAAGGTATTCATATTGTGCGTCAAGTTGTGATCTTGGTAGCAACACATTCACAAGTTTCGTAGGCGTTGTTAAGGATGATTCAATGAGGCTTTCTATTTCAGATATAGATTGAATGTCCCCGCATTGAGCATTTACAGAAGCTTGGAATCCTGGCCAGTCTACGCTTTTCACAGGAAGGGGAGTCGAACGACGGAATACATTTAGCTGTATATATGTAGGGAGATGGTCACTTCCATGTGTTTCAACGTCTATGAACCAACAGGTGGTAGGCAAGAGACTTCTGCTCACAAAACATGCGTCTAGACAGCTG
Source organism: Rhipicephalus microplus (assembly GCF_043290135.1). NCBI lineage: Eukaryota > Metazoa > Arthropoda > Arachnida > Ixodida > Ixodidae > Rhipicephalus > Rhipicephalus microplus. The sequence goes on along the minus strand of NW_027464597.1, from coordinate 7,685,241 downwards.
CTGTACGATGCGCCACGGAGGTCAGTAGGTGAGCATTCTTTAATGAACATCAGGCCCTGATTGAGCACAAAATCGGAAATGTCCCTACCGCGGGTGTTCATTGAGGCAGAACCCCACATGGGATGATGTTCATTACAATCCCCAACTAATACATGTGGTCCAGGGAAAGCTTGGAGCACAGACAAGAGATGGGAACAGTCCACGTGGCTTCTAGGAGGAATGTATCCACCAATGCTTGATATTGAACGTCGCTTGTGCATTATAGATAGGCAAATATAGTCATTAGAAGCATGAGGAGCCACGGCATGTCCCACGTACGTTAAATCTCGACGTACGCATATAATTACTTTGCTCGCATTTCGATCATCGCGTGACCACAAAGTGACGTATCCAGAAATCCGAAACAACGACATCATATTCGGCTCACATAATACAACCAACGGAAATTTGTATTTAAACATCCGTTGTCGAAAGTCAGACAATCGGCTTCGCAAACCTCGTGCGTTCCACTGCATTATAGCAGAGGTGCGCACACGTTCATCAAAGAAATTCGCCATATTGTTTATGGAAGGGCCAGCAGTAGCGGTTCTAGCACGTTGAGGATCTGCACTGCTGTTTTCGCACCTGGCGTGTGTAGCTCGTTGAGAATGGCACGAATAGATTTTAGTAGATGCTTCAGCAGAGTTTGGTTCTTCCCAGTGTCTTGCCTATCATTTTCCGCCCTCTTTGAAGTTGCAGCCCATGGTGTGGCCTTTTTTTATTGCTCAGATCGGTAGCGAAGGCCACTCAGTATCTGAAGCATCGGCGTGCAACGTGGGCGTTGGTCCACTTTCTGCATCCCTGGGACGTGGTGCGTACAACATGGGTGTAGCGGCCTGATAATGCGCACGCGTATGTTCATCTGGTGCTGATGGTGATGCATCACTTCTATGTCCACTATGCTTTCGCTGGTGCCTACGTTTTGGACGACGTCTGTGTCGGCGGATCAACGTGACAGCCTCTCTGTGTGTCGAGTTGTCTCTGACCATCTTCCGCAGGACGCGAATTTCTTCTTTGATCTTCGGGCACTCCTTCGACGTTGCTTCTTGTACCAGAGCAGTTTAGGCATTTTAATGGAACAGCAGTATCGCAGTTTTCCCCCCTATGAGACCCGCCGCACCGCTGGCAAGTTGTCTCACTTTTGCACACTGCGGTGACGTGTCGCAACTTGCAGCACTTGTGACATCGCAGAGGCCGTGGAACGTAAGGGCGCACGGTATGTCTAACGTATCCAAACTTCAAGGTAGGGGGCAGAGTCCCAGAATCAAATACTAGTTTGATGCAGCGAGACTGCCCGAAGCGGCGTATGGTCACGATTTTGACTGTCGACGTCACAAGATTCTGGAGGTCAGCGTCTGTGATATCAGCGTCGACGTCATTTATCACGCCAGTCGTTGTTCCTTTCTCGTGAGCGAGAAACGTGCGAACTGAAATACTTCTGAGCTGCGTGACGGCCTTCAGTCTGTCAAGAATGGTTTTGTTTGTCACATCAACTGACAATATGTTTTTTCTGCTATTTATGCGAATTTCATTCACTGGAGCAGGTGCAACTCGCTCAAAATAATTGACTGGCTGGTCAATGACCGGCTGTTTAGTAAGTTCAGGTTGTCTGATGTAGATAGGGGTACATATGAGATGGTGAAACATCGCTTGCCTGTGTCTAGCGCCGGTTGTGGCTCGGCCATTGATAACGTCCTGCGAAGCTTTCCTTTCAGCCGGCGGGTATGGAATGTCCTGAAGTCGGCTTCCGATTCCATCTCTTCCACTGATGAGCTCTCGGTAGAATCATCACAAGGAGCAGACGTGCCAACGCGGTCACCTACCTTCGGTCCATCCTTAGGCAAACGGCTGGGGCCCGCTGTCTGGTTGGATGAATGATGCCCCATCCCGGGGGGTGACGTCTTCCGTTCCAATTGTTCAGAGAGAGTCAGGAAGACAGACAGTTTAAGAAAAAAACGAAAGTTGTTCAAGGCAGAATTATGCCCGAACACACTTCTTCTTCCTCCCCAATGAGGACTAAATTTTGCCCCAACCTTCTCCACCTTTCTGTCTTTCGCTGGCGAGTCGATGAGGACTAAATTTTGCCCCGACTCGCCAGCGAAAGACCGAAAGGTGAAGAAGGTACTAACTAAAACGCACGGCCCAATTCGTCTGAATTAGCGTTTAGCTTTCCTTTCTTGTAGCGAACGCCTAAGTTGTACTGTTGGAGTATCATGCACCACCTCAGTAACGGGCCACTTTTAAACGACATGTTATATAACCAGGTTAAAGGAGAGTGGTCCGTTTCGACTACAAACCTGGAACCAGAGACATAACAGGCTAGCTTTTGAATGGCCCACACGAGGGAAGCGCATTCCTTTTCAGAGGTATTGTATGCCTCTTCCCTGCAGGTCAGTTTTCGACCTAAATTCAAAACTGGCCTTCGATTACACCACTAGAACTGAAAATTTCTGCTCCCTCTTCTTCTGAAGCAGTCAAAAGCAGATTTACAACCGCTTGACGTTAAGCGTAAGGTTTCATCAAGTTACTGTGGTAAATTTCGTTTGGCCGCCTTCCTAATTTCAGTTCAAAATTGGTATCATCAGGCTTAGATATTACTTTGACAGGCCCTTCCCAATGAACCTCATGCTTGTTCTTTTTCGATGGCTGCAGTAGCATTACCTGACTAACTACTTCAAAGGTGCGTTTATTAGCCGATTTGTCGTAGTACTCCTTCGACAGTACTTGTGCAGCCTTCATGTGGCTTTGCACAAGACCTTTCGTTTTTCCAAGCTTCTGACGGAGGTCTAGACCATACGCAACTACATTAGGGTCTTCATCGAATCGCTGCCAAGAGTGGCGTAGCATTCACAATGGTGTTCTCAAACTCCTGCCAAACACAAGCTCTGCAGCGCTAAAACCAGTGCTCTCATTAGGAGCTGATCTCAAAGCGAACATAGCGGAAGGAATACAGGTTTCCCAGTCGCATTTGTGCTCGTAGCAAGACGCTCTCAGCACCCGTTTCAGAACGGAATGCATACGCTCTACCGAATTATATTGCGGGTGATGGATCAAGCTGTGCACTACTTTTATTCCGCATTCATCCAGAAAGGTAGAGGTAAGGCAGCTGGTGAGGACACTACTGTTATCGCATTGAATTTCAGATGGAAATCCGACATGAGTGAATCCAAAGCAGTGAATCTACGACATGAGAGGAACTGAGCTCCTCAAGTGGTATCGCTTCTAGAAATTTTGTGCTACACAGAGGGCCGTCAGGATATAGCAAAAACCTTGCCTCGACTCTGGCAATGGCCCGACATTATCAATTACTAGGCGCAGAGAAGGTTCTGCGATAATTAACACAAGCTTCATGGGTGCCTTCCACTCGTCCATGGATTTCGCCGTTCTTCGACAAGTGTCGCATGAGCGTACAAAATCTTTAATGTCCTCGCAGCATTTCGGCCAATAAAACTCGAGGGGAACTCTAGCCGTGGTCTTTTTTATGCTGAGATGCCCTGCCCACGCGTTTTCATGCGCCAGTTTCAATAGTTGGTGACGATACTTTTGTGGCACCAAGAGCTGCTCATACTTGCGACCTTGAGCATTTGTGATGCTCCGATACACAAGCCCTGCCTTCTCAAAAAAGAAGACATTCGTTTTATTTTTTTTCAAGTTTACGCTTTCTATTAGTGCTTGAATCGAGATGTCCTCACGCTGCTCTCGAATGATCCTGTTTCGATCAACCCTCGACAGCTCCCTCCAACTTTCCTCTGCAGGCGAGAGCGGTTGCACCCCTCCCACTCTGACTCAATGGCGCCGTGTCGTCTCCTCCGCCGACAGAGACCGCGCCAGTCGCTTTGGCGACGGGCCGTTCGAGTGACTGCTCATAATGACTAACAGCGAGAATTTTCTGTGTGAGGATCCGTCGACTCAACGCAAAGGTCACACAGATCAGCAGCTTTTGCAGGCGGTGTTTCACCATATTGAACAAGGTCAAGTTCCTGCGAAAGCTTCCACGCTTGCCATCGCGTGAGGGTCATGTACGCTAAGTTGGAGAAGAACGATTTATCCTGCTCTTTGAGAAGCCGCTCTGAGTTATTGGAAAAAAGATAAGAAAAACGATCGGGAAGCGCGGCAGACGCAGCCGCTTCGGTGCGAAGCTTACCGAATGGGCCTTCAATGACAACCGTAGCGATTGGTAAGCAAGCACACTGCTCCTCATCGACTTGCCTGATCCAGAGCGCATTCTCCTGTAAAGCCGTCCGGAGACACCAACGAAGGATGGACAACGTCCATGGTTGCCGCTGAGTCTTAACGTCCTCGACACGTTTTCCCTTTCGCACTAATTTCTTGGAGATCTGGCTCTAACAACCGCATGTTCTTTTCCAATTCTCGAATTGTTGCGAAAGCAAACTTTTGCTTACAGTTTACCGCAATGTGCCCTTCCTTTTTGCAGTTGTCGCAGATTAGCGGCTTCCATGATTCAAACGCTCGTATGGTATCAGTGCGTTGTTTCCTATAGGGTCCTTCACAAGAGACGGGCCCTTTTTGAAATTACGGTGCGGAGTGGGTTTCCGTTGATCAGGTGTCTTTGAAAAGTCTTCTTTCATCCTTTTCATCGTGCACTGCCCAGCTGTGCAACTTTCCACGAGTATAATACTCCTCAGCTAACTCTGCTGCCTTTTTTGGCTGTACTTCACTAAGTTTGTCTTTCAGCTAAAGCTCGATATTTTCCTCGATTCAGCGGTACAATCACTTCAATGCGATGCATTGTACCAGTTTATAGCGATCGTCATAAACACCTTCGGCCTCGGGCCATTCAATTAAATCGGCTTTAGGAGGAAACGCGAAGTCAACGTGTGACTCATTGCCTTTTTTTTGCGTACCGGAACCTCTGCCGGAAAGCCTCGGGCGATAACCTATAACGTCTCAAGAGCACTTCAGTAACCACGTCATAGCTCTAAAACGCTTCCCCGACAAGCACGTTATGACGTCGGACACTTCGCCGGGAAGAAGAGCTAACAGGTTCTGCGCCAAAAAGACCGCTCCAAAGCATTTCGCTCACAGAAGCGTTCAAACTTGACGAGATACTTCGCCATGTCTTGGCCTATTACGAACGGTGGCAGGTGGTCCCGAATTCTATGACCACTACCTTAACTGTCGTAGAAGCCACGCTAGGTGCCTGTGAACACTGTAGTATTGCCAATTCTATTTCTATCATGTCGAGGCGCTCTAACATGGCTTGAAACGATCAAAGATCACTGCTATACTTCACACAGCCTTTCTCTAAGCTACTAAACCTGCGCTAGACTAGTCTGGTGAACTGGGCGGAAAACATAAGGCACTCACCGCATCGATGTCGCTGACGCCAGCTGATCCCGCAGCTTTCATGCACTGTTACGAAGCGTGCCGCCGACGATGTTGCGAGGTTAGGAAGGGTGCCACGAAACTCGCCGAAGCCAAAGACACCCGCTGCGCCGACTGCGAAAGGGCCTCGATTAGCCGAGATGTCTTATCTCTTACGCATACGTCGGCTGCTTTATGACGCATAGGTCAGCTGCTGATGACGCGCCGCTTGGCTTTTTTTGTAGGCACCCGGTTGACCTTTCCGTCACCAACGTCCAACCAGAAGCACCGCTGGCCGTGATGTCACAATCATCCAACGGGGACCCGCCTCCGGGTTCGTTATGATACTCAAATTCGGAGCCGCTACGCTGGGTTGCACCCAATGATGAGTGATGTTGCCACGCATAGCTAAGACTCGCCAGACTGGAAGGCGGCGATTGCTTCATCGGGTACGTGGGCTGAAGGAGCTTGCTGTGCGTTGCTTGAGACAGACCGGTGCCGCCGTTTGATGGCGTCGTTGAGTAGATCGCGTCAGGAAGGCTCGATCACTGGCCTTGGCAATGATTGCCTTTGCAGAGACACCGGCGTTCAATGTGGACTCCCAGGCATAACAGCGCCGGGTCACTTCGAAGTGTATTGGCACCTCATGTATAGTCATCTTCTTACATGACAAACATCTCATCATTATTATGTTTGAACCAGCAACATACCTTCGTCATCCATACACGTGATATACTAAATTTGACATAAGTGAAGCTAGCGAAATGGCCACGAACGCATCATGAATGTGGCATGTAGTCATGTTATTACATGACACGCATGTCATGATTATTACTTTTGCACAAACCACATATCTTCGTCATCGATTCACGTGATGTATGACCAAATTTGGCATATGTGGAACTAGCGAAACAGCCGCGAACGCACCAAGAGTGTGGTATGTGGTCATGTTGTAACATGATACGCACCTCATGATTATCATGTTTTGACGTGTCATTTAACGATGTCGTTCATTCGTCCCTAGTAATACCGAATTTGGTACAAGTGAAGCTAGCGAAAAGGCCGTAGCGCATCACGAGCGTAGCACGTCATCAGGTTGTTACATGACACGCATCTCATGATTATTATCTTTGCACCAGTCACATACCTTCGTCATTCATTCACGTCCCGTAATACCAATCATGGTATATGTGACACTAGTGAAACGGCTGCGAACGCATCATGAGCCTGGCATGTAGTCATGTTTTTTACATGACACGCATCTCAAGAATATAGTGTTTGCACCAGTCACGTACCTTCGTCATGTATTCATGTTTTTTAATACCGAATTTGGTACATGTGAAGCTAGCGAGACAGCCGCGACTGCAACATGAGTGTGGCATGTAGTCCTCTTTTTATATGACACGCATCTCATGATTATCATGTTTGCACCAGCCATGTATCTTCGTCATCCATTTACGTAGAGTAGTACCTAATTTGGCATACGTGAACTTAGCGAAACAACCGCGAGCGATCCATGAGTACGGCCTGTAGTCATGAGTCATTACTTACATGACATGCATGTCAAGATTTCTGCGCTAGGGTATGTCACTTTTGTTCGCCATGCAGTCATGTTATACCATACTACTTTTGCGACATGTCATGTGAACACAACCACTGCAAGAGCAGCAAGACCATGAAATGTAAATTATTCCGTTTTTTACATATATGTCATGATTTTCATGTTATGACTAGTCAGGCATAGTCGCCATGCAGTCACAATAGCGCACAAAAAATGTGGCATCGATCCCATCATCGAAACGGCCAGGGGAGCTAAAGGTCGTAGGCGGCAACATGGATAGATAGATAGATAGATAGATAGATAGATAGATAGATAGATAGATAGATAGATAGATAGATAGATAGATAGATAGATAGATAGATAGATAGATAGATAGATAGATACGCTCATTCGCATTTAAAAACGTGGTTGCAATTGTAGTGTCGTGCTAGACTTGGCCAGCTCGCGCGCTAAAAAAGAAGAGAGCTGCGAGGCTCGTGATTTGAGTCACGAGGAGTGAATGAGTGAGAGCAACTTTATTACGGTCAAGTGTAGACGCTGAGGTTGCTATGAGTCACCCGGCTAGTCCCACGTGGGGATCGGCAGGTCTAGCCTGACGGCCCTGTCGTGGGCACACTGGACGGTCAGGATTTGGTCCTGAAGTTCTGGGCTGTACAGAAGCGCATTCTACTAGGGTTTGCTATAAGTCGGTCCAAGCGACGCGCACTCCCAGAGCATGTGTGCTAATGTAGTTGTCTGCCCGCGAGCGGCGCCGGCGGCATGGGGAAATTTGTAAGGATAAATTGCATTTAGGTATGCTAACGACGGGTACGAATGTGACCTTTACTTGTGCGTGCGTGTGTGCATAGTCTGCGCGATAAAGCTGATAAATTAATTGTGGCGCTCGACGTGAGTACTGCTTCTCGGGAGAGAAAATGTGGTGGGCGTACCAGATCTTCGCCGCGGGCGTCTGTCAATCACACTGATTGACGCGTGAACTCAGATATAAACTCGTTATTCTGAGAAGGGCCGAGTTCAACTGATGAATGTGATGGTGTGCGCCTGATTGTCAAGCGTTCGACGCGGTGAACGCTACGCGGCAGCTTCCTTGCATTGATTGGTATCAAGGCTAGTTTATACGGTTATGGTGGGTGGTGCCCCTTTTCCAGAGCCACACTGACTACTGCGACTCGCCGGGCCTGGTAAAGAGCCGCCAGTTGGCTTCCCATTTCCACCTCCGCTAGCCACGCGTCCGTGCATGACCAATTTAGGGAATTGCTATTCAAAAGAGGCTAAATTGCAGACTCCGGACGTTGTGTGAACTGATATGTAATGGGCTCCAATGTCGGCATTGCTCCACACTATCGGCTTGTGTTGCTGTGTCTGTGAGGGTACATTCTGTGTAACTTGTGTAAACCTGGAAAAGTGTTTGTATGCAGGCGACGCCAGTCCCATGCATGTCTGCTGTTTAGGTTAAGATGAGGGGGAGCTTTGGTTCGCCTACGTAGTCTTTGAAATTCGATGATTTCTCTTGGCGCACGAGGTGTTGAAGTGTCTTCTTGGGAAATGTGGTCCACGATTCAGCCTGTAATGCCTCGAGCCAAACGGTCCATTCGTTCGTACCCCTCAACCCCTGCGCTCAGCGGGCACCAGGTCACACCATGATCCATTGCGAGAGTCATCCCTAGCATTTGTAATACGCAGTCCGGTAAAGCCCCGAAAAGGAAAAGACGGCAGCCGTCTTGTGAGCCTCTCAGAATAAATGCTGATTCATCCTTGGCCTCTGCACGGCGTATGGCCAGAGCAATCGCAGTGGTTTCAGCCATCGCAATTGATATCGTGCGAATTAACACTGCAGTGGTTGTTCATCGTTTGTTAGTTACGAATGCAGCGAAAGCAGGGACCATATTTGCGTTTCGATGGTCGGGGCTCGCTTCTGTAAAACACGTATAAGGGTCGTCCACCCGGTTCTGTAAGGTGGCCGCCCGGGCGCGTCTCCGTGTTGCATAATGAATGGGTGCATGTTACGGGGGATCGAGGCCACCTGGAATCTCTCTCGGATTTCAGATGACAGTAACGTGGTATGATCACCTCAGAACTGTGGCGAGGGTGCGTAGTGCAATTTCTGCAAAACTGAACAGCCCTGAACAGTCCTGTTAAGTCGCACACGCTGAACCATTAGCGTAGCCGCTGAATATTCTTCCTACGTATTTGCCATGCCTAATTCCTGCAGTCGGGCCGTGCTTGCGTTTTCAAGCAGGTCGAGTGCTGTTTTACAGGCGATTCTGATTAGTTCCTCTACTTCTCCGATTTCATGACACCGCGTAGTATGGGCAAGCAGGGCATGTGTACTGCGGCTAATGTCTAAGGCGTGTACTAATTGCAAGGTGTCTACGTCATTCATACCATTTGGGCTACGGGCAACTCTGCGAATAAGCTCTGTAACGCTCCGGACCACGCGTCTAGGATTAGAGAGCACTGGGCTTACGCTGCCGGTTTTCTGTATGTGCCTTGCAATTATGAACAGTTCGAATACCCGTATTATGGGCTCTCCCACCAAGGTCAGTTCCAGCTTCAGAGTCCTGGCTGTGCGGATATGTCTGGGTCTGATGTGGATGTATACCGATTGGTCTGGAGCGCACTTCATACCTGCTTGCTTCATGTAACTCTCAATGGTGTTGATGACTCGTTCAAGTGTATCGTCTCGGTGGCCGTATGATCCTTTGGATGCCCAGAGCATAATATCATCCGCAAATATGGCGCACCCAAGGTCTTGGTCCTTGTGCGATTCTAGTGCCATTTTACGTAGCCATACGTTGAAGAGAATTGGTGACAATACGGGTCCTTGAAGTGTGCCTTTATTTAGTAGACAATACAGGGCAGAGGGCCCTGAGCCGTGTCCTATTTGCACCATGTAGTTGGTCAAAAACTCTTTAATATAGTCAAAAACCCTCTCCCCATCACCGACGTCCCATAATCCCCCTAGTATTGCGCTGTGAGAGGTGTTATTGAAAGCTTTTTGGACATCCAGTGCAAGTATCATTCTATCCATACTACCTGAGGGAGGATGGCGAATCTCATCTATCAGCTGAAGGAATACGTCCTGTGCATAGATTCGTTTGCGGAAGCCGAACATACAGCCAGGAAGGCGGTTGTTGTCTTCGAAGTAAGATTCAAGTCGTGTTTGTATTACGCGCTCGAAAAGCTTGACCATGCACGACGTGGGCGATATGGGTCTCAAATGATTGAGCTCACGTGTCTTTCCTGGTTTTGGTATGAGCACAATATTGGCAGCCTTTTATTCAGACGGCAGTTTTACACCAGCTTGGCCCTGCAGGGGCGCAGACTGGCCCTGCAGGGGCGTCTGCGCAAGCAGGCGTTTGGTGTGTAGCGACACCGTGGACCCGAGCTAACGGGGGGTGGCGACCTCTCCTACATCTAGTCATGCGTGGCTGAGCTGTGTCCGGGAAAAAGGGTATCCTGGGGGTTGAGCCGACGCCGGGTGACGACTATTAGGGCCCCCTGGAAGAGGCAACACACCCCTTTGGTCCTGGCTTCACGTAGACGGCACCTCTGGGCTTACCCACTCAGGGGAAAGCAGCAGTCGCCTTTTCCTATTTTTTTCCTCTCGCCACATCTTCGTCTGTCACTCTTTTTATTCTTTCCTGTACTCTCTTCTCTTCAAATAATTCTAATTTTCCTGGTGGCAAGGGTTAACATGGTGTACAGTATCCAACCTTGGGTTTGCTAAATCGGGTTAAAGAAGCTTGGTACAGTTGGCATCCGCAATACCTGCAGGTCTCTGCAGTGTCCCTGTGTTGGGCTCGATGACAGATGGCTGGCCTCGCTACCGAAAACAATAATTTTTGATGGGTTCAATCTCTTTTTCACACCTTTCCAATCGCCCTCTTACTAAAATAAGGCGCACCGAACTAAACTTCCACTTTCAAGCAAAGAACACAGAAAATTTCCCACAGTTCTTTATAATCCACAACGAATGTCCTGACAGAACAGCAAGATTAGTGTCGCCTATCTTAGTCTCAAAGTGTCTTACAGACACCTTTGGGACTGATAACAAAGCCACAAGAATGGCCAGTGCAGACATTCTTCAAGAACTTTAGCTCAAAGCCTAATATAACAAGTTATAATCTCTGACATCGTTAGGCACTACTCCTATATCTATAACAGCCCACCGTTCCTTGAACACTGTCCGTGGTGTGATATCCGACAGTGTCCTCCTAAACTTCACCGAGGCTGAGCTCCTTGATAGGTTGAGAGATCAGAATGTCATCCAAGTACAAAGAGTTAAAATAAGGCGTAATGACCATGAAGTGCCAACAAATAACTTATTCCTCATCTTTTATCAATCAATCAATCAATCAATCAATGAAGCTTTATTTTCATAAATAGATATATGCAATTACAGGGATTATTTGGACCGATAGCCTAAAGTGGCTAGTGGACGGTCCAATACAATGTGCAACATAAAAAAGTGTACAGGTCAGCTCTGAGGTAACAACATAAAAAAAACAATCATGTGATACAGATAACACAGTAATACATTTTTTCTTGCAGATATGCATACTTATTAGCTTGCAGCTAGTTTCTATACATAGGCACTTATTAAAAAAATACAATGAAAATCGAATCACACACACATGCTTACATGTCTTGACTCCACAGAAAAAATGATTTACATGCCATGCTGAAATTACGTGCCGTTTTAATCTCTAGGGGGACCGTGTTCCATATTTTTGTTCCACTAAACTGTATCAGTCTTTCTCCGTAAACATTAAAACATTTGGGCAGATTGAAATCTTTGAGATTGCCACACTCCCAGAACATATCCAAGCAGTCTACATAAAATATCACGTCTAACCAAATATACCTAACCCTCGCAGGTGCTTCAAGTGTCAGAAGTTTTGCCACAGCTCACAGAGCTTCTGTGGCCGCATGTTATGTAGAAAATGTGGCTCTCAAAAGCATTAGATCAGAAAGTTCACCTCTGATGCACACTGTTCCAACTGTGACGGAGATCACCCTGCTTCGTCTCGTTCTTGCCCTGCGTGGAAGAGAGAGAATGAGATTTTAACACTAAAGCTCAGCGAAATCATCTCGTACAAAAAAAGCACGAAACAGACGTTCATTCGTTCGAGTTTCTTATCCCGATGCGGCGTGCATGAGGGTGACGCCACATCGGCCTTTTGCATATGCGCAGTTCATGCACAGTGGTCCGCGAAAGAATCTCTACCACCGCAACATCAATTACCCCTACAGCGGAAGCAGTTCGTGCTGCTCCACCACCAACGAACATGTAGGTCTGTGGGTCCGCAATTCCCGGGCCATCTGCCAAGGCAGAGAGCCCTAAGTCTCTCACACCCACACGCGGACACCACGAGCAGGCGTCCAGCGTCTCTACCAAGACGATGGAGACAAAGCAATGTTCATCGGCACCTCAGATGCCGAAAGATCGGCGTGGCTCTAAGGAGTTTGCCAAAAAGGAAAAACAACCTATCGGGAGGCATGAAAAGGCCTTCTAAGTTAAGGTTGTCTACTTCGACGCACAGCACAAAAACTCACTCAAAATTGTTACACAAATAATGCACTGGAACGCTAGGGGTATTCTTTGTAATCTTGATGACGTTACAGTACATTTAGATAAACACAATCCCAATGTACTGTGCATCCCACATCTGAGGCCATCACAAACACTCTTTCTGCGACAATATGCTACGTTCCGCAAGGACCGGGATAAGGCAACTGCTTCGTCCGGTCGTGTAGCTATAATATTAGAAAAATCTGTGCCTTTCCAGCCTCTTAGTCTTCAGACGGCACTCGAAGCAGTGTCAGTCTACTTCATTCTATGCGAAAAATTAGTCACTGTGTGCTCAATATAATTACCATCAAGCTACAAACTTTACTATGCAGACTTCCATCACTTTATTTATCAGCTGCCGGCACCCTACATTGTTGTTGGTGATTTCAATGCTCACAACACTTTGTGGGAGGATGCCCGCTGCGATGCGAGAGATCGACTGATAGAACAATTCTTCCTGTGTTCCGGAGCATGCCTCTTCAATAAAAAGTCTTCCTATTACAACATTTATCACAACTCATATTCATCGATAGACTTGACACTTGGTTCTCCCTCTCTGTTCACCGAGTTAGAACGGAATGTGTTCTAGAATCCGTATGGCAGTGACCAATTTCCTGCTATGTTACACCTGAGAACATCACATGACTTTCCTCCTCATATTCTCAAAGAGAAAATAGCATCGGCTGACTGGGAGAATTTTAAAAAATCAAAACTTTTACCTTGTGACTTTATCACAAATCATGACATCGATTGCGCAGTAGCATTCTTCTGTACCTGAATTCTTGATGCCGTGAAAAGTGTATGCCTCAAACAAATGATCATCCGTGTCAACAACTTGTTCCCTGGTAGAACGAGGACTGTAGGAATGCACGTAAAAAGCAAAATAAAGCCTGGGCCATTCTGCACCCATATCCTAATGCAGAAAACCTCGTCAAATTGAAAAAAAAGTTCAATCACTGGGTCGGCGAAAATGACGTCAGGCAAGACAGGAGAGTTGGTCAAGGTAACTCATACGCTTATAAAAAAAAGTCTGGAGTGGTCTCAGACGTCTTAAGGGGCAGCAAGCACATTCCCTGCCATTGGTGAATCAAATACGCTGGAGGAACAGGCCAGAAGCCTTGGCAAGCAATTCAAGCGCATTTTCAGTTACGCGCGCAACTGAAAATGTTTCTAAAAATATAAAGAAATGACAGGAGGCAGAACACTTGAGTTGAAGTCTAAAACAAATGAAACGTATAACGTTCAGTAAAACTCCATTCAATATTGCCACACTTTGGGCGGCCTTGAATGCATGCTATAGCACAGCACCGGGACCCGACATAATTATGTATGACGTGCTTAAATACCTTCACGATGGTACAGAAATGACTTTGCTTTTCCTGTATAACACTATCTGGGCTGCCGGGTACCTGCCGTTCACCTGGAGGGAGGCCATTATTGTTTCCGCTTAAAAGGAAAGCAAGGCCTCCTTTCCAGCTACAAGTTACTGTCCAATAGCACTTACAAACTGCTTGTGCAAGTTGTTCAACAAAATAATAAACAAAATACATGCATTTTATAGAAACCAACAAACTACTTGACCCTTTTAAGGGTGGTTTTAAGAACGGCCGGTCTACTACGGAGCATCTCGTACGCATTAAAACATATATCCGCGATACGTTTATCCACAAACAGTACTGTCTCTGTGAGTTTCTCGACATGAAAAAAACATATCACACTACATGGTGCTACGGCATGCTTAGAGATCTGTCAGTCATTGTTATCCATGGCAATATGTTGAATATCTTAAAGAGCTACTCATCCGAACAAACATTCCGGGTTCGTACTGGGAATCTCTTGTCCAGGCCATTTATTGATGACACAGAAGTTCCACTGGGTGGTGTTCTGAGCTGCACCCGTTTTATTACAAAAATTAACTCATTACGACTCTACATTTCACACAACACATTCTATACCACATATGTGGATGATATCCAGGTAGGCTTCAGGTGATGTAATCTTGCTATGTGTAATCTTGCTATGTTTGGCTCTTTCGGAACAAAGTGCCTAGTGGGCTGAAGAAAACGGGCCCAGGTGCAGTCCAGAAAAAAGCACCTCTGTACTTTTTTCTAGAAAGAGAGGCCTTCATGCCCTGCCGCGGTGGTCTAGTGGCTAAGGTTTTCGGCTGCTGACCCACTGTTCATGGGATTGAATCCCGGCTGCGGCGACTGCATTTCCGATGTAGGCGGAAATGTTGTACGCCCGTGCGCTCACATTTGGGTGCACGTTAAGGAACCTCAGACGGTCGAAATTTCCGGAGCCCTCGACTACGGCGTCTCTCGTAATCATATAATGCTTTTGGGACATTAAACCCCACATATCAATCAATCAATACTTGCGTGGCCAGCAGTTACCTCAAGAGGCGGAGCATAAACTTCCTGACCTAATTCTGGATTCTAAACTCACATTAACATTTCAAACCAAGAATATAAAAACAAGTGTGTAAAAAGAATACACATTCTGAAAGTGCTTTCACACCCATCGTGGGCGAGTGACGGAGATTCTCTCAGCAATCTCTATGAAAGCCTCACACTCGCACGCCTGAACTGTGGGAAAATAATGTACCAGTCTGCCACTCCAAGTGCTCTGAAAATGCTTGACCCGGTCCACCATTTTGTGCGTCTGTCTGTCTACGGGTGGTTTTCGCATGAATGCCGTGGAGAGTTTGTATGTCAAATCCAATGAGTTGTCATAGCACCTGCAAAGAACGTACCTGTCTTTTATATAATGTTTAAAAACAAATGCAGACAAAGAACACCCTTCACATATGACTATCAATGACTTGTCGAGTTGTATGCTTTTCGAGAACCGTCCTTCGTTTCAACAGCCCTACTCTCTTCTGGTCCCAACAAAAGTGCTGGAAGTTAAGTCGGGAGGTACAGCATGAGGAGAAAAAATACGTCACGCGTGCTTTCTGAGCTCGTTGAGTCAATTGCCGAGAGGAGAGAGCAATTTTCAGCTGACTATGAGAACTTTTTGTGAATCGCACGCCGCGTGCTGCTGCATAATGTTTGGCTTGTGTGTCCTTGGTAGCCTCGACTACCGATCGGCAGCGTTTTCTTACAACGCTGAAAAAGTGTTGCAGGGCCCTTTTAAATTTGAAGGGGGGCTTTGCGGCAAATCGAATTTCTTTCGGATAGGTGCTTTTGCGGTTTAGCACCCCTACACCTCAGCGAAACCAATTTTACAAGCAGTACATTCGGAATAATATGCATCTAATTGTTCCTTGAGAATACTACGAAATTTTCAATAACTTCAATTCGAACCGAAGCGAATTGCAATACCCTACTATTCGTTCGAATATTCGAAGCATTCGAATATTCGCACAAGCCTAGAAGTTACCCAATGTGTGTTTCGAAAAGGCTCTAGAAGGCCGCCCTTCTATATTTCGCTGTGACTGTGCTGAGCCTTCCATGCAGGCCTGGCGTTTTTTGCTGAGAGGACAAATTCTTGAACAGGCGCTGTTACTGGAGCTAGATTTATTAAGGCATCTTGCCTTCCTCAAACCAGCAAAGGCAGGAGTGAAGACAACTTGTCGATATGTCTGCCCCAGCTACACTAACTGTCCGAGGATTTTACAGTGGAAGCTGTTCTGAAATCACAACTATTTTTTGGCGCCTTAGCTGTCCGCCGCCGCAACCGGTATTCAGGACCACTATTTCGAAGAATCACAAAAGAAAACAAAAAAATGAAAACCACAGCATCGAAAAATTGCACAAAACTCTTTGAAAGTGTGTAACGGATGCCACTCTTCTTCAAAGAATAAAAAAGAATGGCATCGTTTAAAAAAGTACTGTTGTGTACAATAAAGAGTGCTTCAACTCAGTTTTAATTGTTGGGTGATGGAAACGCAGCTATCTGGCTATCTCAGAATTTTTCTTTTGTTTCTTCATTTTTCTCTATATGGTTTTTTTACACTATTTATATTTTATTTTATAATAATTGATAAACATACTAGTAATGCTCATAAAAATACTACGCCACGCTTTCTTGGCCGATCACTAAGAGTGAGTATGTGCCACATTTTAGAGGAATCAAATCAAAGCAAACTTCAAAAAGACTCCGAAAGGCCGCTCTTCCAGATTTCGCTGCGACTGTGCTGCGAGTAGGCCTGGTGTTTTTTTTTCACTTTCACATTTTTCCTCTTGGATTGAATGTCACAGATATTATCAAGCTTAGTTCTAATGAGGATAGCTTTTCTCATCTTGGGTACATTCTCAGCTTTTAGAGAAGCTGCAACGTGGAAACTCCGGTGTCACCTGTGCACTCTTCAACAGTTTGACACGCAGCACAAGCAGCTCACTTGTCCTTTTTACGATAACGTTCAAAAAACAGTTGCCATGTAATTCCACGTGCTTTCGAAAAAACCTATCAAAAATCACAGTTTTGGCACAAGACCGAAGCAATGAATGCGATAGCAACACATCGGGCTGTTATACTAAGTAAGGTTAGGAGATTTAGGAACTATACGAAAAGGAGTGAACATGGTCGATTGTGCTTGAAGTTATTGTAATGCAGTCACCACAATATTCTAATAGGTGTTGTTGTGAATAGTTGTGCGCGACGTCTGACAGGAGGCGTGGTGCAAGTTCGGCATCGAGAAACGTGACGAGCCACTGGTTTTCACGTCAAAATACATTAACGTTGAAGTCTCCAATGACTATCACCAGCACATTCTGTAGGCACACCACACTGAAGTTGTGCAGCAAGAAGTTCATGACGTCAGTCCGCAAGGTTCCTGGTGAGATGTACACTGTTGCGACGGTGAAGCGGTGCGATGTTTTACCACCGCAAGCGTCACCACCATTCATCTGGGGAAGAGATTTGAGGCAGTGACAATTTGCATGAGAACTGAATTCACAGGCACGATAGGACCAGCAAGTTCCCGTATCATCCGGAAATCGATGTGAATAATTTTTCCCGTTGCTTCAGAGTGAGAGTGGAAGCAGAGACATTTTGGGATGCCCCTTTACATTCGACTGTATGTGCTTCAGTAAACCCATGCCTCCATCGATCAAGCCATCGGACACGTCAATGTTTAGGAAAAGCATGTATGGCTTGTCCAAACAAAATACATGCTTCGTTCAGCATTGCTCCTTTTAAGTCCACTGACAGTTAGCCAGTGGAAAATGGTGTATATACATAAGTCGCCGTTAGTGAGATGAACAGCATGAACGGCATGGCCTAGATGATTAAGACAGCGTGCTCAGTAGTGAAGGGTCGCTGGTTCATATCTCCAGTGGGTGCACGAAATTTTTCTTCCGCTTTACTTTTCTTTGTCCCTTTTATATATATATATATATATATATATATATATATATATATATATATATATATATATATATATATATATGCACCTATACATATACGGGACATGCCGGCGACGGTAATATCAGCTGAGAGTGCCCACATATTCGCCGTCTTGCTATCACAATAAAAACAAGATTAGTTGATACAAACACAGCTCGGGCCACTCAGACTCATTCATGTCGCCCTTGAAAAATGTGAAACGGAATGTAACTGCAACTCTACTGAAAGAAAGGAACATGTATGTAAAGATTCTATCAGTATTCGCTTGGTTTCGCAACAAGTGAACCTTTTTATTTACGAATAGCCAGTTGCCTTTTGAATTTTAGTGCAGATCTAACAACTGTGCTTTGGTAGTTGCTCCGGGTAATGCATTATGAACTGTAAAAATGTTATAGATGTGTTGTTAGGCTGTGGTATGCTTTATAGACGCGCATTGTGCTAGCCTCGGTAGAATTTTTTGTCTTGGCGATGTAATGAGGCAACCCTAGATGTTCTAACCTCACTGACGTCACCTCCTCTACGACTGCCGGTCGTTTCAACTTCAGAGGCATCAAAAATAGTTGCCATGTGAAATCGAGCCATGAGGATTCATGCTTGCTGCTACACTTTTCTTATTGACTGCATAGGAAATGCACTGGAATGTTGTCGTTATAACTAATAGATAACTATATTTAGAAAGATAATAAGTGGGTTTGACTGTATCCTCAAATAGCCAATAAGAGATGAAGTAAGTAGCAGGAAGTGTGTTTTGTGTGTGCATGGTACCTTTTATTTGTTTGGTGCTTTTATTGTGCTTTCTAAATGTTTGGTGTGTGATTAAATTTCTCAACTTTCAATTTTTCATCGGTCAACTACGCACAGAAAGACCACTAGTGGAATTTCGATTATACGTCCTCCGGTTTCGCGACGACCCTCATTTTACGACGTATCAGTTTGGTCCTGGCAAAATCTTATAGATACAATGTATTGAAAACGTGGCCTTTATGATGCAGTTTTACACCGACCCTGCATCTTACAACCGTCAGATTCCGTCGGAAAGAAAAAAACCAACACCTTTACTTGAATCACATGTCGACCAAAAACTCACGAGTACAAATAATGAACTTGCATACCCCAAGGAGGACTACAGGAAAAGTAGAGTCATCTTCATCGAATAGAAAATTTATTCTCCCGGAAGTTCATGCACGTCTACATACGTGTGAATCGCGTGCATACGTATCCGGGGTCGTTACCTAGTCAAGCTCTATCCACATAGAGTAGGTTCAGCTGACCAAAAAGCTGACATTTTCACATTTTTGGTCCGTGGAAACATTTCCTGGTCGACATACGGCTGATCTCCTACCTCTGTCACAAAATTAATGCAAAATTACTTTCACTTGACGTCAACGTTCATAACAACAGCGGGACACCACTAGTTGCACTTCACAAGGCAAAAAATTACAACATGCACAGGTCAGTGGCACACGGACGCATCGTACATAAACTAGCTGTCAGTCGTCAATATGCGATAGCAATGGCACTGCGTCTGACTCTTCTTGTGGCAGGCTCACGGCAACAAGGTTTCGGTTTCATTTTCACGCGCAGGCAAAGTTCGGACTCCATTTGTCAGTATAAAGAAGTGCGTTGGAGTTTATTGTTTTTAAGGCTGAGAATAAAGATTTGCTTGCACATCCTTAACTAATTAGTGCTGCTATTAGCTACCACTGGCAACTACAATTTAATCTACTCTCATTACAGAGGTAGAAGGTCGTGCCATGGGCACTGAGACAATCTGTACCCGTTTTTCGGGCAATGCTGGGTGTCGCGGTCTATAATCTCACTTTTTCGATTATACGATGCCCGAGTTTTACGACGGTTTTCCGTGGTCCCCTAAAAGCTGTATGTATAATCAAGGTTCCGCTCTACTTGCAAGGACACGAATTAGGATGAAGGTGATTTTGTAAAGTTCTGCCATGGCTCGTCGTTTAATTATATTGCTACGCTTCACCATCACTCATGTTTTATTTCTAATTGGAACTTCTCATACTCTGTAAGCAACAACTATCCGAGTTTGGGTTTTTGCGGTTCATGACCTCTGAAAACTCTCTTGCGTTTAAAATTACTACCTCGTGTAGGAGTAAAAGATGGTACATGACATAGTTTTACCACCACCTCTCAGGCAAGTAGTAAAAGGATGTCAAAATCCAGTTTTACCACGTAGGGAGTTTTCTATCACGTGATTTTTAACCTGCGTTTCAGAGTTTATTACCACGTGACTGGAAGGTGCAGCTGCTTCAGTGGCTTTTGCCCCATATCCCCATCGTGACGCTCTCAGTGAATCCTAAAGGTACGCGAGGACCACAGATCTTTTTTTTTGGCATCGACGTGCCTCAGGACTGAACTCGAGTCAACGCACTTTAACTGGAACTGGGGGCAGCATAAGCACAACAAGCGAGAACAGCATTCTGTGAACGAAAAAGAAAAAAAGACAGGGGGATCTCAAAAGAAGAAAAAAAAAGAAAGAAAACCTGCTGTGAAAAGTTGTCCTGCATATTTTCGCAAATTGTTGGCTTTTGCTCGGTGGTGGTGCCTTGTAGACAGACGGTGCAAGAAGCTCGGTATCTGTGTGTCTGGTTGGGCTGATGGATCTCACGTGTTTCTTACATCGTCAAGCGACAGTGCGCTTCTGAGCGCCTCCGAACCTGCACGTCGCGGATATCTCGCTTCCGAGCCGAATCGCGAATATCTGCCAGTGGTAACAAAATCAATCTGGTGTCATCGTCCGTGCTTGCCTACTGGAGAAGCAATAAGCGAAATGTTTCCCTCTGTCGTCGGCACCGAGCCGCGGCCGCCAGTGACCAGTGGGAGTGTGTCGCCGGGGCAGGTGAAAGAAGCATCACATATATTTTGTTCCACAGTAGGCAATATCTGCGTGAGTAATGTGCTGCCCGAATTGCCCACCTCATGCACCAACTGTTCTCAAACATGTAGCGCGAAGCCGATACGAGGCAGACGGAACCAGCAAGCGGCTGCCGGTGAGCACGAAAAAAACCCGGACGGTGGTCTTTCGTTGTAAGTATGCATACACCGCCCCGTCCCCGTAAGATAGCGGTCACGTGTTCATTTGTGTCTGAAATGACGAAATTCGCACAGGATATGTGTTCTGTGATCTCCAGCTGTGTTTCATCGGATAGCCGTGCTCCTCGAAAAGGCCTAGTACGCCGTCGATAAGAAACTTGTGTGCAGGCGTGCACCGCTCCTCTACGCCCGTTGTGATGAATACGTGCTGCTACTGTGTTTGTGCACCGTCGCTCAATGAAAATCATTGAGCCACCTTGGTTTGTGCGTACTTATGTATATTTTATGGACTTGTGGATCAGCAGTTCTAACACGCATGGGGCCATAAGCCCGGTGTGCCAAGTAATTATTGGATACTCAAAAAGGCGAGATTGGGTAGATTTATAATAAAAGGTCGTTGTAACATTTAGTTCCCTGCAGCCCACCTTAAGTTTACGCTTGCAGCTTCCACCGTTGTTGTTAATCAATGCAAAAAAAAAAGCTCTCCTACTGGTCCTACAGAGCCGGTCAAAAAGTCGTGCCTATATATACCAGATTGTCAAAGTGTAGTTGAGCAACGCATGCAGTCTGTTCGAGTGGTGTATTATTCTGCATTTGTTGTGTGTGCGTGTTTGTCTGTATGTAAATTTATGTGCCACCAATTCTGCCGTTTAATAAATTCATTCAATTCTGCTATTTAATAAATTAGTCGGCTCTGGGCGAATGCACCCGTCAATTTTTATTTTTTACCACCAGAAATAACTCCCAGAAATCTCCTCAAAAACCTTGTGAAGGCAGTAAAAATTTACTCTTTCTATACTCGCTCAAAACCTCACTGGGGTAAGTAATTACTACTCTCCCTACGTTCAAAAACTCAGTTAGCACGAGAGTAAATTTTTACCTCGATAGTAGGTGGTAAAAAAACCCAGGAGAGGTAGTGCGCTGGCGGACAAATGGTTTGCCCAGTTTTTGAGGTTATTTCAGGTCATTTTCGTTTAGTGTGTACAGTCCAATACCTGTTATGTGCTTCTTATTTTGCCTCTTCACTCACTGAATGTGTCACCCTAGGAAATGTTTTCCTTGTGCGAACCCCTGTTTCACATTCTATACGTGTTACTATTGCCTCAAACTTAATAAAATGCAGGAACGTGACCACTTTTCGTCTTTTATGTAGGTCCGCTGCCTGAAGATTATCGAGAAGAGTGGCCACCAGGTGCTACTCTGGGTTCGCTACGTCTCGCAAAATGGAGACCACCAGCTTCGCACAAACTGAACACTGGTAGACAATAAACGGCAGTCAGTTTACTTCGCACAGTGTGCTACGATGTGTAGTCTTTAACTCACTTATTCACGTACGTTGTCAAATGCCCTGTGTAGTGTGCAAGTTGCATTTTTGAGATGGAATCACTATATACCATCTTTTTATTTTATCTGTTGCGGCATCAATACAACACAAGCCAATCAGAGCTGTCTCTCCCACATAGTGCTTTGCCTTTGATGATGAGCCACTACACTAGTGTCATAATCCGTACTGAATGAGATCTTTTAAAGAAACAATGAAATGCTTCTTTGAGTAATAATTAATTGACCTCATCATCAAAACCTAATGCCTCGCAAATCCCATTTCCAGAAATATTTCAAAGCAAGCTGAGGGGTTTATTGCGCACTTCAACCCTTTCAATTTTTTTCTCGTCGGTCCCAACAAGCTGCGCTGAAAACTACAGGGAGGAGGAATGGCAGTAAAGAAGTGCGATATGTCAGCACAAATTATGAGCTAGAGCATGCTTGAAGAAAACAGTAGCTTTTTTGTGTTGCCATTCCCAAGTGCAAATGTAGCTATGCAATGTTAGAAGATTTTGGACAGCATGCGGCAGCACACTGTGGCAAGAAGCACATTCGATTAAAACGCTGCTCTTGATTTATTTTGGCTTTAGGCCAATAACATGCTTTCAGTTGTTTTACACCACACAAAGGCATACGAAAATTCGAAGTGAGCGCAGTCATCTATATGAAAAAAGTCACTTGCAGCTGCAAGATATGGCTGATATGTTGATAGCAGCATCTGTTATTCACAGGTGTGTCTTTTCACAAAGCCCAAGCGGTGGCACATACCTGTTTAATACTTGCCTGTAATCCTCACAAGACTGATAAATCAAAAAGCATGTACAAATTAAGGCTAAAGCATTTGACTGCAAAACACACACACACAAGAAACTGCCTACCATGAGAAAAGTTCAGTTGTGAAGAGAACAATAGAAAGGATCAAGCCAACATTTAGTTGTCCTACCTTGCTAAACTCATATTAGACTGGCTGTATAAGTCACAAGTTTTAAACAAGTTTGGTACATCAGCAACAAAGCAAACACATCCAACTTTCATGTGCAAACACACTGTCTACATCTTTCGGCAGAAGCACAAGTTTTTTCTCTGTTTCTGAGCAAATACCAATGTGAGACGTGTTCTTGAATAGTTTTGATGTAAGCCTCACACACATGAGCACACACACACAGCCTGGCAGTTTATTGAGATGCACCAGTGTAAAATACATGCCATTGTTGCATTTAAAAAGTGTCGCTCATGCCAAAATTGTCGCTCATGCAAACATCTGCAGTCCGGTCGAAATCGCTGAGCGAGTTTTCCTCGAAGCCGTAAGTGTCGTCGGGATCAGGATTTTCATTGCTGTCACCATGCCCATCACTCAGACTTCGCGTGTCAAAGGCCACTACTCCAGAACATCAATTACCAGCTAAAGACTGAGGAATGCTCTTGCTGAGTGTAGCTGGTTGGCCGACTGCGCCTCCACCGCTCCTTGTCCGAGGTACTACATATTGCGATCCAGGCTCCAAATAGAGTCTTTTTTTTCTTTTTTATCGAGGCTGGGGTTGAGTTGAATCCCTCTCTCGTCGAACTTGACACAAACTTCAAATAGCGCGCTTGATGGTGTCCACGCAAATTGAGGTTGCGGGACTGATAATAAGTGAACAGGTAAAGATCGATTACATCGACCAAAGCTTCACATTCACAACCTGCTTGCTGTGCCTTGAATGTTAAGCATGCGGCGCGGATTTCGTCGAAAACTATAACATGTGCCGCGAGATCACGGCGCGAGGTAGTGACCCTACAAACACTTCGTGTGCTTATGGTGTATTGTACTGTGGTCGCCACGGAGGAAGGTGGTCGTCGTCATGGTGGTCGCTGACTGCCATTTTGGCTAGATGATTGTAGCCATAATGATGTAATAGATGGATGTATGGATAGATTGATATGACTGTACCCTTTAAACTGGGCGGCGGCTAACGCCACCTAGCCCGACCAACGCGAATATGGCGACACAGTGCATGACCTCTAAAATTGCCGCTGCACACCCGTCATTGCGCGTTTGCCATCTCGGAGGCTATGCACAGCGACACTATTTTACAGTAACTGTGTTCATTGGTTATATATTATTTGCTGTGAGCTCTAAAAAAACAACCCTATAAAGTTGTAAAAACATGAAATAAATGTTTTTCAAATAAATATTTTTTTTTTCAAAAACTAAATTGCGTTGTGTTGAGGAAGAAGTCGTGGACTTGTGGTTGCATAAACTACTCGGGAGATTCACAAATGTCACTGCCATCGTCATCAATAGCAAGTTCGTGGAGGCCTTGGTGCGTGTGTAGTGTATGTGAACACTGTTGCGTCTCTTAATTGCTAAGTATCGCGCCTGTACACTCACAATTCTCCAAGATGTTTGGTTCCGTGATGATAATTAAAAATTAATAGTCCTGGTAAGTGCATGCAAGTACATCAATCTGAAGGATACGGGCAATTTTGATCCTCACAAGTGGTACCGGGTGTTCGGGAAGGATAAGAAGGATAACACACACTGCGGCCACTACCACGCTCAAGTGATTAAGCTTTACGGTAAGTCAGCGCCTCTTGTTTTCCCAATACGAAAACAAAGAGGAGGAAGCAGTCATTCTGAAGTTATTTACTGGTCATATTTTCTTAGGTACCGTGCATGGTGCAAGGAATGCAACAAAAAAACGACCATCCATTCTGCAGACACGATTGTGACTCCTCCGATAGCTGCACTTCAAATGAAGTGGACAATGAGTCGTTTAAAAAAGTAAGTTGCAATTGGTCACACTGCAGCTGATATGCTACTTGCAGCGTAATTATTACCGACAGCCAAATTTGGCTATTGACATTGCGGCTGAGGTGCTACTGCGGCGCTATTATAATCGACAGCCAATTTTGCTCTGCACGTGGTGCCGTGTCACACATGAAGCACCAATGCTCTGACATACTCCCCGCCCCCTTAGCCAATATATCAGAGCATCGCTGCTCCACTACTGCTCGGGTGCCGGAACGTCGTATTGAAGGCGGTAGTAAAGTTGCAGTATGCTAAAGAGCTATTTTTATTTTATTCTATCGTGGTATGAGTGCAGCTTAGTCACATTTTTTTGTACAATTGACTGGTTTAAAATTATTTTTGCTTGTGTGGATATACGCCCTGTTTGTGCTAGCGAACTAGCAGTGAAATTTGTGTGTTGGGTTGTCTGCACTTGTAAGAAACATTACGTCAAGCTGCTGTTAAGCAGAATACAAAGCACGTCAGCAACCATTTTAAGAAGCAGCATCGAGGCCTGCTGATGCTGAAAATAAAGAACAGAGAAAGAGCTTGTGAAAGAAGTGAATATATATGCTGAGGGCTCAAAATACAAAGGTATTAGAAAGAATAAGCCTACTGGAAAATGCCCTTCGCAGCAAAAATTTCCAAACAGGTTTATCATTTCTTCATAAGATGTTTTAACGCACTGCTGCTAGGGTTGTATGCACCAGCAAGTTGCCCTATTCGTACGTGCAATTTTGCTGAAAAACAGAATGCAATGTAAGCTCATGGGTGGCAGGGATGCATGCATGTTTTTCTAATCACTTGTAAATGTGCTCTTACAAGTTTCACAGTGTGGTGGATATTAAAAAGAACACCACTTGGTCAAAATTTGTTGAGCCTTCCACTACGGCATCCCCTATATCACACCATGGTTTCGAGACGTGACATGCAATGTACCATTACACTTTAATTGTATATCTCAACTGCATGCTATGTTTATCATATATATTGTTTAACAATGCACATCTAGGATGCTACCATGGCAATTAAGGGTGCAATATACTTTATTTCTGTACATTCTACTTTTTCATTGCAGCAAAAAAGCTTCTCCTTGCGGGTAATGCAGCCGCAAGCCTCAAAAACAGAAACGACTTGCACCTTTGCCACCACTATGTGCTGCCACGCTGGAACCATCACAGAGACCACGGACAGCCCTGAAGTAGCCCACTCAAGTGTGAGGGAAGCTGCACCGCTTATCAATTATGTGCCCACTGACAGAGAGGTATCATAAAACTCTAGTATGCTTTGTCTTGAAGATATATTACTTTGCTTCAATGAGAAAATGTGCATTGACAAACTAGTGTGTGCACAACATCTTTGACTTGTTTTATAGGTGCATCAGAGCAAAGGAATTGCCGTTCCCAAGAGGTTGTACAATCACCCCATGGGCTTGAAAAAACAGACCCGTTTTGTTCGTGAGGTGGCCGTTGCCATTTTTCATACAGCAGGCCTAGTAGGTAGAAGTGTTACTGGCCCAGCCTCCAATCGGTCTAAAGGGGAGGCGAAATCTCCCTTGGAGAAAGAAACATATGCTGTGTTTTCAGGTAGGTGAAATTTGGAATCTGACCGAAATTCATGGAAGTTGGTGGCTTCATTTTTGCACGTAATCAGCCAAGGTTTCACTGCCAACTTGTGTTACAACTGCTTACTAAAGCATCATGTCTGGCTTTTGCCTACTGGAGCTGGGTACTTTTATGCAAGAATCCACAAACTAATTTTAAACAATAATAATGAGGCAGGCTGGTAGCACTCCTACTTATTTCCTTGTCATATTGACTCCTCTATTTAGAGTGCACATAATTGTCGCTTAATAAGTGCCCATAACTTGGTTTGTTTTTGATCATGCAGATTTCTTCAACCATTTTTTGAAGCACACCGTTCTGATTGGAGAGGTTGAGCAAACGAAGAAGCTGCTTAATAAAGCTTTGGCAAACAAAATTATTGACTTGATGAAATCACAAGACTAACAAAGGAATGGCACATCAGATAAAAAGTTTTTGATTTCTGTGTTCATATTTGTGTCCTGCTTGCTCTGATGTGGCGGTACACCTGCCAGTTGGCTAAGCACCGATTCACTTGTGGGCCTATCAGAGTAGCGTGCTACACTTATAGGCCAGTACTGGTACACTGATAGAATGATACACTGATAGACTGATGCACTCATACACTGATGCACTCATAGACTGATACACTCATAGACTGATACACCTAGAGACTGATACATCTAGAGACTGATACAACTGTCAATAACCTGATAGCCTATCAGTTTTTCTATCAGAATTTTTGCTAGGGCAGACACCTACGCCGCAATGTTAAAAAACATTAACATATACCGCATGCTGTATTCCATTTCGTACTTTAAGTGCAACAATGCAGCGGCCGTATTTTCGACGGAGGGACTAACCATTGAGGCCCCTGCCCCTAAATTTAGATGCACATTAAAGGGACCAGTACCAACCACTGCCCACAACATGAAATGAGATGACTACGCGGATGTAAAGATTGTCCCTCGTAGCGACTCAAACCAACCTTATTTTTCTTGAGAAGTATTTACATTTTTGTTTTTTTTCTTGTAAATCGCGAAAATAGCCTATGGCACCACGTGGTGGCAGAAACTTCTAATATCTGAGTTGCCCTGTCACGTGACCGTAAATTGTTGCATGAGGTGAACAATTTTCCTGGTAGTAGTGAAATATTGTCTGCTTCTTTATAGTAAAAGATAATACTCTATAAAAATGTACTTTTGTGCCTGCGTTAGTAGTACGCATTATAGTGCTGCTGCCTTCGCATGATGTTGTGATCCAGTGCTCATCAGCGCGTCAACTTTTCTTTGTGCTCATTAAACCGTACACGCAGTTTGCAGGTCGCTAAGATTTTGAAGTGACGTGGTTTTTTTTACCTACACTTTCTCTCAGAAATGACGCGCAGTGACGCTTTCGCTGACTTGGCTCGTCGTATGTCGAGCAAGTGACGACGACAGGACAAGCCATCCACGAAACAGGTGCATCAGCCTGGGGCACAGGCACCCGCAATGCGGCACGAATGCAGTTACAGGAAACCTGCATAAAGCCATATCATCTCATTGTAACTGCTTTTACGCATTAAGGTATTTTAGGTGTTTTCAAAAATAGTTGTAAACTCCGACTAAACCTGGTTAAGCATAGTTACAGGAACTCCCGTGAAAGCAGAACATTGACAACATGCACATGTCGCTAGAAGCAAAGTGTTTCCTAATATCAACTAAAGGAAACTCTGGCACTGCGATCGTTCAGCGACCATGGCAATGATGGGTAGTTCAAGGATTTGTATAGTCTTTTTACTTGCGGGTGGCGAATCGTTCTTTTGGCTTCGTTGTTACTGCGTTTCAGTTTTGTTTTGAATGAAACAGCAAACCTTCTTGAATTTCGTTACCCGATTTTAAGTGATAAGCCTAAATCACAGAACATTTGCAGATTTTTTTTTGTAACAAGAAATTCGAAGTCACGCGGACACAAATGAAGCCGGAAGTACGAAAACGAGACTAATCTGTGTACTACCCATCATCTTATCAAAGAGCTATTGCATTTCTCCTTTTCTACTCTCTTATTCATTTATTACACTTTCGTTCATTCTCACCTTAACTACAACATTGAATCATGGGGCAACACATAATACAGCAGTCACCTGTCATAATTGCAGACCATTCAAAACCGGGCCATTCGTGTAAAAACGTTTTCATCATGTTCCGTTAAAGGAAATCATTTATCGCACTCCTACAATAATCCAATAAATATAATCTCGCCATTTTCGTTTTAAGGACACTACAGAACGATACTCCGGTGTCCATAATACTAGAATAATACTAGATTTGCTGGAAACAATAATTTATTTTACGCATCATTCGCACAAATTACGGCAAGTAGTTAGTTGCTACATTTCTCAGCACTTGCTTTGGGGAATTCACTACCGTCTACTCTAAAATCAATAAATGCTCTTAGGTTCCGATCTGAACTTCAACATATTCGGCTTGATTTGCTGGATTCTTGTTCCTCACTGCTTTAGTTGTTCGCATATGGAAGTTTTTGTCTATCTTCTCATCTTTCCTCATTCTTCTGTGATTTCCCTTATTGGTCTTTAGATTTTGTTTATTAGTTCGAGCTTTACTATGTTGCATTATGAAATGTCTTCCGCTCTGTCCTTACTCTCATCGACTACGGTACTTTACTTGTTAGGTGCTTTTTGTTAACGCTGTTTAAAGTTATTCCTTACTTGATTAGAGTTAGTAATTATCATTATTCTTACTATTGGGCCCAGGAATTGCCAATTTACTTGTGTTATTGGCTGTGTTATCATGTACAGGAGGTCCCAATTTAATTATTACTATGGGACCTCCTTCTGTATATACTAATTATGTATTCTCTCCTTTGTGTGACGTGAAAATTAAAATGATTCCGATTCCCATGCTCAATTAAGCGCCATGCGTTGCAACTCCCATAGACACTAGCGCCAGATATTTCTCTAGTGTATATTTAAAAAACTCTATCGCTTGAAGGGCCACAGGCATCGCTATCAATTTACAGCGTTGCTGGACAAAAAGGCACGTCGGTGTTCAGCGCCTTTCAAATTGAAAAAATACTGCTTATAAAATAACTAAGTGCTTCTGGGAACAACTACTGCAGGTGCAAACACTCTGATGGGTAACTTTCGGTCACTCCGAAAAAAAACGGGGTCGAAAAAATTTGTTGTCGGTCCCTTCAAAGAACATCATGTAGTCACAACTTCCGGATCCCTCGAAACACATATTCACTCTGTAGGCATTGTTCCTAGTATACCCAGTATAGTCTCAATTCGTTTTCAATTCACGTTTGCCGATGCATGATTAATGTTACTTGTTGATTCTCCTAACATATGTTTCACTTCAACACTCAACCTTAGAGTAACATATAAAGTTAAAAGGGGACACTCCCATATGCTCCTGCTCCTGATTTGGGGTCTCAGCACTCCAAGCAGTTGTCGGGAACCTTCGCAGCCTCAGAGATTAAAGACCACAGAAAAGTATGTCTCAAAGACCATTTCGTAGCGACAAGGAATGAATAATATACAGCCTCCGAAACCCCTTCTACTGGTGTGCAGGTCTCTGTGGCCATACCTTAAATTTTTTAACACGACGTTTGCATGCATCAATGAGCTTCGTGTAAGCTGCAGTGCTAGAGCGGCAAGCACACGATGCCAGAGTGTGTCTATGCACACATTTTAATTAAAACATGAGAATTTTTAGAGGAGGGAAAACTTTTATGTTCAAGTGATAATCTTGGTAAGCACATGCCCACTTTATCAATGTTTGATAAACGCAGGCACAAAGAGAGGTTCATTGCACGGCGGGACGCTGAAATACAGCTGGGGTATCATGATTATAAATTGCACACAAGAAATAAACATATAGGCAACAATATAAAGAGAGCAGGAGAAGAGTAAAACTTCAGTAAATGCACACAATCACATATAGAGTGCACAACGCAACATGGATATAGTTACTCCAACACTTGACTCCGGCATGCAAAAAAATAAAAACACAATTTGACTACATTTTGTTTGCCACCAATTCACTAATTTTATGCTTTGCATTTTACAACGCTCTGTCGCGAAAAATAGTCATGAGCAGTTGCCGCAGCAAACTGACGCAATTTTAGGTGTCCTGCAAGCAGTTAATGAGGCAGTTTATTCAAGGTTACATCCTACCTTTAGCTAACAAACTTTTCTTGACTGTAAAAAATGAGGGCACTCTTTCATGAAGGAAGTGAAAGTATAGCGGTGCCGAGCACTTCCGTGAGACACATTACATCGGTTTCTGCGAGGAGGAGTCTTCTTACGGAATGCTAACGTTAGCACGGCCACCACAAAACACCCCGTAACAGCTTTTCAATTAACAGACACCCTTCCGTGACTGAAACGGTCACAGCAGAGTACTTCATTCGGAAGAAGCACCTTTCCGTGACTGTTTTACAGCTGTTTTCTTATGAAGGAGTTCCCTACAAACATCTTACGTTACATGTTAACGCAACCCTCTGCTCCAAGAACAGTGTATACGTAGGTCTTTATGATAGCGAGAAATGTAAAACGGACACTGTTGCTGACTAATTTGATGTAATTTCAAGTCAATATTATATTTTGAGGGATGTACTGACCCGTGGTGGATCTAGAGAGCGAGCAGTAGGGGCGATTGCCCCCTTGAAGCTGTTGCCGGTACCCCCCCCCCCCCCGTCGCTTTTCACTACCGGAAATGCTGCGAGCCAGAATGTGTGGTTTTTATGCTGTGGTGGAGTTCTTGCGAATTTAGTAAGTAAATATCAAAACTCCTCCTTCTCCGTTTCTGTTCCAAGCGAATTCCCAGGGGAAGACTAGCAAGGGTGAAGCCCTTGCTGATCTTCCCCTCGGGCTGACAGACCGCAATATTTACTCAGACTTGTATGCAGTGAAATAATGCACAGTGCTTGCAAAAGACACCACGTAAAAATAAAGGCCTGATGTTTGCACCTGGAATATAGATCGACAATACTGCAGTGCATCCCGGATGAAAGTAAACTAAAAATACTTTATAAGGCAATTTGATATATTGTCACGGGGTCGTGACGTGGCCGAAGACAGGAGACTTCGTGTTGGGATTTACCTGTTTATTTGGGCGAACCTGTGCCCGGTAAACGGAAAGTCCAATTACAGCAGCAGTCTTGCACAGATAGCAGTCTCGGACTGATAGCGGCGAACGGAGCATCGGCCTTCGTTCAACAACTGACAAGCGGCGAAGCGCGTCGGCATTTATACTCTTGCCGTCGAATGTCCTAGCGTTATCGCTGGCGGTGGCGTAGGTTCTAGAACAATCTGTACCGTTCGCACAGTGGACGTGATCTTATCGAAATGATCTACTACAGTCCGGAACCTTCTCGAAAACTGCAGGCGCGGTTTGCGCTGAGAATCGTGTGGTGTTTTGGTACGATAACAAAAACTTGGGAAATGGAACGTGGCAATATTATTATCGTATGCATTGATAATATTGCCACGACAGGTTGGCCACGTTCAAGTAGCCGCCGCAATCATCATGGCAAGAGCACCAGCAAGACCCGGCTGGCATGCGTCACGCGTTCGTGCGCTCCAACAACGAGGAAGAGGAAGTTAGTTGACTCTGTGCCTCTCGGCTACTTGGACTCGACGACCATAGTCATTAGACTTGTGGGCACAAGTTGGCCCTAATAAAGTTGCTTGTTTTTTTTGGCCTATCTGCCTCAGCATCGCTACATTTCTGGTGGAGTTGCTGGGTTATGAATCGAAGCCCCGCGAGCTCAAGACAGCGTAGCCCCGACGACCAGCGTATCAACCCCGTGGAAGTGACTCCTGTACACCAGAGGGCAAGTCGCCGTCTTCGAGGTGACTCACCTGAGTTCGGTTCTCTTCACTCCACCCCAAGGGGAATTCAAACTATGGATGCCACCACTATGACTACCCAGGTAACACCGGCACAAGTGTTCATAAGCCAACCGCACCAGCCGCCAGTATTCCACGGCGACTCGTACGAGGATGTTGAAGATTGGCTGGACCTGTTCGAGAGAGTGGCGCGCTTGAATGGTTGGGACGAAAGAGAGAAGCTCCGTCGCGTATACTTCGCCCTGGACGACTTCGCAAGGACATGGTTTGAGAACCATGAAACCTCGTTGTCTACCTGGGAGGTATTTCGACGACAAGCGGTGGCTACGTTCGCGAACATAGACAGGAAAGAAAAGGCGGAGGCAGCTCTTCAATCGAGAAACCAGCTAACAAACGAGAGTGCTGCTATGTACATCGAGGACATGGTCCGTCTGTTCAAGCGTGCGGATCACAACATGGCTGAAGATAAGAAGGTGCGCCATCTAATGCGCGGAGTGAAGCAAGAGCTGTTCGCCGTTCTCGTCCGCAACCCTCCAAGCACTGTTGCTGAGTTTTATTCAGAAGCGACGGCCATCGAAAAAACACTAGAACAGCGCGCTCGGCAGTACAACCGGAATGTTAACTGCGCATCTGCACAGCTATTCTCTGGAGGCGTGCGAAATGACGTTGAAGCCCTGCGAGAGCTCATTAGATCAGTTATTCGGGAAGAACTGAGCAGACTGCAAATGCCCCAGACTTCAACTGCACTATCGGTTACAGACGTTGTTCGTGACGAACTGAGGCAGGTCATACGAGAACCAGAGCGTGAGTTGCAGCCAGTTCGACCTATCCGAACGTACTCTGAAGTTCTCCGACAACCAACGGTACACAGCAATGCAGCAGTTGCGATGGCGACGACTCCTCTCCCATCTACAGCACGCAGCGTACCTCGTCCACGGGAACCAACGGCTACCTATCTGCCCCCAGGAGCACGTAGCACGCATCGCTATGCGGAGCCTAGGCCCAGAAAAAGTGACGTCTGGCGTGATCACGAGCGCAGGCCTCTTTGTTTCCATTGTGGCGAAGCGGGTCATTTGTACAGATTCTGCCCTTACCGACAGGCTGGATTAAGAGGCTTCCCGTCGTATGCACCGTGCCCCCGAAACGGCGAACGACCAGCAGAAATTGAGGAGTACTTGTCTACGCGCCAGAACTCGCCACCTCTACGCCAACGTCGGTCACGGTCACCATCGCCTATGCGCTACCGGTCATCCAGCCCACGTGCACCTTCAAGGCAGCCTGGTCATCGCTCTCCGAGTCCACTCCCGGAAAACTGAAGCAAGCGACCTGTGGAGGTGAGGCCGCTGATAACATCAATTACGAAGATCCTCCAATATGGCTTGAGGGCGACGACGGTGTATTTCCGGTAAATGGGTGCAACCACGAAAGTGTTACTTCAGATTTGCGGTTGAGAATAGAAGGATGGGAGCTGAATGCCTTAGTCGACACCGGTGCTGATTATTCAGTGATAAGTCACAAGATGGTGAAGAAGCTAAACAAAGTTGTGACACAGTGGAGTGGATCACAGATACGCACGGCAGGTGGTCACATTATTACGCCCCTTGGCAGATGCACCGCAAGACTTGAAATACGGGGCTTTATTTACGTTGCCGATTTCATTGTGCTACCAGAATGTTCAAGAGACCTCATTATAGGAATGGATTTTTTGCGAGCTAATGGCGCCGTAATTAACCTGCGTAGGTCCAGCGTGTAGTTTTCGACTGAACGAGCTATACCTGTAGAGGAATCTGAGGGACGCCTAACTGCTCTACGCGTTGTTCATGATGACGTAACTGTGCCACCACGCTGCAGCATAATGGTGCTCGTAGAGAATGACGCATCTTACAACCGCGAAGGCATAGCGGATACAAATGTAGGGCTGTTTTTGAAAAAAGGTGTCTGCGTAGCTCGGGGTCTTGTTCACTTGACGAATGGCCGTGCAGATGTCCTACTTACGAATTTCTCCAATGAACTTCAACACATCGCTCAAGGCACGGCTATTGCCTATTTACACGACTTCTGTATGGCGACAGAACTATGCAGCTTAACCACGTCTACCACTCGACCAGTGGCCTGCAACATCGACACATCCGTGACCGTCAACCAGAGCCTTCCGGACAGTCAAAAGAAACAGATTTACGCCTTAGTAAAAGAATTCTCTGATTGCTTTTCAATTGCCTCGAAGGTCCAGCGCACGTCAATTACGAAACACAGAATTATAACGCAAGACGACACGAGGCCTATATGCCAGCATCCATATCGAGTGTCACAGAAAGAACGGGAAATCATTAAGAAGCAAGTGGAGGAAATGCTTTCGGATGATGTCATCCAGCCTTCAAATAGTCCATGGGCGTCCCCCGTAGTGCTCGTTAAGAAGAAAGACAACACGCTTAGATTCTGTGTCGACTACCGAAAACTCAACAGTGTAACTAAACGAGATGTATACCCCTTGCCACGTATTGACGATACACTAGATCGGCTGCGATCCGCAAAGTTTTTCTCCTCCTTGGATCTGAAAAGCGGATATTGGCAAATAGAGGTAGACGAGCGGGACCGTGAAAAAACGGCATTCGTAACACCAGATGGCCTCTACGAATTCAAAGCGCTTCCATTCGGCCTCTGTTCCGCGCCAGCGACGTTCCAGCGAATGATGGACACTGTCCTCGCCGGATTGAAATGGCAGTCATGCCTGGTGTATTTGGATGACGTGGTGGTATTCTCTGCAACGTTCGACAAACATCTAGAGCGACTGCGCCTTGTATTACAAGCCATCCGGTCAGCAAAGTTGACAATCAAACCCGAAAAATGCCACTTCTGCTTCGAAGAGCTGAGATTCCTTGGACATGTCATTAGTTCTGACGGTGTTCGTCCAGATCCAGAAAAGACAGCCGCTGTTCAGAGGTTCCCTACACCCAAAGACAAAAAGTCAGTGCGCCGATTTTTGGGTTTATGTGCCTACTATAGGCGATTTGTGGAAAACTTTTCAACGATTGCGGAACCTCTTACAAAACTAACGAAAGACGACGTGCCCTTCACATGGAAAAATGAACAACAGAAAGCTTTTGATGAATTAAGAAAACGGCTACAGGGTTCACCAATACTTGCCCATTTTGATGAGACAGCCGACACTGAAGTCCACACCGATGCCAGCAATGTCGGCCTCGGCGCCATCCTGGTCCAGTGGCAAAATGGTCAAGAGAAAGTGTTAGCCTATGCCAGCCGCAAACTCTCAAAAGCTGAGGCAAACTACTCTGCTACTGAAAAAGAGTGCCTCGCAGTCATCTGGGCAATAAATAAGTTTCGACCCTACCTTTATGGTAGACCGTTCAGAGCTGTCAGTGACCACCATGCTCTATGCTGGCTAGCAAATCTCAAGGATCCGTCAGGACGACTAGCCAGATGGAGCCTTAGGCTGCAGGAGTATGACATTACGGTCGTATACAAATCTGGAAGGAAACACAGTGATGCCGACTGCTTGTCACGCTCTCCCGTCGATCCAAGTGTACCTGAAGAGGAAGACGTCCCGTTTCTAGGCGTTGTCGACACATCCGAAATCGCTCAACAACAACGAGATGACCCGGATTTGCTGGCGCTTATACAACACCTGCAGGGTCTCGACGTTCAAGTACCTCGCATATTCTCCAGAGGGCTCTCCACGTTCTGCCTTCGAGGAAGTGTCCTTTACAGGAGGAACTTTGAACCTAATGGCGAAACGTTTTTACTAGTCGTGCCCACAGCCATGCGACAGGAAATTCTGCATGCATGCCACGATGAGCCAACGTCCGGCCACATGGGTGTGAGCCGAACATTCGCCAGGATTCGCCTGAAGTACTATTGGCCTAAGTTGCTCGCATCAGTGCAGCGCTACGTGAAAACGTGTCGTCAATGTCAACGGCGCAAAACTCCAGCCGTAAAACCAGCCGGCCCTCTCCATCCAATAGACCCTCCGGATGCCCCATTCCAACAAGTCGTCATGGACTTCCTAGGACCTTTCCCGACATCATGTGCAGGCAAGAAATGGATTGTCGTAGCTACAGACTATCTGACCCGTTATGCTGAGACTGACTCTCTGTACAGTGCGACAGCTGCCGAAGTCGCCAAGTTCTTTGTGAACAACATAGTGCTCAGACATGGTGCGCCCATCGTCGTTATTACGGATCGCGGCACAGCATTTACTGCAGACCTTATGCAATGTCTGATGCGCATGACAAATACCGATCACAGAAGAACAACGGCGTATCACCCTCAGTCAAATGGCTTAACCGAACGCCTCAACAGAACTCTGACCGACATGCTATCAATGTATGTCGATGTTGAACATAAACAGTGGGATGAAATATTACCCTACGTAACATTCGCATACAATACAGCCGTTCAAGAAACAACCCACGTTGCCCCTTTCGAATTAGTATTCGGCCGAAGAGTGACCACCCCACTGGATGCCATGTTACCTCTACAGGACGAAAACAGCTATCCACCTGACTTAGATGACTTCTTGCAACGAGCCGAAGAAGCACGACAAATGGCAAGATACCGAATACGCCGTCAACAGCGCGTCGACTCTAGTCGGTACAACAAGCGACGCAGTGAGGCACTTTATCATCCCGGTGACAAAGTGTGGATATGGATCCCAGTGCGCCGCCGCGGACTCTCTGAAAAGCTTCTTTGTCGATACTTCGGCCCTTATGAAGCACTCAACCGTATCAGCGACGTCACTTATGAAGTCAGATCCGCGGGACACGTGAGCTCAAGACGCCGCAATACCACGGAAGTGGTACACGTAGTCCGCATGAAGCCCTATCATGACAGATCGTCGGAAAACGAGTGAGAAGGCGCATGTATCATTTTACTCTCTCAAGCATCGGGACGATGCGTCTGAGGGGGGGGATAATGCCACGACAGGTTGGCCACGTTCAAGTAGCCGCCGCAATCATCATGGCAAGAGCACCAGCAAGACCCGGCTGGCATGCGTCACGCGTTCGTGCGCTCCAACAACGAGGAAGAGGAAGTTAGTTGACTCTGTGCCTCTCGGCTACTTGGACTCGACGACCATAGTCATTAGACTTGTGGGCACAAGTTCGCCCTAATAAAGTTGCTTGTTTTTTTGGCCTATCTGCCTCAGCATCGCTACAATATATTCACAGGTATCTTACCATTCACCATATGTGGATTGTATACATGCGGTTTATATACACATTGCACTGTTCATGCGATATCGTAGGCTTATGGGAATACTCGAGCACGACAAATGCTCAGATGAATAATAATGCTTTTGAAATAATTTTGATTCCAATATAAATTATTGAAAATTATGTGCCTAAAATTACATGCAACACATAGGTGCAGGTAATCCCCAGCAAAAAGTAGTTTCATTGCTGTATAAAAGTGATATGCCATGGAAACTTCTTTGCAGAAATAATTCGCACTGCTTCAAAGCCTTACTTCTATAGGTTAAATTGACATATTGCCCTCAAATCAATTTTTCGTTTTCAACTTTAAAAGATTGTTATGCTGGCTTATATGCTCCAAGTATAAAAAATCTTAAAATATAACATATTTTACTACTTATCACTTGCATTCTGCAGAAAGTCGAATTATGCTAGCACTATTCAAAGTTAATTGCACTTTTTGAACCAAAGAGACCGACATTTGCACGCGCCTTGTTTCACTTGAAAATAATATTGTGCAAGTTGGTTGGATGACGATGAACATGGCCATTTTTTTATAATATGTGAAATAGAC
Source organism: Rhipicephalus microplus (assembly GCF_043290135.1). Lineage (NCBI taxonomy): Eukaryota > Metazoa > Arthropoda > Arachnida > Ixodida > Ixodidae > Rhipicephalus > Rhipicephalus microplus. The sequence goes on along the minus strand of NW_027464597.1, from coordinate 7,647,024 downwards.
TATTCAAATTCGATTTAAAATTATTCCAGCTAAATTACTATTCACTTTGAACTTAAAATTCACTACTCGCAGAAGCCTACTATGATGTGTGAATTTGTAAATAAAGTATAACGAGGCTTGTTTTTCTGACCTGTATAGATGTTCAAGCTGGGACAAAGAATATACACATCTGTTTTTGTTTACCCAGTACTTAACTGTGTATTCGATTCGCTAACTTGTAATGTAATGCGACTGACTGTGTGCAATATTTAAAAAAAACATGGTCGTGCATGATTTGCTTGAAATCTGCCTTGCGTTTCTTCAGCAGTTAAGTGGAAGCAGCTGCTGCTACTGGCCAGTAAACATTGTGATTCTGCTAGCTGGTCAAATGTTGTAGCATGTCACTGTGAAAAGCACATCTTCCTGTGGCATGCATTGCCACAGATAACAGTGTCATTTCAAGTTCAGCAAGTAGATTACAGTAAAGCAATAAAACACCTCCTGTGGTAACATAGCCTGATATTTCTCAGCCGAGCTCATTGCATTCACTACGCTTCCTACAAAGAGTGAGACAGTCCATAGCTTTGACAGGAAATGTGCATACATACTACTATACTTGCCAAATGAACTCTGAAAATCCAGCCATTCTGAACATATACAGGTGGAATTTATTTTGCCTATCGCATCATGTCTCATGGTTTACCTGAAAATAAACACAACAAACAGAAAATATTAGGACACGTCGACTAATGAAAGAAGACAATCTTTGCCAAAACAAAATACTATTGCATCCATCTAGCAGTAACAAATGAAACATATAAAGCGGCTCTAATGCATCCGCAGTACAACCAAACTCCTCGAAGAATAAAAGACATGTATACCTAAAATGTCTGGACGAGTGAACAAAATTATCATTCAAAACAAAAAAGCTGATTGACTTCTCAGTGGATGTCACAAAAGGGAGACACTGAAAGGTGACCACGTTAAGCATGATTGCTAGACTGTCCTTTAGAGATCATAAATATGTAACTCCTAAAAGTATTTAGAAAAAACTTTACTTTCTGTTTTTTCTGTAGCAATAAGTACAGTAAACCCTCGTAATAACGAAGTCAGCGGGAAGGCGAAAAAATTCCATATAAGCAGTGATTCGATATACGCAACTGCCTGATAAAAGATAAGCAAGTACAGCCAAATTAGCTATGACAACTTCCCAGAAGTGGTATTATGTGAAACATATCATTACTCACACACATAAAAGTCATTCAGCTATCTTTGTCGGGTGCTTTGGTTGGGCGCGAGGATTGCCTGCTTGAGTTTATTGAGGCAAACTATGAAGTCATGGTCGCCGCTCGAGCCTTACACTCTATTATGTAACAGACGGAGGCTCTTTTGCCTTTGCGCCATTGTTGGTATTTCATGGAGCTGTTAGTCTAGCGGCTCATCTCCCTCATCAGGGCCTCCAAGCAAGTTGTCTATTTCGGCCGGCTAGTCGACTGAGGCTTTGCTGCCTTTCCCAGTATAAGCAAAGAAAGTTTGTCCTCCCCTATCTTCTTAGCACCCAACAGCACTGTAATGCGTTCTTTGCTTTGTTTACATCCTGATAAAGTTTCGCCCTGTGTAGAGTGCATGCGCTTTTGAAATAGTTTGTAAAAGAATGCGGACTCGTCCAAGTTGTAAATGTCTCTTTCTGCGTACTGCTGAAGTAGGACGCTCAGCCGACGCTTGCGTCATCTATCCACGACATCGTGGTCCATGGCTGCACCTTCACCAATGATCAATTTTAAGACACATCGTGCTGTCTTTTGAAATGTTCAAGCTAGCCCTTGCTGCACTTTAAATCTTGCTTGCCCATTCAGGTGTCTAGGGCTTTGGATTCTGCAGTCTCTACAGACCCATTTACAGGAAGGTTTGTACTTCTAATGCTTTTCAACTATTCGAGAAGCACTCTTTTCACTTCAGAATACATAGAATCATGGTTGCGCTTTCATTTCCTGAGAAATTAGAATAGTTGATATTGTTGCGGTGGTATTTCGAATTGTCTTGCGATTTCAGACCTTTGCAGGCCTTTTTTCTTTCACCTGACCTATAAGTTGAACTTTCTGCTCCAATGTCAGACACTTCCGAAACGGATACCGGCGGTGCCAGTTTCACTCGACCTAATTGCTCAATGTGTTTGCTCAAAAACAGGCAGCTTGATTCAGCCAAACTTTGTCTTACTATACAATCAATGTTTCTAACATTTTAGAGCATAACGCCTGCCAGTTGGTGCTGTTAAGCTATACAAACCCCAGCTTCTGAGGATTCAGAAAATCCAGGCTCAAGAATGAATCTGCGGCTGAGGAGGCTCCATTTTTTTATAATAGAGACACGATTTAACTTTTCACAAAACAATTCTGAAAATTATTTCAGTACTCACTAGACATGCAAGGTGTCAGGAGCTTTTCCCACTCTGTGTCTCAGTACTAAACTACGCGAAATGTAATGTAACTATGTGAAACGAACTAAATTATTTAAATGTTGAAATGTGATCAACAGCACTTCTTCAAGTGGCAACTAACCAAAATTTGTATATAATGTCCATAAAAATTTCTTTGGCCTTAGTGTCTGTTGCATTTATTTCATTCCGTCTTACAAAAAAATGAGCTCCTCAAAAAAATTCCCCTTCATTTGTTGTTTTCCATAAATTACTTGAAGCAGCACAAAAAAAAAACAAGAATGAGGGCAATAAAGCAACACACCCAACAGGACTAGTGCTAAACTGACAACTGAATCGTTACTGAAAATCGATCCCTTATGTCTACGTCAGAACAACCCCTTATCACAAAAAATTTCCAACATTATTCAAAGATGGAAGGCATAGGTGTTGTTGTACTATCGGGTGATTTGGAACAAAACATCTATTATAATCATGTGGTACTGACAGATTTATCTTCAGATTTAGCAAGATATTGGGCTTCAAAGATTCCTTGTCAGTTTTCACAATTTCAAGGGTCACATGTCCCAAATTCTCAATATGTTTGTGAGAGACACTTTAGTGTAGGGCTGCAGAAATTTGAACCACCTGAGGTCCTTTTTAGTCGGCCCCTAAATCTAAGCAAATGAGCCTTCAGCATAATCGCCTTCATTTAAAATACAGCTTCCATGGCTGGGATTGGATCTCACGACCTGTAGGTCAGCAGTATAGCCCCATAACCACTAGACCACTGTGGTGGATCAAGACACAGAGGCTGATTGCATTATCAGCACATCTCACCTACGAAGAAATTCCAGTGTTGTCCAGACAGGGTCTGCATAAGCTAAGTTGAAAATTTAGTACCTATTAAGTAAAAGACAGGTAGCCTCTGAAAAGTCCACAGCCTCGATGAAAAGAAGCTGCTGGCAGGCCACAAAGCATTCCTTCTTTAAAATGCTTCCTGTGAAAAGATGGCAAACAAGCCAACGGATTGAAATCACTTCATTATTAATATAATCAATGCAGCCTGAAACGTATAGCTGCTTTATCAAAAAGGTTCCCACTACATTTACTGCATCCAAAGCACCTGATCACAACATATGATTGCGTTTCAAGCCAAGCGCAATTTTGTCATATGGCTGAATAGAACTTGTGTCACTGCAGATGGCCTACAGTTCCCAACAGAGAACTGAATGTTTGCACAATATACTAACAGGATAGAGGCCCCTGAGAATAAAAAAAGGTGATATTGAGTACAGTTAACTCTCAGTAAACATAAATTAAAACACTTCACTAAAAGGTCTTCCCACTTAACCATATAACTGCCTATTTAACTTCCAAAAATTGTACAAAAATAATTAATATTTTACGATATACATCAATATGTTTATGCAATTCTGATTTTTAAATTATTATCACGCTGATTTCTGGAATTCCCACAAAAACTTAAGAAAAGAAAAACTGCTGTTGAAGGCGGCTTTCACTCAATGAATGACCTGTTAATGGGTCACAACATACTGAAACCTGAAGCATTTTCCTTATACAATACATGGTAACACACTGAAAAGTGCTAAGATGTTTATTGCGCAAGTGGTCGGTTATCAGCGTTCACGCAATGCCACACATGTGCACTGCTCACGACATCACCGTCACTGTTGCTCTTGTCGTCAGCAGAAGCAATATGCCGGGTAAACGCAACGTCCGCGTCACTGTCGGCAACAAGTGTCATGTTGCCACTAATGCTGCCACTGGCATTCTTCTTGCAAAACAGCACAGTGAAATGACTGTTGCCGAGATTAAAACACGAAAGGCACTAAACGTGGTTTTTGATAGACAACAACTGCTGTCTAGAGCTGAAAACTGCAAGAAAAGTAATTGACATCTGTGACGTGTCTTCGGCAGTGGTACAAAATCGCGTGATGAGTACAGTTCGGGGTCGGTGGCTTAAAGGGGCCCTGAAACACTTTTTGAACATGGTCTCAAAATGCTGCTGATTCTTGACAACACGCGAGCTAAGTAATATAGCTTGGCACATGGCATGCAATTCGCAATAAATTATCAAATTTAGCTAAACATTGCTTTCTCTTCTCAGCAAATGATGGAGCAAGCTCAGAAAGCACTCGTAGAAGGCCTTCTACCAGACGATGGGTGATTTGAACATGGCGCGCTCGGTCAATACAGGGATTGCCGCGGGAGGCTGTGACTTGTCCACGTGTGCACACGCGATCCCACTGAAAAAGCTGCGGTTAAAAAAAAAAAGTTCTCAATATAACGAGGCGTGAGTGGCGTATTTTTATTGACCACGCCGATCCCCCACCCCCACCTCCCTGCTTAGCTTCTAGCGCTTTTGTCGGGACGAGAGAGAGAGAATGGAATTTCGAAGTGCGTCAAATTTTTGTTAATCCACTCGCACAAGAAGGACTCTTGAAGTTTTCGCGGCATTGAATTCATGAAACAATAAAATCTTTTCATGAATCCATATTATGGTTACTTTGAAAAAGTGTTCCAAGGCCCCTTTAGGTGTGACTTAAAAAAGGACCAATTATACTGATTACATGAACTGATTGGTGAGGGTTTCTGGCACATAAATTCCAAAAATGCTGCTAAGCAGAATACAGACTCCCTCCCTCAGTAGCAATGAAACTGATTTTAATAAGTCAGAGCTGTAACTGTGCGACAACCACGTTTGAAAAGATGAAGAAGGGCTAATACAATATGCAGCACATTCCCTTGCATTGCGGCAACTAAGCCTGCAACACTATACTTGTTGGAAAACAGTGATCAAGTCTTCCTGCAGTAATAGCAGAAGCTGTTTTCTTGTGAGCGCAGCAAGCTGCACAAGAGATTCAAAAATCTCTTTCATTACTCACTGATGAACACTGTACAGTGCTTAGAGAGCTGATTTAGGTAGGTTCTTGCATGACTTTAGAGCTTTATGTGAAAAGCACCTCAACTTTTTGATAACTTGCAATGAAAGGTTCTACAGTGACAGACGCACACCACAGATTTTTAGTTTAGATGGCTGTCATTTGCATAGCTGCATAGAAACAACTTTTGGCAGAGATAGTGTCAAAAGTCACATCTTTATATAAGCAGTCAATTGGACATGTGGTTTGCTGCAGATGGGTGCTACACAGTAGTTAAGCGCACACAAATTGCTCCACCTTCTCCTCATGATGACAACTTGCAGCAGACAATGTGCTACGTAGTCATTTCAACCAATCTTCTCACTTAGGCTAGCCAAGGTGATGTAATGAATGTGCACGCTGCTTGTGGTTATCACTGACAGGGTTTTCTACCACCAGAGCACATTAAAAGCTGTACTCACAAGTTAATAAAGATAAAAACAAAGAGTACCTGTTCAATACACAAGACAAAAACATTCCTTAAGCACAGCCAGCAGAAACCCTAACCAAAGGAAAGAAACTCTTGTACATGGTCAGAAAAAGGAGCACATTATAATCTTTTCTGACATCACAATCATTCCTGCCCTCCTTACTATAAAGGTAGCAGATGTGGTGATAACATGTGAGGCAAATTCAATGCAAGTAAGGCTACATAATTATGCGGACATATATAGCAATGCAACAAAAGCTCATATTTAAACATACCAAGTGCAATGATAGTAGGGGTGTGTGGCAGTTCAGAGAGTTTTTCTGTGATGCTGATTCCTTCCTGGAAAATAAAGAGGAATACACTTGACCAATGTTAGGAGCACGTTTCTTCAAAAACGCATCTCAACATTTCGGACATTTCTCTTGAGCAGATATAATGGCGAAGCTGCTTATGCCCGTTTTATATATTTGATCCTGCTGTGAAACTACCGGCATTATGAACAGGCAAACTTACCACAAAATCAGCGCAAATCCCACTACTCGCTGCTACGTCTCACGTCATATAAGTGAGGTGTAGTCGTGCGCTGATGTACCTGTGGGCTCATAGCCCCCCCCCCCCCTTTCGAATGAGCCAACAGTACGAAAACGTCAAATCCACCCCTCAGCGCGCTGCGATTTATTGGTTATGACGAACCAGTCATCGCGTTAGGGATGGTCGGCTAAGTTGAGTGGAGTTTTCAAACCAGAGGCATCTTAATTATTTCATTTGTTTGTCATTCCACTGAGTGCAGAAGTGCAACATATCATGACTGGAGACTGGCAGTGTAACCATCGGCTGAGCTCTCTCAAGCGGTGCTCGTTGACGCAATCGTTGTGTGCGTCCCACAAGAGCGCGGGAACACTCCCACGTGCACTGCAAAGAACGCGTACCGGAGTCCCAGTGACACGCTGTCCGGGTCGCCCACGAACACTGGGACAGGCAGTATAGGCGTTTGAAGAGAAGCGCGTGCACGGACAAAGGGGGATAAAAAGCGCGTCGCATGTTTTATATGCAAGGAAGCTGCCGCGTAGAGTTCACCGCATCAAACGCTTGACAGTCGCAGCGGCACCATCACAGTCACGAGTTGAACTCGGGCCTTCTCAGAATCAAGGACTTTGTATCCGATTTCACTCATCCATCAGTTCGATTGACAGAAGCCCGCGGCGAGTATCGAATCCGCCCATCACTTTTGCTTTTGCCAAGGAGCAGTGCTCACGCTGTAACACCAGCGAGCGCATGGTTTATCTCTTAGATTTACTGCACAGACTATGCACACACGCACGCAGAAGTTAAGGAAGCCACGTCGCTACTATAAGGGAGGTATGGAATAGCGGACCGCGAGCCCTTGCGGTGCGGTAGCTGTCACTGCACATGCGTTGTAACGCGAGCCGCCGTTCGCGGCCCGCCTGCAAAAAATCCGAAATAGCACGCGGCGACCGTGGCCCGTGAGGCCCGCGAATCGCTGTGTGTAGCTTGCGTGCATTTGGGTTTGCAGTCGGGGTGAAAGTTTCCTCAGGAAGAGCAAACGCTATTCTGAAACTCATATGGCGCCCGCAGCACCCGCAAAGGATATTTTAAACCTCCCTATGATCTCGTACCCATTTAACCGCGCTCACGACATATCCAATCACAGCCGCGTCGCCGACAAGATGCGAGCACCCCTGGTGACCACTCGTCCTTACATTTCCCCGTAATACTTGATGGAACCGAAAGAATCAGCACGAGAGCATTGCGTGAGCAGCCTTGCTGCCTTCGAGTGTGAAAATTTCCATGCTGCAGGTGGAGCGAAAGAACCTGTGCGAAAGAGGACATACGCCCACAAACACGCCTGTGGGAGGCGCGTGTTTAGTTGGCAAAAATACAGCACGACAATGACGCTAACGTCGCTGCACTGCTGAATTGCTGAGTGAGTAGTGGCGCTGACACACGGTGTTTCTTTGATAACCACCGCAAATGTGATAACCACCGCAAATGGCTTCACGCGCATTCGTGAAGCCATTTCTAGCAACACGGCTATCACGCGCTGCGCACCGTGCTGCACAGCTACCCCAAGCGAGGTTGGAGCAAACTCGGCTGCCGGAAAAGCTCGGGCCATGCTGCATTGCACCCCAGGCCAGAAAAATCGGCGCACGCGTTCTGGGACGAGAAGCAGATTCATGGTGATCCTTTCTGTTCCCCGATTGATTAATCACGGCGAGTTTCAACAGCTATGCCGTTCAGTATATTCAATAAAGAAAGGAGGGGGGGACAGGCAGACAGGTGAGCATTAACATCATTTTATGCACCAGTATTCGCCTGTGATCAGATGTGATTCCGCAACCGAAGGGAACCAAAGGGTGATGAGGGATTGTCTATCTTGGTGAGAAACGGGATGGACAAGTTTAAGGGCAAACAAATATCATCGTCGACACAACACTAACCATCGCGCGACCACACATTGCAATACGTGGATGCTATAGCAGAAACTTACTGAAAAAGAAAACAAAAAGGATGCTAAATAAAGCAAAAATGGAAATACAATTTATCCCCGAAAGGTGCCAGCACTTACTCGCTCTGCATGGAAGAATACGGAGTCTTTCAAAAAGAAATACAGTGCTGTAAACAAATAGCAACGACCACTTGCTATTAGCCTATTGGTCCTCTAAGTATTGAACGTTTTCTGAACGTCTCAGTTTGGTTCATGGTGCACACCAAAATATCAGCCGCAAGTGCAGACGAGGAGCTTCACACACACACACACACACACACACAAAAATGTCTTTACAGTCGTAGAACACTTTAGTACAAGGCAGTGGGCGGATCAGAACGTGTTGTCAGGTCGGAGATGACGCCACCCACTACGTAATATTACAGCTTTAATCATCTACTCGAAAGCATCGCACACAAAAACTCGAGGAAATATGACACAAAACTTAGGAGACGAAAAAAAAAACACACAAGGCGTTTTACACCAGAAATTTTCACAACGGGGTTGCGTGAAACTGATTATTGATACAAACAAACAAGCAAAAAAACGCGAACACTACCTACCGTAACAACTGCTCTTTTTTATTCTTGGTATGCATCACCGCATGACAAGTTTTTTTATTGCAGCAGAGTTGACTTCTGTTGCCCTTTCTTAACAAAATGGCTAAAAAAAATCTGTTGTGGTTTTCTACGGCATATGCACGCAGAAATATTTTTTTCAATGCTCACACATTTCAAGGCCAAACGTAGCTAGAAACAGGTGGAATTTGGCAGCAGACCACTCAACACATTAGCAAGCTGCTAAGATTGAATTGGCAACCTAAATTATTTTATACCAAACAGAAAGAAAAGGCACCTATTTGACGCAGCATGTTGTGTTTATGACCTTTCAATCACTGCAAGGGGTCCTCATCACTTTCACCGGCTCACCAGGGCTTTAGTAAATATTCCGTGATTAGGTGCACTGCCAGCGAAGCATACACGTGTAACACGCGAAATTATAGGTCGAGGCATTTATGCACATGTAACAATGGACAGTATAATAGGCGTGCGCACGAGGGGCTTAAAGTAAGCCCCATACATAGACGTATAATGGGGAAGTGGGGGGGCACTGCGACAAACGTCCCTCCTTCCCCGAAGGAGAAGCCTGCGCATACCTATAGATATAGCAACACGTACTTTTCCCTAAAGAAACACGTGTTTACGTCACTCGACGCATAGCGCCAGCTTGAACTAATAAAGCCTGACCATTCTCAGCACAACACAAATACACAACGAAGAGCCCACGCGACACGTTCAGCTCAAACGTTAACAACCACCAACATCAAACGTTAAGCGCTCAACGGGCGACAATTTACGGTCTCGAATGGTTGTTGCCCAAAAGATGAACCTCCTAGTGCCACTCTGGTCAGAGCTGTAAACCGTTTGGCAACAGGAACCTTATTTCACGCCATTGTACCACGGGCGTTATGCTTTTTATAAAGAATATACGCTTTGCTGATCCGTTGCTAACTGATCGGGAGTGCTGCGCCTTACTTAGATCGCATATACGTTTCGCGGGCCTGTTATGTGGAATATCAATAGCAAAAGCCAAAGTGAAGCACACGTACCTGCGGTAAAATTCTCAGCGAGTCCTGTCCTGAAGATCGTCAAACGTCGTCGCAGTCTCTTGCCAGAACAACATGTCGACGGAAACCAACACTCGAACGGATCAGACCGTGCGCCGAGGGGAGCACGCACAGCACTTTTTCTTCCTCCGTGGCACAACACGACCGAGACGAAAGGCGGGAAACGTTGATCACGTGACTTTAACTCCGCCGCGACGCCCGCGCCAAACGGCGCCCGGTTGTTGAAGCGCTTGAAGTGGCTGTGCGCTGCCGCAAACGCGCGTTTTGCGCAAGAGGGGGATATGGTTCGGGGCAGAGCGTGTACTACCGCGCGGTGACGGCGTTATCTCTGCGACAACCTTTGCACCTTGACAGCGTCATGCCGTAAGCTTGGTAGGCGTCTATAGAGAGTTTTAGTACTACGTACGCTGCGTACGTGGCGGCGTTGCGTACGTAAGAATGCCGCGTTCTGCGTAGTGCGCATGCGCAGACCGCAAAGCGCACGTATCGTAATACGTACGCAGCCGCTACGTACGCACGCATGAGATGCGTGCGTGCGTACGTATGAGGTGATCGCGCCGCTCTCGAACAAGTTCGCGACAGCGCGAGACTTCGTTTTGCAAAATGGCGGCATCGAAGGCAAGCACCGACCTACCATAACCGACCTGCTCTGTGGCTTAAAATATTGCCATAATCTGGCTATAACACTTGGATTGGCTCACATTGGCTGTCAACAACACGTGCTTCTATTTTGATCTACCAGATGGCGCAGCACGCTTCACGCTCGTTACGTACGCGGGTACTACGGCGTACTAAAAGCCGATTAGTGGCAAACGACGCCACGTAACGCAAGGCGCTTGCGTGATGCGTACGTAGCACCATTCTGCAGTACTAAAACTCTCTTATATTACGTCGCGCTATACGGCAACCGCTCCCTTCGTCGACAACTGCTTCAAGTACTCATTTTTTCGCAGGGTCTCAAATGCATGGAATCAACTGTCCAACAATGTGGTGTTGCAGCCATCTCTGAGTTTATTCATCTCCCATATTGTGCAACGAGCTTACTTTACTTTTCGTTGTGTTGATAAATGTATTTAAGGTGTTGCTTCAACTTTATATATATTTGCATAGGTTTGGTACCACACGTAGCTCGTTTTTTATTGTTTTGTTCGCCCTACTATTTGTATCAAATATTTGTATTCTATCCTACGAAAATTCCTTAATGGGGTTGCAGTGTTTTTAAATAAATAAATAAGTAAATAATCATCACTCGAGCTTACTCAACACTTCCAGGAATAAGTGGGACGAAAAAAGAGTGCACATCTCACAATTTTTGAAAGTGTTTAATTGCAATTACGTGTTTTGAAATACCAAAGACCGGCAAACGTCAGTGCAGTACGCGCTTCCAATTTTGCTACTTGCGGTACGCGAGACCGTGAGGCGCGAATTCCCGCGACAGAACTGCAGTTAACAGAATGCCAGGCGTTTGCGTTGTTTATCACACTAAACTTATTTCATTGTCACGGGTCTTTGAGGTTGATTTCGCATAGCAATGCGTGCATCTGTCGCCAACACACTGCAGATCGTTTCTCATTCTTCATATACGCATCCAACTGTTTAACTTTTACTATTTATTTATTTTTATTGATTCCATTATTTTTGCTGTACAAGATCGGTAAGTCGAACTGCCTTTTTTTTAAAGCGTAGTGACGTTGTATTCGCCCAACATCGAAGCTGGCCGCGGCGGCGAGACTGAATTTCGTCTCGATAGAGGAGCTTGTGTAATGCGCAATGTCAGTGTGCGTGGCAGAACTCCAGATGGACTGAATTTACAAAGCCGTCCACTAAGGCGTGAATCATAGTCATACTGTGGTCCCATGGAAAGCCTTCCTGATTCTGACGAAACTTATACGCACAGGTTTTTGGCTCAGAACAATGACTTGGAAGTTAGTTTTGCAAAAAAATATATTGTTGATCGAAATAAAATGTATACAAATATTGCCCACATAAACAAACAGCAATAAATACTTTATTCCAAGTTCTCAAATTCTGAACTTGAAGAGTGCCTGACCAAATAGGATACAGTTCTTAATCACGATAATTATTCCCATGAAAAAAAAAGTGAAAATCTGTATTTATTTTGTTTTCCTTTGCTTTCAAACGAGATAACCAGTAAAATACAGTAAACTTTCAAAAGTACTGTATTCATAAGATATAAGCCCGTAGAACAAACTTTTAACCGTTAATAAATGAGTAACAACAGCGAGAGCAAGGTGTTCAATCAACTTTGAAGTTCAGCTTAGTGGCAGCGCAGAATCAGGTTGGTTGTAGGTGTTCTCTTGGCATAGCATTCTTACGGTGTAATGAAACTACTTTCACAGAGTTGTAATGTACACTTATTCTTTCTCTGGGAATACTGTGACATTCTTTTGAGTATTCCTTGTGTACGAATATTTGCACGTGTCTACTTCGCTGCAAATAATACACGCAGACAGTCTGGCAGTATGTCAGGACGATAGCTAAATATTATTTACTTCACTGCTCTCGAGCGTGACATATTAAGTTAAATTGATTGTATTGTGTCGCGCTCCGTATGCGCATCGTCTGCGTTCTACCCGCGATCCAAACTGTGCGATTAGGGAGGATATCAATACGGAACATGACGGCGACGCTGGTGGAAAGAACACGTCGAGCGTGGTCATATAATTGTTATTGCAACAAAGGTAGTCTGTAATGGTCTTTGGTTGGAAAATACCTTAACAGCGCAACCAATCTAACCACATTTAAAAATTACCCAATAGAACCAATCTCTCCGTATTTCAATATACAGCATATGTCCATTGCCCTTTACGGCTGTTTACGACGTGTTCTCATAAAATGACAGTTGTCCGTGAGTATTACAACAGTATATGCCGTGCGTTTGAAGGCCAGTTTTTACAGTTAGGCTCAGCACTTCTCTTTTGTGTGCTCGTTGGAGCTTTAGGCAATTTGCGAATGGTACAGATGACGATACTGAGCATAGCTGCACTTTTCACAAAACCTCGCTTATTGATTTATATGTGGGGTTTAACGTCCCAAAACCCTGATATTGTTACGGGGAAGATTTATTCACCGAGAGCTGGTCTTGCTAACGGCTTAGAGAGCGCATAGTCTAGCAGGCCAACGGGCGAAGCTTGAGAGTCCAACCCGCAACAACCACGTTGTCGTCTTCCTCCATTTGGGTGCCAATTCAGCTGTGTCGGGGCGACAGTTCCCTACCCGTATCATCACCCCGGCCCGTAAGGCACCGTCTCGCTGCCTGTTAAATTAGCGAGTCGGCGTTGTAGGGCTTGAGACGAGAAACGTGGACTACTTCCGCTCTGGGTGCAGCAGCTGATGAGTTTGTGATAGCGGCAATCTTGTAGGTCACAGGTGTGACCTGACGAATGACTCGGTAGGTCCCAGCGTATTGCGGTAGTAGTTTCTCGCAGAGGCCAACAGGTCGAGAAGGGAGCCACAGGAGAACAAGAGATCCCGCAGAAAAAACGGCATCTCTGTGTCGATGGTCATAAAGGAACTTCTGTGCTGTCTGCGACGACGATAACCGAGCGTGCGCGTGCCGAGAGGGCCCGGGTGATCGCATCCAGAGCGTACGAAGTGGAGGATGGGTGGCCTGATGAAAGCAGTGTGTCGAAGGGCAGTAAGGGATGACGTCCGAAGAGTAGATAAAAAGGGGAGTAGCCCGCTGTTTCATGACGAGGCGAGTTGTAGGCGAAGGTTATAAACGGAAGAGCTATGTCCCAATCAGTGTGGTCGGTAGATACGTACATCGTAAGTATGTCTGTCAATGTGCGGTTTAGGCGCTCCGTAAGGCCGTTAGTCGGAGGGTGGTAAGATGTGGTGAAGTTGCGACGGGTAACACAAGATCGGAGTAGATCATCAACCACACGAGATAGAAAGTAGCGACCACGGTCTATGAGCAGGTGAGACGGCTGGAACTTCAATAGGTTGAGGAAGACCGGCAGGGGGAGTCGTAGGCTTCTTTCGGCGCTGGCAGAGGTCGCATGATGCTACGTAACGGCGAACAGAGCGGTAGAGGCCCTTCCAGAATACTCGTCGTCGAATGCGGTCGTAAGTTCTGGAGACTCCTAGATGTCCAGAAGTTGGAGCGTCGTGGAATTGTCGCAAAACATCCTTTCACAGGTGATGCGGTACGACGAGTAAAAGTTCCGTGCCGTCGGGGTGTAAGTTGCGGCGGTACAAAACGTTGTCTTGAAGTAGGTATCTGCTAAGAGAAGGGTAAGCATAACGCGATTGAAGGTGGTCAATGATGGTGAGCAGCGATGGATCTCGGTGCTGTTCGTCGGCCACGTCCAGAAAGTCAGTGATGGCTAAAACGCAGCCATCGGATTTCAAATCAGTGGAGCTAGGTGGATCAACAGGGTGCCGGGATAAGCAGTCAGCATCGCTGTGCAGCTTTCCAGATTTGTAAACAACCGAGAATGTGTACTCCTGTAATCGAAGTGCCCATCGGTCGAGTCTTCCTGTAGGGTCCTTAAGCGTCGACAGCCAGCAAAGCGCATGATGGTCCGTGATGACTGCGAACGGACGTCCATATAAGTACGGACGGAATTTCGCAATAGCCCAAACGAGGGCTAAGCATTCCCGCTCAGTGATGGAATAATTTTGTTCCGCTTACGACAAAAGGCAGCTAGCGTAGGCTATCACACGGTTGGTGCCATTCTGTATCTTAGCGAGTACAACATGCCAATGCCATGGCCGCTTGCATCGGTGCGGAGCTCTGTTTGAGCCGCTGGATCAAAATGAGCCAACACAGGTGGTGATGTGAGGGCGGTAATTAGCGAAGTGAAGGAATGTTCTTGGTCCCTTCCCCAAGAAAGGCCACATTCTTTTTGAGGAGATCTGTGAGGGGCCCAGCAATATCCGCGAAGTTGAAGGCAAAGCGGCGGAAGTATGAGCAGAGCCCAATAAAACTGCGAACTTCTTGTGTGGAACGCGGAACCGGGAATTCTCGGAGTGCACGGACTTTGTCAGGGTCTGGTTGAACACCAGTGGCGTCAACAAGGTGGCCGAGTAGTTTAATCTGCCGGCGTCCAAATGAGCGTTTCCGCGAATTCAGTTGGAGACCAGCGCAACGAAAAACGTCAAAAATTGCCGAGAGATGAGACAGGTGGCTTTCAAAGGAGGGCGAGAAAATGATTACATCATCCAGATAGCAAAGGCAGGTCGACCATTTGAAACCGCGAAGAAGAGTGTCCATCATACGCTCAAAAGCAGCCGGGGCATTGCACAACCCAAAAGGCATGACCTTGAATTGGTAAAGGCCGTGGGGTGTGATGAATGCTGTCTTCTCGCTGTCGCGGTCGTCGACCGAAGTTTGCCAGTATCCGCATCGAAGGTCGAGGGACGAGAAATAGTTGGCGCCGTGGAGGCTGTCGAGCGCATCATCGATTCGGGGTAAAGGATAAACGTCCTTCTTGGTGATCCGATTCAGGCGGCGATAGTCGACGCAAAAGCGCCAGGTGTTGTCCTTCTTTTTAACTACAATTACAGGGGATGCCCAAGGACTCGATGAAGGCTCAATGACATTTTTACTCAGCACTTTCTCGACCTCCGTCTGTATAACTTGGCGCTCAGCATGTGACACGCGATAAGGGCGTTTGTGCAGTGGTCGGGCGTCGCCGGTGTCGATGCGGTGGGTCACGGCACTTGTGCGGCCCAGAGGACGGTCGTCGATGCCAAAGATATCCAGGTAAGAAAATAGAACACCCCGGAGCGCTGCAACTTGGGAAGGTAAGAGGTCGCCGGATTTCATTTTGTCGAGGAACGTTTTTTATTGCGGGGTGATGACAGGTTTCGCCACAGTCTTAATGTCAGGGGTAAAAGAATCAATCGAACATTCATCAAGGGTGGAAAGATCGGCTAAAGTGATGCCTTGGGAAAGAACTTGGGTCGACGTCGAAAAGTTCAGAACTGGAAGTAGCACCGTGTTGTTAGCAACAACCACTATAGTATGTGGTAGTACGATGTGGTGCGTAAGGGTCAAATCAATGAGGGGAGCCACCAGATAGCCTCCATCAGGAACGGACGGGAAGGGCGACAGAGGAATGTGCATAGCAGCCTGGGGTGGTAGCCGTAGAGACTCCATGGATCATAGCGCAGTGCGACTTGGAGGAGTGAAATCGGTGCACAAAGGAAATTCGAGCCGTAAGATACCGGTAAAACAATCGATGAGGGTGGAGTGGGCGGTTAAGAAGTCAATTCCAAGGATGACGTCGTGTGGGCAAGCATCGAGGACTGCGAAGAGAACGGAAGTGTGTTGACCAGCAACAGTAACGCGGGCAGTGCACATACCCAGCACCTCCACCAATAGATGTTACGGGGAAGATTTATTCACCGAGAGCTGGTTTTGCTAACGGCTTAGTTCTTTCAGCCCTGGATTTTTTATTTTGGTCAGATACACTTTTCGTGCGCATTTTCTCGTAGTTAGAACCTCAGAATACCACAAACAAAAAATTGAACCAATGGCACAAGTATTTTCGGATCAATTAACGTGGCATCAAACTAGGTAATTAGGGCCCTGTGATTGGAAAATGAAAAAAGTGGCTTATTTTTTTCTGCCAATCAATGGTGCACACAAAATGAAAACCACGTCTCACTTTTCAGCCTAATACTCGCTGAAACAGCTTCGGTACGTCGTCCTGAATATGGTGCTTACCCGCCTCAACTTACGCGCCTTGGCTCCACGGAAGACCTCGGTCACGCTTCTTCTTCTTGGTGGCTGCTACCTCCACAAACGTGCCGCAATATTGATGTCGAATGCAGTGGGGATCGTTGAAGAACTATGCCCCCAAGAATGAGCAGTGTTGGTTACTTTTCAGAGATACTATGGGAAAATTTGTGCGGTGATGTCAATTGACACTGCCAGGGCCGAAAGGGTTAGAGAGCACACAGTCAAGCCGGCCAACGGGAGAAGCTCGAGAGTCCAACCCACAACAACCACGTTGTCGTCTTCTTCATTTGGGTGCCAATTCAGCTGTGTCGGGGCCACAGTTCCTTACACGTATCAATATGATTGTGAGAGATGCCGTATTGGAGGGCTCCGAAAATTTCGGCCACCTGGGATTCTTTAATGTGCACCGAAATCTCAGCACAAGGGCCTACAATATTTCCGCCTCCATCAAAAATGGAGCTGCCGCTATCAAACCATTAAACCACCGCGACGGGATAAGCTAGCTCATGAAGTGAATTCAAATACATGTATATTGGCAGAAATAAAACCTAGCAACCTGAGCGGTGACTCGATTTCTTCACCGAAGAAACAATATTCTCGCAACCTTGCTACGAAACATTCCATACAGTTTTCCTTTTTGCAGCAATCCGCAAAAACAGTTCGCGACGTGAAGAACACAAAAAGATGTCTTCAATGAAGTCGAACTGACAGAAACGTTAGGGTAGGGCTTCAATGACAAATGCAATGCGCACTTAACAAAGTATATGGCGTTCGTATTTAGCAGCAGCCAGGGTAAGAAGCAGCCGAAACAAGCGAAGACCACGCTGCACGCCAGGCACGTTATCCCACATATTTTTTGGTGTCTCCCTGCTGCTGCCCGTACTTTTTCATTGCCCTAAATGCTCAACAACACAGAGCGTGACAACGTTACCGTAGCGCACCGTGCCGTCGCGTCGGCGCCGTGTGCACTTCTCTCGCGTCCGATTCATGCCTGATCCCAGCCCGATGTTATCACAACGTACAATCGCAGACAATGAAGACGAATTCAGGCCACTATCACAGTCGCAAAAACACGTAGACGTGTAATGCTTCAGAAAAGGTACTGTAGTAAATAACTAGTACACGTGTTTCGTTGAAGCAGTAAGTGATGTGTTGCCATCTTAAAGCCTGGGGGAAGCTGCGTAGCCCCACCACCTTTGGCCAGAGTGACCACTCTTTTAATTTTCACGTTACTCTATGACTCAACTACCCACCGTTATCGACAAACTCGCTATAAGTAAGTGCCAAAGGCGCTATAGCGAACGCGATGGACACGAAATAACTAAAATTCTCAAAAAAGTGCAAATGAGCCCAACAAATAAAATATCAAGCGGCTGTAAAATCCTGGAAGCAACTCAGCGAAAAAAGAAGCCCGAATTTAGTGATTACAAGTGTAACTTAACTCTGTAGTACGAAGCCACGTTGCCGACCACGTTATGCAGCTGCTTAAAGTAAGACGGAATCCTTAGTTGCCTCATCAATGGTGAATTGTGAACGTAGGGGGCGTCAACAAGACCGATGCAAGAAATATTTAATAGAGCGCTGACGGGACCTCATCTTGACGTCATGTGATCCTTTGACCAGCGTGACATCAAAAGCCATCAAAATGTGTGACCACACAAGATGGCTTTCTGGTTTGGTCAGAGGTAGGCCAGTCCCAAAGACACTTTAAAGCCTCATCAACTGCAGAAAGGTTCCAGTGAGTCTGATGCCGGAGGCAGTGCTGAATGTGTTGTCGTCTCCAGGAGGCGGGTGAGGAAGGGTAATTACGAGTCAACCCTGCAGAAACAAATAGTTTTGAAAGAGTATGAATTTCGAAAGAATTTCGAAAGCAATATAGATTTTGCTTTCAAGCTTTGGACTGTACAGCAAGCGCGCGATGCGGCTGAGACCTGATGGTCATGACGCGGGTGTCACTCACACGACCTCGTCAAGGTTTTCTCAATCAAGCAACCAATCAACCAACCCATCAATCAATCATTCAATAAAGTCCCCTTCTTCTAGTGCAGAAGTGGCCGCACGCTTTTGGATCGTAAAATGAAATTCGACCAGATTCAACGCTAAGTGCCCGAAAGTTGTTTTTTGATATTTCACGTTTTCTACTCTTTTCACGTCGGCTGCAGGCCAGGTCACGGCACCGGATTATTCGTTTGAAAGGGTGCATATAGCGTTTCTTCAGCGAAGTGCTGCGTTTCCTATCTACTTCGCTTCGGTATTCTAAGATGCGGCGCTCATCGTAACAAGGACGGCCTTACGCCTCCGGCTGCGTGAAAAGTGATTGAACAAATATACAATTTTATTGAGCTGATAACCTACTCAAAGAGCGTCGCCGAAGATGAGCGCGATTTCGCGTGCGATAGTTTTCCAACTGAGGAACACGTGATATTGTCGACATTGTGGCTGTTATCAAAACGCCCATGTCACTCGAATACAGAAACGCAAGCCACCGGAGACAACAGACCGGCAGTTCCCCGTGGCTGGCAGTAGCGTCACAGTCCAATTAGATCACCGTGGCGCAGCCGCGTGATACCAGAGAACTTGACGTTTTTGTTCGTTTCTCTTTTGAGAACACCGTGAAGTAACACCGAAAGGCCGACGTCTGCTCACCGTTCTTCTACTGCTCTGCCCGACACAAAGCCACTTTCTTTCGACCATCGGCATCAACGTGCATATAGGACTGAACTCGCCATCCAACGCTCAGGAATACGCGGGTGAGCGGGGCGCATAGTGCCTTTTTCCACTGTATAGGGATGTTGGAAACATTGAATGATTTGTGCATTGAACGTGACATCGGGAGGGCTGTTTCCAGAACAGTGGGCCCGAAGGATGCTTTGCTGAAGGGTTAACACAATTGAATCGGAAAAAAAATTCAGGCAGCTCTACTTGGCACACACTGATGAAACTAGTGAGCTAGTGGCTTAGTCTTCACCAACTACATAACCTGGTTCAAAGAAATAGGATTGCGATGAAGTGAGGATAAATTACGTGCTAGGAGGGCCTGGGGCAGCTGCGGGCGTACTGGTGAATTGGAAGAGTAGCGAATAGTGGGCGTGGTGGCACGCATATGGTGTAGGATTTAACGAAGTTTGTTGGCACATACTCTTCCATGATCTCTGACGTTCCCAGGACATGAAAGTCTCGACTAAGAATACCTTCGCTGTTTAAAGGCAGAGCCTGGCTTTCCCCTTCTAGTCGCGTTCGGTGAATGCGTAAATAGCCCCTTGCGAAGTTCGTAGCGCCATCGCTCGGGCTCCTTGCGAAGCAGGACATCATCGGGCAGTGGATAATACCGGACTTCGCTCACCTAAAGTATTCTTGCACCGTGAGCCGGGCTATATCAGACGCCCCACGTTGATCGCGGCGGTGTCCGCGCGCCGGCACGTGTTATCTCTACGCTCTCACTCCTTCTCGAATAGCAACAGCAGCTGCGAACGCGCGCGCTTGACCTAGCCCCTAGAAAATGGAGCACGTGGTGTGAGAGAGCGTAGGAGAGGGTGAGTGCCAATCTTAGCCTGTCCTTCTCTCACTGTTCACTGTCTTCTTCCTGCGCCCCACTCAAACGTTCGCTCACGCCCCACTCTCGACCATTCGCTGGCTGGGCGCCTCTCAAGAACATTGGGAAATGGGGAAACGGTTGTTCGACACGCCGCTGTGAAACGAAAACACCAACGCCGAACCGAGAACGCTCGCTGGCTGAGCGCCTCCCAAGACGATGGCTGAACTCGGTGAAGGCGAATGTCTGACGGCAATGCTACCCTCTTTCGGCGCAAAAAAATGTCTTCCCATTTCCTCACCATTCCCTTCGGTGAGATGGGGGCATTTTGTTTAACCTCTTTAAGCACATTCTCCCCTGGTTATAGACGGCTGGACAACGCTTGTAGTGGTAAAGTCCCGGCCTTAAAGATGCGCCTAAATGAAATAACCAGAACTTTAAAATAAGGACTCGTGCTCCTCTCGAAAAAGCGGCCTTGTCGTTTGTCAAGGTGGACAGCATTTCGAGACTAGATGCATACTTCCAGAAAAACGTTAAATAGGAAACTTGCGCCAAATAATTGCCGGGATGGATGATGTGTGCCTTGGCGCTCCCCACACTTTGGTTTCTTCGACAGTTGTTCTTACGGTGGCGTGGTTTTGTTTGGACATGTTGAAGCCAGCTCTAAGGATTTATTCCTGGTATAACTAGTATTGCACTGGCAAACGTGGGAATATTCTTGTCGTGAACTTGTTTACGGCGTTATTTTTCATAACAGGGCCGCATCGACTGTGAGGCCTTTTATGCTCTCTCATAGTATAGTGTATAGTACATGATGAAACATGATGTATAGTACTATAAATCGTTACCCAAAACAAACACGTACCTCGCTTGCCGAGACGCTGCTGCGATTTATGAGATGCCGTGTAATAAATGTTGCCAATGTCCTCTGTTAAGCGCGATGGACGGAGTCCACCCACGCCTTTTTCACTACGCGCTACGTAAGTTAACTTTAATCTCTGATTAAGTTCTAGTATGCTAGTTGTGTTTTCGAGAGCCAAGAACAAAGAAAAAGAAGGAATTGTGCTCACTACCACGCCGCGGTGGTCTGGTGGCTGAGATACTCAGCTGCTGACCTGCAGGTCGCGTGATCAAATCCCCGCTGCGGCGGCTGCATTTCCGATGGAGGTGGAAATGCTGTAGGTCCGTGTCCTCAGATTTGGGAGCATGTTAAAGAATCCCAGGTGTTTGAAATTTCCGGAGCCCTCCACTACGCCGTCTCTCATAATCGTATCGTGTTTTTGGGACGTTAAACCCCACATATCAATAACTCAATCGGCGGGATTAAATGGCGGCTGTGTTTTCGATGGAGGCGATAATGCTGTAGACCAGCGTGCTCAGATTGGTGTGCATGTTAAAGAACCCCAGGTGGTCGAAATTTCCAGACCCGTCCATTACGGCGTCTCTCATAATCATACGCTGGTTTAAGGACGTGAAACCGCAGATATCAATTTATTAATGAATTGTGGGTCACAGTAACAGCGTATCGATGCTTGTGTTATCAGTCGAAAAACGCTTGCAAGCGTAGGAGTGAGCAGAGTTCTCCATAAGTGAGGGGGAGGGGTAGCACTTTATTGTGGTAAGGCCGCTCTAGTTTTACAAGGTAATGACAAATAAAGTCCCTGAATATTTTTAGGAAAGTACCGCCATTATATTAACCGAGCCGCTGCACACCATTCTCTCGGGCGGCCACGAGCATCGTGCATGTAATTAGCGTGGCATAGCATTTTTGATAGTAAAGCGACGCGAGACGGGTGATAGGGCCAGCGCCAGTACGGTGGCAGTTTGGGAGAGGGTACGAAGATGAGTGTCGGTACATTCGTTATATTAAGATACCTTACAAACGACTACACGTGCGCGCCCAGACATTGAGGAATGGAAAGAGCAGCACTAGAGGATACAGTCCGTTCGCTCCCATGCACCTAATGAGCGCCTAGAACAGAGCTCACTGTTTCCTAGAAATAATTAATTAGTAGCATTTTAGGCCTGAGGTGCCTATATGATATTACACTACCGGAACACTAACATAAACGACGCTGGAACACATTGCAATCAAACGAGTGCACTTCTAAAGCAGTTTTCTTTAGCAGCTGTCTTGCCGGGCGTTTATTTTTTGGTTCTTTTCATCTTTTGAAATTCATCATAAGATGAAGTAGATGCGATATTTGGTTCAGCCAATCGTATGTAATCTAGTTCGAAAAAGATAACAATATTAAGTTGGGTCTAACATCCCGGAACCACGATGTAATTGTGAGAGTTGTCGTAGTGGAGGGCGCTGTAAATTCCGTCCGTTTCGTGTTCTTTAAAGTGCACGTGATGCTCACAGTATACGGGCCTCTGGCATTTCGCGTTTATCGAAATGGGACCGCCGTGGCCGGTATAGAACACGCGACCGAAACTGATCTGTAACGCTTTACGCATTAACAAACCGAAGAGAAATGCAAGATGGAATTCTGAGATTTGTGAGAATAGTACCCTGGTTACATCAATTCAGCGTGGTTGCCATTGTTAAAGTAATACTTAAAGAACGAGAAAGATAACCATCAGTGGCGTCAGCATCAACCCCAGCTATGAAAGAATTCAGTAGTTGATAACGTCGCCTCATGACGTCATCGTGATATTAAGGGTCACCATAGATTGTGACGCCATCATGAGGCCACACGAGGACGTCATCACGCGACATCGTAGCTTGGTCAAATTGGGCAGATCTCGGAGGCAATGCAAAACTTAGTAGAGTGCTTAAAGCTTTCGGGCGGCGGTGTGTATACCAGTGCACAATAGACTGCGAAGTTCCGCTTTCGTATTCGAGTAAATTTGGCAAATTAAAGTTTAACGACCACTACAGTGAACTACGCCCAACACTCATAGTCCAAAGCCCACTTTGTGCCAAAATAAAAGAGTTCGGAGTTGTTTTTCTTCGATTCGGAACAGTGTACCTGAGTTCGTTTACGAGGAAGACAGTTCTGATGAATTGGAAGCGTGTGTCTCTAACACATCTTAACATCGATCGCTTTCACTCTCTCTGATGAATTCCTTGAGTAGTATTTGTCATATTTATTATTGAATAACTGACAGTGGTGTAATACTAGTTTTGCGAGTGTTGTTCTAAACTGTTAGAGCTGTTTTTTGTTCATTTTTTTTTAAATCGTACTAGCGACACTGTCGTATTGCTTGTGGTGCCGGTGCTATCAATTATTTCTGTGCTGTTCTTTTTTTTTTCCTGTAACTCCCATTTTCTAATACTTCCACTGTAACTCCACAACACTACAAGGTATTCAGGCCTGCAGTGTTGCAAAACAAATAACTAAACGCATCAGGGATGATAGAGCTGATCAGAGACGCAGAGCTGATCTCTTAGGCACCTATTCTTGTGCTGAGTGGCGTATAGGTTTGCCCGCGTAACCGATAGAGCAAACACAGACAAAGGAGAGGGAATGCAGAGTCTGTCGACATCACAATGTACTGGCCTCCAACCTTGCCTTCTTCCTCTGACAGGCGTGCTGGCCCTTCCGATGGTGCTCGAATGCACATAAGCAGAGCTGGCGCGTGCCCTTCGGCTGGCCTTGCTTGTCGTAACGACGCTGTCGGCGTTTCGCTCGATTCACGACGCCTTCGATGCACTGAGTGCTGTGAAAATCATTTCAACGCTGGCAGTTTCTCTGACAATTGGTAACGAATTTTAAAATGCTATAACGGTGCCTATAGCCAAACCTTCATATACGGCTTGCGTTGCCCCAGCACGAGGCAGCACTCCAAGTTGGCATTAAGAAGTATCGTAATCGTCGGCGATTTTAACTTTGTTCCATGATAAAAATATGAATCACCGTTTAGACACAAGACCCACGAAATATAAGTTTTGTCTTATAAAAAAGAGCTTTGTCTAAACGCTCTTTTATATTTTTATCATGAAACGTCACCCACTCACCCAATCTTCTTGTCTGTTCCTGTTGAAGTAATGATCCTATGTTGTTTCTTGCAGACATGGCCGACATGATCGCGTCTAGAGAGGAAAACACCGATAAAGAGATACCGTCGTCGGCCACTGGAGGTGCGGATGGCGTTTGTGGCGCAAAGGCGTCGGTCACAACTGGGACT
Organism: Rhipicephalus microplus; assembly: GCF_043290135.1. Taxonomy (NCBI): domain Eukaryota; kingdom Metazoa; phylum Arthropoda; class Arachnida; order Ixodida; family Ixodidae; genus Rhipicephalus; species Rhipicephalus microplus. The sequence goes on along the minus strand of NW_027464597.1, from coordinate 7,622,746 downwards.
GAGTCTCGCACGAAAAAGTCCACAGTTGTCACTGTGGTGTACTCGAACGTGAGTCATCCTACGCGCGTTGTCGAATGTCTGTGAGTGGCTGTGGTGTTTACACGTACTTTAGCTAGGTTCGCATCAACACTTTCAGGACATAGACTTGGTTGAGTGAATGGTTGTCGCGGTGATGACATCGCCGTACGCTTCACCCACCGTTCACTCAACGAAGTGCTAGCTGCTGTATAGCATTTTTTTATCTTCATAGAAGTCAGAACCATTTATCTGTGTCTGACATCAGCGTTAAAAACTCTGCAAAACATAACAATTGGCAGATGATTCCACGTACAGTGGGAATTAATGATATGCGAAGCTCACAGGAGAAATTTTGATATGTCACTTTAAAATCAGCACGACGATGTGAGGTGGAGGTAAATGATGCCGTACATGATTTCCGTGTCATGAGTCTCTTGTTTGGATGTGTTGTTTACCTTGGTCATCTATTCACGTCACTTGATACCAGATTTAGTATATGTGGAGCTATCGAAACGGCCGCGAGCACGCTATGAGCGTGGCTTGTTGTCATGTTCTTACATGACAAGCGTGCCAGGATTATCATGTTTGCACCAGTCATATATTTTGTCATTTATTGACGTCACCTAACACCAAATTTGATATATGTGCAGTTAGCAAAACGGCCGCAAGCGCATCATGAAGGGCCCAATACTCTAACGTATCGTTGACGCGCGCGCAAGCTGGGCACAGCTACGCTACGTTAGCAAAACGCTAGCACTTTATCTAGAATCGGACGCCAGGGGCGACTAGCGTCGGTCGGCGCGGCGCCACGGCAACCGGCGCGAAAGGCGACATGCTGCACTTCGTGCCGATGCATTACCCAGACAACGCTGCGTCTTGTCTTTTCGTGACGGAGGGACGAAGGATGCCCCGAAAGGCGCTTGCGTCAAAGCAATGCAGCGTGGCGCGCGCCTGCGAGTTTATGGCAGGACCGGTACCTGACGTGGCAACGCCAGCTTTAAGCGACGAAATGAACGCCGCCGAGCACGCGCACCACTTCACGTCGAAATATATTGGCGCCGTGACTGTGGCATGTAGTCATGCTCTCAGGTGACATGCATCTCATGATTGTCATGTTTGCACCAGTCCCATACTTTTGTCATACACTGTGGTCACGCAATACCAAATTTGGCATGTGAAGCTAGCGAAACCGCCGCGAGCGCACCATCAGTGTGGCATATAGTCATGTTGTTACATGACACGCATGTTGTGATTATAAGGTTTGCAAGTGATTTACCTATGTCGGGCGTTCGCGTTGCGTGATACCGAGTTTGGTACATGAGAAGCTAGCAAAACGGCGGCGAGCGCATCATGAGCGTAGCATGTAGTCAAGTTGTTACATGACATGCATTTCATGTTTATCATTTTAGCACCAGTATCACACCTTCGTCACCCATTCTCGTCCCGTAATACCAAATTTGCTATAAGTGAAGCTAGCGAAACAGCCACCAGCGCATCATGAGCCTGGAATTTAGTCATGTTGTTACACGACACGCATCTCATAAGTATCATGTTTGCACCAGTCACATACCTTCGTCATCTATTCACGTACTGTAATACCAAATTTGGTATATGTGATGCTAGCAAAAACGGCGGCGAGCGCATAACGAGCGTGGCGTGTAGTCATGTTGTTGATTGACACGCATGTCATAATCTTCATGTTAGGGTCTGTCGCTTGTGTTCGCCATGTAATCTTGGTATCCCATACCAGTTTCGCAACATGCCATGGGAACGAAACCACCGCAAGAGGTGCAGGACCAGGAAATGTAAATCATGACATTCATGACATACATGTAATGATTTTCATAATATGACTAGTCAAATATGTTCATACAGTCATGTTATGCCATACCAAGTTTGGTATTGATACCACAATCGAAACGGCCAGGACAGCTAAATGTCTTAGGCGGCTAGATAGATAAATGGATAGATGGATAGATAGATGGATAGATAGATATAGATGGATATAGATGGATATAGATGGATAAAGATGGATAAAGATGGATAAAGATGGATAAAGATAGATAAAGATAGATAAAGATAGATAAAGATAGATAAAGATAGATATAGATAGATATTGATAGACAGATAGACAGACAGACACAGACAGACAGACAGACAGACAGATACGCTCAAAGTCGCCGAAGTTCACTAAGAAATGCTTCGCATTTAAAACATTGCACCACCTCTCCGAAGAGAACTGAGATGGGATGCGAAGCAGCGGCGGTGGGCACGGCGTTGGCCCGGTTAAAACGGACGTCGAGGTCTGTGCTTGAAGAACGGTTTGAAGCTAAACTTGGTGTAGCCTTTACTCGAGTAAACGTTTGTTTGAAACGAAAATACACGGGAGGAAGGTTGGGTTTTATGTAAGTTTCATCGCAGATAAACGAGCCGAAAGAGCAGACAGATTTAGTCACGCGTTCACAGCAACCGTATGCAGCCTGCTGGCCATTTGCAATGGCAGGCCGTGGCCGAACGGCTGCTGAGGACGCGCAACTGAATCTGCCTAGTGTTTCAACTCGACGTGTGGTCGAGCGTTGCGGGCAGTGGAGAGGGTTAAGTGAGAGAGAAGTGCGTTGCGAGTGTTCGGAGAAAGAGTGTGACGTCAACACTCAGCTGTGACTTGACCTACTTCGTACTGATCTAACACCTGCGGTGAGAGGGTTTGTGTGGACACAGGGGACTGAGTTATACGAGCTAGTCAAAGAGCTGCTTCGCATCTCAAACAAAAGATTGCGGTCAAGCGCGAGGTAATCAGTGCGAAGGCCAGAAATTGTAATGTACAAAATAAGGCTAAGAGCCGTCCTTTTTGGATGAGAACTCGCTTAACACAAGAAAACGGTTGATGAAAAGATTACGGTTACTTTATGGATAAAAGCGGCTTTCGTGCTGTGGTTTCTTGGAACGCAAGGTGAGCTCTGAGAGCACAGCAAGGTTTACGAGCCGTGTTTTGAGGCCTGCAGAGAATGGGCCCTTCGAAAAACGAAGCGTCTCATTGATGTCATGATGTATCGAAAGGGCTCCAGGACATATTTATGTCAACTGTAACACTGCACATTGTGAACCCATTGGCAGGCGAGGATTTCGAGGAGGTAATTTTGGATGAGCTGGAAGGAATAATAAGGCCCTTATCTCTTTCAACACCTGGACCGGACGGGGTAACAAATGCAATGATAAAAGTAATATTCGTGATTTCTGCAACTGAAGTGCTCAATCTGGTGAATTTTTCTTTGACAAAAGCTTGGATACCTGCGGAATGGAAGCTGTCTAAAGTGATTCCTCTTCTTAAAAAGCAGGAAACAGTATTTGCATTAGACAATGTAAGGCCAATAATACTCACGTCTAATCTGGTTAGGCTAATTGAAAGAGTTTGGAATGCCTGGGCAATGAAATATATTGGTAGTAACGCAATCTTAAACCCCAGTCAAATTGGTTTTAGATCTGGTTGCTCAATATGGTGTGGGCATATGGATTCATAGAGCCGAATACAACTGGCTAGGCGTCGGCGCCAATACTGAGCATTGGATACTCTAGATTTGGCTAAAGCGTACGGTAGGGTTGAGCATTTAATCTTATTAAAACAGATTGAATATCACCACTTTCCCAACTACATCACTGCGTGGGTTTCGGAGTTTTTCAGAGGGAGAGAATATTACTGCTTTAAAGATGGGTACTGATCGAACATATATAGGCAGACAGGTGGCGCACCACAGGGGGCTGTCCTGTCCCCAGTTCTATTTAAGATCTTCTCAAGCTCCATTCCATCAATTGAGAATATTCCGTTGTATGTGTACGTCGACGATATTGCTTTTTTTGCAAGTAATACCGATCTGCAATCCCTATGCCAGAATCTACAAAATTATCTCAATATGAGAGAAGAATAGCTCAAAAACATTTACATGACGCTGAAAGTGAAGAAAGGTGTACTTTTTGCATTCTCTTTTCTGCAGCCTATCAACATCTCGTGATATATAGTAACGAGCTCATTGCGCAGGCATATTCTCTTAAATATCTAATCAGCCTATATAAAAATACATTATATTAGAGGAGCAACTTGATGGTGTGTACTTCAAGGCAACACGCTCCAGGAGTGGCTACAGAAGCTCGCAAACCGTAAGGCAGGTTTGCAAAGACATGCGCTAATAATGTTATATAAACTTTATGTCTGGCCTATATTAGAATGTAGATGTGTATTGTTTTCTGGCTGTGCAACTAATAAAATGAGACCTCTAATACTGTTGGAAAGAGAAGCGTTGCGTTTGTGCCTGGGTCTCAAAGTTTGTTGCAAGCAACGTGTTGCATATGAAAGCTCGGCTGCCTTCTCTGCTGAAGAGGTTCAAAATTCTTACTGAGCAATTATTCTTAAAGATGTACAGTTCCCACCAACGACTCCCATTTTACGTTTTCATTCAAGAACTAAATTTATTCTTGGAAACACAGTGGTCGCGAGTACACAACCCACAAATCATATTTGTACAAGTGATGCTACAGCAACGGAATGTAAATGTAAAAATTAAACATATTGGCCCAATAGACAACCTAATGTCCATGCTTAGCACACAATTTGATGATATATTTCCTCATAACGCGAAACAATTGACACATACGTACTTAAATGACCAGTTTGCAGATTATCTAGCTAACCTGGAAATAAGCACTATCATTGCGATTGATGCATCTGTGTCTTAAGAAAAGGCTAGAGTTGGCATCTTTTCTCCTTTTAACTGGTCCTTTTCTATTCGACTTCCAGATTATACCACTGTATTCATGGCAGAACTATTGGCTATTGTTCTTTCCTTACGCGAATTGCCCTCAAGCGAATCATCAGCAGTGAACATTACAGATTCAATATCAGTATGTAATGCACTTTTTGCTGCAGCAAATGCAGAGCTGATGAATACGTTTCATCACTTAATACCGAAAAACGTAAAAAAAGCTACACATACACACGCACACGCGCACGCACACACGCACACGCGCACGCACACACGCACACACGCATGCACGCACGAGCGCGCGCACACATACATACATACATGGATACATGGATACATGTATGCATACATACATATGGCTTGATAGAAATTTCACAATTGTACTTGCGGTAGAGTTTATAGGAGAGTGCCAAATGGCTCATGTTTTGAGCACAGTCACTCATTTCTTTGCGGCATGTTTGAAGCATAAACCGAAACATTTGACGAGACTATCCATTGCTGCACACGGGACCATTTACATTTGAATCTTGAAAGCGACGCTCGCGGATTCTCTACGTAATTTTCTTTTTCCTCTTTGAGACGAAAAAAGCCGCCAGGGGGCTGAGGTGTATAGTCGCACCTCACATGGGCTTCTGCTCTTATTGCTATTTTCTGTGCAACCTTGCCTGGACGCTGCTCACGTTCAGTGACCTGGGATTCCTCACGTTGCAAGGCATCGTTTGGCACCAGACTCATCGCAGTGAGTGTACTTTTTTACTAGATATTGAACTCTAAACGTATTGTGCCTGATCGCTGGGACGCGCCAAGGAATTCAGAGGACGCGCTGCACGCGAACGCCGCTGTGGCGACGGGCCTGCGAAACGAGCTGGACGCCAGCGTCTCGTAGGTGCACGAGCACGCTGCTCGCGCAACACAGAGACGCAGTGTCTAAGGTAAAGAGCTCTCATGGAAACGCAGACGTCTAACCCACGTCAAGAAACCCCGAGTACGATGCAAGTGGACAACACGGAGGGTAACTCAAGAACGGCATCACAATAGACGTTTGATGAAAATAGTGGCAAAACGACAGGCAAAGCCCACATTCAGTGGCTTCAAGCTGGCCGTAAAGGCAGGTCAGCCAAAGAAGAAAAGTCAGCCGAAGAACGAGCTACGCAACCTGTGAAGTCAGACGCCGAATCTCAACCGCAACGTCAACGCAGCACTAGGATGCGGCCATTCCCTACTGATGACTTCAAAATTGTATTCCGCCCGCAACCAGGACTAGATCTTTCAAAACGAACACTCACCGAGGTTACACATGCCATCAGAAGATCCAGTGGCTTGGCCCAGCAGGACTTCTATGACCATGTGCGAGTGCAGGTGCAAAAAGTAGAGAATGTGATCATCGCAAGCACAGCAAGTACTGAACGAGCTTCCAAACTGCAAAGTGTAAATGCTATACAGCTCGGTGGAGTAATATATCAAGTGAATCCGCACATTCGACACCCCGATAATGTGTTCCGCGGAGTGATCTACGGCCTCGAACCAGGAACAAGCCCCACAGAGATTGTTGCAGGACTTCGCGTAGACCCAAGATACCACGTCCACAGCTGCAGTCATCACTTTCGACGGGCAGCACGTTCCTTTTTACGTAACGCACCTCAGTAAAGACTACCGATGCAAGCCATTCCGGAAGTCCATCGAATATTGCCGAACCTGTGGCGCCCTAGGTCACCGTCAAGACATCTGCCCTCAGCCGAAAGCGAAGTTCTGCTACAAATGCGGCCGCGACAAGGACAAAGAACCACATGACTGCCAACCGATGTGCAAGATCTGCGGAGAAGACCATGAGACTGCTGGAGAGGAATGCAAGAAGAAACTCCGCAGCAACCCCTTTCCTTATCAAGTAAGACGTCAGCGCTTCAATAACGCCCGCGCCCGTGCGAATTGCTGGAGTGCTTGCACCAATGATTTACCCGGGTCAGTTATCACACTAGAAATTTCGCGGGCCCCTCTTTCCCCCTAAAATTTGACCGAAGTCGCTCTCACTCTAAGAAATAAGGTTGCTCTGGATCCCGCATGTCATCACGGTCTCGCTTTGTTAGGGGAATGAGTTACGCTGTCGCAGTTACCGGCAGTGATGGGCGCAGTTCTCTAAATACTACAAGTGCGTCGACCATCTCGCCTGCTCGGACAGCGACCATCCGGGCTCTAGAAAATAAAGTCCAAGATCTACAACGGAGTGTACAACAACGCCCACCAGCCGAGTGTAGCACACTAGAACTTGACGACAGCATACTAAAACAGATGTAAGCCAAAATAACGAAGTGGGTAGAACAAAAGCCGGAAGCACATGAAGCGAAGATGCTCGACCTCGTCGAACGACGCCTTGAAGCTTTCGAGAAAGCCCTGACTGTGAAACTCCTCGTATCCATAGACATAACCATAGAGAAAGTGGTTACTAAAATTACGCAAAATGTAGACCCACTCACCCGTACTGTATGCACGCTCGACGCCAAGCTTGATGGCTTCATGGCACAACAGCATAACTTCATAACATATGCATACAAAAATTTCGTTACCCAGGAGCAGCTGGTGGAGCAATCAGGGACCAAACGAAAAAAGCGAAAGACTTTAGGGGATGAAACTGCAGCGGAAATTTGATCGACAGCACCATATGACCAGCACCAGGTGGGAATTAACTGCCAGAATGGCAGGTTCCACACATAGACAGTCTGAGCCACTCCCCACTCTTCGAATTTGGCACTGGAATTGCAAATCCTACAGACCTCGTTCTGTAAACTTGCAAGAATATGTTAAAACAAATAATCCAGATGTGATCGCGTTGCAGGAAACCCACACAGAAAAAAATCCAGCTCCCTGGCTACAGCACTCTCACATGCTCACTCCGCACCGCAATTCTAGTCAAGAAGACTGTAACCGCACAGGCTCATGAAGTTGAAGACATTGGCATCTAACACACCATCGTGGAGATAATCCCCCCTTGGAAGACTCAACAAAGCTTATACCTGGCCAACCTTTACAGCCCTCCGCGGGAGCAGTTACACCAATACGACCACTTCGTCCACGAGCTCCGTCAAATGGTTAACGGCAACCGACTCGTCATAATTAGGGACTTCAATGCTCCACACGCGGCCTGGGGCTATCACAGCACCACCAAGAAAGAGGCGCGTGTTCATGACGCTGGACAGCAACACGGTCTGACGCTGTGGAATGACTTGCTCCATCCAACCCGAGTGGGCAACAGCGTGTCAAGGGATACAAATCGTGATCTCACGTTTACTAGAGACGCGCCCAACGCAACGTGGACAAGAATACCACACACTCCAGGGAGTGACCATCACACAATTCAAGTAGAGGTCGAACAGGCTCACCGCTCTCTCAAGACAGGAAAAGCTCGGCTCACGGACTAGGCCGCCTACAGGAAAGACCTTGATGATGACTCGACTATTGAAGACATTGAAGCCTGGTTAAACAGTACTGTAAGTGTTGCTAACGGACATACCAAAACGATACACTTGATCGAAAACAATCCGGCAGTCGATAATCATTTCCTTCACCTATGGGAAGCTCGAAGATCGCTTATTAAACAATGGCAACGGTAAAAGCTCAACCGCAAGCTGAAGCGCCGCATCGCCGTACTCACTAGACAGCCACAGGAGTACGCCGAAGAACTTGTGAGCCAGAACTGGCGATCCTTCTGCGACAAACTTCAAGGGACATTGAGCACAGAGAAGACTTGGCGCATTCTTCGAGCCCTGATCGACGACACCTACACCAAACCTAATCAAAGAAATAAAATTCAGCGGCTCATGCACAACTATGAGGGCACAGAACACTAGTTACTCCAAGAACTTCAAGCAAAACTGCGTGGCTTGGTTAACCAGCAAGCTACCTCCATCAACAATTCGACACCCACGGAGTACCGAGAACCACTGAACGAAGCACTAGACCAGCCTTTCACGCTGGCAGAGCTACACGCGGCCCTCGCTAAGCTTACGCGCAACACGAGCCCAGGAAAAGACGGAGTGACCAATAAGCACCTACGACAGCTACCGCGCCAGGCATTGACGGCGCTCCTTCGGCACTACAACGACAGCAAGAGAAAGGGTGAGCTACCATAAGCCTAGAAGCACTCAGAGGTGACCATGATACTCAAGCCAAACAAGCCAATCTCGATTGCGAATCTTCGTCCCATTTCGCTTACATTGGACGCTGGGAAACTTTTTGAGCACATGGTAAACGAGCAGCTCACCACACATCTCGAAGACAATGGTCACTACCCGAACACAATGTTCGGCTTCCGCCAAATGCTCAGCACACAAGACGTCCTCTTGCAGATAAAGGAAGATATTCTTCTCCGCTTGAGCAAGCACAGTAAGTCATATATTCTATCTTTGGACGTAAAGGGCGCATTTAATAATGTGAGTCACGAACCCATTCTGGGTAGCCTGGAAGATGTCGGCTGCGGTTCCAAGACATACGCCTATATGCTCGCTTTCCTCACCAACCGCACTGCCACTGTAGGGATTGTCAATATCAGGAGCGAGGTTCTTCAACTCCCTAAAAAAGGCACGCCGCAGGGCTCAGTGATATCACCAGTGCTTTTCAACTTGGCCCTTCTTAAGCTCCCTCGTCTCTTGGACGCTGTCCCTGGGATACATCACGCGTTATACGCCGATGATATCACTATTTGGACAAGTGGTCCAAGCATGGGTGAACAGGAAGACCGACTTCAAGAGGCAGTTAACATCGCTTAACGATATCTCAAGACCTGCGGCCTCCGATGTGCTTCGGAAAAGTCAGAACTGTTAGTACTTGCGACACACACCCGGGGTAGACCACCAAGCTACGACGCTCTTGACCCACAAGTCTTTCTACGGGGAGTCCAAATACCACAACTTCACATGCTTCGAGTCCTTGGACTACATATACATAAAGATGGGTATGGCTCAGCTGCCATACCCCGGCTGCAGAACACTGTGACACAGATCATCCACCTAATCCGAAGAGTGGCTAAGCGCCGCATTGACTTCAAAAAGCACGACACCCTAAAAATAGTACAAGCTCTCCTTTACAGCCGCATAACGTACGCAACTCCCTACCTCAACCTGAAGACAGCAGAGAAAGAAAAACCTAATCTGCCTGATACGAAGGGCTACAAAGCTTGCCCTAGGACTGCCGCCAGGCGCCTCCACTGACCAACTGCTTCGCATGGGAGTTCATATTACGTGGGAAGAACTCACCGAAGCACACCTCACCAACCAGGTCGAGAGACTCAAGCTGTCACTAACAGGGCAAGGCGTCCTTCGACACACAGGATACCAGACCACCCTAGAACCCAACGAAGAACGCAAAAGCAAAATACCGTCACAGCTGCGAGAAAGCCTTGAAATTTAGCAGATCCCTCGAAACATGCATCCTCAACATCACCGAGAAAGGCGGCTCGCCAGGGTTAACATGATCCGAAAAAATCATGGCAATGACCCGTAGGCGCGATACGTGGACGCAGCCGAATATCCGGACGTATTGCCTTCGCTATTACCGTCGCAGATTACAAGGGCGCGGTACTGGCATCGGCGACTATCCTCGCCAAACGTGCGGAAACAGCTGAAGAGGCTGCTATAGCACTCACCACCCAGACGAGTGAGGATCCCATCGTGGTCTTTACTGACTCACAAACAGCGGCACGGAACTACTTGAAATGCAGGGTCTCCACGGTGGTAATTAGGCTACTAAAGCGCATAGACAATCCTCCTTCCTACCCATGCATCGTGTGGATTCCGGGTCATGAAGGTCTCGAGCGAAATGAAGCGGCACACAACGCAGCCCGCGAATGCATCAACGGGGCATTCCCATACGAGATCCGAGGCACCTCCCACTCAACAACAGAATCAGAGGCAAGAAAAGCCATACCACTAACGTACCATGCATTACTGCAACACTATTGGCTCGATCGCAGGTTATACCTTCCGCCACATCCAAAATTCACAAGAGACGAAGAGACTGCCTATAGGCGTCTTCTAAGCAACACGTTCACCCATGGCGTACTATTGCACCATATGAGGCAAACGTCACACAGCTGCATCTGCCCTCACTGCAAAGTGGCAGACACTGTGGCACACCTCCTACTGCAGTGCAAAGTAAGCGTCGCAAGACTACGAGCAGCAGCACCAGATGCGGACCAAGACCTCCTCAGTGAAGCGTGGGAGGCTTCGATCTCTCAGCCGGACCTGGTCGAGCAGTGTCAACTCGTCGCTCGAGCTCGGCAGGCTGTACAAGCCAGAGGGTTCCTGGAATAAGGAACCCTCCCACCCCCACTCACAAGCTTCTTTCAATAAATGTTTTCTGTCTCTCTCTCTTTTTGAGACGCCGACGAAGCGACCGCAAGATTTCGCACTTCCGATGAAAGGCGCCTATAAAGCTGCTAGGTGGCGTGGTAACTGTGTTTCAGACGTAAGTTATCAAGAGCTGTGTGCAAACGGACAATTTGAACACCAATACAAGTCATACTGCATTATGTTGTAATGTAATTAATGCCACAATACGTTCATTATTTTCTGAATAGTTATTCGGAATAGTAATAAAAGGTATATCTATCCGAAATTCACCCTGCTATGTTTTTTTTGCATAAATTGAATGATATCTCGCACCAGAAAATGTGTAGCACATTTTGTTTTTGGCTGCATTTATTCAAGGATTTATGTTTTAGTTTTTTTGATGGTTTGCGGAAAGCTGCAAACCATACGACTCGTCGAACTTGATAGGGACAGCAGCAAAGTAATCACGCACATTCACATAAAAAAGAGAGGTACTTGGGCATACATTCATTGCGCCGCGTCTTAAAATAAACGAAAGCCTAATGCACAGTCCCATTTTTAGCCACTAGTTGACAAAATTAGAACAACCAAGTGGTGAGGAAAACTTTACGAAGAGAAAACGAGCAAGTAGCATGCGAATCTTCCAGCTCACTCAGAATTTCCCTCCTCGATTGCATAAACGAACGCATCGCTTTCCACTAGGGTACGAATCAGGGCGGCAGTTTTCCTCTCGTGAAACCTTTGACGCGTCAATCATAGCACAAAACACAGGGGTGGATTGTTCACCAAGTGTGTAATGTAATGCCGCGAAAGCAACACCCAGGCTGATTGTAATGTATACCTTTCGCGGTTGTATTCATTGAAGACACAGCCTCGAGGTAGAAAGCATATTGCGCAGCCGATTCGCATAATGTCATGAACCTACTAGTTTAAGAGTCTGCACCATTCAGGTATTTGTATCCAAATGTATGAGGTAAAAATGCAGCGAACAACAATGATGCGATTTAGCAGCATTCGCTATACAATATCGGTGAGTCATGTATGAGCAAGGCGTATATTCCTCGCGAATCTCGGTAAAGTTAACAAAACGATCTGACTATTTTACGATACCACGGCATGTGCGTTCGGCTCCTAGCGAGAAAGCCGCGGAGAGCCTGTCGATGTCGGAGGATTTCATTCTGACCTTACCGGCTGCCCAGGCCTCCACCAAAAGCACACCAAAAGAGGATAGGCTAGCACCAGAAAGTTAAAAAGGCTAATTACGCTTTGGGTGGCTTCGCTGATCCCTAAGAGAGAGATATTATCCTCTATGCGGTGATGACTCCTAAAATTGCGGTTTATACAGTAATGCAATCGAAGAAGCTTCTCCGCTAATTTGGTGGGAGATTTGCCGGGATTATTAATTTTTTTTTTCTTATGGGAGTACTGACAGGAATTCTGAATATTTTCAGGTTGCTGTTTTTTAATAGAAACGCGGGTGTAAGGAACACTATAAAAAATGGCAGCATATCCACGGAGTGAAGGATGGAGAGTGAGGCAAAGCATTCGTCCATCCATGCGTCCGTCTGTGTGACCTTCCATGCGTCTGTTCGTGCGCCCGTCCCTGCGTTCGTTCATGCATGCGCCCCTGCGTCCGTTCATGCGTCAATCCATGCATCTGTCTGTGTGTCCGTTCGTCCATCTATTCAACACTCCATGTCCCACCATTTCGCATCTTTTTATCATATATTCCCCATATAGAAGCACCGCCATTCAGTGGACATTCCAAGGACTAAACGAGAGGTGGCACACGCACACTTCCTTACGGCTTGCGCTTCGGGTCTACTTCCCACCTTCAACCACCTTGAGTTCATGGTATATACTAGTTTACTGTATTCATGGCACTGCGGCCCAATGCTCGCTAAACCTTTCTGAAACCCAGGAGGTTATGCCCAGCGAGTACAACGTAGCAACCTTTTCCTGTCAGATAGTGCTCATTGTACATGCCAGTGGCTGCTAATGTGCAATGAGAGACAGGAGGGTTCATCTTTTAATTGCTTATGGCTTGCGCTTCGTACCTGCTTCCCCCCTTTAACCACCTCGAATTCATTCATGGTATATACTAGTTGATTGTATTCATGGCCCTGCGGCTCAACGCTCGCTAAACCTTTCTAAAACTAAGGAGGTTACACCCAATGAGTATAATGTAGCAACCCTTTCTTGTCCGATAGTGCTCAATATACATGCCAATGGCTACTAATGGGGATTGCAGCTTGCGCCTTGACTAAAAGGCGAATGCTCCTGTCTATCTTTCCCCAATAGCATCCATTGGCATGTACATTGAGCACTATTTGTATTGTTAAACAACGCACAGAAGAAATCTCTCACCGGCACCACCTTGGAGGTCAAATGTTATACCTATTTCGGGGATGTGCCACTGGTGGTTACGTACTACGAGGGGCGCACAAGCCACGCTATAAGGAGCCCACTTTTGTTGTGTTGTGTGCCAGAACAATTCAGTGCCAACATGTGATAGATTGATTGTGAACACAAATATCAAGTGCCATAATTTTGTGAAACTGAATTTGTATGTGTATGCGGAACCGAATTTGTATGCGTTTGTGGAACCGAATTTGTGTGTAATGTGGTGAACAATAAAATTTCTTTTTCGCCCCTAAAAGAATGTCATGGTGCTTGGGAATGGAGCGAATGCATTTCAGGGGCGAAGGTCCTTACGCCGTGGGTTCTACGTCCCATATTTGTGGTATAGTAGCCACCTCTCGTTTAGTTCTTGGAATGTCCGCTGGATGGTGGTATTTCTATATGATGAATGTGTGATAAAAAGACACGAGATGACGGTACTTGGAGTGTTCTCTAGGTGGGCAGAGGGACAGACAGACGCACCTAAGCACGCACGCACGGACGCTTCACCGCAGTCATCATTCGCTCGGTGGATATGCTGGGATTGTTTTTATACCTCGACCCTTAAAGAGATTTTGGTTTAAAATCTGGAATGTGACTTCGCAGTGATATTTCCATAGAGGTCTGACATCACAGAAATACTGCAACTCACGATGTACAGGTGTAAGCAGTCTGTTGGCTGTCAGGTACACGTGGTTCAAGTAAACAATGATGAGTGAAATGTCGTCCAGAGGCTCTTACATTGACTTCTGGTATCTAGGTGGCAGGCAGAACGTGAATTTCACAGAACCAGTGAACTGCGTTGACTTGTCCTGATAATTTTATTTATTTTTATTTATCATATACTGCGAACCATTTAAGGTCCAAGCAATAATACACCCTGTGGTGGCGTTGCCTCGCAGACGCTAGGCGACTAGCCTTGAAATCAAAGTAAAATGTTTTGTGAGCGTTGTGTGGCTTCGGTGTGTGGAGAACGTTGATGGTACTGCACACCATGGAAATGAAAGATGTCCCTTTTAGGGTGCTTCAAAATCACGTCAGTGCCCCTTTAAGGACAATGAAGTGTTCCAATCAGTATACGTTTTCAGGCGAACTAACATTCGCCTTTTTTTGTTTGGGTGGATGAATGGGGGAACATAGTGCCTCCTTCATGTAAACGCATGAAATGCTTACTTTTATAGGGCACAATTTAAAACGACGGAACTAATACTTCTTTTATCTCTCTCTCTCTCTCTCTCTGAGTGTGTGAGGGGGCAGGGGGGAAAGAAGTGGAAATTAAAGAGATTGTTTTTCTTTGACAGCTAATAAATATGAGAACTAACACAAAAACGCCAAGCAAAGTATGACGGATTTCATTAGTAGTGATTGTAATGTAAGCGTAAAGAAAGATGGACTAAGAGATAACTTTGCCCTGGCGGGGACCGCACTTGTGACCATTGAATAACAACCGTTGGAAGCTTGTAAGTACACCTCCGAAAGGAGTTTGTGGAACGCAAGTATAATAGTTCATCAACGCCTGAATTCACGGACCTCGAGAGCAAAGGATATTGACCAGCAATGCTTAGCAGAGACTGACACTATAATATAGACATCACTGGGGACAGTCAATCACTATAGCGTTCGTTCCTCTTCACTAAAGCATGCACAACGAAAATTTGAGTACCTCTACATGATATCATCTTTTAATTTATGAGCGTGATTTCATGTGTTGAATTTCTTATCAAAAACGGTCCTGGATGATAAGTATCGTTACTGATTCTAGAATGTGAATGATAATTAAAAACAGTTCTGAACGTTGTTAAAAACTCAAGCTTAAAATGTATGATCATGCAAGGTGAGTTGTATTGGCACACTACTTCAATCCGGAGACGCCACATCCAGACGAGGGAAGCAAGGATGACGATCGCGTCCGCAACTAAATACCTGAATACTCCCGTTTATGCACTGGGAAATGTGTTTGAATGTGCAGTCACCAGCCATCGAGGTCGTGACGTATGTTTGAAAATCGCGCTCATTGGGACAGCTTTTTGTGCCTCCTCTTTGTAGGAGGCAGGGTCTCAGAGTGCCTAAGTTATACCCAACAATCTGAGCTACGTGAACTTAAAGTCCTGATAAATAAACAAAAAGTCTTGCTCGTGTACGCTCCTTCATGCAGCGTGCATCGAAAAAGTCCAAGTCTAGAAGGAAGACAAGTTTGACGCGGCCACAGCGGAGAAAGCGGGGCACAAGCGGCAACGTCAGGAATAGAGACGCCACTCCCTCGGCTCAAGCGACGTCAAAGAAGCAAGAACGGCGTGATGACGCATCCACAAAGAAGCGCATCAGCGTAGTTCACAGAGCTCTATCAGGTACGACCTTCTATGGTCTTCGAAATAAACGCTGATCTTAACCAAACTTTCAGGAGCTCCACATTCACAGTTCTTCTACCTACATAGGTGAAGAATGTCTGTCTGTCTGTCTGTCTGTCTGTCTGTCTGTCTGTCTGTCTGTCTGTCTGTCTGTCTGTCTGTCTGTCTGTCTGTCTGTCTGTCTGTCTGTCTGTCTGTCTGTCTGTCTGTCTAACAAAGCTGTAGGGCCTAATTACCATGGCAACTATAAAAGATTTACCACTGAACTGGAAGAATTCTATACTTCTTTCGAGCAAGGTTTTTGCGACCACTCAGCCGAGCAAAACCGGAGGCTGTTTTCAGATAAAATGCAAGAATGAACTGACAAGTATGTGCCAACGGTAACTAATCAAAGCAAGATGTCAGTGTCATGGTTCTCTAACTCAAGAAAGGAAAAAATCTTTAGGAAAGCAAAGGCAAGAAATGATCAACCCATGTGGCAAGCTTACCAAAGTACAGTAAAAAAGCCTTGAGAAACCAATGTGCAGCGTAACGAAATTTCTCCGAGATAACACTAACAAATGTGCTAAAAAGTAACCCCAAGCAATTTCGAAAGGCTGTCGACCCATCTCCCCCAATCAGGATAACACTGTGACGACAAGAACGATGAACTAACCGATAGTGACACTGCTCTCACACTGAACAACATTTTCTTCAGAGTTCACAACAGGAGCAGATATGAATCCCTCCCTCTCCTCACATCCAGTAATTTCAGAACCGATGCCTGCCCCCAATTTTAATCCCACTCAGCGCGATTCTTCACATAGTTAAAATTATGAAACTATCGTACGCCACCAGACCGGACAAAATAATGTCCAAAATCCTGAAAAATGGTAAATTTTCTGTCAGTGCCGTTTTCGCCGTGCGTTTCGCTCAATCCTTGTCATCTAGCTGTGTTCCCACAAAATGGAAACTAGGGAAGATTGTTCCAACCTATAAAAGTGGTAACAGATCATCACCTTTGAACTATCGCTCTATCTCAATTACTTCCGTTCTATAAAAAATTATGGAACGTATAATTTTTACGAACATCTTAAACCACCTTGAGCGCAATAACTTCATTTCTATCGCACAACACGGGTTTTGTAAAGGGCTATCGTGCGAAACACAGCCTGCCACCTTCACCCATGATTTACATGTTAATCTCGACAGCAATATCCAAACAGATGTAATTTTTGTCGATTTCAAAAAAGCGTTCGACAAGGTACCCCATCGCCGTCTAATGTACAAACTATCACAGCTAAATCTAGATTCATTTGCATTCAACTGGATAGAAAACTTCTTCGGAACAAGAAAGCAGTTCGTCGTAGTAAATGCCACATAATCCAACACAACCCCTGTTCTTTCCGGCGTGCCACAAGGTATACTTGGCCCGCTGCTGTTTCTTCTTTATATTGTCGCGAGAGGAAACGATAGGCAGGAACTCGAAGTAGAGGACTGTTTACTCTGCCACAGCTGCCATTCACTTCTTCGCTCTCGTCTTCTGCTACCAACACAGCGTGGCATTACCCTCTCCCCAATGAAGAAAAAAAAGAAGCATCGAATGAATGCCATGGCTCCGGAAAACAACGAAAGGTAGTAAGAAATGTTTGTGTCCATTGAAAAGAAACAGAACGAGATGAAAAATTAAGAGGCAAAAAGTAATGTGCAATTGTCTTGAAGGATATTGCCACATCACAAAGTTCTTGTCTTGCAGTCAACGAGAATAGTACGGCTTCATCCTTGAGACGTGAACCACATCCGAGGAGCGGGGTCTGCGAGGACGGTGTGACGTGTCTGCTGGGACAACTTCGTAGTTCACTTCGCCGAGGCGATGAAGAACTCGGTAGAATCCGAAGTACCGACATAACAATTTTTCTGAGCATCTACGTTGACGTATAGGAGTCCAAATCCAGGCTAGGTCACCGGGTTCGTATGTTACTGCTCTGTGGTGGGTGTTGTACCGGCGAGCATCTTGATTTTGCCGCGATAAAATGCGAAAGCGCGCCAGCTGCCGGGCGTCTTCTGTACGCTGAACAAATACATCTGCGTCCGGGGAAATCGTGTCCGGCAGAGTTGGTTGCAGCATGGTGCCAAGCATTGTGGTGACGTCGCGGCCGTAAACCAGACGAAAAGGAGCAAAGCCGGTGGTTTCCTGCAAAGCCGTATTGTAGGCAAATGTTTTATACGGGAGGATTTCATCCCAATTCTTCTGATCCTTGGCGACATACATCGAAAGCATATCTGCAATCGTTTTGTTGAGACGTTCGGTTAACCCGTTAGTTTGTGGGTGGTACGCAGTTGCTGTTCGGTGCGTCGTGCCACTCAGCAAGAGGATCTGTCGGAGCAACTGTGCCGTAAAAGCAGGACCACGATCTGTGATGACGACAGCGGGAGAACCGTGGCGGAGAACGATGTTCTTGATGAAAAAGTCAGCCACCTCGGAAGCAGTTGCTCGCTGGGTGGCTTGTGTTTCGCAGTATCTGGTCAAGTAATCGGTGGCAACCACAATCCAGCGGTTACCAGCCGTAGACTTCGAAAATGGGCCGAGTAAATCCATCCCGACCTTTTCAAAAGGTTCGTGAGGGAGTCGCAAAGGCTGAAGCAGACCGGCTGGTTTCGTCGCGGGAGTTTTGTGGCGCTGACAGGCTGTGCATGTCTTGACGTACTGCCGGACGGTTTTCGTAAGTTTCCGCCAGTAGTATTTGTCCTTGATCCGCGCCAGAGTACGCGCGAAGCCAAGATGCCCTGACGATGGCTCGTCGTGACTAGCACGCAAAACATCGCGGGGAGCAGCAGGAACGACGAGGAGGTAAACAGTTTTCGTTGAATGAACGTTGCGCTTGTAGAGGATGCCTTGGCGTAGACAGAAAGAAGACAAATCACGCGCGAACTGATGTGGGGGTTGTGGGCGACGTCCCTCAAGGTATTCGATCAGTGGTTGCAATTCTAAGTCTTCGCGTTGCTGCTCAGCCACGTTTAATGATGCGAGAATAGCAAGGCAGCTGAAGTGTTCATCATTGTCTTCTTCGGCGACCTCGGCGGGTGCGCGGGAAAGACAGTCAGCGTCGGTGTGTTTCTGGCCAGACTTGTAAGCCATCGTTATATCAAACTCTTGTAAACGAATGCTCCATCTTGCGAGACGGCCCGAAGGATCTTTCAGATTCGCTAGCCAGCAGAGAGAGTGGTGGTCACTTACGATTCGGAAGGGGCATCCGTACAAGTAGGGCCTGAATTTCGTTATGGCCCATACAAGCGCCAGACATTTTTTTTTCAGTCGTCGAGTAGTTCTTCTCCGCAGATGACAACGTGCGGCTACCGTAGGCGATGACGCGTTCCACGCCATCTTGATATTGCGCGAGAATAGCTCCGAGGCCAAGGTTGCTCGCGTCAGTGCGGACTTCTGTGTCTGCTTCGGTGTCGAAGTGACCTAGGATCGGTGGCGTTTGTAGGCGTTGTTGAAGGTCGCGGAAAGCGCCGGATTGTTTGGGACCCCAGACGAAGGCGACGTCATCCTTGACGAGTTGTTGTAGAGGGTCGGCGATTTTCGAAAAGTTTGGCACGAAGCGGCGGTAATAAGCACAAAGTCCTAGAAAGCGGCGTACATCATGCTTTGTTTTCGGTATCGGGAACAAAGCAACTGTCATAGCCTTGTCAGGATCGGGGGGAACACCACTGCTGCTGACAATGTGGCCAAAAAATTTCAGATCCTCATAACCAAAATGACACTTTTCCGGTTTTAGAGAGAGGCCGGCAGTGCGAATAGCCAAAAGAACCGCCTCAAGCCGCTCAATCTGCTGTTCGAAAGTCGTAGAAAAAACGACTACGTCGTCTAAATACACTAAACAAGAGTACCACTTCAAGCCACATAAAACTATGTCCATCATTCGTTGGAACGTGGCTGGAGCGCAGCAGAGGCCAAAAGGAAGAACCTTAAATTCATAGAGACCGTCCTGTGTAATAAACGCACCTCAACGCAATGATCTGCCTTCCGACATTACTAACAACATACGTCTCTTTCCAGATGATTGTGTGCTGTATGCCAAATTACTTGAAACCAAGACCAACTTACGTTGCAATCCAGTTTAACTACTATTGAAAACTGCTGTAAAAGTTGGCAAATGTCAATAAATGTTTGCAAGTTCAAAATAATGTCCTTTTCATGACGCGCGAGCTCACTAACTTTTATTTACACTCTATCAGGGTCGTCTTTACAATGCGCAAAGTCTTTTAAGTACTTAGGTGTTCTTATCGCGAATGATCTCTCCTGGACCGTCCACATAAACAAATTGATCGCCTGCGCTACTAGATCTCTTGGGTATCTGCAGCGTACAATAGAACTTGCTCCTCTTCACTTAAAACTACTGGCCTATAAAACCCTCATCCGCCCAAAATTAGAGTACGCAGCCGCGATATGAGATACGCATCAGAAGTACCTAACTGATAGCATTGAAGCAATTCAAAACCGCTCGGTTAGATTCACTTTCTCAGGCTACTCATCATTTACTAGGGGCACATACTTGAAATCACGCCTAGCACTTCCTCCCCTCAGCCGCCGCCCGAAGCTTTTGAGACTGGCATCTTTTCACCGGTTTTATCATTCTTTATCACCCAATACTTACATTGTGCCGAAACTGCATGTATCGAGCCGTAGCAATATTGAATTACAAGTAACATACAATCGCCCCCGTACTAACACAATTGCGCAGCCATATTTTATACGCACTACAAAGGAATGGAACCATCTTCCCGATCACGTAGTCTAATTAAGAAACCTTGACCAGTTCAAGTCGCTTACAGCGCCCGGCGCAATATATTGGTGCCATTTTTTTGTTTGATGCCCTTCGCATTTATGATTGCTATTTCCAGCTCATGTGTCCGCCGAAATTTACATTTTTGTACAAGTTGTTGACCCAACTTGTGCGTATTTATTTTGTAATCATGGAGCTCATGTAAATATGTATGCTCGTACCAAGTGTATCTTTTGTGCCTGCCCTCATGCGATGCCTCCACTGCGGAGGCCCTTGCGGTGTTAAAATAAATAAAATAAATAAATAAATGAACGTGATGGGAAGCGTGCACAGAGAAGGTGACTTGGTGTAATGTTTTAATTGAGCCAAACGTTTCTAAATGTCGCTAAATATGTACAAACAGACGCATAGACGTATGTCAAACAGTGCGTATGTTTTATTTAAGCAAATATTCCGCGTTTCGTAACAACGCCAACAGGAACATAGGTAGCCCTGGCTAGTGCTACCTAGACAGACTTTACGGGAAGGTGCTTAAGCATACAGGTGACACAAATATGATGTGACCCCTTTATCATAGGAGTACATATGCCATCATCATCATCATATTCAGCCTAACTACGCGCAAAGCAGGGCAAAGGTCTCTTCCAAGATCCGCCAATCAATTCGTTGTTGTGCTTTGTGGTACTACGTACGTTCTACCGGCGAACTTTTCTAATCTCATCGGCCCAGCTAGCTTTGTCTCCCCTTCGTGCGTTTGCCCTCTCTGAAAATCCAGCCAGTGGTTGTTACCCTTATTGGTCAGTGGTTATCCTACCCACGTGTTACATGCCCGGCCCATGTTCATTTCTTTTTGATTTCAACTGTGACGTCTTTAACCCTGGTTTATTCCCTAATAAATTCTGTTCTGTCTATTTCTCACAAGTTTACATCTAATATGTTCCTTTCCATCGCTAACTGCATCGTCCTCAATATAAGCTGAACGCTCTTTGTAAGACTACAGGCTTCTGCTCCGTAGGTAAGTACTCGCAAGACGCAGCTGTTTTATACCTTTCTTTCGAGGGTTAGTGGCAAATTACCATAATAATTTGCGAGTACTTAATGGATGTGATCCACTCCATTTTTATTCTTCTAGTAGTTATTTCACTCTCATAGTTCAGCTCCGTGGTTACTACCTGTTCTAAATGGACATATTGCTTTACGATTTCCGGCGCATCTTCGCCAATCGCAAACAGTGGTTTTCTGCTGAGACTGTTGCACATTACTTTATTTTGTGCATATTGGTTTTTTAGACCTTCTTATTTGTTTTCTGTGTCCAGCTTCATAATAATGAGCTGTAATCTATCCCCTAAATTCATTAGGGCAATGTCATGGGCAAATCACAGGTTACTAAGATACTCTTTAATCACTCTTACCCCTAACTCTTTCCATTCTAGGGCCCTGAAAACCTCCTATAAACACGCGGTGAATAGCATTGAATAGATCATGTCTCCATGGCTTATGCCATTCTTTATTTTTGGAATTCTGTCGTTGTTTTATGGAGAAATATGGTGGCTGCAGATTCACTGCAAATTTTTAGGGGCGAAGCTTTTTTTTAACGGCACTTGTTCATCTCTCGTAGCCGTTGTAGTGTGTAACAACTATAACATTTTGATCTCCAAGGTGGTGCCGGTGAGACATTCCTTCTGCACGTTGTTGAACAACGAAATATAGTGCTCAATGTACATGCCAATGGCTGCTAATGAGGAACGAAAGACAGGAGTATTCGGGTTTTAGTTAACGCGCACGCTGCGATCCCCATTAGCAGCCATTGGCATGTACATTGAGCACTATCTGAGAAGAAAGGGTTGCTACGTTATACTCGCTGGGTGTAAACTGCTTAGTTTTAGAAAGGTTTTCGAGCGTTGAGCGGCAGTGTCATGAATACAATGAACTAGTATGTACCATGAACACGACGTGGTTAAAGGTGGCAAATCGACCCGAAGCGCAAGCCGTAAAAAAGCGTGCTTGTGCCACCTCTCGTTTAGTCCTTGTAATGTCCGCTGAATGGCGGTGCTTCTATGCGAGGAATATATGATGAAAAGATGCGAGATGGTGGTAGTTGGAGTGTTGAATAGATGGACGAACGGACACACAGACAGATGCATGGATGGACGCATGAACGGAAGCAGGGGCGGATGCATGGACGAACGCAGGGACGTACGCACGAACAGACGCACGCACTGACGGGTGGATGGACGCATGGACGGACGGAAGCAAGGACGAATGCACGGACGAATGTTTCGCCCCACTCTCCATCATTCACTCCGTGGATATGCTGCCAATTTTTTTTCAGTATTCCGGGACCAGGATTCCTTAGCAATCCGCTTGAGCTGACTTCAAGGCGCAATCCATCTTCTTCTCTATCCTCTAGTTCGATGCAATGAACCTCATCGTCCTCCTCCCCCTCCCCCAAAACCTTTGAGCGACTAATGCGGTCTTGTATTGCTTCCAGCGTGGGCCCACCTATCAACAGAAGAACCATGTGATGACTTTGATGCGAATTGAGAGTTGGGTCGTAATAACGTCATCATGTCGTCATTGGTCAGCAAAATTTTTGATCTTGACTAATCTGTGAATTCACGTGAAGTGATACAATCATTTTGGCTCTCAGTGACATCATAATGACGTCATATGGTGACGTCCTCCCACGATTTTATTACATCACTTGTGTTGATATTAAAAAATTCTCGCCATTTATGAAGTGCATGCGGCTTTTAGCTCAATAATTGAGAATTTTGTGTTTTTTCATAAGTACAATATATTCAATGAAGATTTACATTGAGCCCGAAATTTAGGGCTCAAATAAAAGCTCTCTGTTGTGATAGCTACAATGGCTTGAACTTTTTCCTGAGTAGTAACAAAATGTTCGTACTTTAAAAAGTTCCACGCGACTAGGCACTTCCGCGGAATAGTATTATCGTTCAAAGACGTCCTACGAAAAAATAATTCACTTTGCAACATATTTTGCATTGCGTAACACTGCTAAAAACAATACGGTTATCGAATGTATTCCGTAATTAACCATTCCTAAGTTCAGTATGAATTCACCTCACCAATGCACTTGTACACTAAATTACGACACGTTTGTCGCAACGTGATCCATTCGCCATTTTCCTTCAGATCCTGACTTGCTGACGCCAGTGGAAGTGGATCGACTTGTGCGCGTTGTCTTCTGGAAAGCCATCCACGACGACGACAGTGCCGAGCCGGCAGCGAGGTTCTGCGCCCGCGTCATCACGGTGAGCTATTAGCATTCAACGATGCACCTTACATTTCAAAGCAAAAATGCCTCGACAGATGCGGACGTCGGCTGGGGTCCCGTGATTAGACAGCCTAGTGTCGGTGGCGTTAATACAGTAGGGTTACGACACCATCATCATGAGATGATGTCACGATATGTCATCACGACGCCACCCATCATCAAAACAAGTGACCTCATAGCAATGTCCTGGTGACGTCATGTATAACGTGAAGTCACATGGTGACGTAATCACGGCAGCAGTGTTTGGTCAAACGTTGGCTGATCACGGAGGCTGCGTAAAAAAAAGAAAGAAGCAGCAAGTCTGGAAAAACTCCGGCCCTGGCGGCAACGCATTGCAAAACCAGGTTTGTTCTACGGAGCTTTCAGAGGAATCCGCAGAAGCTTTATTACATCAACTTCAGGGGAAAAGAGGTTGGACTTCGCCTTAGAGTAGACTGACAAAGATGGTGGAGGGGCCCTGGGAGCTTTATTTTAAAATGAAACTATTTGTACTTCACGTGCAAGGACGTCTCCGTAATCAGTTGTCCGGCGTGTAAAGCGGCCACCACCATTACAAATACCATCGCAATTTTTATCTATCAACAAACTGGTGATCTGCTTTGCAACCGTTTTCCTTATCTCGAAACCAGTGTCATAATAACTCCTTAGATAGGCTTATGCTTACAAATAACGTTAAACGTAGCAAAAAAACCACTGTCCTCAGCATTCCTGTCACTGGAAACATTCCTGTGTTGAATGAAAAAAATATACGAGTCAGCTAGAATGCACGTGGAAGAACTGTCAGTGTCCCATAAGCATAAAGCTGAGACGACACGAAGGCAGTAGCAGTCTTTGCATTCTTTTCGGTATATGTAATAACACTGCCCCGCCACTTTACAAAAGCTTCCTGTAAATAACGCGGTTTCGACTGCCTCCAGGATCGGCTCATATTTGACAGAATGACAGACGTGCAAAGACGTGACGATGTGGCGTAGTCATGACTTCATAGCGACGTCTTAATGTTTTGGAATTTGTGAGCTGATCCTGTTAGACACTGAAAAGAAGCAATAATTTGGTTTATGTTGATAAAGAGCACTCTAATAACTCGTACACTTCAAGTTTTGCTATCACAAGTTCGTTATTAGTAGAGAAACTATACCGAAGTTTGATCGTTGAATTTCGCACCAAAATCGCCACACTAGGTGTTGAAAATTCCGAAACGTACTTTTCCTATGTTCGCGACATTGGCTTGATGAAAAATTTTGAACTCTCGTGTGCTCGGTCTAAGACACCGACACACAAGGTACTTCATATTTATTGAGTATATGCTATGTACGACCGAGTAAACGTTTTCAAAATTTACTTCGTCACGGTGTTTGGTGCGAGAATCTCACAGTAACGTCTCCACCCGAATTTTTTTTCGCTAGTTTATCACTAGCAAACGTCGTCTTGCGGCAGGAGGGGTGTTTTCGCGGTTCTGCCAGTGTACTTCACTAATACGCGAAAAATCTTTTTTTTTCATTCAGTCTTCCTTTAGGATAATTTTTGCATCAATCACCGACGACGTATAGTACACTGGCGATGATCAAATTCAGCGTTTGGTAAGGCATGGAAGGAAACTTAAAAAAACCCTTGTGTCGGCAAGCTAGGAGTTCTCATGGATGTGGAAATGGAGTCTGTTAAATTGAAAAGAATCCTTTTTATCAAAGAACGCACCTTTCTTTAGGAGTTTGCTCGCCCAGCTTATGCTCGGGGCATGTACCTTGACGTTACTCTAGTTATCAAGGCGAGGGTTTTTGGTACACTTTCTTTTTGATAGCTGCCGTAGCGCAATGAGTGCACATCTCCACGCAGCTACTCATGATCAACACCTTTAAAGCGAAGGCAGCGGCGCAGAGACATCGCAGTACGGCTGCAAAGCGGGCCCGCCGCCTGGACCCCGCGGTGAGAGCTCGCGCGTTTGAAGAAAGGCAGTAGCGTCAGCAGCAATTGCAAACCAGCGCCAGCATCGATCCGGAGGTGGCGGCCGTGGCGAAGGCACGCGCAGCCGAAGCAAAACGGGCTCGTCGACCAGCGGATCCTCAAGTGAGAGCCCGCGAAGAAGAGGCGGCACGTACGTTGCGGAAAGAAAACCTAGTAATCGGAGTGATCGCGGTAAACAGCGATCAAGCGCCTAAATGTCGCTACCCGAGTTTGGTTGCACCAACGCCCACTTCAAGTGAGACTTCTTGAATCGCTTGTTCGGCCATAGATTTAAGGTATGCGACCACGCGACCACGTGTGGTTTAACAATATCACGACCATCGTCTCCAGCCGCAACGACCAGACCCACGAGAACGTCATCACTGTGCTCCAACGAGAGTTTCCACTCGTGCAGTGTCTGCAGCGGAACGTGCCCGACGCCGCCGCCTTCGAAACACACCTCAAGTGCCGCGGCTCGTTAACACGCCTTGCTATAAGAAGGGCCTCGTCCAGAAAACTCGTGGGTTCTCCCGATCAGTTCCGAGCGATCTCCTCCATCTTCCTTCACGTCGGGAAGATGAAGTTTTTTTTTTTTTGCAGCGAAAGCTGTTATCAAATAACAGGCAGTGGGAGCTGTTGTCCACCACCGCTGGTGTCCACTACCACTATCCGCGAAATTAGTAAAAGAAAACGAATCCAGAAAAATTTAAGAAATATAGACAACTTTTATTGTCATAATTAGGATTATGAGCAGCTTCAACTGCGCGGTCAGTTTCGTGTTCTTCACCTTGGTTTTCCATATCAAACTATCGTGCCAACCTGGGCGACAGATACATCCACCCTCTACCTACATAACATTTGCTCTTTGCTTTCGGCTACCACTGTGGTGCCAATAAAGGCCTCAGGCACTATCATAATATAATACTGAAAGCTGCATTGAGATCCCAACAAGAACTGATTTAGGCGCCGCAGTTATACGCTGCTGCCAGCACTAGGGTCCGCAACCGCTCTACTATCGCGAGACATAAAGTAAAATGTAATCGATAAAAAATATTTCTAGGAAAGGATGGGATTTGAAACCCGGATTTCTGCGCGGCAATCGAGCACTTAGAGAGACGGTGGTTGTTAACACTCCTTCAATAGAACACGCAATGCAGGTCTGTCTGGCAAGGAACCATGCTAACACATAACAAACAAGTGTTACTCAATATGAATTGCTCAACGACCGCAATTTCATACTCTAACTAATTGTAAACGCTTCAGCCATAACTATATAAACGTCAGTGGCAACTGCACAAAGTGAGCGTATATTGGGTACTTCCCTACTTCCTGGAAGTTACGTTGGCTCATGGTGTAGAGTACCTTGACCCTGTACCAGTCTTCAGGAATGTCTACAACTGGCTGCGGAAAGGACACCGTTCCAGCTTTCGTTGGGAATGCGCTACGTGTTCTGAGTGGACCAGGCAATATTTTGTGTTATTGGCAGCTGCTGCTGTAAGGTTTTCTGTGGTCTAAATGCCCCTGAAAGTACTTCCAATCGTAGATAGGAGGCCATCAATCAAAAGGGTTACGTTTGCAGCTCTGGAGTGACTCATCAAGAGATTGACGAATGAATACTGAAATAAATGCTGTTAATAAATGCAGTTAATATAAAATAAGTAGATCTACAGACTTGATTAGCAGACATGTAGCGTTCACATCGTTACTCAGTGTGTGCAGTTCCATAGAGAGCGGGACGGAAAAAATAGACAGGGAAGGGTCAAGATAACCACAGGGTACTTGCGAAAAGTGACTGCCCCAAAAGTGTTTACATAGCGCGCTAGAAAGACTTTCGCTGTGATTTGGCTGCGATTGCACTGCGTTTTCTGCGTAGGTCTGGTCATTCTCATTTTGAGTCCCTCAAGTAATCTGAGTCAATAAAGACAAGTGCTATGAAGCGGGACGTAAACAAGAAGTACACAGGACAAAAATTCTACTTTGAACTTAAGTTTATTTAGCAGATGCAATTTTTTTAAGCAGCAACCAGTCGGGGCGATAACATTCGTCAGTCATCCACGTCTTAATAAATCCTCCACAAACATTGTACTGTAATGGTAGGAATGAGTGGACAAACTT
This sequence comes from Rhipicephalus microplus, assembly GCF_043290135.1. Classification (NCBI taxonomy): domain Eukaryota; kingdom Metazoa; phylum Arthropoda; class Arachnida; order Ixodida; family Ixodidae; genus Rhipicephalus; species Rhipicephalus microplus. Next base: position 7,594,780 of record NW_027464597.1, on the reverse strand, counting down.
TATTGCGAAATTCGCCAGGCCTGTGGTACGAGCTATACATTACTAAGATACATAATAGGAGACATTGAGTTCCTGGGGCGTCTCTGGCTGGCGGTATATCATTTTTGGTCGTCTATGACCAAGCTACCTCCAACTACGTGTCGGAAATTTGCCCTTATTTATCATGCACTGATTAGATATTATTTTGTAACGACTGTATTGGGAATGACCCGCCATGGTGATTTAGGGGTCAATGCACTTAACTTCTGTCTGCAAGTCACGGGATCGAATCCCGGCTGCGCTGACCGCATTTTTGATGGAGGCGAAAATGCTTGAAATCAGGTTCACTTTAAAGAACTTTATGTGGTCCAAATTTCTGGAGTCCTTCACGACAGCGCTTATCAATGAAATCGTGGTTTTGAGACGTTAAACTCCAACATATATTCTTCTATTTATTTGCAATGCGAATTACCACAGGCTGAGCTGGACGGGGTGTTCATCGATCGGCTGTTGTGGACCTGCCGCGTCTGGTTCAAGGAACACGACGTCCCGCTGCAGAGATCCACTGCAAGGGTGCAATGGGAGCCGCCGCCGCAGCAAGATGCTGGTAACCAACTGACCGCTTTAGTTGTCTTCATGGCCGTGCTTCTGTCATCCATCCCTGGAAAAGGAACGGCTGCATCGGTGGGCTCGTGCCACTCCGGACATATCTTCTGCATCGCGGCGCTCCTGTGTGATTCATGAAAGCTTGTCCTGAGGTCGCCTGAGCTGGACCCCCACACCAAGGTATGTTATTATCATCATCGCCACCAACACCACCACGGCTCGTCATAGGACTCGTCATAAACTCTGTTAGCGCACCTTCACAAGTATGGTTGCTAAGTACAAGCCGTTCATTGTTCACCTTCTTAAGTTTTCAAGGAGCAGTGACACCGTATTTCAAACATAATATGAGTAGTTCATTCGTTTCTTTGGTAAGCACGTGTTTTTTTAGTGAAGTAGGAATCAGATCCGTTGAGTGTAAGTTATTCTATTTCGAGCGCAAAGAGCATCCAAAGCCACCGCCACCGAGAAAACTATGTGGTGGTGACAAAGCTCGTCGGCGCATTCCCGGCCATGAGTCACCCGGCTGCCTGACCGGGGTTCAATCGGGAATGAGAGGTCTTTTCTGCTTCGCTCACTCATCGGCTGCTCCTGACCTGCGGCCCGGCGTCATCGGCTTGGCAGAGCCTCGTCCCCTGCGTGCACTGCGTGCAGGGCAGATGCAAACATCGAGCTTCTGTTGTGTGTTTGCCCAGCGCTTCACACACAACGCGGCGTCTTGCTCGCCGAACTTCGTCGCCACGGTCAGCCCGCCGCTACACAGAGGGGCCTTCTCGTTCCTGCACGGCACAGCACTCAGGTCTTCAAAGCGATTCTTCGCTTCCTTGAAGACACTGGACTAGACAACCAGCTATAGAAGCCGCCCGCCACGTCCTTGGTCATGGACGTCATTTCTCTTTCTATTATCTCCTCTTCACATTTTAATGTCCTCTTCTCCTCCTCCCCTGCAGGCGCTGAGCCGTGCTCCCAATTATTTCTGCAGAATTTGCGTCTTTTCTTTTCCTTGACCTCTCTCTCTCTCATTAACAGTATTTTTGCGTATTTAGCAAGCTCCTGGGCCACGCAAAGAAGCATCGCCAAGTGTCGATGAGCGAGCATCAATGATGTCGACAATTTGGGTGTTCTCATCACGGAGTCTACTTGTGGTACCGTCTGGTGGAAACGCCTGGCTGCCTGACAACGGCTTCACATGCTTGTTTTGCTTGGTTTGTGCAGGGCTTTCGTGTTAATTCTGCGTTTTCATTTTGTCGCTTCGGGTGATTCGTCAGAAGTTAGTGGGCGTGAATGTGGTTACTTGAAGCTATAGGCAAACCTCGAACAAGTAACCCACAAGCAGCGTTAATATGTATTACCAGCCAGCATGGCCCAAGCGTGCGTCTCCAGCTGTCTCGTCAGTGCGCGGTCCAGCGTCGATTTCAAAATAAATCCTCAGACAACGATCGAACCGACTTTGCTTCGCTGCGGCAAGAATCGTCACAATTCCATATTCCCCAGTGTTTTGATCATCGCTCGTGGACGCTGATGACGGTGGCGACGACAATGGCTGTGGCGGAAGCTTGCCTATACACTTGTTCACCAAGCAAAAGAAATGTCAACTGAAAATTGAGTCACTATTTTTTGTGGCTGCGTGATCAAATGGGGCGAGACTGTGGGAGGGGACCGCTTGGCGGTGCTGGCAGCGCTGAAAATTGGCGGGATTTCCACCCATTTTGAATTGGGTTTGACACTAGTCATACTGATTGAGATAACAAATATCCATTCGTCCATATGTTGCGTGATCAGTACAGAACCGTCACCAGGGGATGAACTACGCGTGGACGCCATAAACGTGACATGCATAAAGTTGATGTCATTGCTACTTTAACAAATCAACCACTACGCCTCTTTATAAGGCACTCTGTGCACTTACATATTGTGAAGTCCTAATTTGAATGACCTTTATTAGGCCCGAGGAACCGGCAGCCTAAAGCTACGATGAATGAACCAAGGTGATGATGCTACGCGACAACGATGAGGATGCATGAGCCACACATGATGATGATAATGTACAGGTGAAGGGGATGCGTATACTAAATGCCCACACATATCCCCCCCCCCCCCTCCGTGAAAGCGGCCAGCCTGGCCGCAGCAAGTCAAGGCGACAAAGAACGTCGCATGAAGGGCTTCATAAGGGAGACATGGAAGACCTCTGTAGTACGATAACAGTGATCTGCTGGGGCTACAAGTGGCGTCACGTGATAATTCACTGGTGCAGTCTCTTCAAGAACTGTGTACGGCCCAATAAACCGTGGCTGAACTTCGTCACACAAATCAGGTGTGTGAAGAGTCGTCAAAAGGAGCACTTCGTCTCCAGGTTGGAAGAATACAGCACGATGCGATTCATCATAAACTATCTTTCTGTCTTGCTGTCGGCTTTCAGTGTTAATGCGAGCACGTTGGCGGCACTGTGCGAGTCGTAAAACGTATTCCTCTGTAGAGGATGGAGATGAATCCGTTTGGCAGGTAAAGAAAGAGACGTCCAGGAAAGAAGTAGGGGAGCGTCCATAAACTAGGTAAAATGGTGAGTAGCCGGTTGTCCACTGAATGGCCGTATTGTAGGCGAAAGTGATGAACGGTAGAACTAAGTACCAGTTTTTGTAGTCTGGTTGAATATAAGCGGCGATCATGTCAAAAGAGTGCGGTGGAATCGCTCAGTGAGGCCGTTAGTCTGGGAGTGATAACTAAAGGCAGTCTTGTGAGCTGTGCCGAAGGCGTGAAGAAGTTCGTTCACTAGTTGTGAAAGGAAGGTTCTTCCACGGTCACTGAGCAACACACGTGAAGCACCATGACGCAGTATAATGGCTCGGAGGATGAAATCGGCGATTTCAGAAGCTGAACCAGTAGTGACGGATGCCGTCTCGGCGTAGCACGTCAAATGGTCAACGGCTGTTACTATCCACCGGTTTCCAGCTGCACTGACTGGAAGGGGGCCATGAAGATCGACGCCTACAACTTCTAATGGTGTGGCTGAGCTCGGAAGAGGCTGCAGTTTACCATCTGGAGCAGATGTTGGTAGTTTTCTACATTGACAGGTAGTGCAGGACACGACCTACCGAGCTACACTAGTAGTAATCCTTGGCCAGTAAAGCCGACTTCGAAGGTGATCGTAGGTTTTATGGTAACCAAGGTGACCAGATGTCGGATGGTCATGAAGCGCTCTGAGGACTTCGGACCGAAGCAATTGGGGTAGAACGGGAACCCAGCGCTGATCATCTGGATGGTAAATTTTGCCGTACAGCACCGGGTTGCCCAGCTTAAATTGCGAGAGTTGGCGACGGAGCTTTGCATTAGGTGGACGGGAACTGCTAGTGAGGTAGCCTAAAATACGTCGACAGAATGGGTCAGCCAACTGCTGAGAAGAAAAATCGTGGGGATCATCCGAAGGCAGCTGGTCAATAGAGGAGAGAGGAAACCGCCGTAGATATGGACTCCGAGGGTGTGTAATACAAAGTGATTGCGGAAATCCCGAGTGGAGTCACTGGTAGTGGGCAGCGAGAAAGAGCGTCGGCGTCACTATGCTTCCTGCCACACTTGTATACGATGTCAAAATCACATTCTTGGAGGCGTAGAATCCAGCAGCCGAGGCATCCCGACAAGTTCTTCAGTGTCGAAAGCCAACGTAAAGCGTGGTGGTCGGTCACAATGGTGAAATGGTGGCCGTGCAGATAGAGACGAAATTTCTGCACTGACCAAACGATGGCGAGGCACTCCTGCTCGGTGATCGTGTAGTTCCTCTCGTCTGCGGAAAGGACGCGGCCGGCGTATGCAACGACTCGCTCTTGCGAAGAGTTGTCGCGTTGCAGGAGCACGGCTCCTCAACCGCGGCCGCTAGCGTCTGTGTGCAGGAAGGTTGCTGCACCCTCGTGAAAATGAGAAAGTACAGGGTCAGTCGTGAGGGCATCTCTTCAACCTGTCAAAAGCCGAATCACACTCCTGAGACCCCTTAAAGGGCATACCGGAAGCAAGTAGCTTATGGAGTGGTGCGGCTATGGAGGTAAAGTTTTGTATGAATCACCGAAAGTAAGAGGCGAGACCAAGGAAACTTCGCAAATCTTTTGGTTTGTCAGGGCGAGGGAAGCGAAGCACTGCAGCAGTGTTATCAGGTTGGTTGGTTGGTTGGTTGCGAAACTTTATTGAGGTCCTGCAAGGCACACGTCAGCGCGCAGCGGGTGACTCCTACGTCGGCAGTGTTATCAGGATCTGGACGAATTCCATCCTTGTTCACAACATGACCGAGGACCTTGATAGATATGCTGGCGAAATGGCACTTCTTGGTGTTAATTTAAAGACCAGTGCCCGCAAGACAAGTCAAGACCTCGCCCAAGCGTTCCAGATCATGAGAAAACGTCGATGAAAAGACAACAATGTCATCGTGCTAACATAGGCAAGTCTTCCATTTCAGGCCACGCAGCACGGTGTCAATCATGCGCTCAAAAGTTGCGGGCGCATTGCATAGACCAAACGACATAAACTTGAATTCGTATAAGCCGTCTGGGGTTGCAAACTGAGTTTTTGTCTTTATCATCTTCGTGCATGGCGATTTGCCAATAGCCGGAACGCAAGTCGAGGCTCGAAAAGTATTCAGCACCCTGTAAGGAATCGAGGGCGTCGTCGATGCGTGGCATGGGATACACGTTCTTCCTAGTCGACGCAAAATCGTACAAAACCGTCTTTTTCTGCACACCAGAACGATGGGAGACGACCAAGGACTGGATGAGGGTCGAATTATCTCCCGTTGCGGCATATCGTCTACGTTTTTTTCAATGATTTTTCGTTCGGCTAGCGACACGCGCTACGGACGGCGGTGCACAATGGATGTTCCGTTGGTCTGAATACGATGTGCTGTAGCGGCTGTCTGGCCCAGGGTGAATGAATGAACGTAAACTCCTATTCCAGAACTCAGTCTATTAATGAGCCGGTTTAATGAAGTTGAAACGAAAAATGCAACATAATCGACTGATATTCTTTTTTCAGATACTCGATGAAGACTACAAAGTTCACCTAAAGGAACACATCGCACTACACCCATTTACCACATCCAAAACAAAACACTCGAAACATATCACACCACATAGCTACAGAACAGATTTATTCTAGTATTTGTTTTTGGTTCGGAGCATCGATGACTGGAATCAATTATCTCCATACATAGTCGAACATTGCGATTTACAAAGGTTCAAAAAGGCTTTGTCAGAATATTTGTAACCAAATTGCTTGTTCCTTGTCGGTTGAATATGTTCAATGTACTATATCAATGTGTTCAATATGTACTATATCACTTCAAATCTTTTTTCTCTTTTTGGTGACGTGTACGAGATGTATTGGAACATGTTTCTTTTATCCGTTATCTATGCGGGATGTATTGTGATATAGTTTTGCGTTTTCGTTTTTGTTATTTCCATATAGTGTGCGTCTTGAGCGTACAGTGTGAAACTTGTTTCCACATATGTTCTTTGTACGTGGCAGATATGTAACCCCAACTCCTGTCTTGGTCCTTGGGCTGACAGTGTGAATAAATAAATAATATATAAAAAAAGGAGTTTGCGTGCTTTTCCAACAAATTGAGCAGCTGCTGCTTCTGTGAGTCTGTCAAGTCTTGTTTATGGCTGCTGTAAAGGCCGAGGGAGGAGCATGATCTGCAAGATGGCATTTAGAGAAGACAGGGGTAAGAGGCACGACGCACACAGGCTCCAGATCGGCAACGCAGGCGACAGTAGTGCCCCGTGGCAGTAAAATTTTATCTGGTGTGGTGTTGGTAGCAGCAAGAACAGCTGATCCATTGTTGAAGTTAGCCACACCTGATGCGAGAGCTATGCCTTTATTAAGGCAACGGGGCGACGGAGTGACCAAAATGTCACCAGATTCGACGTCGTTGGACAAAAGTGTGACTAATTGATGTTCGTGTGGTGGTAACGCGATGTCTACAGCAGTGATTAGTCGAAGTGGCCTGTAGGCTTCGTCGTTGAGTGAGTGGTCCGTGTCAGTAAGATGAAAGACACGTTGGGCACAACAAATAGCCGCAGAAGCAGAGGAAAGGAAGTTCAGCCTAAAATGAGTTCTTGGGAGCACGGGGATAGCACAGCGAATTCTATGTGATGAAGAATTTCGTCGATTAGTACACGGGCAGTACAGGGAGCCGAAGGACGAATCGTTGCTCCCTGGGCTGTAACCAGTGTTGGTCCATCATAAGGCGTCGTGACTTTTCGAAGAAGAATACACAAATCAGCACGATTAACAGAAAACGCAGCCCCAGTATCCACCAAAGCATCAACGCCCACTCCCACAACTCTGACCGCAATCATATTGTAAGGGCGCGCTAGAGTAATTGGAGTCCTGTGTTGGAATGCAGTTTGTCCTCCAAAAACTGCATCGCTTAATTTTCCGGACGCCGATCAGAAGCGAGGAAAGCAGGCTGAAGAGGAGAGTAGGAGTGACGGTAGGGCGATGGTGAATGGCGTCGGGTTGATCGATGACTACAGCGCAGTTCACCCGATGCTGGTAGAGATGGAGAGCGACGCGGCAGTGACGAATATCGGCGGCCCTGGTACAAGGCTCCTGCGGTATTGTCCCGTTCGCGATGTCGTACCCTTGCCGCTCGTTTTGCTGGCGCTTGCGGCAAAAGCGTGAAATGTGACCACGATAGTCGCAATAATAGCACGTTGGGAGAGTCGATCGATAAGGAGGGTAGTAGCTTGCCCTAACTGCACCGGGAGAGAGAGAAGTGAGAGGGACAAATGACGGCTCAGGCGGTGGTGATGAAAAACTCGTGGGAAAGCTTGTGGGAGGTGCGGCAGCAACCGACGCGTACGTTCATGGCGGAGACGTCGAGCTGACGGTGCCTGGTGGCACGGCGGCGGTGTGCGGGAACGATGGGAGAGTACGGTGACAGTGGCTGCAGTGGGCCATGTGGGTCATGGACGTCAGCTCCTCCCTGACGACATCCCGCAATGACGTTGAAGAAGACTGAATGGGACACACTGAAGGTAGTGTGAATCCCATTGTTTCTAATTCTTCGCGTACAATCACACTTATCGTGTCTCGTAGGTTTGGATCCGCTGTAATACGGGCGAAGTCACTATCTGGTTGTAAGCGCATAGACTCAAGTTCTTTGAGGCGCTGACAGGTTGTCACAACGTCAGCAATGGTAGCCGGATTCTGGATTGCAAGGGCATTGAATTCGATGGGTGCGATCCCCTTAAGAAGCTGACGCACCTTGTCTGACTCTGTCACTGGTGTGTCAACTCGGCGGCAAAGTGAACGAACATCCCCGATGTAGGATGTATACGACTCCGCGATGTGCTGTTTCCGAGTCGCGAAAGCTTTATTTGCGAGAGCCGAACGAACAGCCAGTGTGCCAAAGACATGGCGAAGCTGATCTTTGAAGGCTGACCAGTCGGGGATGTCGATGAAGTGGTTGAGGAACCACGTCTTCGCGACACCCGTGAGGTAGAATGACACGTGAGCGAGTTTGTAGGTGTTATCCCACTGGTTAGCTGTGCCGATACGCTCGAAATTGTTCAACGATTCCTCTACATCTTCCCCGCGCATACCAGCGAAGGGATGGGGCTCACGCTGGAAGCTGTTGATGACTTGAGAAGGCACGGCACGTGGTGGTGGAGTGGGAATGGCTGCAGCACTGACCTCATCTTGGTGCGACATATTTTTGGACACCTGGCCCAAGCGGCGACCTGCACGTAGCTCCACGGGGTAGAGTTGTCGAGAGGAAGGCGGGGGTTCTAACAGCACACTCCACCACGTATGATGTCTTGGTTTAGATTACCTTTATTAGGCCCGAGGAGCCGGCAGCCGATAGCTACGTTGAATGAACCAAGATGATGATGCTACGCGACGATGAGGATGCATGAACCACACATGATAATTATGATAATTTACAGGTGAAGAGGATGCATATACTAAATGCCCACAATATACGTATATGCAAATACAGTAAAAGCTTTATAGGTCGTACCTCAATAATCCGGAAATTTGCATCCTTCGCACGGGTCTTTTAGTTCTGGCCAGCCTACGCGTTGCTTAACGGCGAGAAACATTTTTTAATTCGGCCACATTAGGCCGCAACTCGGTTGATTCCGACAATCATCGGAGTGTGCCTAGCACAAAACAAGGCAATTCTTTGTCCCGAAAGAACAAAAACAGCATTCACAGCCAGCAGAAACGAGGTGGGGGAGTCATAGCCAATGCATACGTGTGGTGGTTTTAATGGTGGCAGTATACACGCAAGGAAGGAGGTCTGCCGAGAACGTTAATTTTATTAAACACGATAGTCTGGCACCGCCGTCGCGTTGGAAACTAGAACGCAGAATGACAAACGTTGCTGCTTCTACGCTGGTCTTATGCGGAATAAGTGCAGCATTTACGTATTCATGAAGGAAATTGAGGTATACATAGCAGACATTTTTCCTTTGTTTTCTTGATACGTTCGATTGGTCGGCATTCAATGATTTCTGATACTTTTAGCGGATTCATGAAATTCCAATTGACGAGATTTCGCTGTACTGTTTGCATTGTGAACGATGGCGATTATTTATTTTCATCACCATCAGCTTGTCTACGCCCACTGCAGAGCAAAGGCCTCTACCATGTCCCACCAATCAACCTGGTGTTGTACTTTTTTGCTGCCATGTTATACCCAAACTTCTTAATCTCATCTGCTAACGTACTTTTCTCTCTCCCTTTCACGCCTTTACTTTTTCTTAAAATTCAGTCAGTTACCTTTAATGACGAGCGGGTGGTCCAGCCTACGCGCTACGTGCTCTGCCGATGACCATTATTTCTTCTTGATTTCGACTATGATACTCCTAAGCCTGGTTTGTTCCTTGACACACTCTGCTCTCTTATTGTTTCTCAAGGTTACACCTATAATTTTTCTTTCAATCGCTCACTGCGTCATCCTCAATTTTTGCTGAGTCCTAGCTCTCTGTAAGCTTCCAGGTTCCTTCTGCGCAGTTAAGTGTCTGTAAGATGAAGCTGTTACATACACTCTTTACGAGGGATAGTGGTACACTTCCAAAATGATTTTAGAATGTGTGTCAAATATGCTTCACCCCATCCTTATTCTTCTAGCTAATTGACTCTCGTGGTTCGGCTACGCGGTTACTAGCTACCTTACCTAAGTAGATATATTGCTTTAGAATATTAGTTATGCCTGTGTCCATAATAACATCAGTGAAGCTCTCCGAACCCCCGCTTGTTACTGGTTGACATAGTGAAACTGGCAGTTCAATTGTGTGCTTAGGCCACGCGTTCCCACCTCTCCCCTGATTTCACACTTCTCACCTTACATTATACAAGTATAGGGTGTTTTCTCCAAGACCCTTCACGCAGTGGTGTGGCTTTGTTGGAGAATAGTTGACTCGTGTCTGTTATATACATGTTTCATGGAGCTCTCCTCAAAGAAACTGTTTAAAACCGAGGGCCGGTCGTGCGCACTTTTAGCCCACGTGCGAGAGCGAAGAAGCCTGGCAAGAGAAAGAACATGGTAAAGATATCAGGATCACAGGGAGGCTTATATAGAGAAGCTACTTGAGCCAGGCAAAGAAAGCGTGGCAATATTGAGAAGACCATGCGAGGTAGAAAGAAGCAGAATGAAGGTGAAGCTGCGGTGGGATTAGAACAGGTGGTGTCGGGAGGAGAGATAGTAGTAGCGAGATTAGCTGTGCTGGAGAAAGATGTGGATCAACACTAGCACATTTTCAAGCACCACCGATGCAATGGAGAGATCAGGAGCAGTGCGCCGAGCGTTGGCGACTTGAAGCCATTGCTTCAATTCTTTAATGAGCCTTCGTAAGTCAAGTCAGTTGAAGCCTTGTTGAGCGGCGCCTTTTTTTCTTCAGTCGAACAACACATTTTAACAGACTGCTAGGTATATAATGATACAATAATATTTTAAAACTGCCACTGCAGGTCGAGTGCCTCCGCAGAGCCCTAACTACAGCCGGCGAAGCTGCTGAACGAGGTGCCCCTGCCCGCATGGCGGCGCTGGTGACCTGCTTGCGGGACGCTTTCTTGTCGTCAGATGTTCCGGAGGATGATCGCCTGACCCTGCTCGAACTTATGGAGCTGCGCGCTTCAGGATGGAAACTATCCCCGGAGCAGCAACTCTCGTACGCTAGCCTCGACGACGCCGTCGGAGACGAATGCGACGATGTTCAAAACTTGTCACCTCTCCCATGGCGCATCGCCGAATGAGGCTTCCTTACATTTGCGCCCGGAGACGAGACCCCTCCGTCAACACGTTTCGCGTGGCGCTCAATAGCTTCTTTTTTTTCTTTTGTGTGAAATAAACTAATTCCTATTTGATGGATCTGCCTATGGTTTTTACGAGCTGTTTTTAACTTTGTTTTTCTTTTTGAAAAGTACACTGATTTTTTTTTAAGTACAGTGATGGAAGGCTTCAGATGAAACGAGGTAACATCATGGCAAGGAACCAAAAGCTGCAACAAGATAAATCTTGTTTCGAGAAGACGGCAAATGGTTTGCCCCTCGTCACCTTCTCAAATATTTTTTTTGAGTTGGCAGGCGTATGTATTCACACAGAGAATTCACGAACATTCGAAGAGAATATCAGAACCCCATCCACAAGATCATTTCGGTTACGCCCTTTTAAGTGCGCCCTTTGCTGCTTCAGTCCGAATAGGTCACTATTAAACGCGCATTTTATCCCTTCGTAGATTTCCGTTCACGCAGGTGGGCTGTGCCGACAGCGTCGGCCGCCATTTTGTTTTGGCTTAGGCTGTTAATCACTCTGCACTGCTAAGTGCCTTAGTCAATGCGACCGAAGGGAGAAAACTGAAAGAAAAAAAACGACCGATAAGCGTTGCGTTGTCTACAAATAGCTGAAGAAAGTCGGAGTGGAATGTACCGAATGAAATTCACTCTGTGTAACAAATACCTCCTTCCGAAAGAATTCAGATGATATGTGAATATGGAAATCTCTGAAGTAGAAAAATTGAAACGATACTCATTAGGGCAAGCCTGTCATGATATAAGTACAGTGAATTGTTATCGTTTTGTTTGTTTAACAATAATTAATTATTCAATCAAGTAAATAATTATCAATAATGAATAAGCAATTATTTATTAATAATTGATAATATAAATAATTAATTATAATATTAATCAATTTATTAATAATTAATTAATAAACAATTATTAATAAACGCTCAATTATTTAACAGTGTACAGTTAATTAATTATTCATTATATATTGATTGATTAACAATTAATTAATTAATTGCGTATACTTCAGAACGTTTTCGGGCTGCAGCAGGAGGGGGTACATGAATGTCAATGGTAATAAGAGAAACTGAACTGACTAAACACAATACAGTAGAAATGACAAAACATTGGGCCCGAATCTACGTGTTACACTGTAAATTTTGTCGAAAAAACGGTAGTCTTGCGTGTGGAGAAAGTGAACAATACGTTTATTTTATGTTCTGTGCAAGAAAATAGGTGAATGGTATTCTGAAGGCGCTGCGTTGGAGTGCATCGAGCGTGTAGCGGAAGCGAACAAGCGCATCTAGGCACGTTAGACAGGAGCGCCATCTGGCAGTTATCTTCGAAAACGAAGGTGTGCGCGACCGCGTTGAAAGATGCGCGCCAGTCTCGCAGGAGATAAGGTGTAGAATGCAAAGCGACGGGCAGGTGCCACCACCTGTCGTCGTAGCAAAGTTTTGAAAACACCTTCATGAGCATCGCGTTGCACTGTCAGCGCAACGCGATAAACGCTACAGTCCTTAGAGCTACTTGTGTGTGCCTTTTCTAGTATAAAGGCAGACATACAAAACATAGACGTGTTGTTATGGTACCTCTGATATGCAAAATACTTGCTTCTTTAATTGACAATTGCACAACTATGAACGCTAAACCTTGAGCAATATTGGAGGGCGCTGCGGATGGGGTTAGCCGTTTAGTGCCGTTTGAGGTGTCGTTAGGGTGGACAAACAGACAAATGTACAGACAGTCATGGAGACCAACATTTTTCCGTCGAAGGTCCCCAAGAAAGACTATCGTCTTTAAAAACGCCATGCCTGAGCAGAACGCGCAACACAGACACTGCTAAAGCTGGAAGAGCAGCCTTCGGGAGCTTTTTAAACAACTTGGGTTACCGCTACAAGCACAATTGCGGGGTAGCCACTACACCCATAGTTTTGTTGCCGGCAATTGTTTATTTGTTTGTCGCCTGGAATTGATTGCACATACTTACTCTGGGGCCAAGAAAACATAATATCCACTATGCCCTCCTTCGTCAATCTTCGGTGAAGCGTCATCCGTTTCACACTTGCGAGAAATTTTGTGCTATATTTTGATGCTGTGGTTGACAACGGAGAAGATTATGCCTATACCCCGCGACAACTTTCTGTGGCAGCACAGCCAAGGCTACGGAGCCGAAGCACGCTTGTCTTACTGCGCCACAGCATGTAGTCCCTCAACGAAAACGTTTGTATACTGTTCTGGGTAACTAAGATTTTACCATTCGTCACTTACAATTTTCGCGGATTTATTTTTTAATTAGTGAATAAAAACGTTGCGCAGTAGAAAAAATTTCGTTTCACGCTCTTTCAGGTTTTTTGGGGATCTTTTGGCTTCCGTCGACTCGCGTTTCCTGCGACTCGCGTTTCCTGCAGCGAAACGCGAGCAAACGCGAGAAATCGAAACCGAAACACCCGTCGAAGCGGTCGGACTACTTGGCGCAGTAGCACATGTGCATAGGCTCCGCCCACGTAGCCTTGGCCATGCTGCCACAGAAAGTTGTCGCCGGGTATAACGGTATTATGATGGGGTAGTACCATCGCTTAACTGGCGACCACACACATCGCATAACTGGTGACCTCATATCAAATATATCGCCCGAGAAGGTGTGTGGGTCATTGGCATATTACGTGGCCTAAGCAACTACCTCATAGGTGTAGGAAGAGACACATTGGTAATGATATATCGCATGTGCGATCATACTATTTTGGAATTTGGTTGTGTACTTTTCTCTGGAGTTCCAGCTTACAAGTTGTGGCCTCTAATTCTTCTGGAAATAGAAGCTTTGCGCTTATTCCTTGGTCTGCCCCAAACAGTTGCTAACAATGTGTTGTATTTAGTATCGACGTATCTCCTATTTCTTGTAGGATTCTCTTTCTGACTGATCAGACATTCTTAAGAATTTATAAATCCCCATTACGACCTTCAGAAGCAGCCTTTATTTCGACCCCGGAATCATTTCTCGGTGCTAGATGACTACGATTTCACAACCCCCCCCCCCCAAAAAAAAAAATTATATTTGTGCAAAATTTATTGGAGCCTCCAAACGTACGTATATGCGACATCATGCTGAGTCGTTATAATTCATACCTTGATGAAATTCAATTTGGCAATATTTTTTCTAATAACGCCAAATTACTTCCTCATAATAATTTGGACGGTTTACTACAAGATCACCTGTGCAGTAATAGAACAAACGTTGTTAATGCTACATACGCATCGCAATGTGACGAAAATTTAGGGGTTCGAATTTTCAGCCCGATTTTAGATTGGATTTATTCCCTTAGACTGCCCAATCTCAAACCCGTTTTTGTGGCTGAATTTCTGGCAGTAGTGCTCGCCTTACGCAAGTTACATACAGCAAAACATCAGCTGTCATAATAACAGATTCCCCATCTCTCTGTGCGGCACTTTCTGTTGGTGTTGATAATCAAGTAACAAAGGTGTTCCGTGCGCTAGTGCCTGTACATTTGAGAAAAGTACGATTAGTTCGGGTGCGTGGACATAAAGGTTTATTTCTAAATAAAATAGCTCATTCCTCAGCTAAGTCGTCAATTAGCGAATCGATTCTACCACACTGTCCATCATCCGCTTGTGTGACTGTTGCTCGATTCCGCAGACGAACGCTTATGGAAGTCTTTAGAGGTACAGCGCTAAAAAACTCTGCAAAATATCGCCATTTATTATATCCCTGGCGAAGAGACTTTTGCCGCACTCGTAAACAAGAAGTAGCTATGACAAGGCTGCGTTGCCGGGTACCAAATCTGAATTTCTATAAACACAGGTCTGCTCAGGCACCTTCGCCACTTTGCACGCTCTGTGATGAACTTAAAAAAATAGATGATTTCTTTTTGACGTGCAGGCGATGTTTCACACTCCGAAACAACCTTTTAGAAAACCTTTATGTGGTATCGGTATGGACTTATGTGTGCCTGCCATTTTGTCTTTTGGGGCTTCCATTTCTGGGTTCTTTATTGTGATAGTACGCGCGGCCGTCCGTGACCATACTGATGAAACTAATAGGTTGACTAATTAATGTGTTTCGTTATCGTAATGTTTTTACAAAATTATATACGTAAAAAAATCAGGTGATTGCTACCTTCTGAGAATAAATTCGTTTATTTAAATAATTGCATGTATTAAATTAAGCACTACACATTCCTAGGTTATCGGTAATCTTTATAATATATTTACAATATTCTAAGTCTGAACAATTATTTTTAAAATAACTCGATTCTTGGCAACTTCCTCATAGTGGGTATGCGTCACGATCAATAGGTGAACAAGAACAAGAACTAGTACCATTCCATGAACCACTCGTTACGAAATTCGCAAGGTGTGATGCCTGGCTGCTTTGTTGCTGTTCTAAGCGCTTTATTTACACACCTTACTGGCGATTTTGTCACCGGCATGAAGCCCGTCTATAGGGTGCAGTTTGCCACGGAGTTCCAAGCACCAGCGTAGCTCAGTGTAGAATTCTGGGTTGGCACACAGCGTACTCGGGCTCGAATCCAATTGTGGTGTTGCTGTTTGTTCTTTAGTTTTTTTTCTCGCTTTGCGCGATAGGGGTTACAGACACCGGTTGAAGCAGACAACTATGGCGCATGTAACCCGTGTTGGGATCTCATAACAGCTTTCACTATAAAGAAATACCAAAATACGGCACTTGAATATGGAACATAAGTACAGAGCAGAATTTCGAAAGTCAGTAGAAAGGCTACTGACGGGATAGGCGAACGATTGTGTCGGGTCCGCATTAACCACTTCTCCTGGTAACTCGCTCAGTGCAGTGAAAACGAAAGTACATGACGAATATATGCATATATATATATATATATATATATATATATATATATATATATATATATATATATATATATATATATATATATATATATATATATATATATATATATATATATCTTAAGGTGGCTGAATAGTTGCCTGCGTAATAATGAGTACAATGAAACTGCCTGAGCGGGTTCATTATGTAACTTTTACGGTGCATAAGCTAGCGTGGCCGCTATCGTTTGCACCAAGTGGAAACACGCTCAGAAGCGTGCGAGTGCGCTCAGCGTCAGGCGAGGAAAGATTTGCCATGCTGGAAATTATCCTATGAAGCACGATCTTGCCGTGCTGGAAAACTTTATTGATAGTATAGATGCTGAATTGAGCATAACGGTAAGTCGGTCTATAACTTCAACTAATTCATCGTTGACAAGCACGTGCTTAAAACAAAGGGACGAACAAGAGCAACCAACGGGCGAATGTTTTATAGAGACTGCGTTGTTCTTTCGAGAACGTTCGCTTAAGAACCCAAGGAACTGCAATGGCTACGACGCTGCTTCTGTGCAAAGCCGGAAAGTTGGGGACCAAGCTAGTCTTCGTGTTCCTATGAATAATGTGGCAAAAATCCTAAATCCAGGGGGAACCAATAAAAAAAAACTCAACAGCGCCGATTGTGCTACTTTTGATGACTTGTCTTAAATGTACAATAGAAGTTGTGATATTCATTCACCAAGCGATGCGACAGATGGATGACTTACGCATATCTGCATGTTTAAAATCACTGAAATTTGGGCAGGTTTGTGCTTGAACATAATGGTATTCACAGCGTGTAAACAGACAAGAAACGAAGGACAGAGTTATAGAGCGCTCGTCGGTATCACTCTGTCTTTCGTTTCTTGTCTGTTAACGCGCTCTAAATGCCACTATACTTGCATGCGCGGCTGTTCCTCGTCCTAATTTCTTGTGCGTAGATGTTGTAAACGTGGATTTTAACTGCTGGAAGCTAAAACTGAAGCATGGAGGTTGCGCTTCCCTTTAGGTCACCATGTACATGCAGCCATTTCTTCTGAAAGGAAATTTCGTCGAGCCAAAAAAATATGCGATTAAGTTTTTCCCGTGGCAGACATGTTGCTTTTATACGAACGTGGGTAGCACAATATCGTCATTTTGTCACTCTTTGATACGACGCTGTTGTTCATCGAAGTACGTGCACAAAGTCATCCGATTGCTAGAACATTGCACGACGTAAACAAAGAAAGAAAGAAAGAAAGAGAAAAAGAAAGAAAGTAGAAAAAGAAAGAAAGAATGAATGAATGAAAGAAAGAAGAAGCAGGAAAGAAGAAAGAAAGAAAGAAAGAAAGAAAAAGATGCAGACATTATGAAGTACGAAGAAAGCTGATACAATAAACAAATAGAGCAATGGAACAATAAATAAAGATAAACTACTACGACCATGCAGTGTCGTGTCGTCTGGTTTAACGCCACTGGAGCTAAGCGGCCTTCAATTTTTAAATCAAATTTCTCATATTAACGAAGAATAACACGAATTTAAATACCGCTTGAGTTGTTTGAAACGGGAATTTCGAATAACTTCAGTGCTGCCTATTTGATGTTGTGTCTGGTGGAGTGGTTTCTTGAAGCAAGCGTCATGTTTCGTTAACCTTTGCACTTTTGTGGAGCCGGAGCTTGTGCTTAGCAATGATCGTTTCAAGACTCGCATTGCTTAAACTTTAACTTTTTCGGCCTTTACAAAGTTTTGAACGATGCCCACTAACCTGAATTGTATAGCTTGTAGAGAAGCCTCCAAAAACTGAATGGGTAGAACTCTCAAGGGCTTTCTACTGGGTCTATACCCAAAAAGGACGCCGCTCCCGCTGAGAGTCCATGCTCGGCCGTTACTGCCACCATTGTGTATGTTCGCTGTGTGCCGGCTAATAAACGCCCTAACAAATTAGCGGAGGTTTTGGGTATCACGAGTAACCACTGCCGGCCATCGGCGTAGTAATTGCGTCGGTGTAGGAAGCCGTCTCGAGTGGCGAAATGGTGAGGTCGACGACGCAAGGCACGCATGGATGGCGTTGCAGACGGAGCAGAGAGAGAGTCGATCAGCGGGGCGATCCAAATATCGCTTCGCTGTTCGGTTGTGATAATGTCAACATCAATGGCAGAAACAGCAACCGATGATACTGAGCAGAGCACGTCATCTTCATGCAGACGGGAGTGCGAGAGGGCGTCGGCGCCAGCATGCTGGCGTCTGTTGCGGTACATCACCCGGATGTCGTAGTCTTGTAAGCGAAGAGCCCAACGGGCGAGATGGCCTGAGAGATCCTTCAATCATGAATGCCAGCATAGTGCATGATTGTCAGTGATGACATCGAATGAGCTACCGCACACATAATGTCGAAACTTTGTAAGGGACCAGGCGATTGCCAAACACTCTTTTTCCGTGATAGTGTAGTTTGTTTCTGCTCTCGTGAGCGTATGGCTTGCATATGCCACGACATATTCAGGGAATCCGGACTTGCGCTACGCCGGGACTGCGCCAAGGCCTACACCGCTGGCGTCCGTGTGCACCTCCATTGGGATCGTAGGTTCGTAGTGGCGTAGAATGGGAGGAGACCTCAACGAAGGGCGGAGCTTCGCGAAGGCGTCGTCGCACTCGGACGTACACGTATTGAGGGGCCCATTACTACCAAGGAGCTTCGTCAGCGGTGATATGATCGTGGCAAAGTTTCACATGAAGCGTCGGAAGTATGAGCACAGGCCCACAAAACTACGCAGTTGTTTGACGGACGCAGGCTTGGGGAATTCGGCCACAACCCGAAGCTTGACTGGGTCAGGAAGAATGCCATCCTTGGACAAGACGTACCCTAGGATGGTGAGTTGCCGTGCTGCAAAGTGGCATTTCTTCAGATTTAGTTGCAAGCCGGCATTGCTCACATGTGCGAAAAATCCTTTCAGACGTTGGAGATGCGTGGAGAAATCCGGAGCGAGGACAACAACGTCATCGAGGTAACACAAGCACGTGTGCCATTTCAAGTTGCGCAGAACGGTGTCCATCATGCGCTCAAAGGTCGCTGGTGCATTACATAGACCAAATGGCATGACGTTGAAGTTATACAAGCCGTCGGGTGTGGTGAAGGCAGTCCTCGGTCGAGCGTCATCAGCCATGGGTACTTGCCAGTACCCGAGCGCAGATCAAGAGAACCAAAAAATCGACTCCGTGAAGGCTGTCAATTGCATCATCGATGCACGGCAGTGGGTGAACATCCTTGCGAGTGATCTTATTAAGTCACCTGTAGTCGACACAGAACCACACAAACCCATCTTTATTCTCAACAAGAACAACAGGAGACGCCTATATACTGTCCGAGGGCCGAATAACGTCTCGTCGGAGCATATAGTCACCCTGTTCGTAAATTTCCTGACGTTTTGCAGGTTACACGCGGTATGAAAGTTGCCGTAATGGTGGATGGGCACCAGTGTCGATACGATGACTAACAATGGACACGCGACCGAGAGAACTGCGCCCGACATCGAAAGAGGAACAATATTTTTGTAACAGGTCCAGAAGCTGGGAACACTGTACCGGCGTAAGGTGGTCATCAATGTAGGGGCCAAATACATCAGGAGATGATAGATCAGAAGCGGAAACAGCACTGATGGTACACGAATTGGGACAACGCGAGTCATCGGGTAAGTCCAAGACTTGTGCGTCGTCGACTGGTTCCACTCTGCCGAGACATTCTCCTCGAACCAAGGTAACAATGTATGGGGATGGATTCGTCACAAAAATAGCGGGGTTGCCCTGGGTGATTTGCCCGGTCGCGAAAAATACTAGCAACACTTTCCTTCTGCAAGCACGGTCGGATGGCGAAACGAGTGCAATTGTGTTGGGGAGACCATTGCAGTAGACCGATACACCCGTCGTCGAGCTTGGAGGCACCATGGTATCGTCGTTCACGAAAACCTTGCTCAGTGTCGCGGGACTGTCTTCTCACGTCAAATGCGAGAAGGGTGAGAGTTCAATTTCGGCGGTGGCACAATGGACGACGGCGTCGTTGCGGGAGAAAAAATCCCATCCCAGGATGACATCATGAGAGCATGCAGGAATGATGATGAATTGGGCGACATACAGAACGTCCTGAACGACAACGCAATCTGTGCACCCCGCTGTAGGATAAATACGATGCGAACTAGCAGTACGAAGGGACAACCCTGAAATTGGTGTCGTCACTTTTCGAAGCAAGCGGCAAAGGTTTTCGTCCATAACTGATACTGCAGCTCCAGTGTTAATAAGAGCAGATACACGAACACCGTCCGCAAGCACATCAATGACATTAGATGGGCGGCTCTGAGGGCTTTCACAGTGCAATAGCGTCGCAGCCCTTGTCGCGGGGACTGCGACGACTAGTTTTCCCGATCGTGAGCAG
Source organism: Rhipicephalus microplus (assembly GCF_043290135.1). Taxonomy (NCBI): domain Eukaryota; kingdom Metazoa; phylum Arthropoda; class Arachnida; order Ixodida; family Ixodidae; genus Rhipicephalus; species Rhipicephalus microplus. The sequence continues at coordinate 7,574,663 of NW_027464597.1, read as the reverse complement.
CTGAACTTGGCCGAATCGGGGACAGGGAACGACGTCGTGGAGACGGCGACCTTCGATTAGATGGACCTGGGCGAGATGGCAATGGCATAGACGGCGTTTCTTCGTAATAGGGACAGTTGAGCTGACCAGCAACAGGCAAAGAAATCGAAACCGGCTGTACGCGATGGCAATAACGGGCTACGTGACCAGCGTAACCGCAGGCAAAGCAGATGGGCCGGTTGTCGAGTGTGCGCCATCTGTTCACCGAGATAGGTCTCACCCATGTCGCGAGAGCCGATGGACGGAACGTTGGCTGCATGGTGAGCTGAAGCTGAGGCTGAGAGGTCGCTTCAACATACGTAGCCGGCATACCCGCTGCAAAGACGGAGCTCATGCGGCAACTTCGGCGTATGTCAGGGGGGCGGGTGCTTGAACGACTGGAGGCGGCCTGGTGACCACTTGGGCGTAACTTGGGGTTGCAGGGGCCAAAAGTTGTTGTGGATAGCACGCAGGTACTAAGACTATAGCGTTCCAGACACTGCGAGCAGACTCAACTCTGTCTTTAAGATATAAGGCGAAAAGTATTTGTTTATTTAACTGCGCTCGGAAGCGCTCTGCTGTCACTTTAGCGTCCCCACGTCTCTCCTCTCGCTCGTGCTCTTCTTCTTTCTCTTTCACTTGTCTCAGCCTGCAACGTGAAAAATATTCAACATTCCTGGCCACGAAAAGTTAAACACATAGTTCAAGTGGGTACAGTCTTTGTATCGACCTGATCGCAAGGTGACCGCCTTGCAACTTGATCTTGCAGGAACGAATGAGACCTTCAGCACTGCGGTACACTTCCGTGACCCTTGCAAGCTTCCATAGCTGGCGTGGCGTGTTGTTCGCATGCACGAGAACGATGTCCCCTTGCTTCAATGCTGTAGTTGATTTCGTGTCGGCAAAGTGCAGATCGTAATTGCAACAGGTAATCTTTTATGTCAACGCTTCCAAAAACTTTCAACCAGCAGCTTCCTGTAGTTGTGTCGGCATATGGCGTCTGCTCGCTTGGAGTTACTGTTGACTTCGTCAGCGGTCCCATAGGGTATGGAAGTCGACCTTCGTCCAACAAGAGGTTCGGCTGGTGTCAAAGTGCAAGGTTGTCCTGCATCTGTCTCGATGAAAGTTAGAGACCTAGAGTTTACGACTGCTTCGACCTCCGCCAGCACTGTCAATATTTCTTCGTAGTTCAGACGAGCTTTGCCGATAATGTTTCGCAGCGGAAGCTTCACTGATCGTACGAGGCGCTCCCCTCATCCACCCCACCAAGGAGCATCTGGTGCAATGAACTTCCACGAAATGCCGTTGTTGCTGAGGTGACCAGCGACGTCCTCTTCGAAGAACATCCGGTGTAGTCACTTTGTGTCTGCTGATGTTTTGTGAAAGCTTCATGCGTTGTTAGAATAGATAACCCTAGGTAATCCTTTCTGAGCTGCAAACCGTCGTTGGCACAGCAGGAAAGCCTCGGATGTCATTTTCGAGACAAGCTCGAGATGCACGGCTTTAGATACGGCGCACATAAAAAGTGCAACGTAGCACTTCGCACCCCCTTTCTCCGTGCGTGCATACAGAGGGCCCGCGAAATCGACTCCTACAACTTCAAACGGGTTCGTTGGTGACACTCAATGACTTGTTAACGGAGCAGTCTCAGCACTTCCTGGGCCCGCACTGAAACGCTTGTATATATTGCAGCCATGCAGCGCTCTTTTACCAAAGAGCAAGCTCGACAAATCCTGTAGCGTTACCGAAGCTGCGTAAGCGCATCTCTAACTCCTCCATGTAGGACTTGAAGATGTTCTCTCTTTGCAAAAAGCGCCAAAAAGTGGTGGATTAACGGCATTATGATTGGGTACTTGAAATCTTGTGTGGAATGCATGAGGTATAAACGGGCTCCAACCCGAAGAATTTCGTTTTTGTCTATGTAAGGGCGTAGTTCAGCGATTCGAGATGTAGACTCGACTGGTTGGTATTGGACAAAGCGGTGAGTTCTTCAAGAAAGCCTTGTTCTTGTGTACATCTTATCGAAAACTATTCAGTGTTCAGGATTTCTTTTGTCACGAGATGTCCCGTATGATCCGTCCTTTTTCTGCATCTGTCAGTAATTCTGAAAACCCACGCAGTGACTCTCAGTAGGTGCTGAAGCCTGCTGTACCGTTGATTGTCGATTATCGGAACTCAGAAGCGTGTCATTAGTGCGACGTGGAATGTTGTAACTTCACCTTGGGTGGCTTCCGCTATGTCTAGTTCACTGAACTGTAGGGGCCATCCAGGCATCGGTTTAGTTAGCCACTCGGGACCAGGCCACCATTTGGAGCTGCACAGCAGTCTTCCAAGTTTCGCGCCACGCGTGAGTAGGCAGCCGGGTTGTCCGTTCCAGGAAGGTATCTCCACTTTGATGGATCTGTAGTGCACCTAATTTCATTGATTCTGCTGGCTACGAACTGTTTCCACTTTTTGAAGTCACCTTTTATTCATGACAACACAATGGCAGAATCTGTCCACATCGTGTAGTCAACTTGAACATTCCTCAAAGCACTTTTCACGTATGCCAACATTCTTGAGCCGATTAAGGCAGCCAGCAGCTCCAATCGCGGCAGCGTTGTCTCCTTAATGGGTGCTACACGGGACTTCGCAATCAAGAGTTTCGGCTCCTCAGGACTTGACACGATGTAGATCGCTGTTCTGTATGCCGCTGGACTGACATCGCAGAAAACATAGCACATTGGGCTTCCTTGCTCCAGCGCCCAGAGTGTGAAGACCAACGATGTCTTTCAGTAGCGGTAGATGGATGACCAAATCATTCCATTCTTTTTGCAGGTCATTGGGTAGTACTTCATGCCAGCCAATCCCTCGTATCCACAGCTTTGAAACAATATTCGTATGGCAATAGTATATTGTCCTACAAATCCCAACGGGCCAAATATTCTTGATGCTGACTGCAAGACAAATCGCTTTGTGTCCGTCTGTGCTGTCAAAAATCGGAGATTTTCAACCGAAAAGTTGAATTCATCCTTTCCAGGATTCCAAACCAAACCCAGGACCTTGACCGACGTTTCGTGAAGAACGACCATCTCATTACTAGTAGATTCTACTTAATTTTCAAGCGTTCGCATAAAATTTCCTGAATTTGTTGTCCATTTCCGCAATGTAATGCCGGCCGATTTCATTATTGTGCGTGCTTTTCGGCAAAGCTTAGCGGCTTCCTCTTCTGTGTTGGCACTGGTCAATAAGTCATCCACGTAAAACGACTCAGCAAGAGTTTGCGCTGTTTGTGCCATGGCAGCCGGTGCTCTTTTCACGTGGTAGATAATAGTAGCTGTGAGCAAAAATGGGCTACATGTAGCTCCAAAAACACCCGTGTCATCCTCCACTCTTGCAGCTTGCCCTTGGAAAAATCTCCTTCTGCAAACCAGAGAAAGCGGAAAGCGTCTCTGTCGTCCTCCCGAATTGCAGTCTGAAAGAATGCCTTTTCTATTTTCGTGATAACTGCCACCGGGTAAGTTCTGAAGCGTAGCAGGATTCGCACGAAGTCTTGGTATAAGTTTTCACCTTTTTCAAGGCAGTCATTAAGGGACTTGCATCCTTTGGCATGTGACAAAACGTCAAACACCACTCTCATTTTCGTCGTCAGTGCTTGTTGACGTATGACTTCCTTGTGCGGCATGTAATACAATTTTGTCACCTTTACAGGTACATCACTGACTACTTCGGCTTGTCCTGCCCTCAAGTACTCTCTTATGGTACGGTCATACGTTTTGAGCAGTCCTTTCACGGAGTCGGGAAGGTTGTCAAGCTTGTGCAGTGGAGTAATGGCGACTTGCGTGTTGTTTGCAAGCTCGAAATCATCCTTCCAAGCGAAGGCATCTTCATATTTTTTGTTTCTAAAGCTGATCGTTTGCTCAAAATGCCTCATGGTGTTGCTCATTTCAGGTGGCTTGTTTATCGCGTCCGTAATTCCTATGTTTTCAAGTTCCCAAAAGAAGCACAAAATCTCGTCGGAATCGGTAGCTTGGGCTTTTAGCACATACACGATCATTTGTAAAGTAGTTGGTTGGGACACCAAGTGCAATGTGCTTCCCTGGATGGTTCACCCAAGCTTATAGTTCAGTGCTATCAATTATTCATTGCCTTCGCACGTTGAAACTTTGCCGGTCAACACTTTCCACATCTGATCGGACCCGATAAGTACGCTGATGCCACTTTTAGTGAGGATAGATGGATGTTTGAGCTCATCGGCGACATCGTTTCCCAACTTCTTGAAAGACGCGACGAAGGCTAAGTCCATTGCTGTCTCTGCGATGTCCTGGCAGATGCTTGGGATCTGTATTGGAGTTAGGACTATTTCTGCGTCGGGAAACTGGCTTCGCAGTCGTAGTTCTACGATGCGATGCCTCTTAGCCTCTTGGTCCGATGTACCTTCGTGAATGACATCATCAGTGGGCGTTGCCATTATTTCATAGCGACGTGCCAAATTTTTGCATTCTCTGACGTCCTGCTGTAGGATGACCTGTTTTTTTGCATGACTCGTGTGGACGCCGCTGACACCGGACGTCGCCGATGGTCACTCTTCGAGTTTGATGAGGCATCGCATGCTTTGGCATTAATCTCTAAACAAAGGTAGATGCATCGACAGTGACATCTGTGGGCGACAAGTTTTCCTGTGTATGGCTATGGAGTCTGTCGAATTGGAAGTAATGCTCTTTATCAAAAAGCACGCCCTTCTTTATTACTGGCACTGCTGCTTTTGTCAATCTGCTCTTGAAAGTACTTCCAATTGTATTTTGGAGGACAGCACCTGAATATTGTGAATTTCGCAGTTCTAGAGTGACACATGAATGGACATGACTAATGAATAAGACAATAAATGCAGTCAAATATAAATTAACACATTGTGGCCTGCTGGTTAGTGTACCGTCACGTGGGCTGTAGAGTTCCAGAGAGAGCGAGAAAAAGCAAAAGGAAAACAGGGAAGTCTCGAGGCAATTACGTGATGGTTGTAAAGGGGACAGCGCTTCAGAAAGCTCAAAAGTGGAGCCTACGAAGACTCCTCAAGGCCATTATTAGAATGTCGTTGTGTGAGTGACATGCAATACTGCCACGGTCGTTCGTTATTTTCACATTTTTACGGCATTTATCATAATCATATGGTGGTTTTGGGACGTTCAACCCCACATATCAATCAATCAATCTTCACCTTTTGTTCATGTGGCTTTGGCCAACAAAGCCTCTCAGGAATGCTTCGCTCAAGAGGCGGCTCCCTGTTCGAGAAAGTTCGCAATCATGCCCCGCCGCGGTGGTCTAGTGGCTAAGGTACTCGGCTGCTGACCCGCTGGTCGCGGGTTCGATTCCCGGCTGCGGCGGCTGCATTTCCGATGGAGGCGGAAATGTTGTAGGCCCGTGTACTCAGATTTGGGTGCACGTTAAAGAACCCCAGGTGGTCAAAATTTCCGGAGCCCTCCACTACGGCGTCTCTCATAATCAAATGGTGGTTTTGGGACGTTAAACCCCACAAATCAATCAAAGTTCGCAATCATTGGAATTCGTTCTGTAAAGACTGCGCGCAAGACGCCAGCACTCGAGATTATTCCAGAGCTTGCGCGACGCCCACTTATAAGACTGGAATAAACGAGGGTATCTGTATAAATGCCGATGCGCTTCACCACTTGTCAGATTTAAAGCTCACGTGGCGCCCGCTACACCCGTAATGCCTGCTTATGCTATTCTAAACCCACTACCATCAAGGGCTCATCAGCAGTGTTTCAAAGTTGATCTAGAACATCGCGTACCTCATGTGTCGTCTGCGTTGTTCACACGTACATTTATATTGTTCGTTTTATGTAACTATTTGCATTGCACTTGCGGAGCTTCGAAAAGTCCTTATTAACTCTGAAAACACATAGTGTTCCCCCATTACTTTAACCCCCGCCGTGCACCAAGTGATATGCTGCCCAGCTCTTTTTTTCTTTTTGTCGCCATATTCTATAGGAACATTTGTATAGATCGTTTCATTCACGATCGCAGGTAAAGCCTGTTGCTGTTTCACACGTGTGCATTTGTTGAATTTTTGTCGTGCATAATAACTCTAATGCATACAAGTGTTATCTGGTACTTGCGAAAATTATCGCAACAAGTGTACTATGTGTCTGGTCACCGTTAATTCTGCTTGGTGTAAATAGGTGAGTGAGGGCTGGTGCTGGCTTGTTGACGTGGTTAGTCGCACTTATAGCGAAATCTGCTACGTGATATGATTTACATTGACGTCGTGGTTGTCAGCCGCCGCAGCAAGAGTTGGTCAGCGCTATCGGGCAAAATAAGAAACCAAATCTGGGATTGTATCTGATTTGAACAAGAACCCTCTGAGTGGCAGCGGAGTATTCTAAACCAGGGCCATGGCTGTGCTTGAATCTCGTTCACACAAAGACACTATGTAAGCGTCAAATCGAGCATGCAATCGCGTTAACGTGCAATACAGCGTGATGTGACACAATGTATATTGGATGTCGAGCCGGTCGTTCAGTTGTTCGAACCTATTCTAAGGGCTAAGCTATAATTCTTAATCGTCTTCAGCCACAGCACGAATCAAGCGCTCATATCACCTTACAGAGGTGTCGCGCCTTGACGTTTCGTCGCACATTGACGAGTAATTTTATATAGCGTACTTTCTGTATCACAAAAAATATTTGTCGTATATTGGCTACATTCCATGAGATCTTGTGTTAGTTGCAACAAGAGAGTCATCAACAGACCCCAGAAAGGCCGTTTTTCCAGCTTTCGCTGTGACTGTGCTGCGTGTTTCACGGAGGCCTTGCAAGCTCTATGCTGAGCCCTTCTATCAATATGATTCAAAACGGATGAGCGCATTGCGATGCGACATAGAGAAGAAGCACACAGGGCAGGTACTCATTTCTCCCCTGCGCTTCACTGAGCAAATATCAGAAAAAAAATCATAACAGCAAGCAGAAGGCGCGATAACGTTCGTTAGTCAAACACGTCTTGCTGAAATTCATTGAACATTTTACTTTACTGATGGAAATGAGAGAAGACAATTTATTGCGAGATTCGGCTGGTCTGTGCTAGATCACCCAGCTATATATAGAGGCTGGGATATTTTGCCTCCGTGTAGCGTCCATGGCCCGCGGGATATACCGTTTTTGATCGTCGACTCCTGAGATGAGCCGAATCCTTATATGCTAGTTTATTACGCTTTCGCGTAAAGAACAATTTTTGTTTACCGTCTACTGATTGCATATACACTTGTTTACTTCTTCACGCTGTTATTGTTTGGATAATACCACAGGCTGAGTTCGACGGGGGGTTCGTCGATCGACTGTTGTGGACCTGCCGCAACTGGTTCAAACAACTCGACATCCCGCTGCCGAGATCCACTTTTTGGGCGCCAGTGGAGCCGAAGACTCAGAAGAATGCCGGTCAGAAACTCATCGCCTTCGTAAAGTTCATGGCCGTGCTTCTGTCGGACGTGCCTAAAAATCCAGGAGCTGCATCGATGGGCTCGCTTCACTCCGGACACATCGTCTCTATGGCGGTGCTTCTGTGCGACTCCTGCAGGCTTGTCATGAACTCGCCTCAGCTGGACTACGAAGCTAAGGTATGCACTCATCATTATCACCACAACCACCACGGCTTGCTCTAGGGCACGCGCGCCGTAAACTTTTTTGGTGAGCCTAGACAAGTGTGGTTGCGAAGCACCTACCAAGCCGTGATTAGCCAACATCTTATGCTTTAACGATTAGCCCACTAGTTTTTTGCATAAGGTATTGTGTGCACCCATGTATTTAAAAATGCAGTAAAAGCTCGTCAATGAGGAAAATGGGACACTTTAGAGGTGCTCTTTTGTTTTGGCCAGCATACTCACTGTTTGATTACATGAAACTCGGCAATGTGGGCACATTTAGACAATCTATTAGTCCGTGGAGCGCAAAAGGCCCCAAATGCTCGAGTCAAAAAAGCAAAAACGGCGTTCGCAGGTCACAGAAACAAGGTTGCGCAGTGTTGATTGCTATTTTAATCATGCAGTTAGTGACCACAGTTTCATTCACATCCAGATTTGTGAAAGCGCAGCTTCGTTTTAACTTGATGCACTACGCGCGCCATGTCGCAGAACTCATGCACGTGGAAGAGGTTTGTTATAAAGAGCGTTAAGGTTCGGTCGGCATGCTGGCATAAAACGCATTTTCTGTATCGTGATGGGCCATCCGTCAGTTACCGGCCATTTTTACCCGTAAGGAGACCATTGTTACATGCGCGTAATGGTGGTAATGGTGGCATGCAGTGCGCATTAAGGGAGGCGTTGAGAGAACGTTTAGGGCTAAAAAAAAAAAACAGTGAATGTGGCGCCTTGGTCGCATGCATTGTGAATAAAATGCCAAAATGAAGAAAATTTGCTGCTTTCACGCTGCTCGTATACGAAATAAGTGCAGCATTCACGTATCCATGCACAAAATGAAAGTGTATAAAACAGACGTTATCCTTATGGTTTCCTTATCACTTTCGATTTTTTTGACATTCGGTGAATTCTGATATTTTTTGCTGAACCCACAAAATCTGGATTGACAAACTTTTCCATATATTGTTTGTGTTGTGATTGACGATCAGTTATGGCTCAGCCCATTGTTACGTGTCCGTAGCCCTCAAGCATCCGCTCTTTACTGATTGACGTAGCGCGACTGGCGGTGCAATTGTATGTTTCTTCGACGCATTGTTGCATCGGTTAGCATCACCTCTTACCTGTTTGTGGTCTTTTTTTCAAGACGTTTCCTGCACTGGCTTGGCGATGTGGTACAATGGTGAGCTCGTGTTAGTGCTTCGTGTTCCGGGCAGGCTTTTTAATGGCGAGGCTGTTTAAAATTGGCGATAAAACCCTGTGAATCGGTCATCCCCACTTTTAGCCCAGGTGGAGTGTGTGGGCAAATATATGAGGGTAACAACGGAGTCTACTGTAACGAGTGGAGTCCCACGAGTTGAGCCGGTCCTTGGCGATCACATTTCGATGGAGGCGAAATGGTCGAGGACCGTGTGCTGTGCGATGTCAGCGGATGTCAAAAAACAACACGTGGTCCAGATTCCCGGAGCCCTCCACTACGGCGTCTGTCATAATCATATCGTGGTTTTGGGACTGAGAACTCCAGATATTATTCGTGTTAATTATGAGTTGAGTCACTAGAGGGTGTTGGCTGAGCACGCTACAAAGAAAGCGTAGCGATGTGGAGCCGGTGAAACTGGTTGGGTAGGAGGGCGAAGGTGAAGCTATGGCGGGATTGGAACACGTGGTGTAGAGAGGAGAAGGGAGTAGCAGAGTGGACGGCGTTGCCAGCAAAAGAAGTCCGTCAATGGTAGTGCGCATTCAAGTGCACTGGCGGTGCTGGGGAAAGAGCAGGAATGAGGCGCCAAGCGATGGCGACCTGATGCCGTCACTCCCGCTATTTAATCAGCCTTCGTAAGGTTGTCAGTTGAAGATTTATAGCTGCGGATAATTGTTTATTCAGTTGGACTACACATTTTTACTTACTACAAAATAATAATGCGTGACAAAGAAAGTGCGAAGAAACTGTGAGATTCGCTCATACGATTATGCTAAATTTTTAAAACTTTCACTGCAGGTCGAATGCCTCCGCAGAGCACTAACTACAGCCGGCGAAGCTGCTGAACGAGGTGCCCCTGCCCGCATGGTGGCGCTAGTGGCCTGCATGCGGGACGCTTTCTTGTCATCAGATGTTCCCGAGAAATCTCGCTTGACCCTACTCGAACTTGCAGAACTGCGTTTTTCAGGCTGGAAACTATCCCCGAAGCAGCAGCTTTTCTTCGTCAACCTCAACGGCGCTGCTGGAGACTAATATGTCAATATCCAGAACTCGTCGCTTCTGCCATGCCGCGTCACTGAACGAGACTTCCTTACAGTTTGCACCCGGAGACGAAAGCCTACCGACCAAACGTTTCCCACGGCGCTCAAGGGCAGCGTCTCTTTTTTCTTTTAAATAAACTAAGGACTATTTTAGAAGCTTCATCTATTGCTTTTTCATTTGACAATACGTGATTGTCGTGGCACAGGAGACGGAAGGCGGCGTTACGAGCACGGTATCACCGTGGTTACGAGTCACCTGGTTAGGCCTGTAGCCTCACGCTGTAAATTCATCACACGGCGCAACTGCTTTGAAAAAAATGATATATAAGAGCAGAATGCAATTGCGGAGCACTAAAAAGGAGCCTATACAAAATAGATAATACAACAATGTTTTGAAAATGTGTTTTGGATAACAAATACGTATAATTTTAAAGAAAAAACACAAAGAAAGCAGTGGTAGTGCAGACTTCAATGTTCCATACGAGAGCATAAATACAGGCTTTCGTACATGAAGAGTCACATGAGGGGGTACATATGCATACGTGCATACATATAAGTGTGACGGGAATAACTAAGTTCACTCAACGTGTAATAGCTACATGTGCTCTCAGAAGTACATAATTGACTTTTTTTCTGAACGATGGCATGCAAGGAACTTGCATTATCAAGGTTAGTACTTGAGGGTGAATGGGTAGTAAATGGGGCAGTTGCCATTTTGAAAGTTGCTGACCATAGGTGGTTGTGCTTTTTGGCTTCAAAAAAGTAGAATCTCTGAAGTTGTAGTTGCGAATGCTCTTGCTGTGGGTAGCGAGAATTTTGTAATGGGCCATTTCTGTATTGAATAAATATGAGCTCAGAGAAACGCTGGCTATATACCTCATGAATACAAAGAATGTGCTCTGTTAAAAGAATAGGAAGATACGGGTTCGTGCTATTTCCAGTTACGAATGAAACGAAGAGATATTTCTTCATGAGATGTACAGGTGATCGAAAATTAGATACTTGGACATTAAGATTATAAATGAAAACAAAGTGTGATTGACGTGCTAATGATTTGAGTTACAAGGTCCGATATACGTTTAGCATACCTACTGAATTGCCTATGTTTTGAAGAAATTCTACGTTTATAGTCCAGTTACCTGCATATTTGTATTCTTAACCCAATCTGTGCTCCCTTAAGCAAATCGTCGAACAGGCTAGCCCTACAACTTACCACCATGTCAATTATAACTTTTATAATATATATAACTTTATATTGATAAATTCGTTTCTGCACCTGCGTCCTAAAAAAATTAGAGGGGATAAAAAAAGTGCCTCATTGTTTGACAAGTAGAGTCATGGAGAGCCTCAGTTAAAATGAAGTAACAGCACACGGCATACTGGATACTGGTGGCGCGGTCCAGAGCGGGAAGCTATGACGAGATAAAGCATGTGATGAAGAGTAGAACATCAGCGTACCTAGCAGAAGGGTGAGACTTTCTTTGCACATCCACTTGCACCTCTTTTATTATTTTTATTTTATATTTTGTATATGCAGGTGCATGCGCTCTACTCAGATAATTGATGGTAGCCTGGAGTAAGGACACGTACAAAAGAAGACACATCCAGGACAACACAACATCTTGATGTAACAAACCCGCAATAACTTGTGACGCCACATGGGTAATCACACGACCTCGTCGTTTGGTTAGCGTGGGCTGATGCCGCAGGCATTGCGAAACCCCATGAGGTTCATAGAGCTAGCATAGATCGTACAGGCAGAAGGCAATCACGTATGCTGTAACAAAGCTTCTGAGCACATAATAACGTTCGACTGAGGAGCAAAAACAAAAAAAACAAGACCCATCTCTCTTCAAGGAATCGGTTTAACACAAAAGTGAAACGTGTGTTCACAGAGGTAGTCGAAAATTTATTGTTTATTGTTTCAGCAATAGCAACAAATTGCAAAGTCATGTGAAGAACGGCAAGCACCGGCAAGCAGCTCGAAACTTGCAGCGGAGGGCTGCAAGTTTCGACCGGCATACACAGGACGAGCGCGGACCAGCAGCTGTCACAGTTTGACGCTCAAATCGCGCTGTTCAAACAGAATGAAAGATGCACGAAACGAGCGCGAAACTGTACACAGGACAAGTGTGAACAACTGTCATTGTTCTTACTTTGTCGTGCGTAGTTTCCTAAATATACGCTGGAGGGAAGTCTGGCGATAGTGTCCATGGGAGCTGTAACGCATACGGCTTCAGCGAGCATGGGAATAATGGGTGTAACATGGATTTGCCTAGTCTTCGT